>NC_143553.1:81430000-82156666 GCF_054136105.1 Typopeltis vanoorti | reverse complement strand
ACCTCTTTCGCCATGCCCTTGTTATGGCACTGGTAGATGTTGATACTTGAAATGTTTTAAGCACTGCAAAGTTTATTGTATGAGTAGAGAGTGACATGAGCAAAACTGTAGATTGGATTTGAGGACAGTGATGGAATGTTTTATGTATTACATGAGGAAGAAGATGGTAGCTAAAATAGCAGTCCTGAGGAATACTTGCATTAGTCAAAAAAATATGAAGAGAGAACATATTTACTTCCACCAATACACACAATGAATGACTCGAGAAAATTGGCAAACCAGTCACAAAGAGAAGGTAGACCATAAGATGTCAATTTTCTGAGCAGTTTTTAAATGCAAAACCCTATCAAATGCCTTGGAAATGTTGGGTGCAACAATACAGGTTTCTCTAAACCTTTCCATGGCATGTGTCCAGAAGTGGATGTTGCAGGCAAGGGGATCAGCTGTGGATCTTGATTGAGAGAATTCACATTGGTCACTGATTAGTTGATATTTCTCTGGATGTTGAAGAAGTTGACTGTTGATGATTTGTCTGATCCTTTAGACTGCACTGAGGTTGATAATTTTGATGGTAGACACCTATAATTTTCTTTTTGGAATTGGAATTGAATTTCTCCAAACTTTTCCATGGCCTGCCTCCAAAGATGGGTGAGGTTGGCTAGAAGATCATCTGTGGAACAGAATGGCAGAATCCATGTTGGTAATCACTACATAATTGTAGTGATTATAGTACAATCAGTATATCAGGAGTGGTGGTTAAGATTTTGGAGAAATTGATAAAAATTAGAATTCAGGACTGGCTGGACAGAAATATGATAATAATAATAATTATTATTATGATTCAGGCCTCCATGGAGTCAAAAGACAAATCATGGGAGGCTCATCTTAGATAACACAAAGTCTATCATACCACTCCTGAACTTATTGACTGTTCATGCTCTCACCACTTTATAAGGCAGTGCATTCCATGGTTCACCCACCTTCCAAGCAAAGAAACCACTCCTCACCCTCTTGCTCACGGCTTTGTTTTGTGATTTCTAGGGAGGAGCCCCCCCCCCCCCTTGTCCTTGCTCCTTCCTGTTCCACCAAATGAAAGAACTCGCCAGTGTCAACCCTGTAACTACCTCTCAACAGTTTAAAAGTCTCAATCATATCATCTCTTCTTCTTCTATTTACCAAACTCTGCAGTCCACATTCCCTCAGCCAATCTTCATAACTAACATTGTACAGTCCTGATACCATCTTTGTTATCTGACTTTGCAACCTTTCCACAGTTAATTTATCTCCTTCAAATCCTGGGGACCAAAATATGAAAACAATAGTCCTAGTGTGGCCTGATCAGGGTTTTACACAATGGAATGATAGCTCTTATCTCTGCAGGTCAGCATCCTTCTTAGTATAGCAGCAATCCTCTGGGTTACCTTTACCGCCTTTTGCAATGTGTTCTCTGAATTTCAGGTTGCTATCGCAGTATCAAAGCAGTGGAACCATATGGCATATCAACCTGTGTTAAAGTTGCAAATAAGTTATATTTTTGTTTAATCCTTTATGCAAGTGTAAGCAAACAAAGTTTGCACCTGCGATCTCTTCACAACTAGGCTACTTGTTTATAGAGACTGTTGACTTCACATCAGTTGCCTTAGTATCCCATAATGCAAAGCACACTTGGATCGGATAAGATTTAATCATATACTTTGAAAGATTGTGCTAGGGAATTAACATTCCTCTTGACTTGGTTTTATAATGATAAGGTAGTGCATTAGGGTGGTGGTGGTAAGAAAGCAGACTTGTCAAATTTCAGACTAGCTAGCCTCTCTGGAGTGGTAATTTAATTTCAGAGAATGTGAGTCCAAGATTAAGTAGATGAGATGTCAGAGAATAGATTGGTGGATTGGTTATGAGACTGGGAGAAAAGAGAGAGAGAGAGAGATGAATATCAGTTATGTCCAGAGAAGCAGTGTTCAGAACCAGAAGGATAATAAGTGAGATGCTACAGCTCTCTCTCTCTCTCTCTCTCTTGTCACCTGCTCCTCTATTTATCTGTAGATGATATTGTAAATAGCTTTGTGAGGAGCAAGTGGAAAGCAGTTCGGTTGTTTGCTGGCTGATCTCAAGTTGGAGAGAGAGTTATCAGAATTGTTGCTGATGTTGGGTGAGGTCCTCCTTTAGGAGGATTTGAATTGACTTGGAGTGTAGATAGATTTAATGGTATACAGCTCAGTATGTAAGGTTTTGTACCTTGGAATTCAGAGATGGCAACTTGCATACTGCATTGATTAATTATACTGCAAGATGTGGAAAGGGCAAAGGATCTTGCTGCAGTAGAGACAATATGGTTATTTCCTTATATAAGACTGATTGCATCACACCACACCACACACCACGCCTGGACTACTATATATAGATTTGGTTTCCTGGTTTTTGTGGTAATATAAGCATTCAAGAAAGGGTGCACCAACATGTAACCCAGGTAATTTTCAAGACTAGAGAATGTAAATGGCAGAACCTACAAAAAGAAGGGACGATATGATTTGGACAGTTTTTGAAGTTATTAAAGCTTATAAGATTCATATCGAGGAATTTTTCACAAAGTGAATGGATTAGAAACCAGAAGTCAGCAAAGGTTTGTTAAGTAAACATGTGAGAATAGGTTTTTTTTGCTTGCAAAATAGTTGGATGATTGAAATGCATTGCCAGGGCTTGTCATGAGTCCACAGACTGCATGAATTTAAAGTGTAATGTGACAGCCATCATGACATTTAGAGTAAGTCACCTCTTTTGAGTCTTTTTCTTTCTCTGGAAGCATGCTGTAATATTTTTCAAAAATTAAGTGTAGATCCATTAGCTTAAAAGCATTTATAGCTAGATCAACTTTAACGATGCCTTTGGTTGGAAAGATTTGTGTTCGAATTCCATCCTAGGATGCATGGAACCTTCATCAAGATTTTTCAAGTGAACATGAGTTATGTGGTTTCCATATGGAGGTGGTAGGGTTTTTTTCCTGGCAAACTGGCCAAGAGAATCAAATATTTACATACAGTATATACACTAGTTTCCATAAATTAAGGAACGAAAAGAAAAATCACGATAACTTGGGAATGCAGGGAAGAAACATATGAAAGTCAGATACATGATGTAAACATGATA
The DNA here is from genome assembly GCF_054136105.1 of Typopeltis vanoorti. Taxonomy (NCBI): domain Eukaryota; kingdom Metazoa; phylum Arthropoda; class Arachnida; order Uropygi; family Thelyphonidae; genus Typopeltis; species Typopeltis vanoorti. The sequence goes on along the minus strand of NC_143553.1, from coordinate 82,153,519 downwards.
CTCAGTCTGGTTATTATATACAAATGAGTGGTGCTGTAAGCAGTATGTGGAAATGAGCCGTAGCCTAAGAGTGAGCATTTTAGAGTGTGCTTCCATTTTTTATGTCTTGAGTGAGAACAAGATATTTTATGATAGCAAAATTCTTGGATATGGCTACAAGATGTCATTTAAGTGATGAATTCAGGTGGGAAATCATTGTAAGACTGGAGGCCGGTCAGAGTCACGCAGAGGTAGCCAGTGTTTGCATGCGAGTTGTTCTGTGGTTTACAGACTGTGGAACTAATCCCAAGTCAAAAACAACATCCTGGAAATACAGTGAAGAAGACCACAGGTTGCAACTGCCGTGAGTGACTGACTGATGTCTCTGTTGATCTCCTGGACACCATTATAAACAGCATGAAACATCATTGTAAGCACTGTATTGCTGTGAGAAGTAACCATATTCCTTATTGAGGCACTTTGGCTCATTTGGACCTCTTGTTTTAGATGCATTGTCGTCATGTACCCATTTGTTACTGGATTAAACTATTTATTTACAATTTTTGTTACATCTCATATACTGATTTTCACTGAATTGCATAGTTAATGCAAGTGGTCCAGGAGGTTTGGTACCTTTGGATGCCTTGTTTGAGACATTAGTTTCATGTTACTTGTGCTTCATCTCTGGGGCTTCTTTTGTCTGAAGCACCAGCAATGTACCACAGGGTAACACTACTGGTGGTGGTGGGGGCACACGGGAAGGCTGTCTCAATCTCCCACCAGAAAGATCCGGGTCCATATTGGTGAGGCCCAGATTCCTTCACAACGGCCTCCCACAGTGTTCTGTGTTAGCCCCTTTACACTTTAACATCTACTTTTATGACTTACCACATACCAGCTCAAGCAAGTATATGTACACCGATGACTTAGCAATCCTACATCAATCTACCTCCTTTGCCAACCTGGAATCAACCTTGAACACAGATCCGAACATCCTGGAAGAGTACTTCAAGTAGTGGTACTTGAAGCCAAATCCAACAAAAACTGTGTCCACAGTATTTCACCTGAACAATGCAGAGGCAAATCGACACTCAATCAACCTTTCTTTCTGTGGAACACAAGCCTCACCCGAAATACCTTGGCGTGAGCCTGGACAGAAGCCTAACCTATAAAAGGCACATCACCAACCTGTCGAACAAAATTAAAATGAGATACAATATTATTTCCAGGCTTGCTGGAACAACCTGAGGTTGTGGTGCAGAAGTCCTAAAGTCATCTGCACTAGCCCTTGCATTCTCTGTAGCAGAATACTGTGCTCCTGTCTGGGAAAGAAGTGTGCACATTAACATTATAGACACTCAGCTAAATTCTACCATGTGCACAATTAGTGGGACAGTGAGAAGCATCCCTCTCTCCTGGCTGCCTGTCCTATCTAACATTGCTCCACCAAACATACACGGAGAAGACAAATGTCGATTAAAGAATTTAATAAAGTGATGAACAACCCACTCCTGCCCCTGCACCAGACTCTCATAAATCCACCTAGTCTTCGCTTAAAATCTAGAAAGCCTTTCTGGTCCATGGACGAACTCTCTTCAGCTGCCCTACCATCAACACCTGACATGTGGAGAGAATACTGATCCAACAATCTTCCAACAAACGGCTTCCTGGTAGAAGATCCCTGTGCTCCGTAGCCTGGTTTTACTCTTCCTAGGAAGTTTTGGTCGTCTATCAACAGGATCAGAACTAACCAGGGCAGATGTGGCTACATACTACATAAATGGAGGCTGTTAGACCACCCTTATTGTGATTGTTCTCCCATGGCCCAGATGATTACTCATATTGTGAACGACTGCCCAAGACACCAATTTCATGGTGGTGGCCTTCAAGACATTCATAAGGTGACTGATCAGGTTCTGGATTGGCTTTCCAGATTGGACATTCACCTGTAGATGTTTGTATTCCTTTTGCCATAAGAATAAATAAATCTGAATTGCATAAAAATTCATCATACAGTTTTTGCAATATTGTGATTTTTCTCTTTTTTTCCTTAATTTATTGAAACTAGTGTACTTATAGGCATAGTACTAATCAGCTTGTCCTGGAAGTATACAAACAAAACCCAACAATACTTTGGATGGTTATAAGCATGTAAGGGATCTGACTCATAGAGTGCTCCATGTAATCACATTAGTTCTGTTGTGTTAAATTGCTTTTCTCAATTATGTAGATTAATGCCGTGTGCCTGTCACAGTTATAATTGTGCTCTGATGATGCTGGTTAGAAAACCAATAAAATATTAATAAGTGAGTTTAATAAATATATATATTTTCCTCTCTTAGTGTTGTTTATACCATTAAACATCATTATGAATGGATGTTTCCAGTTATGTATTGCCATCTGTTTCTGCAGTTATGGTTAAGTTATTGGAGAAATTGGTTAGGACTTGAGTTTGTAGTAGTAGTTAACAGGATTCCCTGTGATGTCAGCAGAGATTTATAAAAAGAACATTGTACTTGAATTTTTAGAAAAAAGTGGTGAATGTGCTGGTCAAGGTAGACATCACATATGAGCCTACCTTGTTCAGCACATTCACCACTTTTTTCTAAACTGTATTTTCATAAGGGTTTGTAAAGATATTGCTGCATTAAAAGTTGCTGTGCAAGTTGAAGCAGATAATAGAGATAGAAATATCATTAACAAATAAGTTCAACTACTGTTTAACTTATTTGTTAATGATATTTCATGTAGATTTATGGAGTATGTTTAGTTGTTTGCTTATGATGCAGAGTTGGAGAGAGCTATACAGAGTGATGACATGTTAAGATCAGAAAGAATGAGTTGCATTTAATGTTGATAAGTGCAATATTTTGGAAACTTGACAGAAATGGACCTACTGACAAGTAGAGATAAGGAGATGGTTGTATTTATATGTGAGGCCTTGATTTGCAGAGCTTAGGGTGATAGGTGGATAAGAGGCAATATGATAACAACCATTGTTGAGGGGTTTTATCAAATTAAAGTGTAGGAAATAATACACAGAATGGAGACAAGAGAGTTGGAGGAAAGAACAAGAGGCAGAAATAAGTTGAAGGTATGACATGACAGATGTTGCTGGTTGAGACCACTTGATGGGTATTGATTTCCTTGTTGGTCTGTTGATAATAATAATGATTTCTTTCATTTCAATGCAAAACTTGTTCTTGGAGAATTTAAAATGCAAATTTTTATATTATTTATTTATTTTATTTAACTTATGAAACCAAGCAATGAACATGTTTATTATTTGGTTTTATTATCTTAGAACTGATGAAGAATGATTTTTCTAAGAGATAGTTTAGTATATTAGTGGTGACATCTTGAGGCCTCGCCTAAAATGATACCTTCAACCTTCATACCCAACATTTTGAATCAAAGACAAACTGTATGAATTTGTAGTATGAAAACTGAAGTTGTTCACTTTAGTATAATCTTTTGTATGACCATCATGATATTATCTACAGCTTTTCATTGTATAGAGCTACAGAGAATCTTATTATCATTTCATATTATTATCATATTATCTCCATGGAGATAATATGATTGTAATCTCATATTATCTCCATGGACTCATTGCAGAAAGTCCTCACTGTCACATGCACAGCTTGTTGAACTTTGCCTTAAAATATATATACCCCCTCCTCTTTGTGGCCCACCATTAGTGACTTTCTTCTTCTATGATGCCTCTCATCCCTTTCACACAAACTTGTGATTGTTCACTAATCCATTAGCTAATTCTAATACAGGAACTGATAGATGAAAATGGGATACTGTATGGCGGACAGCATGGTTTTGTGAAGGGTAGATCTTGCCTCAGTAACTTGCTCATGTTTTATAACACGATGACGGCTGAACTGGATAAGGGTAATGGGTTTACAGTTATTCTGCTGGACCTTGCTAAGACCTTTGACAGGATACCACATGGAATTCTAATCAGTAAACTGCAGCATATGGGGATGGATATAGGGTTGGTGAGATGGATAGGAGGGAGGCAGTTGATGGAGAGATAGCAGAGAGTAGTTTATTAAGGAGTAGAGTCCAAAATACGGCCTGCAACTAGTGGTGTGCCGCAGGGTTCTATTCTTCTTGGACCATTACTATTTAATTTGTTCATTAACGATATAGGAAAGGATCTGAGAGGAACTGTTCATTTGTTTGCTGATGATGCAAAGTTGGGTAGAGCAATAGTGAATGCACATGATGTCAAAATTTTGCAGGATGATTTGGATAGATTGGAGGACTGGGCTAAGGAGAATGGATGTCAATTTAATGTGGCAAAATGTATGGTTATGCATTTTGGGGTGAAAAGATTAACAGCAGTATACCACATAGGTGGAACTGTACTCCAGGAGATTGACAAGGCCAGGAATTTGCGAGTGTTAGTGAATAGGGAGTTGAAGTTTAGGGTGCATTGCAAAAGTGGCTAAATCAGCTCATCAAATCACTCTTGGTTACTGAAGAATACTTTGACGAGCAGAGACAAGCAAGTTATTGTTCATCTGTATCGAGCCTTGATAAGACCCCATCTTGACTACTGTGCCCAGATTTGGGTGCCAGGATTTCTTCTTGATGGGGAGGAGGTGGAGAGGCGAGTGACCAAGATGATATCAGGTCTATGGAATGAATCTTATGAGAACAGGTTGAAGATTTGTGGGTTGCAGAAATTGGTTGATAGGTGGAAAAGGGGTGATATGATTGAGACATTCAAATTATGCAAGGGTTTCTATAAGATTAACTCAGAGGATATTTTGACTGGTGGTGGGAGGACTAGGGGCCATCCATGGAAACTGAGCAAGAGTGTGGTTAGCAAGGGTGTTAGAACTAGGTTTTTTACTTGGAGAGTGGTAAATGAGTGGAATAAGCTGCCAGAGTCTGTTGTGGGTGTCATGACTTGAATGAGTTCAAGGCAAAGTATGATAGATACTGTGTGAATGTTGAATAGTTGTTCTTGACATGATGTTTAGGGCCTCCCTCGATGAGTCTAAGGGCTCCTTGGAGTTGCCCGTAATAATAATTCTATCTGTTCTACTTTAGTTACCAGCTTATAATGTGGTATTCTCTTTCTCTCACCATTTGCAAAACCGAAATATACCATATGAACTTGAACTTGCCTCCGCTGCATTTGTCATTTCATTGCAGTATTAAATAGATATTGTTAGAACATGCCTGGGTCAATACCCAGAAAAGTGACCTTTTCCATAATGCATAGCAACATACACATCCATATGAAAGTATGATTTGCATTATGGGATGTTAAGGCAGTTGATATTATTATTATTATTATTATTATTCAGGCCTCCAAGGAGTCAAAAGACTCATCGAGGGAGGTCCTTCCTAAGACATAAAGTCTGGCAAGACTCATCGAGGGCAGGTCCCCCCCTGAGAAACACAAAGTCTATCATACCACTCTTTAAACTCGCTCCCACCACTCCATCAGGTAATGCATTCCACGGCTCAACCACCCTCCACACAAAGAAACCACTCCTTACCCTCTTGCTTACAGTTTCCTTTCGTAACTTCCAGGGATGGCCTCTTGTCATCACTCCTTCCCGCTGTTCAACTAAGCGAAAGAACTCCCCAGTGTCAACCCTGTAACCACCTCTCAACAGTTTAAAAGTCTCAATCATATCACCTCTCCTTCTTCTATCCACCAAACTCTGCAGTCCACATTCTCTCAGCCGCTCCTCATAACTATCCTTGTACAGTCCTGAAACCATCTTTGTCATCCGTCTTTGTATCCTTTCCACAGTTAATTTATCCCCTTCAAATCTTGGGGACCAAATCTGAGAACAATAGTCCAAGTGTGGTCTGATCAGAGACTTATACAATGGAATGATAACCCTCTTATCTCTGCAGGTCAGTGTCCTTCTCATAATAGCAGCAATCCTCTGTGTTACCTTCACCACCTTTGCAATATGTCCCCTAAACTTCAGGTTTCTATCAATCATCAACCCCAGATCTCTTGTCTCCCCTACTTCCTCCAGTATAACTCCTCCCATAGAGTATGCAGCATCCCATCGATGTTTCCCAAACCTCAAGACCTTACATTTCGCTGCATTAAACTGACACCCCCATTCATTTGCCCATCTATCTAGCTTATTTAAATCCTCTTGCAGGGCTACCACATCTGCACTATTACTAATAATCCTTCCCAGCTTCGCATCATCCGCAAACAACTGAATATCCCCCTGCAATCCACTGGCTATGTCATTGATATAACAGTTAAACAATATAGGTCCTAGTACTGAGCCCTGTGGGACCCCCCACTTGTAACCCTCTGTCTCCTGGAAACTGCTCCACCATACACAACTCTCTGATACCTATCAGACAGCCAATCCTGAATCCAGTTGACCACTCTGACATCCAGACCCATGTGCTGCAACTTAAATATCAGCTTATCATGTGGCACCCTGTCAAATGCCTTCGCCAAGTCTAAGAAAATTGCAGTATATGCCTTTCCCTCATCTAATGTTTTTGTAATTTTATTATAAAAGGCTAGCATATTGCTAAAACAAGAGCGTCCTTTCACAAATCCATGTTGATTCTCACAGATAACATTACCCTCATCTGCCCAATGCTGTATACGGTCCCTCACTACTTTCTCCAAGATCTTAACAACTACTGATGACACACAGACTGGCCTATAATTAGACACTTCCAGTCTGTTACCACCCTTATGCAATGGCACTATCTTACCTTCCTTCCATTCCCTGGGCACCTTTGCCAAAGCCAGACTTTCATTGAAAAGCCACGTTAAAGGCACTGTCAATTCCCTAGCACATTCTCTCAAAACTCATGGTGAAATACCATCCAGTCCCACAGCTTTACTGACATCCAGAGTACTCAGTATCTGAAACACACTCTCCTCCTGTACCTCCAGACATCGAACCAGTCCTATCCCTCTAGCATTAAAACTGACTCCTCTAGGATGAAATACTCCAATAAAGTGTTCATTGAACAATTCCACTATGTCCTCTGCATCAGTCACTCTATTCCCATTTTTATCCCACAATATCATTCTTCCACAGTCATTTCTCCTCCTACTGGCCACATAGCTAAAAAATTCCCTAGGATTTTCTTTGGATCTTAGGGCCAATCTCCTCTCATATTCCAGTTTCACTTTCCTTACCACACTAGTCACTCTTCTGGCCTGTGTCTTATATTCCTCATGCATCTCTTCACCTGTCTCCTTATATCTCTTCCATAGCCTCTTTTTCGCATGCAATTCCTGTTTACTATTGTTTGTCATCCACTTTACTCCAAATTGCGTCCTCTTCTTCACTCGTGGTATACAACTTACCATTGCTGATAACAAATATTCTTTCACAATTTCCCACGCACTAGTGATATCCCGGCCTTCCAATTCCTCCCTCCATGAAACTTCCTGAAGTTGACGTCAGTGGCTTCTATAATATACAAGTAACCTAGTTATGAAGATACTTCATGCACTGACTTGGTTTTCTTTCACTTGATAAAGATTAAACAAGAATATTATTTTTGGCAAGTATAATTTACTTTGTAAGCAAGTGAAAAAACTGTCTGCAACTGTCTTGAGAACAGAACTCCTGTATTAGAATAAAATGTTGATGAATGCAAGAATATGATTTCTTGTTTATATGTGTTCATATATATATATATATATATGTATATAAATCTGGAAATTCCACTCAAGTGGTCTAACATGGAATTTTTTTTTCCAATTCACTTTAGACCTCTGATAAAAAAAAAGATGGTGATCTCACATCAGGCAATGAAATTCACCTAACAAATAAACACATTCACAAAATATTCATGCCCACAGTGTGATTTTTATGTTGAGCCCATACATGAGCGGTTGGTTGATCAACCTGTAGTACATTAGTACCATGTATGGGTTGTGGGTTGAGAAACTTGTTTACATTTGATTTAAAAGCCTATAAACACATCAGGGGGAAGAATGTTCCACAATATAGCAGTAGCAGATTTGATTCCATAAACCTGTTGGTTGAAGAGCAGATACACTGAATACTTAACCTACCAGGCCAGGAAATATATGAGTAAAATATGAATGTTTTATACAAACATAAGTCATTTATGTTGTCTTATACTTTTTTTGACTGACATGATTTTATTACTTCTCTGAGCATTCATAAGTTGGCATAAATTTTCATTCTTATGTATTGTCTTGGTTAACTATAGTTCACCCACAAATTAGAGACCTTTCGACACTTCTGCACATGTCACAAAAAAGGAGAATCCATTCCGATAATAGGGTAATCAATCTGTATTGTTGGATGAGTTGTTTATTATTACACATCAGAAAATTAACTTCTGTTTTATGATTATTGTAGTTAACTATGTTGCTTGTATAACAGTTGGAAAATTTTACATATAAAGCACGTGATTTCGCATGTTGGGGACCAATTTGTATGTCCATTTCTTTCTTCCCTTCAGCATGAATCGACTATTCTTGGCAAGTTTCCAAATGGAGATCTCTAAAGCATGGGCATACTATACAACTAACTTTTTTTTTATTGATAATTACCAGGTTTTTAACTTGTAGACAATTATTTTATTTATATTAGGTGTATGTCCTCTACATGTTTAACTGTCTATATGGCTAAAAGCATCATTGGGAAGTTGCTTAACATAAATAAAAAATGACAAAAATTTAACTTATTCCAACAGCAGTTAACATCTATAAGTTGATAAGACTGGAATAATAATTTAATCATGATTATCATTAGGCATGTTATCTCTCCATTGTTGTGTAAACTCTGTATGTGATTGGTGGCATAGGACAGATCTTAAATTTTACACATGTTAATAAATGACTTCCAGTGTCATGAAGGATCATTCTTTGATTTCTATTTGGTGTGCCTTTTGAGCGAATGACCTCGGAGGACTCCTTGAACAACCTGTCAAAGTAATTCTCTTCTAAGTAGGGCATGGAGGACGTGTGCTATGAGTCTGCTTTTTTTTCTTCCCTTTTATTTTCAATATCACTTATATGTCCATTGCTGCCGATTTCAAAACTTCTCCCAGTCTGACCTATATACATCCTTCCAAAGAACATGGAATCTTGTATGCACTAGGATGTTCATAAAGTGGAACTTTGTCTTTAGGCAAGAGTGGAAAGCTTTGTAAAGTGTATAAACTGGTTTGAAGGCTGTTCTGATGTTGACTGCCTTTAATATTTTGGCTATTTTTCTTGATGCTTTGCCAACATATGGTATGGATACCGTGCTTTTGTATTTAATGTCTGGGATATCATGGGATGGTTTGTCAGAAAATAAAAGTTTCTTTAGTACTTTTTTTTTTGAATATCCATTCTGGAGGGAATTAAGTAGGATTTGAAGTTCTTGTTTTTGTTTGATTTCATCATTTTTTAGTATGTTTAAAGCTCTGTTTTTCAAGGTTTTGATTATACTAGATTTTTGTTGAGAGTGATGGAATGAGGTTGCTTGTAGGTACCTGCCTGTGTGAGTTTCTTTCCTATAGACTTCTACTGATCAAATATAAAATATTTTAAAAATAAAAAAATATACAAATATAAAATATAAATATTTTATACAAATATAAGTTAGTTATGTTGTCTTATAATTTTTTCACTGACACTAATTTTATTACTTCTCTAAGTGGTCATGACTTGACATAATACTGGATCTAATATCCACTTAGTTTTTATATTTATATTTTTTTGTCTTGGTTATCTATGACTAATTTTCTTAATTGGACCAATTTGAACACCCTGCTTTAGTTTTAGACCATATATATATATAAACTTAAGAAATTAATAAAAATATTCTCAAAATAGTAAAGTAAAAATAGTAATATAATAATAATATATTAAATTTGCTCGTATTTTTTATTTTTATTATTATTATTTTTTTTTATTGTGGTTCTAAATTAATCATCAAATTTATCATAAGAAAATAAGAGGAGATACAAGGTTCTAGAATGACCTCTCTCTTTCTCTTCTTTTGTAGTACTTCTATTTTTAAGTGTAAAATATCTATTCCTAGTTCTCCATCTGCTACGCCATTGTTATTGTTAGGAAGTTTTTATTGTAGTTTAATAATGTTAAAGAATGTAGACTGTTGTTACTAGCTGGGAAATTTCTGTGATAACATTCTCTCTCACTCTTTCTCTCCCTGTTCTATCTGTGTCAGGGATACTGAAAGAACAGCATTTTATTATGCTAGTGCATTACACTTGTGCCAGTTCCTCTGACATCAGTACTGTTGCTTGCTGTTAGTTTTCTTAAAAAAAAAAGTTTCCATTAAATTCTTTTCATGATTGCTGGAAAAGACCAGTTGTCATTAAGACTATTTTCCTCATGTAAAATTGGAAAATGTATTTTTATAAAATGTAAAAAATGTATCAGAAAAATTATGATTTTTAGATTGGTTTTATCTAAATTCAATAATTAACTATTTTATATGTTTTAAACATGCATCTGCAATACAGCACTAACGATTTTGTTCCCTCTGTAACCAATAAATATTTGAGATTTTATGTTTCACAAAAGCTATTGAAATGAAAACTTTTTTAATTGTAAAGAATTGTAATTATATAATTGCAATACATGTAATTACATTTCAGCATATCTGAGTTAACTCTGATCTATTTACATGGTAACATTGTATGTACACTCAGATATAGTAAATTTTGAAGTAGAAGAAACATTGTATTTCAAATAATAAAGATCATATGTTGAGTTTAACATTTTTTCCCTCTGTAACTAAATTCTGTCTTTTTCTGCATGCATTCATGCTTTCACATTTTAATTTCATTCCATAGTATTAATTAAATGTAATTAAAAATACTGTATTCTGCAATGGTTGGATATAATCTGATTATCCTTAACTGCATTTCATCAGGAGATTAGATCTATGAGATTGTGTTAACTTATATTTGTATTAGTTTATAGATTTAAAAAACAACAACAAATGAACCTTAGGTATATATTTTAGCCTTTTTTTGTTTGTTTGTTTGTTATTGTTACTCAGTTTTACTTATTGTTACTCATTGATACTCATTTTTTTTTGTTTTTAAACCTGGACAAGCAATATTTTACAACAATATTACTGAATTGCAGTGCAACATTTTTTTCTTTTTTGTAGTGCCTGTATACAAGTGTTTATAAACATTGCAGTTGTCATATTTATGAGTAGTTACTATCTTATGTTTTCATTCAGTGAGACTTGTTAATGGTTATTACCACTTCAGGCATCTAAATATTGCAAGGGATGATTAACCCCATTCAAGTAAATTTCAACCAGAAACTGTATACCAATCCAGAAGCATACAGAGAATTTTCATTCATGAATATCTTTACTGTTTACCACATCAAGTGCTTCCTTGTTGTGTATGCAGGATATTGAGTAAATTTATGTTATATATATATATATATATATATATATATATATATATATATATATATATATATATATATATATATATATATATATATATATATATATATATATATATATATAAGTTTATAAATATATATATATATATATATAAGTTTATAAATATATATATATATATATATATAAGTTTATAAATATGTACTTGGAAAAAAAAAAGAATATTTAGAAAAAAATGTATTATGTCCTTTTTAAATAAAAAATTTAAAATAGTAATTTTGATGAGTTTTACTGCCTTTTGTGTGTTTATAATGTACCCTAACTATCCACTCCATGCTATGCTGCACCACACCACAGCCTCTCATAGTCAACAAACTTGGCATCATAGTAACTTAATGCTGTGATAGGGCAGTTAATTTTGTCTTCATAATCTGCTCTGTCTGTTAATTGTGTTCTTTCTTGTTGGTTTGTCATTTGTGGGATGAGAAAAATGTTGGCACCTCTTTGAGACTGGCTAACTCACCACTGAAAGGTTTTAATAAAGCTTCTTTTCATCCTGGGATGATTTGAATGTAGGTCTTTCCAACCAGTAGCATTGTAGTTACTGAATGAGCTGTGGAAGCTCTCCTTGCCATTCTAAGGTTAAATAAAATAACCTTATGTTCATCTGGTGACTTTTGCAGGTAGATCTCTTTTGATTTAATTTGTAATGAGTTTCCCTGCTGAATGGAAAAGTGCAGAAATTGCTTTTGAGAATTTTTGACCTTTATAAGTACAGTATTAATTTCAGAGTGTATTTCAAGGAAGAGTGGTTTTATGGGGAAATCACATATGAATATCATTAATAACTCATTGGAGGAAGTTTACTGAACTGGGCAATTCACAGTACCTTTCTATAATGTATTTCACTTAATTAAGAAAAAAAGGAAACCTGCTCCTCATTTCTTCTTAACTGAGTGAAATACATTATAGAAAGGTATACATTATAGAAAGTATATTTAGATGCACCTGTGATCTTTAGTTGTCTGTTGACCATCATTCCTTGATCAAGAATCTCATCCCCTTCTAGGGCAAAGTACAGTATATTCCCACTTCTCTGTATTCCAGAGTGTAAAACTTTGCACTTATCAATATTAACCACCCCCCTCCTCTATTCATCCATCTAAGCTAAAATTTTTTTTTTCTTCCCAAATTTTCCTGAACACTTGATATGAGCATCACTCCTTACAATTCTTGTCAACTTTCATCAGCAAATAACTGACTATCCCCTATCACTCTGCATGAACTATCATTCTACATGAAATATCATAAATACATTAAGTTGAATACTTGGCTTCAGTAATGGTCTAACTAAAGTTTCACTTGGTTTGGTCATTCCTGTTTGAATTCCACTGCTGCATGGATGTTTATGAAGGTCTTGAGATGATAGATAATTTCAAAAATGATTTCAGTTTATAATGAAGGTTTATTTTCTTGATCCTGAGAATTAGTAATAATATTTTTGGTTTACAGATCAAGTGTTGATCGATTTTATTAACTTAACCAACTAGTTTCGCCAAACTTTAACTGTTGGCGTCTTCAGGGCACTTACATATAGGTTGAAACAATCTCACAATTATGTGTAACTATAAAACTGATAAGAATAACATGAGTTATTCTTGTCAGTTTTATAGTTATTTATACTTATATTTATACCAAAAATATTATTACTAATGATTTCATTTTTTTGTGGTTATGTAAGGATTTTTCACAAACCAGGAAAATATGTGTATTATAAAGTTTTTATTTATTTATTTTTTCTTGAAGTTATTTATTTTAATCTAATGACCATATAATCATTATTTTATAAAAGTATGAATAAAATTGATTGCAAATAAGAAATTGAAAGTATATATATATATATATATATAAAAACAATTTTTATTTCAAATCCTTAATAATTTTTAAAGATATGATTGTTATCTTTAAATGACTGTTTCATGTCTTTTTCTTATGCGATACCCCAATTTAAAACAGGATGGTAATCTGTTATTTAGCTGATGTTCTAGAGTCCATGGTATTTTATTTTATTGCCTCTTTAAAATCCTAGTAAAATCTTTCACTCTGCACATTGCATCAGTATGAAATACTGAAATACTGAATGAAATACCGTAAAAAAGGATGCAAAACTTAAACTTTCATGCTCACATTACTGTCTGTTTTTTCAAATTTCATCAGCATGAAATATGCTCAAGAAATTTTCTTTGGAAATCAGGAACTTTGTTCGCCTTCATACAGTTCATGTATAGTTAATACCTATTTGGCATCACAAAAATATCATCTTTAAGCTTGGCATTTGAAAGATTCGGAAATTTTTATAGTAGATATGTAAAATATTTATCATTCTGATCCAGTGCTCCAGCAAATTGCTTCATTAACTCCAATTTTATATGAAGCTGGTCAGAGAGCTATATTTAGATGCGCTAAACTTTTACGAAGAGTATTTTTTGAACTTGATATGAAGATTATTATTATTATTACGGGTATTTCCATGGAGTCAGTAGACTCATCGTGTGAGACCCAAACTAGCAAAACAATATCTGTCATATCTCTTCTTGAATTCATTTACAGACGAAGAGCTCACAACTAAGTCAGGCAATGAATTCCACTCGTTCACCACCCTCCAGGCAAAAAACCTTGTTCTGACACCTTTTGTTAACCACACTCTTCTTTAATTTCCAGAGATGACCTCTTGTTCTTCCATCATTATCACACAGCTGAAACATTTCCCCTGCATCAATCCTATAAAAACCTTTCAGTAATTTAAATGTTTCTATCATATCCCCTCTTCTTCGCCTATCAACCAATCTCTGCAATCCACAAGCTCTCAATCTATCAATGTAGGGGGCATTTTTTATATCACTCACCAACTTGGTCACTCTTCTCTGAACCCTCTCCACAGCCTCCTCATCTCCAAGGAATCCAGGTGACCAGACCTGAGCACAGTAATCCAAATGTGGAAGTATCAATGCTTTATAAAGGGGAATAATAACCTCTTTATCTCTGGATGTCAGTGTGTTCCTCAACAACCAAGTAATCCTATGTGCAATCACACCTTAGCAATGTGTCCTCTGAACTTCATCTCCCTATCTACCAACATCCCTAAGTCCCTAGCGTCATCAATCTCTTGGAGTACCTTTCCATCGATGTAGTACACAGCTGGTAATCTTTTAATCCCAAAATGCATGACTTTACACTTTTCCACATTGAACTGACATCCATTATCTTTTGCCCATTTTACCAGCTTATTTAAATCATCCTGCAAACTTTCAACATCAGCTTGATTTTTTATTGCGCTACACAACTTTGCATCATCAGCAAACAACTGAATATCTCCCTTTAAGCTATTTCCTATATCATTTATATACAAATTAAACAACATTGGCCGAAGCATAGAGCCCTGAGTCACACCACTGGTCACCTGCCTCATTCTGGACTCCATACACCACCTTATGGTATCTCTCCCTGAGCCATTCTCCTATCCATATCACCAATTTAATATCCATTCCCATCTGCTCCAATTTTCGTAACAGTGTTCTATGGGGTCTCCTGTCAAAAGCCTTAGCAAAATCCAGAAGTACCACTGTGTAGCCTGCTCCGTTGTCCAACTCCGATGTTATTCTATTATGAATAGTTAATAGATTGCTAAGGCAGGATCTACCTTTAACAAAACCATGTTGGCCTCTATAGAGTATCATATCCTGATCCACCCATTCTTGTATTTTGTCTTTAACCAACTTTTCCAATACTTTTACCACTACTCCTGAGATGGTGATTGCTCTGTAATTAACTACCGCAGCTTTAGAGCCACCCTTATGCAAAGGAACCACTTTGCCTAACTTCCACTCCCTAGGGACCATACCAGAGTTCAAACTTAAATTAAATATCCAAGTAAGAGGGGTTGACAATTCATTTGCACATTCACGCAACACCCGAGCTGATATTCCATCTAAGCCTACAGCAGTGTTTGCATTTAAATTTTGCAATATATTTAATACCACTGATTCTTTAGCTTCAATTCTCACATTAGGTATTGCTACAGGTATAGAGATATCCTCGCTTGGGTGATAGACTTTTGAAAAGTGATCACTCAGTAACTCGATTATTACATCTGATTTTGTCACCTCAATACCATCAGCACCCACTAAAGTTATCCTTCCGAAGTCATTCTTCCTCTTACTTGTCACATAGCGGAAGAACTCTTTGGGATTACCCTTGATCTCTTTGGTTCTTTTCATAATCTGATTTAGCTTTTCTTACTATGCTGGTAATCTTCCTAGCTTGAGCCTTGTACTGCTCATGGGTGTACTGATCGCATTTCTCCTTGTAAATTCTCCATAACCTTTTCTTTTTTTGCAGTTCAAGCTTGATACTACTGCTCATCCATTTAACGCCTGCCTTGTTTGACCTCCTGACCATGGGGACACAATCTGATATTGCTTTCCTCAGATACCCGCTGATTTTATCCCATGCACTGCTAACATCTTTCCCTTGCAATATGTTCTGCCATGGGATGGCTGCAAGCTCACTCCGAAGCTTGTTATAATTGCCTAACCTGTAGTTCCATATACACCCCCCTTCTTAACAGAAAAATCCACAGATTTTGCAACCTCCCAAGTCAATACCACATGATCGCTTTCACCAATTGGAGGTAACGAGGACACCTTACTAATGCATATAACCTCTGAACCAATAACCAGGTCCAACACTCTCACACCATGTATCCCTTCAGTTATGTGCTGTTTCAAGTAATTATCTTGTAGAAGATGTATGAACTCGTTTTCCTTTTTGCTACGTGATATTTCCTCCTTCCAATTGATATTACCGTAATTAAAATCCCCCATAATAATCACTAAGCCTTCACTCATTGCACTAATTTGCTGATGCATGAATTCAATATCTCCCCCTGTACTTCCTGGCCTATAGCAGCATCCAGCTGTATATTTGGTTGCATTGGTCACTATTTTGCACCAGACTGCCTCAAATGAACTCTCATTCACATGTCTATCATCTTGATATACTACTTTCTTTGGCTGCAACATATCAGCTATCATCAACAGTACTCCTCCCCCTGTTCTATCTTCTCTATCCTCCCTTAAAATACTGTACCCATCACATTCAATTCCAGTGACCACATCTTCTGCTGACAGCCAAGTTTCACTAATGCCTACAACTTTTGGTGAGATTGCACTGACTAATGCCAAAAATTCTTCTCTCTTATTTCGAATGCTTCTAGCATTGGTATACAAAAATTGCAGATTCCCTCTAGATCTTGTACCGGCTTTAGAACTGATATATAAGTCAGTAACTTCCGTAGTCCCATGCAGATTTTTATCCCCTCTCTTCTGCAATTTATTCTGCATATAAGGATCAATAAATATACAATCAGTACTAAAGTTTCTCTCTCTTACACTCAACCTTTTCAATATTAATTTCCCTGCCCAATAACTTCAACTTGTTCAGAAAACAATAACTTCTTCAATCGCTTATGTCCTTCCATGTTAAGATGCAGTCCATCTCTAGCATACAACTGGCTTTTTCCTTCAAATACACTCCAAACATCAACAAATTCCAGACCTCTTTTTTTTCACATTTTTGCAATCATATCATTCATTATCATTGCTCGTCTACTTAACTCGTAATTGTCAAAACGAGGCAGCACACACACTATCCTCCCATTGACACTTTTCCTCTTCACAATATCTAATAATGTTCTTAAATCTTTTCCTACCCGATTTATACTACCTCTCAGGTCATTCGTACCCACCATAACTATCATCTTGTCTGCTTCATGCCCTCTCTTTATTGCTAAAGCAACTCTTTCTATTTTCCCACCAGCCAAGCACTGCTCATGCATAACACTCTCCATACCCTTAATCATAGAATCACCATATATCTTACAACTCTTAACTTCATTCAAGTCCACACTCATGGACGCATTCTCTACGCTATTCAGCATGACTCTCCCAGCTTCATTCCTCAACGCTCTATCCCCCCCCCCACTCTCATGACATCTCGTTTCTTCTAGGCCACTTGTGGCTTTATTTTGTTGACTCCCAATCACTCCCATACTATTTATTACTGCATCATTCACCAAAGACTCACTCATATGTAATCCTGTTCTAGTTACTTCAGCTAATGTAACCTCTATAGTCCTAATTTCTCTGTTTAACACATTAAACTCAGTTTTAACTTCCAATATCTCCTTACCGAGCACTTCCAATTCCTCATGAAGAAGATGAAGGTCATTTTTCATTTTCATAAACTCCCGCCGAAGTTCTTCCGCTACGGTCACAATGTCAGCTTCCATTCCTAAACGCTCCAGCCTATCCTGACACTTCTCACATACGTCGATATTTTCGTTCTTCTAATTTAGCCAGACCGACCACAGATCCTTCACATTCTTCGGCGCATACATGTAGCAGTTTCCGCAACGCATCCATTGCGAAAAATCTAACGCTGAGCCAGCCTTTCGTGTAGAAGTAGTTTCTTCTTGGATGCCATCTTTACACGTTGAAATAGTGAAACAAACGGCAGTGAAAACACAATATATACAACACAATTCCAAACAATAACACCACTGAACGACACTTGTATCTAACTGATGCACAACTGCATGATTTTTCTTTGGCTACAGCTTGTTTTACCATTGATGATTAATGAGTTCTGCTGCCCCATGCATCATGTTAATTCTACCCCTCCCCCCACCCATTTAAAATTCCACCCAGTATCTTAGCCATAATTTCCAAGAAAGTGTGCTAAGGCATTCCAAGGGGTGGGGAGAGGGATCATAAATGACTTGAGATAAAAGCTCCAACTTCATACACAGCTTTCTACTCTGAAACCCACATCATTTGTACAGTCATCATTAATTAACAGGACTAATTAAGTTTGTCTTTGAAAGGGATAAATGTAGAAAACCTGCTATTTGTTTCACTGGCAGTCATGCCTTCTGGTCCATTGCAGAAGCTTCTTGTTTTGATGGTAATCCCACTAATTATGCTGAAGAGCACAATTGGTGTGATTACCATCTCTTTAATTAACGCTAATTCTTTATCATCTCTGTACTATATTCTACTCAGCTGGCATCTATCCTACAGTATGGAAGCAAGCTCATCACCAGTTCCAAAACAAAAAAAGTGATTACCATCAAAACATTAACACATATTTCCCTCACCGTAGTACATTCTAAAGTAGTGAAGGTCATCAACAATCAACTTCTTTGACACTCAGAGAAATGTCAACTAATCAGGCATCACCAATTTGGATTCCACTAATCCACAGTAGATCTGATCTACAACACCTATCTCTGAATGCAAGCATGGCAAGATTTAAGAGAAATGTGTGCTGTGCTATTGCACTCAACATTTCAAGGCATATAGAAAGGCTTAGGTGTTAGCAACTATTCATAATAGTGCTTCATGGCATAAGCACCAAGAGAAAAAATATATAATTTGAGCATACTAATGTTTTGCTGTTGTACTGTATACTTGCCACAGTTGTAATTGTGTTTTGATGATGCAGGGTAGAAAACCAGCCAAATATTAGTGTATTCAATAAATTAATTATATATATTTTATTTTTTGGTGTTGTTTATACAGTGAAGCATTATGAATTTCCAAGGCATTTGATATGGTTTGTGTATAAGACTTATCAAAAAATTGACATCTTATAGTCTACCTTCTTCCCTTTGTAATTGGATTACCAGTTTTTTCTGAGGTTTTCACTGTGTGTAATGATGGAGGGAGTCTCCGTACCTCAGTCGGTATAGACTGAGCTCTTGGTGTTCAGAAAGATCTAGGTTTGTTTCCCGTTCATGATGTGAGGAACCTTTATCTGGTCTCTTTTGACTGAAGATGAGTTAGCTGATCTCATATGGATGTAGAGAGTTTTTTCATCCAAAAACTTCCTTTTTTTTTTTTTTTTTTTTTTTTTTTTTTTTTTTTTTTTGTGTCCCTAAGAACAGGCAAACTGACCCTGTCAACACACACACATGGATCGACAGCCATGAATACTGACAAACAAAGTGGAAGAGATAGGGTCCTTATGCATGTAGTCAGCCATGAGTCACATCATGGTAGTCAACCTCCTAGTTGACTCTCTTCATATTTTTCAACTAATTCAGGTATTTTTCAGGGTTCATCTTATTTCACCCACACTCTGCCTCATGTATATATGTAAAGAATCTTCTGTCACTGACCTCAAACCCCCATCTGTGGTTTTGTAGATTATAGCATACTCTCCAACTCATTCTGCTCATATGACAAACAAACCTTGTAGCACCCAAATATCTCAAGCATGAAGATTATATCATATACAATGGCCCTAAATTCCTTCAATGGCTTGGTAACAATCTAGTTGCCTATTGTTGTAGAGGATTGAATAAGCTATGCAGGAGGATGAATGACAGTTGTTTTTTACTGCATGCACTTTGGCCAGTGATGCCAAAGAGGGATGAGATTCTGGGGTGATAGTGGATAGGGAGATGAAGTTTGGTGCATCTATTGCAGAAGTTTTGAAATTTACTACTTAGAATATTTATTCAGTAAAGACCCACATAATGTTTTGTAACTCCATGGAAATCTGGAGTAATAAGAGTAATACTCATTGGTTTGCTTTTTTCCCCATTCCTTCTCACATCACAGTTCATCCTATTATTCATCCTTAGCCCAATGTGTACTTCTCATTTTCATGCCTGGTCCATGTGCTCCTCATGTCATTAGCAGTCGCTACAATTTCATACTTTCACTCAGATTCTGTCTATATCAAGCAGACAACTTGAACCTTTTCTCATAAGTTCATATGGCAAGATTTCTCTTCTTATGTCCTCTGTCTCCTAGCTATCATGTTATTTATAAATATTCTTTTTTTTTTCCTAATTTCTCCACTATTTTATCTTATAGCACATTTTAACATTCCCAAATCTTGAACTATGCCATTTAATCTCTTTTGTAGATCATCTCATTTGCATATCCTCATTGCAAACATGTTTTCAATCTCTCTCTCTCTCTATCCCTCCTTAATTATCTCATGTGACTTCTTTATCTTGTTTCATTCTGTGCACCTTATTTCATTCCTCAGTATCTTTTAGCATCCCCTCTTGTTATGTTAGTTTTTCTATTATAGCTTCTCTGTCACCACTGATTCACTATTCTTTACTCTGTTCACATTGCTTTCTTGTTATTTACATTCTGACTTAAAATCTTTTATATTATGTACTGTAATCATACCATATTCATTTTTACACTCTTGTCCCTTCTCTCTTACAAATGCATTTTTTCTTGCTTTATGTTATCGCTTTTTGTTCTACTCTTGCTTGATTCTTTTGCAAACAAAGTCATTTGCTTTCTGTTCATTCCTTTCTTCTTCTATTTTTTTTTTTTTTAATCCTCTTTGTACTGTTTTATATGCTTAAGCTCTGGTAAATTCCAGGAAGATGGCATGTTTCATTTCACTTATCCAATTCATTTGTCACTTTCTTCCAAATTCATCACTTTAAAATTAAAAATTTGAAACTTAAAGGATTCATGGAAGGAGAGTGAAACTGGACAATGATTTTGTATTAAGTGTTTCGACTGCGAGTGCCAGTTAGGTGGCAAGAACGAAGCAAATGATGGTAGAATGGAAAGTGTTAATATCAGAATTAATATTGAACGTGCTGCAGTGGAAATATAGGATAACGAAATAGGCCTACTAAATAAGGAAATAGCTTGATTGCATGTTTTTCTTCACAGGACAAAGTATGAAATTGAGACGTTGCAGAAGCAGGTGGTCCGAGTTAAATATCAAGATCATGTGAACAAATGAGAAAAACAAGGTAAGGAAGAATATTATGTACAGAGGCTCTGTGATCAGAGGAGTACTTAACAAAAGTTTAATAAAATCATGTTTTCCTGGTGCAGAAATTTATATTAGTTATGCCATCCAGATGCAAAATGGTAAGTAGAAAGATCTAGTTGTCATGGTTGGCACAAATGATCTGAGAGGTGAGAAGTATTCTATGAGGAAAGATGTGAAGGAGTTGTTGAAAAGAAGTAAAAATGAAGAGCAAGAAGGTGAAGATTGTATGTCTCCTGCCACATTATGATGAGGCAAATTGAGGAGGAGGACATTGATAGCAAACGAATCAATATGTGAAGGTTGTACTGAATGAATGATGTAGAATTTGTGGACCTAAGGTCTGAGTTTGAGAGAAAGAAGGATTTGTATAATGCTGATGGAGTGCACCTAAATGGTTTGGGTGTTAGGTGTCTATAGAGAGTTTTGTTCAATTAGTATGCTGAAGTGCAAATTCACTTAAGCATTTAGAGTGGATGCAAATGAATGTATGTGAAGACTCCCATGAGATGAGTGAATATGAAATTATGTATCATTTGCAACAAGTACAGAATCTATTCTCTCAAGCAAAAATATTGAATAGAATAATCAATCCAGGCAGTAAAGGTGGTTGGGAGCATAAAGGTATGCTGCAGTGTCTATACAACTGATGCCAAGTATCAGGAACGAGAGGAAGGAGTTTTAGTCATTGGTTAGTGATAGGCAAATATCACTAATCAATAGAAATTAAGGGGATAAAAATCCCTTGTTGTTTTATAGCCAGCAAGCGCTTACTGGCTATAAAACAACAAGGGATTTTTATCCCCTTAATTTCTATTAAGGTTGCCAGAAAACTAGCCGTTTGGCTTTTTATCTTAACAATCACTAATCAATGATAGGCATTAAGTGAGACTTGGCTAACAGCAGATGATGTAGTTACAGGAATTATTATTATAACATGACACCTCCAGGGAGGCCAAAGACTCATCGAGGAAGGGCACCTACCTCTACAACTCTATCTCCACCAACTACAACTACACCAACTCCATCTATTGCCCACCACCACTAGCATTTCCACAGACAATCACAAACATCCATGCCCACGGTGGGATTCAAACTATAGCCTTTTGGCTGGAGAGCAGATATGCTAACCACTCGGCAACCAGACCGGGATGAAATGTGAAATTTTAGTATTTTCAGGGAAGATAAGATGGAGGGAGGGGGGGGGGGGGTACTGCTGATGACAGCAGTTGAATTACAATAAAAAGAACAGGAGATAGATGGGAGGGTAGTTGTTCATTTGAGACAGTCTGGTGTGAGATGAAGGCCAATAAGAAAAATTATACAGTTAGTTGCTGCTATCAGCTAGAGGGTTCCAGGGATTATCTGGAAGATGTTCATCAGCAAATTAGTACAATGGCAGGTTGGATTATTATGGAGATATAGATTGCAAAGAAGAGAGCGGATATGGAAATAGAAATTATACAACTACTGAGAGAGAATTATTTGAAGCAGCATGTGATAGAGGGGACTTGGGATGTAAGAGTATTGGACCTGATCATAGGATCTGAAGAGCCATCTGTAACTCTGTAACTAAGGTGGCTACATTGCCTCTGATTGGGGAAAGTGACCATGCAGTCTTGACTTGGGAAAATCATGGGAATTTTTTGTCAAGAGGGATATATGTGGAACTACAAGGCAGGTGATCCTTACCTGCAAAGGAAGGATGTTAGTAGAGCATGGGAGATAATTAAGGGGCATCCAGAGGATTCAGTATTAAATTGTATACCTAAAGTAAAGAGGGTTAATCAGGTAGGAGCTAAATGAATGAGTAATGGTAGTAAGCATGAGATTCAGTAAATAATAAGCTGTGGAGTTATATAAGGAGAAAGGTGACCGGCAAGCTCATGAACTGTATAAGAGTGAAGCAAAAAAAAAAAGGGATCAGTATTGTAAAGAAGGCAAAATCAGATTATGTGAAGAAATTAGCTGAGCAGGCCAAAGGAAATCCTAGAGTTCTTTTGTTATGTGGCAAGTAAGAGGAAGAATGACTATGGAAGAATAACCTTAATGAGTACTGCTGATCACAAGGTGATAGAAGCAGATAAAATAGTTGAGTTACTACTTTGCAACAGTATATTATCTATATTATCCAAGTGAAGTTATTGAATTTCCAGGAATGGTCATTTCCCCCCCCCCCTCTTTCCTGCATATTACATTCTAAAAGGCCTCTTTATCTATCTGAGATCCTTTTATCACCTTATATACAGTGTATGTAATCGTCCTTTTCTTTTTTAACTGTATTTACCCAGGGTAGAAAAAAGAAATGTTCAACTATCAGAAAATATTGGGGGAAATGTAATTTTAGAAATTACATTCACTCAGTCATAACTGATGTTTCATAAGTCTGATATTATTTTGGTTATTGGTTGCCTCTGTGTTTTCTTCTTCACTCTTGAAATACAGGCAGCCAGATCATATGTATAGTACAGGTATAACTAACACATATGAAAACACGTGGAAATAATGTAAACTTTAAACAGATTTTTGAACATAGTTTTATAATGATGACTATATCTTATTTTTAGTCATTTGCAAATGAGATCATCCAGAATATTTTAAGTCTTACTAATACAATTGATATAATTTCAGAAAATTTATGTCAGAAATACAAAGCTATCTTTATATTTTAATGTGATTAGTTTGCATAACTATCAGCTCTGGAAATTAATGATAGCTAGCCTGAATGTAATCATTAATGATTAAAGTATTAACTTTCTCATTTGTTGAACATATATATATTGTCATATTTTGATGATGCGCATTTGATAACATACAGGGTTCACATGAGGCTATTTAAAGTAAGCAAATAAAGAAGATAATGCCAGAATTATGTTGGCTGCTAACCAATTTGGAAGTTAAAGAATGAGAATCAGAATAGAAAAGAAATTATTTTGTGCTTATATTGTTGCCTGCAACGCATTGTATTTTTTATTTTATAATCATTATTAAATTTGCATCAACATACTCATATAATTTTGAGATATGCATATTGGTAGTAGTACCGTTAAAGGTGTTTTTAAAAATAGGTTCACTATATATTCTGAAGAAAAAAGATAGTAGGCTTCTCAAATATTGCTAGTGTCCTTGGTGAATGTGGCGGTCGTGTTTAGTTAGTCTAGAAAACGTGTTTTTAAATTTAAATATAGTGTGGCTTTTTGTCTTAAATTGTGCTGCAGTTGTGCATCGGTTAGGTACAGGTGTCCTTCAGTGGTGTTATTGTTTGGAACTGTGTTGTATATATTGTGTTTTCACTGCCATTTGTTTCACTACTTCAACGTGTAAAGATGGCGTTCAACAAGAAACGTACGTCAGCGGCACGCAGGACTTCTACACGAAAGGCTGGCTCAGCGTTAGCTTTTTTGCAATGGATGCGTTGCGGAAACTGCTACATGTATGTGCCGAAGAATGTGAAGGATCCGTGGTCGGTCTGGCTAAATGAGAAGAACGAAAATGTCGACGTATGTGAGAAGTGTCGGGATAGGCTGGAGTATTTAGGAATGGAAGCTGACATTGGGACTGTAGCGGAAGAACTTTGGCGGGAGTTCATGAAAATAAAAAATGACCTTCATCTTCTGCATGAGGAATTGGAAGTGCTCAGTAAGGAGATACTGGAAGTTAAAACTGAGTTTAATGTGTTAAACAGAGAAATTAAGACTATAGAGATTACTTTAACTGAAGTAACTAGAACAGGATTACGTATGGATGAGTCTTTGGTGAATGATGCAGTAATAAATAGTATGGGAGTGATTGGGAGTCAACAAAATAAAACCACAAGTGGCCTAGAAGAAACGAGATGTTGTGAGAGTGGGGGGGGGTAAGTAATAGAGCGTTGAGTAATGATACTGGGAGAGTCATGCTGCATAGCATAAAAAATGAGTCCACGAGTGATGCTTGTGTGGACTTGAATGAAGTTAAGAGTGGTAAGATATATGGTGATTCTATGATGAAGGGTATGGAGAGTGTTATGCATGAGGAGTGCTTGGCTGGTGGGAAAATAGAAAGAGTGGCTTTAGCAATAAAGAGAGGGCATAAAGTAGACAAGATGATAGCTATGGTGGGTACAAATGACCTGAGTGGTGGTATAAATCAGGTAGGAAAAGATTTAAGAACATTGTTAGATATTGTGAAGAGGAAAAGTGTCAATGGGAGGATAGTGTGTGTGTGTGTGCTGCCTCGTTTTGACAATTACGAGTTAAGTAGACGAGCGATGATAATGAATGATATGATTGCAATAATGTGCCAATAAAGAGGTCTGGAATTTGTTGATGTTTGGAGTGTGTTTGAAGGAAAAAGACAGTTGTATGCTAGAGATGGACTGCATCTGAACATGGAAGGACATAAGTGATTGAAGACGTTACTGTTTTCTGAACAAGTTGAAGTAATTCCTACATTTGAAGTAATGCTTCCTACAGTGATAGATTGAGAGCTTGTGGATTGCAGAGGGGTAAGTGGTTGATAGGCAGAAAAGAGGGGATATGATAGAAACATTTAAATTACTGAAAGGTTGTTATAAGATTGATGCAGGGGAAATATTTTAGCTGCGTGATAGTGATGGAAGAACAAGAGGTCATCCCTGGAAATTAAGGAAAAGTGTGGTTAACAAGCATGTGAGAACTAGATTTTTTGCCTGGAGGGTGGTGAATGAGTGGAATTCATTGCCTGACTTAGTTGTGAGCTCTTCGTCTGTAAATGAATTCAAGAAGAGATACGACAGATATTGTTTTGCTAGTTTGGGTCTCCTGCAATGAGTCTACTGACTCCATGGAGGTACCCTAATAATAATAATAAAATATTTGAAATGAATGAATGAATCAGTATGCATTATTATGATTATATAGATTTAATACTTAAACGAATAAAAGTTGAGCAGCTCTCAGATGCGAAGTGTAGACTAAAATACACAAAGATTATTGAAGAAAAAATGAAAGAGTTTGAGAAGAAGAACCAAACCTTGGAGATTCAGTGGCAAGCAAGCCTGGAAGAAAACCCTGATTGATTCAGCCAGAGAGACATGTGGTAAGGTTATCTGCAAGGATAGAAAAATCAGAACTCCATGGTGAACACAGGAAGTTAAAGAGGCAGTGAAAGAAAAGAAGAAAGCATATCAAAAGTTCCTGGCAAATAAGTCAGCTTGTGCTCTTAGATAATACAGAGACAAATGTAAGAAAGCGAATAACTGTGTAAAACTAGCTAAACAAAAGCCATGGGAGGACTTTGGCAAGAACATAGAAAATAAATATCAAGAAGGTGGTAAGATATTCTGGAGGTTGTTGAAGAAGCTTAGAAATGGAGGAAAGAGTGCTGTAAAAGGAATTAGAGATGATAAAGGTGACATGAAAACTGGAGAAAAAGATATCCTTGAAGTATGGAGTAATTGCTTCGAAAAATTGCTAAATAAAACAAGCAGTGATAGCACAGTGGTAAAAAAAACATTCAACAGGCATATAGTCGGGAATCCATATCCATACTTGAAGTAGAAAAAGTCATCAAAGGCAAGGCTTGAAATGTGGAAAGGCAGCAGGAGTATATGATATTCGACCAGAAATGCTGAAGTATGGTGGTATAAAAGTGTTACAGTGGCTGCACTGCATCGTTCAGAAAGCCTGGACAGAGGGGCGAATTCCCGATGATTGGAGTAGAGCTCTAATAGTACCCATATATAAAAAGGGAAATAAAATTGAATGTGAGAATTACAGAAGTATTTCCCTACTGAGTGTTCCTGGCAAGATCTATGCAAGTATACTTGAGAAACGGTTGAGAAGAATTGTGGAAGAAAAGCTTGGTGAAGAACAAACTGGATTCAGGCCAAATAAAGGCTGTCAGGATCAGATCTTCACTTTACGACAAATAGTTGAGAAAGCATGGGAGTATAACAAAGATCTGTATTTAAGTTTTGTCGATCTGGAAAAGGCATATGACAAGGTGCCAAGAGAGAAGCTATTCAATACGCACAGTTATATGGTGTCCATGGGAGGACATTATATCAAGCAATACTTAGTCTTTATTTGAGCTGTAAGTCAGCAGTTAGAATTGAAGGACGTATATGAAGATGGTTTAATGTTAAATCTATTGTGAGACAAGGATGTACATTATCCCCTTTGTTATTCATTATCTATATGGATCATGTTATGAAGGAAAGTGGTATTAAACATGATATCAGAATTGGAGATGTTAATGTCAGCTCTTTGCTTTATGCAGATGATGTTATACTTCTAAATAAATCCACTACAAGTCAGCAAGATTCCCTGACTAAATTGAATAACTGTTGTAATAGATTTGGTATGAAGGTCAGCATTAAAAAGACAAAGACAATGGAAATAGGTAGAATTGTTGAAAATGTCAACGGGGAACTTGTGGAGCAAGTAAAACATTTCAGCTACTTAAGCACGATTTTTACTGAAGATGTTAAATTAAATATGGAAATAGACAACAGAATCAACAAAGCTGGTATGGTAGGAAGTCAATTGAATAAATTCATATGGAATAAGAGAGAAATTAGTTGGAACACTAAATTAGCTGTATACAAGACAGTGTTCAAACCAGTTTTAACTTATGGATCTGAGAGCTGGGTCAGAAGTAAAACACTTGACCAACGACTAGAGACTGCAGATATGAGAGTCCTGAGAAAGATTAGAGGTGTGAACAGATGGCATCAATGGCAATGTCATATTAAAAACAAGGATATTAGGAAAGAACTAGACATTGTCAGCATCCAGGAATTTCGTTAGCAGAGCTAATCTCAGGTGGTATGGTCACTTAAACCCAATCGGCGAGTAAAGATTAGCAAAACAAGTGTTCTCTGCCAGGTTGGCAGGAAAACGACTCAGAGGAAGACCAAGATATAGGTGGATTGATATGGTACAGTGTGACTTGGACAATAGAAATATAAGATCTGATAATGATAATATTGGAGTCTTGACAAGTAACAGACCGATTTGGAGGAAAATTATAGATAGGAAGTTAGTAATGATGTAAATTTTTCATGTAGTACTATCATATCCTGTACACCCCCCTTGAGGGTACACGTCAGGAATTTGATGATGATGATGATGAATACTCAAGTTTCTGAAATGGAAGGGCTATCTTTTTCTTCTTTGGAATAAAGAATACAATATATTTTTTTCTCTTCCTGTTACAGTTTGAATACAAGTTACATACAGTATATTAGAACTTCTAATATACTGTATGTAAATTTTCCATTTCTATAACAGGATCATAAAGTGCTGGAGACAATGGAAAAGTTTGAATATATTAAGTGTTACAATCTGCTAATGTTCATATTATAGACAATATTGAATCTTCCATCGAATTATATCCTTAAGCATTCAGATATCTTATTCAAATTCAGAAATCAACTGTTATGAATCAAAAGGTTTACAGGAATCCACAGTTAACAAAATAGCTAACATGGTGCAAGAAATCAACTTAGAAGTTTGTTTGGATAGTTATAAAGTCATTACCAGAAGTGATAATGGAAGCTTATGTTAAATGGGTTGAAAACAGCACAGCACTTCAAAAGAATTAAACTAATGTTCACTGCTCCCAATATTTTGTTTCTAGTTAAATATGCCAAGAAATTATATTGTTTAATCCTTTATCCAAGTGTAAACAAAGATACTTTATGTGCAAAATGTTTGCACGTAAAGTATCTTCACTACTAGGCTATTTGTATATAGAAGCTATATACATGAATTGCCTTAGTATCTTATAATGCAAAGCACATATCCTTTCAGGTGTATATAATGCTATGTATTATGAGAGGTGCCCTCTAGATTGTAAGACACATACACATAAGCAACAGAAAATAAAGTGAAAGTACATAGTCTGGGTCAAAACTGTATTACTGGGAGGAGACCTCCATGTAGCCTTTTAATGAATGCAGAGAACTGACTGGAGCTTCTGACTTAATGCCCAATCCTCACCTTCTTGTGGTACACCCTGTTATATATCTACCTGGATATTGAATGAATGAAGATGGGTTGACAATTTGGGATTTAGCTGACCAAATTGTTTTCTTAAACTATGATGCAAAATGAGGGTACAACATAACAATTTCATGCTGGCTGGGGTATCATCCAATTAAACAAAGCCCTTATTGTTTCTGTCAAGGCAAACAGCACAAAGTCAGTGACTGGAATAAATTGACTGGAATATTCAACACAAAATACTAGGATAATCTTCTTGAATGTTGGTATATTTAGGCAATATCAATTACAGTGATGTGGGCAAATATCAGAATGGGGAACTGGACAATGAGATTTATTTGTGCCTGTGGACCTGTAGAAGGTTCTACTATGGGAAAAAATGGAGGAAATTTTTTGAGGCATTAGAGAAGGCAGCTGAAACAATGAAAAAGTCCTTATTGAAGGTTAAACAGCAGAGTAGGAAATTATTACCAGACATATAGAAACTATTTAGTTTTGAGCAGGATAAAATTGAATTGCATATTGAAAAGAAGAGTGTGTAAAAAAAGCTTTAAAATGAATCAAAGTTGAGCAACTTTGAGAGGTGAATTGCATACTCAAATATACCAACATTATTTAAGAAAAAATGAAAGAGGTTGAACTCAAAAACCAAACTTTGGAAATTCACTGAATTTCCAAGGTTTGGTTGGAAAACCCTGAATAAAACATTGATTGATTCAGCTGGAGAAGCATGTGGTGAGGTTGTTTGTAAGGATAGAAAAATCTAGACTCCATTAGTGACCTCAGAAAGTTAAAGAGACAGTCAAGAAAAAGAAGAAAGCATATTGAAAGTTCCTGGCAAGTAACTAATCAGCTTGTCCTTTTAGAGAATACACAGAAAAATGTAAGAACACAAAGCACTGTGAAAACTAGCTAAACAAAATCATGGGAAAAACTGGTAAGAACATAGAAAATAAATATCAGGAAAGGGACAAAGTATTCTTTGTCCCTTTCCTGATATTTAGATGGTGGTAGAAAACTCAACAGAAATGTAATTAGGAACACATCGATACTTGAAGTGGAGAAAGCTATCAAAAACTTGAAATATGGAACAGCAGCTAGAGTAGATTAAATTTGATTAAAAATGCTCATATATGGAAGTATAAAAGTTTTGCAATGGCTGCATTGCATAATTCAGATCTGGTCAGAAAGTCGAATTCCAAATGATTGGAGCAGAGCTCTCATAGTACCAATCTATACCAGTCTATAAAAAAGAAATTAAAACTGAATGTGAGAATTACAGAGGAATTTCCCCTATTGAGTGTTTCTGGTAAGGAAACACTCAATAGGGGAAATTCCTCTATTGAGTGTTTGTAGAATGAAAGCTTGGTGAAGAACACACTGGATTCGGGTCAAATGAAGGTTGTCATTTTAAGGGCAAACAGTTGAGAAATCTTGGGAATATAACAAGAAATTGTATTTAAGTTTTGTAGATCTGGAAAAGACGTGACAAAGTGCCAAGAGAAAATGTTGTTTATTATTTTAACGGTATAATAGAACACAGAAACTAAGTAAATAATTAATTTATTAACTTGATGCTGATATTTCGCTGGTGTTATAACCAGCATCTTCAGAGCACAAAAACACTGTTTGTCACAATACGCGAGACTAAAACAACATGGTGTACTTAAACAAAATTGTAGCAGCAACACAAAGACTAGAGTCCTGATTTTGGCGCCCTCTATCTGGGAAAAAAAAAAAAAAAAAGCTTTCATATATTACTAGAGTCCTAGAAAAGAGCTATTTTTTTCTTAATATGACTGTCTCCCAGATCTTCGGCAAGTTAATACAGTCATATTTGTTGAGATTTGGAGTGTGTTTTAGGGCTTCTGTCGCCTCTAAGAACAATCTCTCTGATTTATACGGGTTTCTGTGTAGTACTTTTGTGTTTTTCCAGTTGATCCTGTGTGCAGGGGTGTCCAGAGCATGGTCTGCCAGGCCCGACTTCCCATAATGATAATTCCGGACGTATCTTTTATGATCCTTATGTTCACAGTTCTTCCTGTTTGACCGTAGTAGGCTTGATTGCATGAGCAGGGTACTTGGTAGACTCCTGGATGTGATAAAGGAGGAATGCTGACCTTGGGTGAGTGGATGAGGGTGGCTAATTTGCTACATGGTCTGAATGTAGTGCATAGTTTATGTTTATTGAGAATTCTTGAGATCTTTTCGGATGTGCCTTTAATGTAAGGGATGGTGACTGTTTTGTTGTAGTTCTCTGTGGTGGATGATGGGAGGGTTTTTTTAGGAGTGTTTAGTATTTTGTTTATTTTATGTGGATTGTAGCCGTTGGCCAAGAAGGTGTGGCGTAAGTGAGTCAGTTCAGCAGTAAGAGCCTTGTCATTGGAACAGATTGCTCTCGCTCTGTGGGTTAGCGTTTTTAATATGCCATATTGTTGAGAAGGATGATGGTGTGATTGTTTGTGTAAGTATCTGCCTGTATGTGTGGGTTTTCTAAAAACTGAAAATGATAAGGAACCATCTGGGAGACGTGTGATGAGTGTATCCAGGAAGGGCAGACAGTTGTTGGTTTCCAGTTCCATCGTAAAGTGGATTTTTGGATGTTGGCTATTTAAATGTGCTAAGAATGTTTTCAATGTCTCAGGGCCATGTGGCCAAATAGCAAGCACATCATCAACATAGCGTAGCCAAAGTGTTGGTTTTAGAGTGGTTGTATTGATTGCTTGTTTTTCCAGGTGTTCTATGTAAAAGTTGGCTAGGGGGGGAAAGGGGGGAGCCCATGGCTGTCCCATCAATTTGTTTGTATATTTTCCCTTTCCATATGAAATATTCTGCATGTATTGTGAATTTTAATAGTTCAAATATATCAGGGGGGAAGTGTGACTTCAGTAGATTGAGGGTTTCTGTTAGTGGTACATTTGTGAATAGTGAAGTGATGTCAAAGCTTACTATTAAGTCTGAGCTTTTTAGGGTAAGGTGTTGTAAGATGCTTTATAGGTGTGCTGAATTTTTGACAAAGGAGGGAGAATTGTTTGTGAGAGTGGCTAGTAGCTTAGCTAAATGTCTAGCCAGTTTGTATGTGGGACTATTTATACTGTCCACAGTTGGGCGTAGGGGTGTGCCTTGTTTGTGAATTTTTGGTGCTCCATAGATCCTCGGTGTTTTAACATGGAAGGGAAGTCTGTCCACACGTGCCAAGAGAAAAGCTTTTCAAAACGCTACAGTTATATTGCTGGCCTGGTTGGCCGAGTGGTTAGCAAATTTGCTCTCTATCCAAAAGGCTGTGGATTTGAATCCTGCCATGGGCATGGATATCTGTGAAAATACTAGTATTTTCACAGATGGCATTAGTGTAGATCAGTGGTTCCCAACCTTTTTTCACTTGCTTACCCCTTTTAAACCCATTTCTGTAAATTGTACCCCTTGTTTTTAAAATAGCTGTTTTTAAATACTGACACTTTTCTTCAGTGCCTATCTTAATGTAAAATAGTTTACTTGTTTTTCCTCAATTACTGATTATTTTTCATGTACCCCTGAACAGCCCAGCATGTACTCCCGGTTGGGAACCAGTGGTGTAGATAATGATGGTAGTTGCAGTTCGTTGTATAGTTGATGGATTGAGTGGTAGAGACAGAAAGTTGTAGAGTAGGTTCCCTCCCTCGATGAGTCTTTGGACTCCCTGGAGGTGCCACGTAATAATAATAAAATAATAATATATGGTGTAAATGGGACATTATATTGAGCATCTCTATTTGAGTTGTAATTCACCTGTTAGAATTGAAGGAGTTACAGGAAGTTGGTTTGATATTAAATCAGGTGTGCAACAAGGGTGCATATTATCTCCACTATTTTTCATTATCTACATGGATCACATTATGAGGGCAAGTGATATTAAACCTGATATCAAAATTGGTGATATTAATCCCGGTTCTCTACTCTATGCAGATGATGTTATACTTCTAAATAAATTTTGTACAGGTCTGCAAGATTCCCTTGGCTAAATTAATTAACTGTTATAAATTTAGTAAGAAACTCAGCAATAAAAAGACACACATTGAAAACATCAACTGTATCCTGAATGGTGAACCTATAGACCAAGTAAAACATTTCAGCTATTTAGGCACAAATTTTAGTGAAGATGTCAAATTAAATATGGAAATAGACAACAGAATTAGTAACACTGGTATGGTAGGAGCTTTACATATTCTGTAATGCTCCTACCAATTCTGTTACTATTTCAGTTGTCTATTCCCATATTTAATTTGCCTATTTAATCAGCTGAATAAATTTATATGGAATAAGAAAGAAATTAGTTAAAACACTAAATTAGCTGTATGCAACCCCATGTTCAAACCATTCTTACTTTTGGATCTGAGAGATGGACTAGAAATAAAGCACTTAATCAAAGACTGGATGCCACAGATATGAAAGTTCTGAGAAAGATTAGATGAGCAAACATATGGCATCAATGGCAGTATTTTATTTAAAATGAGGATATTAGGAAAGAACTTGCCATTATTAGCATTTAAGAATGTTAGCAGAGGTGGTATGGTGACTTAAACAGAATGGCTGAGGAAAGATTAGCAAAACAAGTGTTCTTTGCCAGAATGATTGGAAAAAGATCCAAAAGAAGACCAAGATTTTGGAGAACTGATACAATAAAAAGTGCCATAGAAAAGAGAGATATGAGATCTGATAATATCAGTCTTGACATATAGCAGATTAATTTAGATGAAAATTGTTGATCAGAAGTTAAGTTAGTAATGGTGTAAGTTATTCATGTAGTACTATCTCAATATTCTGTAACCCCCCCCCCCACGTGGGTATATATATATATATCAGGAATTTGATGATGACAACTATCTAGTTTACCAGGAAGGCACTGTATGAGTGCTAGTTGGAAGCCTAATTTGTAACAGTTGGTGTCCCTAAGAATTAATGTTTCCCATATTTTGTAAAACACGTTTATTTATTTAAATTTGATTGGT
Source organism: Typopeltis vanoorti (assembly GCF_054136105.1). NCBI lineage: Eukaryota > Metazoa > Arthropoda > Arachnida > Uropygi > Thelyphonidae > Typopeltis > Typopeltis vanoorti. Next base: position 82,119,316 of record NC_143553.1, on the reverse strand, counting down.
TTTTAACAGCAGCAGCAGATTCTATAAAAGTCTTTTCTGAACTTACCTCTGTAGAGTTTTTTTTTTTAAAGATGATTCTGTGTGTGGTGTCCTTGGCATGGTCCACTAGACCTGACTGACCATAGTCATGATTACAAATTATTTTCTATGTTATTCCATGTGGATAGTGGTTGATCTTCCAGTCTGTCCACAGTAGACCAACTTTCATAAACAAGGAACTTGATATCTGCCAGAAACTGAGAGGAATTGGTCCATAGGGGACTGCCAGTTTTGAGGTGGACTTGAAGGCAGTGCATAGATTATAGATATATATTATTTAGGAGTGTCAGAAATAAAAGGGTAGAGTTTGTTGCCTTGGTCTGTATGTTGGGGATCTCAGATTGTAGGCATTAGTGAGACCTGGCTATCAGAATCAGATATAGAGTGTAAAGGAGACAGTATTTTTTAGGAAGAATAAACAGACTAGGAGAGGAGAGAGCACATACTGTTAATGATATCGGATGACTAGAATCCAGTTGGTGTTGAGACCCATGATTGTAATACTAGTAAGTTTTTTATATGGCAGTGAGTTTGAAGCCATTTAATGTGAGGTGAATCTAACATGATCAAATACATAGTGCGGGTTTTGTTACAGACCTGGTGGATTGGTTGCTAGTGAAGAAGAAATGCATCACCAAATAAAGACAATGGGTGCAAAAAGAGTAATCATAATGGGGACTTTAATTATCTAAACATTGATTTGGGTAGCAGTAAAATCTCATATGAAGAATGAAACTGTCAATAAATTCAGAAGGAACTCGAGGTCAAAGAGTGTTAGATTTGATTATAGTGTCAGAGGATGTTTCAGTTAAAGACATAACTATTCTGCCTCTGGTTGATTAGAATGATCATGCATTACTCACTTGGGAAGTGGCTAAGTTTATGTATTTCTATTCAGAAAAGGTTACATGCTGAACTACTAAAATTAGGTCCAACTGAGGAGTATATGAGTTCAACACAATGGTATCAGTTGCTGAATAGGAAGAATATCAACAGTGTATGGGAAACATTTAAAAAAATACTTGAGTTATTCTATATCAGAATGTGTCCTGAGAGTTCTAAGAATAAATGGGTAGGAGTCAAATAAATGTGTAATCTTATCAAGCAAGAGATTCATAAGAAAAGGATGATGTGGAAGGAATACTGTGTACATAAGGATGATGTCCTTTATGAAAATTATAAGCAGCAGGCCAGAAGAGTCGCATATATTGTACGGAAAGCTGTCTGAGTATGAAAAGAAACCGGCTCTTCAAACTAAACACCACTCGAAAGAATTCTATCGGTAGCAAGTAAAAGAAAGAATGAATGTGGAAGAATATCTGTTGCATGCAGATGGTGTTGAGGGTGACAGATGCAGAAGAGGTTGTTCAACTAATGAATGAATACCTATTTTGTTAAAAGCTATCATCCTGGTGTATGCAACACTGAGCTCACTGCGACCTCTTCACTGGATGAAGAAACTCAGGTGTATGAGGAACTGAATAAGAATTCAGCAATAGAGACTGATAGGATATCAGCATGGATGTTAAAAGAGGGTTCAGCTGAACTGGCTATTCCTTTGACTAGGCTATATATATAATTTGCATCTCAGAACAGTGAAGATTCTGCAGGAGTGGAAATAATGTATGGTAATTCCATTGCACAAGGGTGGTACAAAGACCAGTGTATCCAACTATCAGCCAATCGGTATCTCAGGAGTGAAGATTTTGGAAAAGTTTGTTAGGGGCTTGCATTCAGAAATGGGTTGGCAGAGAATGTCTATTTTGCGATGAACAGAATGGATTTACTAAGGGATGGTCATGTTTTAGCAGATTGCTCATATTCTATAATCATGTTACCATTAAGCTAGACAAGGGGGGGTTGGATAAATCATGATACTTTTGGATTTTGCTTGCATGGCTTTTGACAGAATACAGCATGGAAAACTGTTGCATGAATTGGAGAATATGAGATTTGATTATAAAATATTGATGTGGATAAAAGGATGGATGGCTGACTGACAGACATCAAAAAGTGGTATATGGCAGATGTTAAGTCTGCAAGATTTAAAACTAGTGGCATACCACAAGGATCAGTCGTTAGTCCACTGTTATTCAATCTGTATATTAATGGCATTGGAAAAGATTTGATAGCCCACATACAGCTATTTACTGATGATGCAAAGATAGGTAGGGTAATCAGAAATGCAGCTGATATGCAGTAGTTGCAGAATGATTTGAATAGGCTGGAGTTGTGGGCACAGGAAAATGGATGTCAGTTCAATGTCAGTAAATGTAAAGGCATGCATTTTGGTATAATAAGATTCCAGTGTTGTATTATATTGGTGGGATTATTATTATTATTATCTGAGACCTCCAGAGAGTCAAGGACTCATCAAGGGAGGCTCTAAATCACCCAAATCAGCTGTCAAACCTTCCCTTAAATTCATTCACAGTAGATGCACTCACTACCCCTAAAGGCAAACTGTTCCACTCAATGCTCTGTGCGAGGAAAAACCTAGCTCTTACCCCTTTCTTGACTGCAAACACACTTAACTTCCATGGATGCCTCAGTATTCTCTCCCATCTTCCATATAATAAAAAATTTCATCAGACAATATTCTATAACACCCATTCAAACGTTTATTGACCTCTATCATATCACACTTTTCTCTTGTTAACCAGAATCTGTATTCCACATACAATCTGCCTCATAATCTAAATCCCATGATTTGGATAAAATCTTTGTAAATCTTCTTTGCACCGTTTCCACAGCTTCTTCTTTATCGATACCCTTGGAATCCGGGAAACCAAATCTGCACACAGTAATCCAGGTGTGATCTTATCAAAGCCTTATAAAGAGGCAAAATGACTTCCTTATCCTTACATGTCAAGGTGGTTTGTTTCAACATTGCAATCATCCTCTGAGTTACATTTGCTACTTTGCTATGAGACCTTTGAACTTCAAATTCCTATCCACCAATATGCCAAGACTCCTTGTCGCCTCAGTTTCTTGTAGCATAACCCTGCTAATGTAATATGCTGCTAGAAATCTAATCTTGCCAAAGTGCACAACTTTACACTTACTAACATTAAACTGACAGCCATTTTCATTTGCCCAAATTTCTAGCCTATTCAAATAATTTTGTAAGTGCTGAATATCAATAGTATCCCTGATTGACCTGCGTATCTTCACATCATTGGCAAACAGTTGCACATCTGATGTTATTAGTGTATAAATTGAACAATAATGGCCCTAGGACTTGAACCCTGAGGAACATCACTGGTCACCTTAAATCTGGCAGATTCACACCTACTGTATACCACTTTATGATATCTGTCTGTCAACCATCCCTTTGGTATCTATTTATATAATTACTATGATAGATTCACACCCACTGTATACCACTTTTTGATTTGATATCTGTCTGTCAACCCATACAATATTCTCCAGTTTATGCAACACCTTGTTGTGTGGTATCCTATCAGTGCCTTAGGAAAATCCAACATTATCATAGTGTATCCATTCCCTTTATCCAACTTGGCTGTAATATTTTTATAAAATATGAGCAAATTGTTAAAACAATACCTTCCTTTAGTAAACCCATGCTGCTCCTTAAAGAGTATAGCTTATTTGTCTACCCACTTCTGTATGTGAGTTCTTACCAACTTCTCTAAAATCTTCACTACCACACCAGAGATACTAATAGGTCGGTAGTTAGACATATCAGTTTTTTGCATTTTTTGCACCACCCTTATACAATGAAACTATCATACATTCCTTCCATTTCTGTGGTATATATAATTCCTGAGCTGAGACTCGAGTTATACAAACATTTGAAAGGCCTAGCCATTTCAGCTGAACATTCCTTTAGCAAACTGGCTGATATTCCATCTGTTCCTGTTGATAAATTCATTCTTATCTAGGTTTTGCAACTGCCCTTGAACCTCATTTTCATTAACCTCTAAGAACCCAATGTAGCAGTAGCACTGTGCACCATGTTACATACACCTGGTTGATATATCTTAGCAAAGTGAGTGCTCATTAATTGAACAATCTCATTAGCATTTGACACTAGAGTACTGTCAGTTCAATGTCAGTAAATGTAAAGTTGTGCACTTGGTATAATTAGATTCCAATGTTGTATTATATTGGTAGGATTATGCTAGAAGAAACTCATCAGGCTAGGGATCTTGAAGTGTTAGTAGATAGGAAATTAAAGTTCAAGGACCATATAGCAAAAATTGCAAATACATTTCATATGATAGTTTCAATCCTGAAACAGACATTGGCATATAAAGATAAGGATGTCATTTTGCTTCTTTACAAGGCCTTGATAGGACCTCACTTGAACTAATATGTGCAGGTCTGGTCTTCTGATTTCCATGGTGATTCTGAGAGAGTGCAAAGGAGAATATTAAAAATAATATTAGGATTGTGGAATACTGATTATGAAGACAGATTGAATATTTGGAGATTGTAGACACTAGTAAACAGGAAAAAGAGGGGTGGTGTTGGTGGATAGGCAGATGAAGTTTAGGGGGCACATTGTGAAAGTAGCTAAATCAGCTCATCAACTCACTTGGTTGTTGAAAAATACCTTAACGAGCAGAGACAAGCAAGTTATTGTACCTCTGTACTGAGCCTTAATAGGACCTCATCTTGACTACTGTGCCCAGATTTGGTCACCTCGGTTCCTTCTTGAAGGGGAGGAGGTGGAGAGGATCCAGAGGCGAGTGACTAAGATGATAGCAGGTCTATGGAATGAACCATATGAGAACAGGTTGAAGATTTGTGGGTTGCAGAAACTGGTTGACAGGTGGAAAAGGGGAGATATGATTGAGACATTCAAATTGCTAAAAGGATTCTATAAGATTAATTCAGAGGATATTTTTGAAATCAGGACTGTTGGTGGGAGAACTAGGGGACACCTATGGAAGCTGGGCAAGAGTGTGGTTAGCAGTGGTGTTAGAGCTGGGTTCTTTACTTGGAGAGTGGTAAATGAGTGGAATAAGCTGCCAGAGTCTGTTGTGGGTGCTATGACAGTGAGCGAGTTCAAGGCAAGGTATGATAGATACTGTGAGGATGTCGTATAGTTGTGTGGACATGATGTTTAGGGCCTCCCCTCGATGAGTCTAAGGACTCCCTGGAGTAGCCCGAAAATAATAATAATAATGTCATTGAGACTTACAAAACTTCTGAAAGAGTCGCACGGGATTTCAGTTGATGAAATTTTTCATTTTATGGAGGGTGGAGAAAGGACAAGAGGGTATCCTTGGAAGCTGCCAAGAAGGGGATGATGAGATCTAGATTTTTCTCTTAGAGTGGTGCATGATTGGAATGTATTGCCATTGGTTGTTGTGTGTGCAAGCAGTGTGAATGAATTCAAAAACAAGTAGTATGTAGTATATGGCCTCACTCGATGAGTCCCTGCCTCCCTGGAGGGGAGTCAGGGACTCATTGTTAATTATATATAATATATAATAATAATTTAAAATTCTTGCAATTTTTCTGATATACCCTGAATATAAGGAATTCTAATGGCATTAGTATAGTCTTTCTGAAGATAAGGTTGAGGATTAAGTGAAGGATTTAGTATTTTGTTGATTCTGTTGGAATTGTGGGCATTAGATAGGAAGGTGTGGGATGTATTGTTAAGTTCAGTAGTAAGGGAAGCTTCACTGGAATAAAGATTATTGACTCTGTTGGGTAAATTTTTTATAATACTATACTGTTGGGGGAGGGGATGAGGGGAAAGTTTGGAAATATGTCTGCCTGTGCAAATAGATTTTCTATATACTGCAAAAGTCAAGTTAACATTAGGGAAGCATGTAACTAAGGTGTTTAGAAAGGTGAGACGTTAGTTTCTTTTTCTGTAGTAAAGCAGATTTCTTGAAGGAGGAATGACTTGAAATGAAGGCAGAATTGAGTCTAATCTATCTAGCTCATGAAACCAAATAGAGAATACATGTCTGTGTATTCTTAGGGATCCCACGTTACTACAGTCCTAATTATAATTTAATAATGACCTCTTAGAACAAAAGGTTATATGGGTAGAATATGTCATCCATATTCTTGAGATTTTTAGACTATCATTTGAAATTAAGTGGTTGATTAGAATTTCACAGGCCTTAAATTTGTGCCAATACCAAATTTTGGTGTAATGTAATAAATAGGTGCCTTTTCAGTCAATTCTGTGTAGAGTATCCAAGGTATGTTTATTTTATCTGATATCCCTTTGATGTATGCAGCTAAAGTTTTATTGTAATCTAGTTCATTTTGATTATTAGGTGAGTCTTGTAAAGAATTTTGTTTATAGTATTTTTTCCCTATACAGTAAAAATACTATGAACAAATTATGCTGTGCAAGGGATAATAATCTCCCCACCTATGAAGGAAAATAAAGTGTTAGCATATCAGATGATGGATGGCACTTTGAAGAATAATGATTCAATGTGCATCTTTTTTGTATTTTGAAAAAATTCAGCAAAGTCAGTGGACTAACTTTCAATGATGACAAGACAAAATTAAAAGTTTTTGGGAGATAGGATCTCAGAAGCATTCCCTTTAGACTAGTCCTAAGAGAGAGAGAGAGAGAGAATCTTTCAATATACTTCAACTTCCCTTCTTCTGTCCACTACTACCAGTTCAAGAACTTATACACAAAAGCTGAACCTCAGATGACTGGAAAATTTGGGCACCTTCCTTTTCTTTTAAAGCCATAGTTTAAAACCATAATCTTCCCTGCTCAGCTGTATATAATAAATATTACAGACATAACAGAAGCTGAAGAAAAACATATATTAAATCTATGCAATTTTTTTGATTCAGCCAATATCAGAAAGTTAAAAAAATTTCTTCAACATGGAATCTTTGGATGTTCAGTATTAAAATTCTGCGATTTAAGCAATATAGCCTCAAAAATCCATGAAATATTACAAACCAATTACACGTGTGGAAACCTTCTCTGGTACTACATGGGTTTTCCCTTCCCTCTGTTTGGAATACATGATTACAATGACCAAGAGCTGAGATTTTTCTTGAATACTACAGAATTTTGTGTTTAACTCTAAAAACTGCTACATCATTCTGGCATTGATATTCTTTCCATTAATAGCAGCAGAACTTGGTATAAGGAAATATTTAATGTCTTTCATGACAAATAATATCCACAGTTGGGTACTAACAATGACATTGTTTAACAAATTATTGAAGTTCAAGGATATCCTAATGGGGTGAATCTTATTTTTGAAATTATGGATTCTACAACCGTCGGGATAATAAAAAGAGTTATTTTAACTCTTTTTATTATCCCGATGTTTCGATCCTCATATCAAGATCATCATATGGAGCATACATAAATGTACAAGACAAGCTGCGTTACATTTCAAACCGTAAGCTAGAGAAACAATGATTTGATCACATGCTACTCACTGGCATGACCTCTAGTGAAAAAAAAAAAAAAAAAAAACATCAAGCTAGATTTAATTTATGATTACATTCATTTTTGAAATCACGGATTCTACAACCATGTTAAAATAACTCTTTATTATCCCAATTTCAATCTTCATATCAAGATCATCATCTGGAGCCTGCATAAATATATTTTTGTAATCATAATTGTAATCATAAATTAAATCTAGGTTGATGTATTTTATTTTATTTTATTTTATTTTATTTTATTTTATTTTATTTTATTTTATTTTATTTTTTTTTTCACTAGAGGTCATGCCAGTGAGTAGCATGTGATCAAATCATTGTTTCTCTAGCTTATGGTTTGAAATGTAACGCAGCTTGTCTTGTATATTTATGTATGCTCCAGATGATGATCTTGATATGAAGATCAAAACGTTGGGATAATAAAAAGAGTTATTTTAACACAGTTCTAGAATCCATAATTTCAAAAATGAATGCTGATCACCGTGTAACACTAAAAGAAAGGGTGAATCTTGCTTGGAAAATTGCATATTGTTCACCTTCCAGTAAATACCATCAAATGGAGATATTCTAACATTGGAGATCTAATCTTTATGTTGCAGATTGGAAACAGTAAATATGTATTCTTTTGTATGCTATCCACTACGAGTAGATTTGCTTCAATAATAGATAATTTATGCTAGGTGTATTTCATCAAGGGAATGTCTATACAGCTAACATCATCTTTAGGAGGTTACTTAACATAAGTAAAAAAAAAAAATTGGCAAAAAATAAACTTTTTCCAATAGTGGCTAATATTTATAATTAAAAAGACTGGAATGATATTTCAGTCATGAGTATCATTAAGCATGCTGCATGCAGTCTCCACATTGTTGTATAAACTCTGTATATGATTGCTGACATAAGACAGGTCTTCAATGCTACACATAGTATCTATTGATTTCCAAATGTCGTGAAGGATTAATTTTGGTTGTCACATGTAAAAACTAATGATTTGATCTCCAATACTTTTAAATTTACAGAAGACCTTAAAAAAACACCTCCTCAAGCCTCATATTGGCCATACTAACTCCTACTTGAAAAACTTGATGCATTTAATAGATAAACTTTCAAACATTCAAATTTTCCCATCATATGTATTAGCTAGTTTAGATGTAGTTTTGTTATTTGCTTACATTTCTGTTGAAGAATCAATAGATATTCTTGAAAAACCTATTTCTTCCAGACATCATGCATCTCCAACATTGCCTAAAATCTTCATTCTTCAATTGGAAAGGAAAATTTTACTATGAAATATATATGGTCTTGCTGTGGGCTCACCTCTAACATTTCTGATCACCAACTTATACAAGGAAAAATTTAAAGAATTCGCTATATCTTAAGCAACATGAAAACCACATCTGGTGGAGATATGACGATGACATTATCATCTGGAAACATACCCACAAAAACCTTGAAGAATTTGTATATATATTTTCTTTTTATTTATTTATGTATTTTGTATGATGATACAATGACGGTGAGCTCCTTTTATAGGGAGGTATGGCACTATCTCAATCCCCCCAAATATTTATCTGGGCCTGGGACCGGCATAGCTGATGAATCAGGCCTATGGCTGGGTCTTAAGTATTCCTGTCTGTAATCCATGTGTGTTCATGGGGGACAAAAAAAAAAAAAAAAAAAAACTTCCAGGTTAAAAAAAAAAAAAAAACCTACCTCCATATGAGACTAGCTAATTCACTAAAAAAAGACCAGATAAAGGTTTCTTGCATCATGGATGGGAATCGAACCCAGCTCTTTCCGAACAAAGGGCTTTGTCTATACTGACTGAGCTATAGAGGCTCAGTGTATGTTTTCCGAATAATCGACATCCAAAAATAAATACTATGTAATATTATCATTCCTAGACATTTTTGTCAACAAAAACATTGCTCGAGGATTAGCATCAGAAGTCTAAAAGAAATCTACACAGGCAGGTATCTACAAGCAAGCTAATTCCATCACCCTCAACAAAAATTAGGTATAATCAAATCCTTGAAAAATAGAGCTTTAACAGACTAAAAAATAATGAAAATTAATGAAAACAAGAACTTCAAATCCTACTTAATCAGTTCCTCCAAAATGGCTACTCGAAAAAAAAAAAAAAAGAAAAAAGTACTGAAGAAACTTTTATTTTCTGACAAACCACCCCATGATAAACCCATATATTAATTACAAAGTCACTGTATCCATACCATACGTTGGCAATGTATCAAGAAAAATAGCTAATATATTAAAGGTAGTCTACATCAGAACAGCCTTTAAACCAGTTTTACACACAGTACGAAGCTGTCTACTCTCACCTAAAGACAAATTTCTATTTTATGAACATCCTGGTGTATACGAGATTCCTTGTTCTTGTGGATAGGTCAAACTGGGAGAAGTTTTGAAGTTAGCAACAAAGAACATATAGATGATATTGAAAACAAAAGGGAAGAAAAAAGCAGACTTGTTGCACTTGGCAAAAATAATGTGGCAAAAACTTGAAACTGAAGAAGCAGATTATCGGTAAGCTCAATATGTTTATGTAATAAAACTTTTTTATCGTCTTACTTTTTCATGAATACAGAATATTACGTAACCCCCATCCCATTTTTGCCATCCCAATGTCCCGTTTTCGTCTCAAGGAAATATGGTCAGCCTACCACTACTCAATCCACCAACTACACTGCACCACATCATCAACACCAATACCATCTACTGCCCACCACCACTAGTTTTTTCACAGACAATCACAAACATCCATGCCCACAGCAGGATTCGAACCCACAACCTTTTAGCTAGAAAGTAGATGCTCTAACCAGACCAGCATATACAAGTTAAAACCTAGTTATCTATTATTAAAACATGCATTCTACAGTTGGCCTCTTGTCATGTGTAATGTAATTCATTACTTACAGCAGAACAGGTTTTCTTGCAACACCGTCCACCTGTCAGTAATGGGAAGAGAATTTTTATATTTATAATTAATGAATTATTATTATTATTATTTATGAGCACTTCCATGAAGTCTGAAGACTCATCGTGAGAGACCCAAACTATCCACATAATCTATCATACCTCACCCTGAACCCATTAACAGATAATGCACTCCCAACTGACTCTGGTAATCCATTCCATTCCTGTAAATCAATCAATATCGTTCAGCATCAATGGCCTTGGCAAAGTACCAGATGTGCACAGCAATTTGTTTAGGATGTAGGTTTGTGCATTTGGTCCTTACAAAGTTAATTTAAATTAGTTGATGTATTTTTACAGCTGTTCAGAGCAGTGTATACTGAGAGTGAAGTTGCAATCATATCACAATCAATTTAGCTCAAACTGATTGTAATATGATTTTGTTTGAACTGTCATAACATACTCTTGTTTGAAACCAAGGATTGGTGGTGGAGATTTTGAATGAGTTTCTGTTTCAAGAACGTCTTCATTTCAGGAATTGTTTTAGTAATTAAATCAGATGCTAGTATTTGGATCAAGAGAAGGAGGAGGGGAACAGTAATATCATTGAAACAGAAAGGTAGAAATTATATAGGTTATCCCATACTTGGCAGTATTATAGTGCCAAGAGATATGAAGCATATAGGAAAGAAAACTTAAATGAGGTTATGGTCTTGAGTATTATTATTCCAACACCCCCATGGAGTCAGACTCATCACAGGAGGTCCCTTTGTCATACACACAGCCCATCATACTGTGCCTTAAATACATTCAAATTTTCTGAAGACCCACACTTTCAGGCAATGCATTACAATCCTTCATGTCTCATGCAAAAAAAACTGTTTCTTACTCCCTTTATCACATCTTCCTTTTACAGCTTCCAGGGATGACCTTTGGTTCTCCCCTTATTTCCCACAATTTTATGAAACACCTCTTCAACGTTAATCCTATAATAATTCCTTACTAACTTGTCTCTATCATATCATCCCTCTTCCTCCACTAGACTGCAAATTGTATCTTCTCAACCTTTCTTCGTACTCAATGTTCCAGAGACCAGAAACAGCCAATGAATGTGACATAATGATGTAAGAATTTTGAACCAGGGAAGTTTGAAAAGCAGAGATTTTTTTACTTATGGCATTCTCTTGTATGAGAGTTGTGTTATAAATCATTATTTATACAGGGTGGCCCATAAGTCATGGAACATGTAGAAGTCATGTTCCATGACTTATTGCTCTAGATCTAGACAAGGTATTGACTATTTCAAGCATCTGATATCCAAGACAGTGCCAATTTCACTATACAGTGAAGATCATCTACCACCAAAATGTTTAGTTGGCATTTCCTTAGATAAAATATGCATTTATATAAGGCAGCAGCAGCAGCAGTGCATGTCAGGGGTACCAAAGCTTGTTTGCAAAAGTAAGCTGCACTACCAAGTCAGTTTCTAGATTGACAGGTGGCAGTAGAATTGAGGCATTAAACTAAATCAGTTTATATTTCTTCTATAGTTAGATTATATTAGATTTTGGAGAAATTGTTGAGCACCTTGCATACAAAATTGGACAAATGAGGGTAGTATTATCTAAGATGGTCAGCATGAATTTGTTAAGGGATACTCTTGTTTCAGTAATTCATTTGCATTTTATAATAAAGTGATAAGATAGAGGGAAATGCATATATATATATATATATATATATATATACACATACACACACACAGTATATACATTACCATTTTTTATTTTTATTTTTTTTTACAAATAGATATTAGAGATATCTATAGATATCAGATTGGTGAATTAAATTGGAAATTGGCTGTCTGATAGATATCAGAGAGGAAGCAGTATCAAGGAAAAGGAAGACCACAAGTGAGGCTCCACAGGGTCAGTACTGGGACTTTTGTTTTTTTAACCTTCATGTCACTGAGTTGTAGGGAGATATTCAGTTATTTGCTGATAATGTGAAACTTGGAAAAGTTATTAGTAATGGTGCTTATGCGATAACACTTGGGGAAAATTTGAATAAGTGGATAGATGGTCAGATGAATAAGGATGTAATTTTAGTGTAATTAAATGTAAGGTCTCGAAATTTGGGATCCACTAATGCAGAGCTTCATACTCTGTTGTTGGATCTATAATAGCAGCAGTGGAGAAGGAAAGGGAGCTTAGGATGGTAGTTGATAAAAATTTGAAGTTTAGGAACATATTATGAAGGTAACCCAGAGTATCGCTGCAATACTAAGGACTTTGACCAGTAGAGTTAGAGTAGTGATTCCATCATAAAGCCTTGATCAGACTACATCTGGATTATTGTGGTCAGATCTGGTCACTGAGATTTGAAGTAGATTAAATTAACCTTGTAGAGGGTACAGAGGCAGATGACAAAATTGATATCAGGACTGCAAGATGTTAGCTATGGGGATAGACTGAAGGCAGGCAAGCTGTGAGTTTGGCAGATAGAAAACAATGGAGTGATGTGATTGAGATAATATTTGAACTGCTGAGAAGTACTTACAGGATTGACACTGAGGAGATTTTTCATATAGTAGAACAAGGACAAAGGTGAGAAGCGGCTTTTTTTTTTTTTTTTGAATGGAGGGTGTTTGGTCCATGGAATTCATTGCCTAATAGAGTGCTGAAATTGCATATGGTGAATAGGTTTAAGGAGCATTATGATAGACTTTGCATTAAAATGGACCTCCTGCAATGAGTCTTGTGAATCCATGGAAGTTCCAAATAGTAATAATTATTATTAGGAACCAACTTACTTCTTACTCCCCCCCCCATGCTATTAGAGCAATTTGATGGCAAAGGGGGGGGTTGACTGTTTCCTCTCAAACTATATTTTCCACTACCTACTAAGTAAGGCAAGCATAGTTGCCTCAAGGTGGCAGTGCTACCATTAGGGACACCTTGTGCTTTGGCAAGTAAATAATTCACAAGTATTCTAATTACTTTCAAGTCTCAAAGGAAGAATTCCAGGACCACTCAAAATGGAAATGACCCTAGACCAGCTAAGGTACCTATCAGAAAAAGTTTATCACTCATTTTGTTACCTGGAATATAAGACGTTTATCTCACAAAGAAAGCCAAATAGATGAAATTCTATATCAAAAGAAAATGAAAATTGAGTACTGAAACAAAGAAAAATCAGAGAACCAAAGAAACCAATAACTTACATATCTATAGTGGAGTACAAGAGGATCAGAGAGCAAGAGCTGGAGTATGTCACGATTCACAAATCCCTTAAAGACAACATCAATAACTATAAATACTGGAATGAAAGAATATTACAACTCAGGCTGAGACTTAATAGAGGATATCTCACAGTTCTCGTATTATATGTTCCAGAGGAGGGGAAAGAAGAAGAAAATTTGGACTTCTGTAACCAACTCTAAAATATAACAGAGAAAAAAGGATTCTTCAAAAAAGGAAATATTAATTAATGTCAAAATAGCCTTTTAAACACCGGATATAAAATATATTCAATTCTCTTAAAGACAGAATTAACCAAATATGAAAATATTTTTGGAGAGGAACAAAATGGTTTCTGTAAAGGCAGATCCTGTACTAACGCCTTTTTCACTCTCAAGCTCCTGATAGAAAAAAAGAGAATTCAATTTATAGATCCATTCATTGGTTATAAAAAGCTTTTGATAAAGTCAATCGTAATAAGCTACTGGAAATTTTAAGAGATGACAACATTCCTAACCAGTTAAAGCAATTTTCAGTATATATATTTATAATGAGATAAACTGAACAACTTCAAACCTTCATATATGAGGTGGAGCGCCGCATAGTCGAGTCTAAGGAAATTGTTATGGATCCTCATCATATAAATAATAACCTTAGTTATAATCTACTGGACTCTTTCAGCTCTGCTATCCGATATTGGCACACTCATGAAATCAGATGCACACAGATGCCCAACAATAGAACTTCAACACGGACTGTAGCTACACTTCAATGCTAACTGAATTTTATAATATTCGTTTTTATAGTGATACGATGTTTCTTATAGTGTTTTTTATTTGCTTTCTATGTTCCCATGCCTGAAGAAGTCGGACAATCCCATGAAACATGTTGCATTTTGAATAAATTTAATTGTTATTTCTAGTTCTCAGTCCTAAGTCAGTACAGTAAAACCCCAAAGTTACGCAGTAGGTGGGACCAACAAAAAATGCGTAAGTCCAATTTGCATAACTCGCGGTATAATTTTGCATGTAATTTATATATACAAACATACAATTGGGACCAAAGGTTTACAAAAACACCTATATTTTTTAAAAAATATAATCATAATTGTAGTTTTTCGTACATAAAAAAAAGAAAGTTATTTCGATGTCGATGGTTTCATAAAATCTAATAGATTTGTCTGACAGCATAATGTCTTTTTCTTGTCACGCAAAATTTCTTCATAGCAAGCTAATGATTTTTTTATTCCTTGCCTTGTGGCTACAATTTGTTCCTCATTAGAATCTATGTCCTCCAAAATCTGTAAACCTTTCATTTATGATTGTTCTTACTGTGGATTTCTGTAGATCGAACTTCTTTGCTAGCTCACAAATTTTCATTCTGCCTTCAAAATACTTAATAATTGAGTTTTGTTTCCAAAGTCAATGTTTTTCTTTTCTTGCTAGCTGTAGAAGAATTGGACTTGCTTCTTTTGGATGACATTATTATTTATTATCTGATAAAATTTTTTATCAAGAACATAACATTAAACAATCGCAAGGTTTGTAGACTATAAAAATCGTGTATGAATGGAGACCGTGCGAAACATGTCAGTGCTTGTTCACAGTATGTGCGACACTGGCAAATGCAGCTTGCGCCTGAAAGATACGACTAGTGGTGAGGCGTGAAGCGGGACGGGAATACATACATATAAGAAACCGCGTAACTCCGGATTTGCGTAAGTCGGGGTATGGCTGTATATATAACAATAACTAAATTAAAATAAATATAGCCACATGAAAATCTTAATCACAAAACCTAAATGCAGATGTCCCACAAGGATGTAGTCTATCGCCACTCCTGTTTAATATCTATATTAATAATAGAAGGGAGTGGAGGGAAACAACCAGTTTTGGCATTTACATAAAGGATTACATCAACATCAATACAATTTTTTGCTGACAATCAGGGTTCTAATTGAAGATAATGAAGATTCACTACTACAGCAACCGGCTTTTCATTAACTAAAATAGCAAAAACATACAATATGGAAATCTTCACTTCCAAAACCAAAATAATGGCATTCAAAGACTGAGACCAAATTATAAAACATTTTAAAATTCAAAATATATTAAAAGACTAAAAATCCAGAGCTTAAAAACTGTGAAGGGTGAAAAAGGATTAATGTAAAGGCCTTAGAAGTAAAAATATGTGGTGAAAGATGAAATTCATTAATGGGGTGAAGTAAGGTTGTTTTGGGAAAGCTGTCATCAGAATAAAACACCTATATTTTGTCAGAATTTTGTAGTGTGCGTTATGTTGCAAGCTGTGTCAGTGCTGTAAATGCTTTCATTTTTCTGAAAGTTAAAAATGGTCATATTTTGTCTTTGTGGAATGTGATTGTATTCAATTGAATGCTGCTATTTCTGTGGTTGTAGCTTTCTGTTTAGTCTTTTTTTGATAATGTTTGTACAAGCTGGAATGAAATAAACTGATCATAGACCCAATATTGAAGTCAATACATTGCAATTTAGTTGATATGGAAGTGAAAAACAACATTGCAACACTGTATTACACTTTATATTTGTATGGAAGCTGAATATATCTATAAACTTGGGCTGCAAAAAATAAAATTATGGTTTGCATAAAATTATAAATTATAAAGTGGAATTTCTTGGATTGCTGAGATTTGAGAAGCACTGCTTTTTTGCTTATTCACCTGAATATGGTATTTGAAGATTTTTGTTAATTTGTCTTTGGAATCATATTTTTTAAAAATTTTATTTTATTATTATTTTTTTTATATATATATCTGATCCACACAAGAAAGGCCACATGCACTATAGCACATTAGTGCCATGTGTGGGCAAGAGGAATAGAAGAGAGGAGGGGAGTCTGTTCACATTTTGCTTGAACTGCTGAGCAATGTAATCTTTGGGGAAGACAGTTCCAAAAAAAATAGGCAGTGAAGTTGGTTCAGTATATAATGAGATACTGCAAAAACATTTACTTTTTTTAACAATATTATTTTTAACATTGCTTTCTAATATATATATAGACACAAATTTGCTTCTCTCTCTCTCTCTCCAGAAATTGAAGCAGTTAACAGAATGGCTGAAACTTGAACCTCAGTATTCTTGTTCTCATGGTCAGATAGAAGTTAATCGTCCAAAGAATCGCTATAAGGATATCCTTCCATGTAAGTATGTTTTTAGTATAATATACTTTTGAATAATCAAGGGGCAGAGAATATTTAAATGCAAGTACTTATTTGTTCTGTAATTATAATAACAAACCAAGATAACTGCTATTGTTTGGTTATATGTTCTGACACTGCTGTGGTTTGCAAGTTATGATGTTGGAAGTTTTTTCCACTTGGTTAGACTATAATAAATTTAGTTTAATCCTTTATCCAAGTGTAATCAAACAAGGTTTGTGCCTGAAGTATCTTCAGGACTGAGGCAACTCAAGGCTATGCTTTGCTATACGGTAGCTCTGGGTAGTGTCCCTTCCTTTAATGCATAGTATTATACATGTCTGCAAGGAGATGTGCTTTGCATTATGGGAGATACTAGGACAAGTGATGAAAGCTTGGTCCACCTTTACCACAAGTTGCCTCAGTCCTGAAGATACTTCAGGTGCAAACATTGTTTAATAATACAGTTTAATAATAATAATTTAATAATACAGTAAGACACTTTTTGGCTACTTGTGTAGGTAAATATGACTTCTCCATTATTTCCATCTTAGTATCACCACCTCTGGGTCTGGCTCCCACTGACCTCAGTAAATTTCGAAACCGGTCTGAGTAGTGGCCCTTCCTTTAATGCATAGCATTATTATTATTATTATTTTTATTATTATTATTAAACAAGACCTGATGGAGTCAAAGACTCATCTAGGAGGTCCTTTTATCTCACACACATCTCATCATACCGTGTCTTAAACACATTCAAACTCCTTGCAGACACCACACTCTCAGGCAAGGCATTCCAATCACTCACAACTCTCCACGAAAAAAATCTGCCTCTCACTCTCCCTACTCACACCCTCTTTATACGGTTTCCAGGGATGACCTCTGGTTCTCCCCTGATCTCCCACTATTCTCTGTAGAACTTCTCCACCATTGATCTTATAACAACCCCTTACCAACTTGTAGGTCTCTATCATATCTCCCCTCTTCCTTCTCTCCACTAGACTCTGCAAATTACATCTTTTCAATCTTTCCTCATACTCGACATTCCAGAGGTCAGAAACTACCTTAGTCATTCACCTTTGGACCCTTTCCAACATCTTTTCATCCTTCTGAAAACCAGGTGACCAAATCTGGGCACAATAGTCCATGTGTGGCCTAATCAAAGCCTTATACAATGGAACAAGAATCTCCCTACTTCTACACGTCAGTGTCCTCCGCATCATTCCCAGAAGTCTTTGTGTTGTCTTCACAATTTTGGCAATGTGTCCCCTAAATTTTAGATCCTTATCCACTATCACCCCCAGATCTCTTATTTCCTCTACTTCCAACAATATATTCTCACCAAACATAAATTCTGCATCCCATCTTTGTTTTCCAAATTTTAAAACCTTACATTTTGCAACATTGAACTCACATCCCCATTTGCTTGCCCAATCACTCAATTTATTCAAGTCTTCTTGCAAGGCCACATCTTCACTACTCTTTATGGTTTGTCCCAACTTTGCATCATCTGCAAACAACTGAATATCTCCATCCAAATCTTCGCCAATATCATTAATATACAAGTTAAATAGTAATGGCCCTGAAACAGACCCCTGAGGCACTCCACTAGTGACTTTCCTTTTCCTGGATATTGCACCCCCATACACAACTTGTTGATACCTATCAGATAGCCAGTCTCCAATCCAATGCACTAATCTAATATCCAACCCCATCTGCTCTAGTTTGACTATCAACTTATCATGAGGTACTCTATCAAAAGCTTTTGTGAAATCCAAGTATATTACTGTGTATCCTTCTCCTCTGTCCAAGGAAGCAGTCACTTTATTGTAATAAGTAAGTAGATTACTAAAACATGACCTCCCTTTAGCAACATGCTGTCCATCAAAGATTATACCATTGTTGTCAACCCAACTCTGGATCCTAGTTCTCACAAGCTTCTCCAACAACTTAACCACAACACCTGACACACAGATAGGCCTATAGTTTGATGCTTGAGTTCGATCACCTCCTTTATGAAGTGGCACAATCTTGCCCTCCTTCCACTCTTTAGGGACTTGACCAAGTGCAAGACTCGTATTAAAAAAATATGTCAAGGCAGGTGTCAACTCTCTGGCACATTCCTTCAGAATACACGGTGATATATTATCAAGTCCCACAGCCTTATTTACATCTAGTTTACTCAACTCCCCAAACACCTCTTGCTCACTTACAGTCAGTCTCTCCTCCCCATCATCAACTGCCCTTAATCTCTCCATGAAGTCACATTCACAAGATTGAAAGATCTTTATGAACTGCTCATTAAGTATCTCCACCACACATTCTGCAACAGCTGTCTTTATACCATTTCCTCCAATCAATGTCATCCTTCCATAATCATTCTTTCTTTTGCTGGCTACATATCAAAATAACTCCCTAGGATTCTTTTTGGCTTCATTAGCTAACTGCTGTTCATACCTCTCTTTAGCTACTCTCACCAACCAAGTCACCCTCCTTGCCTGGTCTTTGTAGACCTCATGAAATTGGTTACTTCCACTTCTCTTATGCTGCCTTCACAATGCCCTTTTTCTCTGTATTGCATGCTTAATCTCTTTATTCATCCATCTCACACCTACCTTATTTAACCTTCTCACCCATGGTATACATTTAGACATTGCATCTACTAAGTAGTATTTGAAAATCCCCCAAGCTGCATCGATCTGTTTTCCAGCTAACTCCTCATTCCATGCTACACCTGCAAGCTGTCTCCTGAGCTCTTCATAATCACCCCCCTTGTAGTTCCACATATACCCTTTTTTCACAGGAGTCCTTGCACTTCTGGCAACCATCCAGGTAATCACCTCATGGTCACTTTCACCAACTGGTGGATGATTTGACACCTCATTGATAATTACATCCTCCGATGAGATGACCAAATCCAAGACCCTTAATCCTCGTGTGCCCTCTGTTACATACTGTCTGAGGTAGTTATCCCTCAAAAACTCAAGAAACTCATTTTCTTTACTTCTAGTTGCTATCTCTTCATTCCAGTCTATATTGCCATAATTAAAATCACCCATAATGATCACCCTTTTCTTATTTGCTTGGCTTATTTGACTATACATTTCACTATCACCACCATCCACATTACCAGGTCTATAACAACATCCCACCAAGTATTTGATTCTATTCACCTCTATCTCACACCATACTGCCTCAAAACCACTGGCCCTATTTCCCTCTTGCATCTCTACCTTGTATGGAAATAACTCTTTCTCTATCATCAACAGCACTCCCCCTCCCTTTTTACCCCTTCTATCCTCCCGAAACACATCATACCTTTCCATCTCTATTCCTGTCAGGATGTCGTCCTCATCTAACCATGTCTCACTTATTCCAACCATCTCTGGGTGCACAGACGCAATTAGTGCAACCATTTCATCCGCCTTGTTTCTTATACTTCTAGCATTGGTATACAAACACAACAACTCATTTCTGGATCTACAGCTAGTTCCACTGATACCACTCACTCGATGTGATCTCTCCATGCTGGACTGGGGCCGTTTCCCTTTCTGCTTCTTCATTTTAGAACCCTTTGCAATTCCATCTGTTTCCTCTTAATCCCTGATCATCCCATTACTTTCCTGCCTACACATGCTCTCACCTCCTCTTGGAGCATCCACCTTTCTCACGCTGTGTACCCCTGTCCACCCTGAGCCTCCCCGTTTCCCTGCTCCTCTTGCACACCCATTCTCTCATTTTCTATACTCATACCACTCACTTCCCCATTCATTTCCACTTCTTCAATCTCTCCTGTCTTACTCTCCTGCTCTTCCACATCACTCCCCTCTCGATCTGATTCATTCTCTCTATTCACTTCTCTACTTTCCAGCAGCAGTCTCTCCAAGCAACTCACACCATAACCACTCAAATGTAGTCCATCACTCCCATACAGCTCACTTTGTCCCTCAAACTCATTCCACACATTAACAAACTGTACTCCCATCTCCTCACACATTTCAGCCAGAATATCATTCATAATCCTTGCTCTCCGCCTCATTTCACCACAGTCATACCATTGGCTAGTGGGCCAAGCGGTACGGATGCGATTTGATGAGCTCCTGATTCAGATAAGTTTTACTAGGAATAATTAAGTATAAATGCGTAATTGTTTAAGTAAGAGCGGCTGTAAACGTTGTACGCTACTGATATTATTAGTGTGGGGGTTTTTTTCTTGCCTAAACTAAATACAAAATCATTATTATTAGACCTAGTAACCTGCAGAGAAAAAAAAAAAAAAAAAATATGACGATGGCATTGTCATTCCATGATTTTTATTTAGATTTCAGTTGTTTCGTTAAGTGTGAGGTCTGTTATATGTATTCCTTCGATTACATAAATGATTTGTGGATGTTTAGTGCGGATGGAAGAAGGGTGTGTGTGTGCGAAGTGTGACCTGAACGAGGAATTGATGAATGCGAATATGAAATTGATGACAGAAAGTTCTAGTACCGATTGTGTCGCGAGTGCACGTTTGAAAAAGGATGGTGAGAAAGAGAGACGAAAAAATGTTAAAAAATCAGGAAAAAAGAAAGAGCGATTTGACAACCGTAACGGATGTTAAAAGGGACGAAAGTGAGGCGGAAAGAAACGAAATTGAGAGAACGAATGAAAGTAGAAATGGCGTGATGCAGAAATCGCAAGTAAAAAAAATTGAAAGAATGAATGATAGCGAAAAAAGAATGAATGATGGCGAAAGTTGGACGCATGTTGGAACGAAAGTACTGAACCAAAGAAAGATGAATGACAGTAAAAGTGAGAAGAATGATAGCGAAAGTTGGACGCATGTTAGTTCGAAAGTACGGAAACAAAGAAAGATAAATGAGAGTGAAAGTGAGAAGAATGATAGTGAAAGTTGGACGTATGTTGGACCGAAAGTACGGAAACAAAGAAGGATGAATGAGAGGGAAAGTGAGAAGAGGGGATTGAGAGTTAGAAAGATTTAATGATAGAGAGAATGTGTCGCGAAGTTCGGAAGGTGAATTGGATTGGATGAAGCAAGAAATGAAATGGATGCGGAATGAAATTAAGAGAATTCAGGTCAAAACTATTAAAATAAATCATGATGGCATGAAAGAGTTAACGAAAGATGAGCGAGTGGCGTTGTATGGCGACTCCATTATTAAAGGTGTGCTAGAGGATAAAATGCACAAGGTATGTTTTCCAGGCGGTAAAATGAGTAGAGTGATTGAGGCATTGAATATGAGGCGGGAGCGAGCAAAAGAGTTAATTGTATTAATTGGTACAAATGATTTGAGAGAGAACAAAGAGCATGTCAAAATGAATGTCAGGAGACTGCTTGGAAAGATAAAAGAGAATAGTGTGACAGGAAGGGTAGTCAGTGTGTTGCCTATACATTGCCATTATACATGTCTGCAAGGAGATATGCTTTGCATTATGGAAGATACTACTAAGACAAGTGATAGCTTGGTCCACCTTTACCACGAGTTGCTCCAGTCCTGAAGATACTTCAGGTGCAAACTTTGTTTGCTTACACTTGGATAAAGGATTAAACTAAATTTATTATATTGCAAGTTATGATATTTCTAGATTTCCATTTGTAGTTAGTACTTAGGATATATAAGTCCAAAGACAAGTTTAACATTGGTTTCTAACATGCATATACAGGGTGTTCGGGATAAATTTGACAGTTTCGTAAGGAAAAAGAAAATCTTCTTTGTATCTATTAAATTTAATGAATTGACAAAAAAACATTACAGGCAGAGTTAATTACAATACTATCAACAAGATTTACTCAAAATAACCACCATTAGCATCGATCACAGCTTCAATTCTGCTTCGGAACCTCGAACAAGCTGATGCTACAGTCTCCCTGGGAAGGGCTGCAAAAACTGTTTTAATTTTATCCATTAACTGGGCTTTTGTATTACTGGAAGTGCGATTGGTGTCTTTTTCAACTGCGCCCCATACAAAATAATCCATGGGGTTAAGGTCTGGGGAGTTTGGAGGCCAAACATTTGGACTGGTGAAGTCGTAGAAATTTTCAGACAACCATTTTTGACTTTTCCCAGAGGTGTGGCAAGGGGCCGAATCCTGCTGCCATACATACGGCCTACCATTGGCTACCCTTGTTATCCAGGGCTTGACTACAGTTAGCAACTCCACGAACAAAGCCCGAATTCCAATGCCAGGGTTCTTCAACACCTGTTCCTGCAGATTTGCGAGGAATTCTGCTGTACGAACGCAATCAGATCGTCTGCTAGGGATCTTTCTTCTTGCTACATCCTCGTAGTCACCATTGCAAGTCTCTAGTTCATGCCTGATTGTTTTTACTGTATTCAGGGAGCATTGGGCAGCAGTCGTAATATCCTTATTTTGATGGCGGGCACGAATCATCATGATACAAGTTATTCTCTTCCATGATTCAGGTGGGTTCCAGCTATCCATCCTTTCTGACATCTTGTATATGAATGAAGAAGGGTCCAAACTTTTAAATGAAGAGAAGTGTGTGTTAATACATGTAACTTACGGAAAAATATAATTAATTATAAATATGTCAAATTTATCCCGAACACCCTGTATATGTATATATATACACACACATATACACATACAAATTTGCTTCTCTCTCTCGCTCACACACACACACACACACACACACATACACACACACACAAAATTTATGGTGATCATACTTCTGTTTAAACTCATTCACCAATGATATTCACTGCCTCTGGCAACCTGTTCTGCTGATTTACCAATCTCCAAGCAAAAAAAACTAGTCCTTATAGCATCTTCCAGGGACAACCCCCCCCCCTTGTTTCTCCAATGGGGAAAAAAAATCTAATCCTTACACCCTTGCTAACCACATTCGTACACAACTTTCAGGAGTGACCTATTGTTCTCTCTGATCATTAAGAAATTACTTTATCATCTATTCAATAAAATCCCATTAGTAACTTATACAATAGGCATTTCCCATCAAAACGCTAGGGACTAAAGACATATTTTTTGATATAGTACAATGTTCATACAGTAATGTTACACTATAAACAAAATTTTGAGAAATAATGGAAATGGGAAATTAGTGAATTAATCTAGGAAAAAAATACTGACTCCCTCACTCCATTCCCATGAAACAAAGGAAATTGTGAGAAACTGAACAGAATAAATTGCTGGGGAACCCAAAAAAAGAGATCTTGGGGAAACAACATATGAAATTTCAGGAAAAATATACAAATGAAATCTTGTGAAAGAACACTGGAAATTGTCCACTGATAACAGAGCACAAAGGATTAGAGAATTATCTTTAAAACACACAAAATGACAACATGGAAAAGTACAAATGCAAACAGTAATGAGAAATACAAGAAAGAACTAAAAGAATGTGAAATTATAAAAATGAAAATCAGAATTAACATTTAAATTTTGTAATGTTACTAACCTGAAATTTTCATAGTAAATTAAATATGTGCAGTCTGTATACCATTAAAATCAAAAATTATTCAAAAACTTCAGCAGTCAGTCAGTTTTATAATTGGTTACTTCCATTACAAAAAGGAAGGAGACACAAATGATGGATAGCAGTCTGTACAAGTCATTTTACATTAGGCAGCAGTCTGAGCAGCAAAAAAAGTGATTGACATAGGTGATGTAAACATCAGCTTCCTATAGGAGAAACCCAATGATTTACTATATTACACTATATTTACTTATATATTTATGTACATATTTACTATTTGTACACTATATTACAGAGCCAGTTGGAGCATGAGGGGGGGGGGGAGTAATAATGGCTATAAGAATACTGGCAATGCACTGGTTTTTCTGATGCTAGAAACATTCAAATGCTAAGAGGATTAGGAATAAAGGGAATGAGTTTG
The DNA here is from genome assembly GCF_054136105.1 of Typopeltis vanoorti. NCBI lineage: Eukaryota > Metazoa > Arthropoda > Arachnida > Uropygi > Thelyphonidae > Typopeltis > Typopeltis vanoorti. Next base: position 82,094,630 of record NC_143553.1, on the reverse strand, counting down.
TGGCATTGATCAACTCAGACTCTCCAAAGGTTGTTGGCATCAGTGAAATTTGGTCAACTGAGGAGGATGTTCTAACAGGGATAGAAATTGAAGGGTATAGCATTTTTTGGCAGGATGGGAAGGTAAGTGTGGTGATGGAGTGTTACTCGTGATAAGAAATGAATCGTGCACTCTCAGGGTGGAGTCTCAGTGGAAATAGCACTAATGACCCATTTTTGAAGCAGATGATTACGGGAGATGAAAAATGGGTCGTGTACAATAACGTGGTATGTAAAAGATCATGGGGGCACAAGAGCGAACCGTCGCAAACAACCTCGAAAGTGGGATTGCACCCAAAGAAGATCATGCTCTCTATGTGGTGGGATTATAAAGATCTTGTCCACTACGAGGTGTTACCCTCAGGCAGAATGATCGATTCAACTGTCTATTGAAAGTTTATTTTTCACTAGGTTAGAATATAATAAATTTAGTTTAATCCTTTATCCCAGTGAGAGCAAGCAAAGTTTGTGCCTGAAAATATCTTCAGGACTGAATATAGCGTTGTACTATCTTACCTGGGTAAGTAGTACAATACCAGGCAACTCATAGCAAAGGTGGAGCAAGCTACCAACACTCCTAACCCAGTATCTCCCAAAATGCAAAACACATCTCCTTGCGGATATGTATACTGTTATGCATTAAGGGATTGGCCACTACCCAGAAAACTAGTCTGAGTGTTGGTAGCTTGCTCCACCTTTGCTATGAGTTGCCTGGTGTTGTACTACTTACCCAGGTAAGATAGTACAACACTATATTCAGTCCTGAAGATATTTTCAGGTGCAAACTTCGTTTGCTCTCACCTGGAATAAAGGATTAAACTAAATTTATTATATTCTAACCTAGTGAAAAATAAACTTTTAACATCTTTCTCTAAATCCAGAGTAATTTAATAAAAAAAAAGGTGGCAAACCTTTTGCCAACTCCTATAGGTAAAGATGACCTTGCTACTGCTTCTGCTTGGTATCTCCAACTGTGGGGCCTGGCTCCCACTGAAGAGACCTCAATAAAGATCGAAACTAGTCTGGGTAGTGGCCAATTCCTTAATGTATAACCGTATACATATCTGCAAGGAGATGTGTTTTGCATTTTGGGAGATACTAGGTTAGGAGTGTTGGTAGCTTGCTCCACCTTTGCTACGAGTTGCCTGGTGTTGTACTACTTACCCAGGTAAGATAGTACAACACTATATTCAGTCCTGAAGATATTTTCAGGCGCAAACTTCGTTTGCTCTCACCTGGAATAAAGGATTAAACTAAATTTATTATATTCTAACCTAGTGAAAAATAAACTTTTAACATCTTTCTCTAAATCCAGAGTAATTTAATAAAAAAAAAGGTGGCAAACCTTTTGCCAACTCCTATAGGTAAAGATGACCTTGCTACTGCTTCTGCTTGGTATCTCCAACTGTGGGGCCTGGCTCCCACTGAAGAGACCTCAATAAAGATCGAAACTAGTCTGGGTAGTGGCCAATTCCTTAATGTATAACCGTATACATATCTGCAAGGAGATGTGTTTTGCATTTTGGGAGATACTAGGTTAGGAGTGTTGGTAGCTTGCTCCACCTTTGCTACAAGTTGCCTGGTGTTGTACTACTTACCCAGGTAAGATAGTACAACACTATATTCAGTCCTGAAGATATTTTCAGGCGCAAACTTTGTTTGCTCTCACTGGGATAAAGGATTAAACTAAATTTATTATCAACTGTCTATTGCTCACAGTTAATGCAACTGGCCTGTGCAGTTAGCACAAAATGTCCTGAATTGGCAAATCGGAAAGGAGTTGTCTTTCACCACGACAACGCCAGACCCCACACATCGTTAACAACCTGGAGTAAATTGTTACGTCTTGGCTGGGATGTTTTGTCACATCCTCCGTATTCACCAGATCTGGCACCTTCCGATACCACTTATTCCGATCATTGCAGAATTCTCTGAACAGGAAAACTTCCGCTAATGAGGAGGCTGTCAAAAGACACCTGGATCAGTTTTTCCCCAGTAAACCTCAGGAGTTTTATGAATGCGGCATAATGAAGTTGGTGGACAGATGGCAAGAGGTCATTGATAAAGAGGGTCAATATATAACTGACTAGTATGTATTATATATATTAAATAAAATGTGTTTCATTCCACTCTGAAAAAACCGAACGAACTTATTTGCCAACCCAATACTTTGTGTCGACCTCCCACTACGAGTCTTGGGACTCCATGAAGGTCAGGAAAATAATAATAATAATTTAGAACTGGCTCAAGTTGGTACAATCCTCTTAGAACTGTAACTTCAATAAAAATTGTAAAATTTGCAGTATTTCTTTAATTCAAAGTTTCAGTAAAAAGTTGTGAAATTTTTGGGTAACAGCTTATTTTGTCTTTGAAAGATTCTTTATCGATAAGGTAAAAAATTCTAACATCGTAGTTTAGAATTTTTGATTTTTGATCTAAATTAAACTAACGTGACTTTTCAAAATGTAAATGTTAATCTCAATTTTCATAATCTTCTAGCTCTATTTTATGTCTCCCATTACTGTTTGCATTTGTACTCTTTTTTTTGTGTGTGTTGTTTTGTGTTCTTTGTTTGATTTATTATTGTTATTATTATTATTAAGAGTGACCTCCAGGGAGTCAGAGACTCATTGAGGGAGGCCACACATTACACATACCAGCTATCATACTTATTATTGAATTCATTCACGCTGTTTGCACTCACAACATCCAATGGCAATCCATTCCAATCACGCATCACCCTCTGAGAGAAAAATCTAGCCCTCGCACCCTTCTTGGCGGCCTTCATTCTCAGCTTCCAAGGATGCCCTCTCATCCTTCCCCACCCTCCATAAATTGAAAAATTCCATCAATTGAAATCCTGTATGAATGACCCTTTCAGAAGTTTGTAAGTCTCAATCATATCACCCCTCTTTCTCCTGTTTGCTAGTGTCTGCAGTCTACAAATTCTCAATCTGTCTTCATAATCAGTATTCCACAATCCTGATATCATTTTTAACACTCTCCTTTGTAGTACTCTTTCCAATATATCAGAATCACAATGGAAACGAGGAGACCAGACCTGCGCACAATAGTCCAAGTGAGGTCTCATCAAGGCCTTGTAAAGAGGCAAAATAACATCCTTATCTTTACATGCGAATGTTCGTTTCAGCATTGCAGAGGTCGTATCTTTTGATTTCTATTTGCAATCTTTGCCACATGGCCCCTGAACTTCAACTGTCTATCTATTAACACTCCAAGATCCCTAGTCTCATCAGTTTTTTTCTAGCCTGATCCCACTATAATATGACATTGGATATCTAATCATGCTGAAGTGAATGACTTTACATTTACTGACACCTGTTTTCCCATGCCCACAATTCCAGCATATTCAAATCATTCTGCAAAGACTACATATTAACAGCATTCCTGATTACCCTGCCTTTTTATGCAGTCCTTTTCATCTGCTTTGTTTTGTTTCAAACAATTTCTTGTGTTTATATATGGTTCCTGACATTCATAAACATTGCTTTATGCTGTCATTTGTACATATGATTTCCCACCATTTCCTTTGTTTAGTAATTATGATATAATTTATTGAGAAATTCTGTTTACATTCATGCAGGTTTTGAGTTTTTGCTGTTTGTAACAGTGACCTTAAAATAGCAATAGTTCTATGGGACTTAGGGTTTTCTGTAGTTTGTTATGGTGGCACTTTCAGTATGGTGAACATCTACTGTATAACCATTTTCTTCAAAACGATCTGGTCTTGCAGAATATGGAGTTTCTAGCCATAGGATCCTTTGAAAGAATGAAAAAATCCATTGCGCAAGGTCTTTTAAATTTGAGAGGCTGTTCATAGAAAGTTATCATTCTCTCTCTTGAATAAACCTAATTTGAATCACGATTGCTAAAACTTTTGAAATATTGGAAAATGGTGATTTTTAACTGCTGCTAATAATCTGGTACATAAGTGTTTTTTTCATGTAAATGTATATTTTTTATGCATATAGTATTTATATATGTATACAAATCTGACTCACTGGTTAGCAAATATCTCCCTTGCCGCCTAGGTGTAGTCTACCATGTTCGTCTAAGTAAATAATTTTTACTATGGTACATGTGTAATTTATAGTTAGGCTGATTTTAACCCTGGATAACTACCAGTTTTGAAGCAAATATGTTAAATACTTAGTATATTTATCAGTCTGTGAATAAAAAAATTCATGCATTGTGTGTGATACTAGGCCATTTATTATTTCTTTTCTTTATTGATAATACCATTTTTTGCTAAGTTTTCACTTTGAATGCTTATGTCTTGAATTGCTTTTATGGAATAAAAGAAAACAAGTTTGTTCTTTGCCATTATAACAGACATTGAAACATTCAGTATTATAAAAACTCTCAATGAAATAAACCCCTTAGGTCTACACATATAAAACTACATTTGCGTATTTCTGTATCTGATTGGCTCTGAAACATTGTCAGATGGATAGGGCCAGTGCTCTTATACAAGTTGACAGCAACTCAAAAAGCAATGTACAGTAATGAAATATTTGGAGAAAATAAATACTTCTTTCTCGACCTTTCCAGGTTTTGATATCCACTATTAGCAGTTCATATTCTGTACATTTTATCAGTTTGTAAGAAATAAGTTAATTACTTCTAGCTGCTGCTTATATATTTTAGGTTACTGTGTTGTGATTAGCTGATTACCCCATGGTATGACTGAGTGCTCTCAAGATAAAATGATACATACACATCCTATCCCTTCATTGATCGTATTCTCTTATGATGAAATCAGTAATAATTAGGGTGACCAACTGTCCTGGATTCTAATGCATTGTACCACATTAGTAACCTTTCCCAGAAAAAAAACATTCCAGATTTTAAAAATAGTTATGTTTTTAAGATGCTAGTTATGTTTTTTTTTTTTTTTTTTTCCCCATACAAAAATTGCAACACTGTTTGTATGCTTGTCATTTCTAGGTTGTCATGACTTATTATAGGCAGCAATATTACTTCAAAAAAGGTGAATAGTGTTACGACAGTATTACATATAATGTTTTTCTTATATCCATGTTGTTAATAGAACAGTTAATCAGCTAAGCAATGATCTGATCAAATTTAAGCATAAGGAAAGAATTTCTTGTGAATTTGTTCCATCAACCTTAAATTCTTTACTAAATCAAATTGTATACAATAGCAATATTCAAAAGGAATGATTTGTTCAATTTTGAATGTATACTATATTTGAAACTCTGGAGAAAGTAGTTTCATGAGTTGAAGTACTTCAAATGGGTTATATTTAAAGATTTGGGTGACTGGAAAGATGTAGAGATGTTAATTTTTGCAAGAAAATATTTTGATGAGAGAGAGAGAGAGAGAGAGAGTGTATTGTTAGACAATGAGTTATTTGATGAAATTTCATATTCGAAAAGATATCAGTCATTCCCAAAAAGTGATGTCATTTTTAGCATTAAGTTTTAAAAGAATATAAAAGATAAATCACTTGCTAATTTAATCAATTATATATTCTCCATTTGAATCAGTAAAGCTCTTCCAACATTGTGAAAGCTTCATAATGCCATTTCTATACAATTAAGGAGGTTTGGAAGCAAAAAGTTGCATATGCTCAATTTCAGTGCCTCTAATGTATTATATTGTTTTTCATTAATGAAAGTGCAAACTTTGAAATAAGTGGTAATCTGAAGATGCAAGATCAGGAGAATACAGAGGATGTGGAAGCTTTTCCCACCAAGTTCCTCAATCTTGGTGATTCTTGCACTATGAAAGCATCATGGTGAAAAACAATACCCTTTCGATTGACCAGAGAACATCTCATTTCTTTCAGTTTTTCATTCGGCCAGTCGAGTTATTCACAGTATGCTTCAACTGTAATTGTTTGCTTTTGCGGCAAGAGTTCAAAGTGTATAATACCAGCCATATCCCACCAAACACTAAACAAAACCTTCTAAGGGTGAAGGTCTCTTGTTTTGGCTAAGTTTAGCCTGTTCCCCTGAATGAACTCACTGCCTTTGATGCTTAACATTCTTGTAAAGTATCCACTTTTCATCACCGATGACTATACAACTCAAAAACGGAGATTGAACCTCTTGAGAATGAAGGGCACTTCAGATGTTGACATGCTCTCTTTGATTGTTATTTGTCAGTTCATGAGGAACCCACTTGCTGAGCTTACACTATTCCAAGTTCTTGCAAATGGTGATAGATGTTGATGACAATGAATTAAGATCTTTTTCTAAATCTTCAACAGTTGCATTGGCATTTCATACAGTAGTGGCTTCCAGCATATCATTATCGAGAGAGACAGGGCACTCAAGCTAAAAATTTTGTCAAAATTTTTGGAGCCATTGCTGGCACTTTTGCACACTCAAAACATTATCCCCATACACTTCTTGCACATTTTTTACAGTATTAGTAACATTTTGCCTTTATTGAACTCATAAAGCATGATGTGCTTAATGTACTCTTCAGTGACCTCCATAGTAATAAAAGGTTATTTAAACAATAACCTATGTGTGACGTTCTTGTAAGGTGGAATTCCTTAGATTAGAACAGTGGTTCTCAACCTTTTATGCCCCCCCCCCTTTTCTGGAAATGTGTAAGTAACTAGTCTATCCCTTATTTAGATAGATAAAACTATAGTTATAGTATAACAATGGGAATAAAATAAAACATATATATATATATATATATATATATATATACACACACACACACACACACACATTAAATTTTGTATTCATAAATTACATATATTGATAAACACAATGAGTAACATAAACAATTTAAATCTTATAAAATGATAAACATTTTACTGGGTAATCAGTGGGATGGTTGCACTTGTTTATGCTTGCACAGTTCATCAATGGTTGGGGTCATCTTGCTAAGGTAGTCACATGATCTTCAACATCCAGCCTGTTCCTATATTTATTTTTTAAAGCAGTTAAAGATGAAAAACCAGTTTCACATAAACAAGTTGTTGTGAAAGGTAACAAGTGTTTGGCTGAAATTTTTGACAAAGTTGGATATTCCTTCTCCATTCCAATCCGAAAACTAATCAATGGCATTTTGATGAATGCTTTTTAAACTATTGTCACAAAATATCCCAATAAACTCTACTTTATGCTTACATTTTTCCAAATTAAATGTGAAGGAGTCTCGAATCCATTCTTGTGTTTCATCAGGGAGTTGAAAATACGACCTTATAAGAGCATTTATTTTTTAAATGGTCATGCTTTGTTTCAAAGTGTCGCCATAAAAGAGACGGTTTCGTAGAATTTTGTTACAGGACTTCAGAGCAAACAACGCACTGTGGATTTGTTTCTACTAAATCTGCCCATATAAAGCCAGATTGTAAATATGATTCATGATATTTATATTTTTAAATTTTTTTATCACTTGATTGTTTAACATTTAATGTTCTTTTAGTTACTACTGAATCCATCTCTTTGCTCACATGGAATGATGATGTAGTTGTAGATGTAGAAGCAATTGGCTCCAGCACCACATTATTTTTCTTCTTAATTATCCATGTTTCACTTTAGAAACACATTCATTTAACTTCACCTAAACTGAAGCTAAACATAACTTTAAATACAGCAAGTGAAATAAATCACAAGTACATAGAGCAGTAAGAAGGCAGATTCACTCTCACTTAGAATGGATTTTTTGACTGGGCGATCAGCTGTTCTGGTAGGTTTGGCTCTCAGGGAAGGGGAGGGAGGATTGACAAACGTGTATTGACATGAGCTACAGCACCATGCTTCGTCACTCAGTTCTCAGAAATTAATCAGTATCAGTGTTGCCAACTTAGCAGTTTTGTTACCAGATCTAGCGACTTTTGGGCTCTCATGGCATACCCCGCCCCAAAGGGGACGTGTACCACAGGTTGAGGCTGCCTCAGCTTAACACCACTTATAAAGCTTTAAAAATTTTGCAATGATCTGATATGTGTCAGGTGAAAAAATTTGGGATTAAATGAAAACAAAATGGAATTGACATGAAATGGGTTGAATTTTTTTTTTTTTTTTTTTTTGGCAGAAATTTGTGTCTTGGATTGGTGCAAGTAAAAAATTGTCATCCTAGTGATAATTGACAATATTATTTGTAATGACTAGCATTTGTAATGCAATAGGTAACAAGCGTACAAAAAAAATTTACAAAATAGAACATGAAACAGAGTCAGCATTATGTAAATAAAACTATTAAACCAATAGTCTTCTGATTTATTTTTATTTTATTTTTTTTTCAACTAAAAATTCTCATTCATTACAGACGAGCACATTTTTCAAGCCATATCTATGTGTAAATACAGGGCATGAAAAATGATGCAAAAATGATATCCCAATAAATCAGTAGGAGTTCCATAAAGTGGTATCTAGTATCGTTGTTAGGAGAACATTTTCATTGTGTGAGAAATATTCTAAGTTAGTAATAATGTGAATAGGAAGAACAGACTGTTTTTTTTTTTTTTGATCACATAATTTGTTACATTAATTTTTTTTTTTTTTTATGAGAATGGCCCTTTAGATTATGCATATTATTCTGTGTTTTCTTAAAGTTAAAAAATACAAATACAAAATTAATGACGGAAAATCTCATGTAAAAAGATTTTTTTAATAGTATAATTTTCGCCTGTGTGTCACAGGCATCTTCAGTACAAGTTAAGCTGAAATTAAATAATAACTGACAATTCCAAAAAGCACCACATAAGTAGCTAGTGTAAGATAACTGAAAAGGTCAATAAAATTTCCTAACAAAAAAAAAACAAAAAAAAAAAACTATATATATATATATATATACAATAAAAAGTTAGGAAAGATTAGCTGATTTGTACTATCTTCTATAAAAGGGATATACATAAACCATCAAATCTGTTTAAGTTAGGAGAGTGGAGTAAAGTTTCACATGTTTCTTTATAAAGCTGTTCTATGAGGAACCGACTTTTGTGAAGGACTCTTGTCTTTTTCCAATGAACACTATGTCTGGTTAAGATGGCATGTTCTGCAATTCCAGACTGTTCAGGTTTAAGGTACTGAATATAAGACTGGTGTTCTTCTAGTCGAATAGAGGCAGATCTTCCTGTTTGTCCGAAATAAGACAATCATACAAGAGCAAGGAATCTGGTAGACACTTGGATAATTAAGATGTGGAAGCTTGTCCTTAGGAGAAGTAAGAAAGTTGGAGATCTTTCTCACTGGTCGAAAGGCAACAAAAATATTCAGTGGTTTTAAAACTTTTGCTATATGTTCACTAATGCCGTGTACATAAGGGATAGGAATGCGTGTTATTTCTTCTGTATTTGAAGAGGAAGACATATTAAAACTACTCAAAGCTCTTTTGATGAAGGAATTTTTGTATCCATTAGATAGAAAGGAAGAAGTAATTTATTGCAATTCTTTCTGTAAGAGATCGTCTGAAGAACAAAAGGAGTTGGCCCAATGAACCAGTGTTTTAATAGTTCCTGCCTTTTGACTGGGATGGTGATGAGATTCAACATGGATATAATTGCCACTATGAGTCTTCTTTCTATAGACTGAGAAATGTTGGTTACCATCTGGTTGGCGAAGAATTAGAAGATTTAAAAAGGCTAACTGCTTATTTGATTCTATTTCAAGGGTATACTGGATTCTTGGATGAAGTGCATTTAACTTAGTGAGAAACTGTTGAAGTTCATCAGAAGAGCCATTCCAAATAGCAAAAATGTCATCGACATATCTGAACCAATGAGTAGGTCTGGGAGAAATGTCAAAGATATGGTTTTTGAAATTCCATAAAGAAGTTGGAGATAGCAGGAGAAAGAGGATTGCCTATTACTATTCCTCCAGTTTGTTGATACAACTTATTTTTAAAGGAAAAATAGCCAGAATCTATTACAAAATCAAATATTTTTACAATGTCTGAAGGAAATTCCTGTTGCAGTAATTCAATACTTTCAGATAAAGGAACATTTGTAAATAAAGAAACAACATCTAAACTGATCATGATATCAGAAACGTCCAAATGAAGATCTGAAAATTTATTTTTGAAATCTAAAGTATTTTTTTATATAAGTATCAGTTCTTCTAGTTGAGGAAGTGAGTAAATTTGATAAAAATTTTGAAATAAGTGGAACAACCTATACAATCTACAACTGGCCTCAATGGAATGCCTGGTTTATGAACTTTCGGAAGACCATACAATCTAGGTGGACAACCGAAGAAGGTTCTAAGTTTTTTCTTTTGATCTTCATTCCAAGTCGATACATTATCTATAAGAGAATTAAGTCTATTCAATTGACTCCCAGTAGGATCCGATGTAAGAGGCCTATAAGTTGAATAGTCGCAGAGTAATAGGGACATTTTTCTCTCATATTCCTTCCTATCTTCAATAACTACAGCCTTCGCTTTATCAGATTTCATAATAATTAAATTATTGTTATTCTTCAGTGTGAATAACACTGAAGAATAACAATATCAATGAAAAAAATTTCAATGCTTTAAATTCAGAGTAAGAAAGATTAGGACGAGGAGGCGTGGCATTAAAGAGAATTTTCGCACATTCAAAACGTAACCTGTTGGCTGTTTTTTGGGATAAGGATTGAATACCTCTGTCTATGTTGCGAAAAAAATCCATAAGGGGAACCTTATTAGGAGCAATGGCGAAATCATAACCTTTTGATAAAACAAAATGTTAATTTTATATTTATATGTCTACTCATGGTATTCCCTTACTAAGAGTTAAAAAAATACATTGTTTAGAAAGTCGTTTATGAAGTTAAAAACTATTCTATTTTGTTTAGTCTGCAGCTACTTGCCTCTGGCGAGTAGAAGCAGTAAATGAAGGGATTTTTTTATATGTTTATTTTGCATATATATATATATATATGAATCCAATGAATCTCATGCTTCACATTCAGAGTGGTAGAGCGAATTTATTTTGTAATGTATATTATTCCTTGTCATTCTTGTTTTATATTATGGTCCATTTATTGTGTATGTTCACTCTGTGATATGATGGGGTATCCATTACAAAATGTGCTTTGTATTACTTATTTTATATTTGTTTTTACCTATAGTTATTACAGTAGGGTAAATAACTCCCATTGATGTGGTGTCTAAAGATTGAAAGCTGCTTAGAAGTAATTATCATTCGTGGCATAATACGTCTTGAGAAAGGAGTGTGCTATGCATTATGGAACACCAGATAATTTGATGTGAAGTTAACTATTCTCTGTATACAAGAAACTTTGTTACAAAGATACTTCTTGTTGAAATTTTTGTTTGCTCATCAGTTTCCTCAAGGAGTGTTCAGGCTACTATGACAGTACTACATGATTAAGTTTACATTATTATTAATCTTGTTTCAACAGTTATCCTCCAAATTAGTCTATTACTTGTCAGCACTCCATTATTGTCATTTTGTTCTTCTAAATCACTTCTGGCTGAATCAATCCATTTAGATCTTAGTCTTCCTCTAGGTCTTTTGACCTGCCATCTAGGCATCAAACACCTGTTTTGCTACTCTTCCTTCTTCCATTCTCATAATAATGCTTATGAGAATGGGAGAAGAGGAAAAAGACATGTTTGTTAAACTCACTAATATTTTGCTGGCTTTCTACCCAGCTTCATCAAAGCATAATGATTACTGTCACAGGCACACAGCACTAAACCAAGTAATTGTAGTAATGAACACCACCTACATCTTTTTTTTTTTACATTTTCTTTTATTCTGTTTAAGTAAGAAATACCACATTAGTTTAGCTCTGCTCACAAATTCTGCTCACAAATGCAAATAATGTCAAGTTCCTTCCAAATTATTTTTTTCAAATTTCTTTTTCAAATTATTTTTTTGTAAAAAAACAATTAGAAAAAATGAAAGAGTTTGAGAATAGGAACCAAACCTTGGAGCTTCACTGGCAAGCCCCGAAGAAAACATTCATTGATTCAGCCAGCGAGGCATGTGGTGAGGTTGTCTGCAAGGATAAAAAAAAATATCAGAATTCCATGATGGATACAAGAAGTTAAAGAAGCAGTGAAGGAAAAGAAGAAAGCATATTGAAAGTTCCTGGCAAATTAGTCAGCTTGTGCTCTTAGAGAATGCAGAGAAATGTAAGAAAGCTAAACACTGTTTAAAACTGGCTAAACAAAAGTCATGGGAAGACTTTAGTAAGAACATAGAAAATAAATATCAAGAAGGTGACAAAATATTCTGGAGGTTGTTGAAGAAGTTCGGAAATGGAGGAAAGAGTGCTGTAAAAGGAATTAGATGATAAAAGTGACATGAAAACTGGAGAAAAAGACATCCTTGAAGTATGAAGTAATTATGCAAAAATGAAGAAAACATAATTTTTTTTGGCACAAACATTTTTTATTTTTCAACATATTCTCCTTTAAGGTCTATACACTTTGTCCAATGATGCTTGAGTTTTTTGATCCCATCCATATAGTATGATTTGTCTAACTCTTCAAAATAAGTTGTTTCGGCAATCACCTCCACCTCATCGTTTGACGAAAATCTCTTTCCTGTCAGCCATTTTTTCATGTTTGGAAACAGTTCGTAGTCCGAGAGAGCCAAATCTGGAGAGTAAGGGGGGATGTGAAAGGACTTTGTAGCATAAATCAAACAATTTTGCACAGCTCACATGTTGATCCTTTTGATTCCAGTGTGAGCAAACGCAGCACCCATCTTGCGGATAGTTTTCTCATATGTAAATGTTCATATAAAATATTATGTACGCAGTCATTTGAGATTCCCACAGCCTTAGGAACGTTCAGCGTCACTTGTGCTCATATGGCTGCTTCGAAAGTTACTAAACCACTTATAAACTGTTCTAATCAAGGGTGCAGACTCACCATAATGTTAATCAAGCTTAGCTTTGGTTTCCTGAGCCATTTTGCCTTTTAAAAACTAATGTTTAATCACTACACAAGATTCTTTCTCATCTATTTTTCACAAATCACAGTACTCGATTGATTCAGATGAATGCCAAACACAGAATAATAGATCTATCTGACTGAAACTGAGTGTGTGATCCTCCAACAGTTGCCAGCAACTAAAAATAACTTCGATACGTACTGGTGGCACCAGTATGTATCTCTTAGACTTTGCATGGACTTATCAAACAGTTCTCATACTTCAAAAAATTGTTAAATAAAATGATCAGTGATATCACAGTAGTAAAAAATCACTGACCAAGCAATCAGGAATATATATCCATACTTGAAGTAGAAAAAGCCATCAAAAGCCTGAAATGTGGAAAGACAGCCGGAGTAGGTATTTGACCAGAAATGCTCCAGTATGGAGGTATAAAACTCTTACAGTGGCTGCACTGCATAGTTCAGAAGGCCTTGACAGATGGATGAATTCCAGATGATTGATGGAGAGTTCTCATAGTACTCATATATAAAAAGGAAATAAAACTGAATGAAGTACCTCTGAGAATTACAGAGGTATTTCTCTACTGAGTGTTCCTGGTAAGATATATGCAAGTATACTTGAGAAACGGTCGAGAAGGATTGTGGAAGAGAAGCTTGGTGAAGAACGAGCTGGATTCAGGCCAAATAGAGGCTGTCAGAATCAGATTTTCACTTTACGACAAATAGTTGAGAAATCATGGGAATATAACAAAGATTTGTATTTAAGCTTTGTTGATCTGGAAAAGGCATATGGCAAGGTGCCAAGAGAGATGCTATTCAAAAGCTACAGTTATATGGTGTCAATGGGAGAACATTATATCAAGCAATACTTAGTCTTTATTTGAGCTGTAAGTCAGCAGTTAGAATTGAAGGAAGTACAGGAAGATGGTTTAATGTTAAATCTGGTGTCAGACAAGGATGTACATCATTCCCTCTGTTATTCATTATCTATATGGATCACAATATGAAGGAAAGTGGTATTAAACCTCATTGGAGATGTTATGCAGATGATGTTATTCTTTTAAATAAATTTGCTACAAGTCTGCAAGATTCTCTGACTAAATTGAATAACTATTGTAATAGATATGGTATGAAGGTCAGCAATAACAAGACAAAGACAATGAAAATAGGCAGAAGCATTGAAAATATCAACTGCATTGTGAATGGTGATAAAAGGCGATTTTTAGTGAAGATGGTAAATTAAATATGGAAATAAACAACAGAATCAACAAAGCTGGTATGGTAGGAAGTCAACTAAATAAATTTATATGGAATAAGAGAGAAATTAGTCAAAACAGTAAATTAACTGTATAAAAGATAGTGTTCAAACCAATTTTAACTTATGGATCTGAGAAATAAAACACTACACCAAAGACTAGAGACTGCAGATATGAGAGTCCTGAGAAAGATTATAAGTGTGAACAGATGGCAATATCATATTAAAAATGAGGATATTAGGAAAGAACTTGACATTCTTAGCATCCAGGAGGAATTTGTTAGTAGAGCTAATGTCAGGTTGTATGGTCACTTAAACAGAATGGGAGAGGAAAGATTAGCAAAAGGAATGTTCATAATCAATTGGCAGGAAAAAGACCCAGTGGAAGACCAAGATATAGGTGGATTGATACAGTAAAAAGTGCCTTAGAAGATAGAAATATAAGATCTGATAATGTTGGAGTATTAACAGGTAACATTGATTTGCAGGAAAATTGTAGAAAAGAAGTTACTAATGATGTAAATTTTTCATGTAGTACTATCATATCCTGTACACCCCTTGAGGGAGGGTACGTGTCAAGAATTTGATGATGATAAATATAATATCACAACCAAATAACTTCCAAACTTCACCAAAGAAAAGCGCCAAAAAATATAATCTGGTAAAATAAAATAAAAAAATGCATAACAGTTCCTTTTATTTCACAAGGTGGTGCATTATGGCTTTTAATCTTCCACTTGGTGGCATGTAGGTCTGTACAATGACATCGCATCTGATAATGTTCAGTCGTACTGCCCAACTAGGTTACATGACTTTGCTTACATAATGAGCATTGGAGAGAGGGCTATTGTCATATAGTCAGACTTCACATTAATTCCTAATAACTAATTTTAATATATTCACATGTAAGCAAGAATTCGGTAACTAAAGACAAATGCAATATGTCAAAACACCTTGCTCGCAACATTAAAAAGTAAACAATCATTTAACTAACAACAAGTACTACATTACTGATTTCTTAACTTTAATTAATTTTTATTTTTTAACTTCTGGGATATCTGAATTTTAATACACCTATCCTGTAAGATAAGGTGAAAAACTGTAGATGGTAGTTTGGCAAGGAAGCCTGATTGCCAGACTCATTCAGTTGCCTTGGAAATATCAAGGGCCAACATCTGAATGTTATCCAGATAGTATGACAGTTTGTATAGGTGATAAAGGATGGATGTTAATTTTGAAGCACAAGTTTTTTTAATACAATTGAAGTGATGCTGTCTAAACCATTACTCTTGAGAGTATTGAGGTGAGGATAATGGGATGATCGATTGATGGCCCATCAAACTATCATCCCTTTTTTGGGATAGGCTAGATACAAGCTTGCTATTCATATTTTTGGATAGTTGTCATATAGTATGACGGTTTGTATAGGTTATAAAGGATGGGCATTAATCTTGAAGCACAAGTTTTTTTAACATAGTTGAAGTGATACTGTCTGAACCAGAGATTCTTGTTAATCTTTTGAGACTGTCTTATAAGACACAGCATTATAAGTTGGGATCTTTTTGATGCCTTTCTAGCAAAAGATCAGAGGAGGCATACTTTGAGCAGTTGTGATATTAGTGGGAGAACATTTATATTGGTTATCTATACAGAAGTTGCCAAGAGGTCTACTCTTGGCAACTTTATCTTTTGGTGATATTACCATAGTACCCCATCAGGTTTGTGAAAGGTGGAAATGAGGAAGACTAGAAGTTATACTCAACAGCCTAAGCAAGAGACCAGAAAGACGTCAGTTTTGCATTTGACCTTTATAAAGTCACTTTGTCTGATTTGGAAAGTTAAGTTTCCAGGAGGGACAAAATTCTGCCAGTCTCATCTGCATGAGACTGACTAACTCATCTTCAGTTGAAACTATCTTATAAAGGTTCATCTATCACAGGTGGGATTTGAACCTACGTCTTTTCTGCTCAAAGAGCATTATTGTTATTAGTGCTTTTTTATGACTAGTTAATTAAAGGGTAATAGATAATTCTAGTGATTATTATGTATTCTCCATAATCAATCCTTTATCTCTAACTCTAAACTATAAAACTATAGAGATTATCGAAATTTATAATCTTCAACTCTTGACTCTTTCTAAAATTAAATATCATTAGGTGCGATGATCAATGGACCCTCGACACCGCAAGGTAAAAGAGGGTATAAGGAAGATGACATGATGACAGAGGTTTGCATCTCCTATTAGATGAATATTAGCATATCATCTGGAAGCATGAATAGTTTGCATTGACCTTATAATGCTTAAATTGATGTGCACATTTCTCTTTCAGCTGTAACCATGAATAGTTTGCTATGTGACCTTATAACAATTAAATGGATCTGCACATTTCTCTTTAATGTGTAATTATTTCCATACTGTTATGCATTATTTCTGTTTTGCTTTGATGTCTTTAATAATAAAGATGAAATATCAGCATACCTAGCCCTAATAACTAACTAATATTTTCTGTTGAATACAGTCTTTTCCATTTTAATTCAAAATGAATAATTATTTTATAAACTACATATACTTAAATATGATCATGAAATTTAACCATATGGTTTAAATCTGGAAAATTTAGTATATTGATTGAATTGTTTTAGCTTTTTAAGTATAAACGAAATCATATTACTTATATATCCTTTTTTATTAAAACCCAGATGATTACTCAAGAGTAGTGCTTTCAGAGTACCCAGAGATTAATGGATCTGATTATATCAATGCTAACTGTATTAAAGTAAGTAATGTATTAATGTCATATAGTGATTTGATTACATAAAAGGATTCTTTATAAAATAAGAATATAAAGTGCAAAAGGAATACAGCATCTAAAATGAACTTTTGTTGATGTTATTACATTTAACTTCACTTCTATAGTTTTTTTCATGTATTATCCTGTCATTTATTGTAACATGATATTAGGTTTCTCATTTTAGTGAGATAATAATGAAAACACTAATTCTTTAGCCATAGCCATGAATAAAATACTAGCCACCTGAAAGTTTTTTAGAAGGCCCAATCATAATGATTATCACTACATTGAATCATAAGTTGGATGTTGTTGAGCTTCATAATTTCCAGGAGCATATGTACTAGGCACATAAAGATATTATGGCAGCTTGAAAAAATTAAATTCATTTCCATTTTTTTCAATGCTTGCTTTCAAATTGTTCATTCCTGTTTTGTTTTGATAGTATTCCTAAGCATGATGAAAATTGGTTGTACACCAGCACCATTGATACTTAATCTGCTCTGAGTATACTTAATAGGAAGTATTCCTCCTTCCCCTGTCCAAGGCATTCTTCCAGTTGTTCTAGGAGACATTAACACCTTCTTAGTGCAATTGGAAGAACAAATTACCTTTTGATAGGAAAAGACATGAGTTCAATTCTTGTTATAACAAGAGTAACCTAACCTTTTTTAATTGAATGTGAGTTAGCCAATATCATACAGAAATAGCAGGGTTTTTATCCTGAAAACTTGGAGTTTTTAGTTCTGAACACAGGCAAATCAGTCAGGAACACATGCAATTAACAGACAAGATACAATTAGTGAGTAGTAGGTATGTTGGTGTAGATTGAAGATTAAGTAGTGGAGTGAATGGATTGCCCTCTAGCAATGAGTCCCTGCACGTTTTGAAGGTAACATGTAATAAGAATAATCTAAAGCTTGAAAAAACTTTAGAGTATTGAAAAGTTTTAGATTGATTTTTGATCTTTAGATTGATTGATTTAGATTGAAAAAGCTTGATACTAAGGCAGTTGATGTGAAATCATTAGCCTTTATATACAGCAACTCAGCTGTGAAGATACTTCATGTGCAAACTTTGTTTGCTTACACTTGGATAAAGGATTAAACCAATAATATAACTTTTTGGTATGTTAATTTATAATAATCTTAAGCATTATTCTCTTTGGGGGATTATCCTGGAACCTTGCTTTCTTTTAGTGATCCCGTTTGATATTTTTTCTTGTGACCTTTGATTACTCATTCTGTTAAACTATATTTACAGTTTCTGCCTTATATCTCTCTTTTTTTTTTTTGATTGGTACTTTCATAGGCATTGCTCCATTGAACTAGCTGCCACCATTCTTCTCCTTTCCTCTAATCATGTAAGAATATGAACAGTTCATTGGTCAACATCCATATATATAGGTCAAATCCAAACATATTGAACCAGCTTCTTATCTTCATTCCATCTGCCTCTGTTCTTTGGAGCAGCCTCCGTCATACTATATTTACCAATCAGTATAATCCTGAGCTCTTCAAGAAGGGCATTAACTGATTCCTTCCTTCTTCCTAACTACCTGACCACTCATGACATTGTTTTATTATAAATTTTATGGCCTCTTGTGTATGTGGAATTCATATGAGTGAAAAAAAAAAACAATACAGGTATCCCTTGCTTAATGCGGTTTTGCTTAACACGGAATTTGATTAACGCAGTGAAATTAATTGCTGCAATCCCTTGATATACGCAGCAAGAGTTTTGATTAACGCGCCTTTAACCCTGCGGAGCTCGCAGCTGATCTGACAGATACATGCAAAATGTTTAATATAAATATTCTTATACAATTCAGTGTATAGCTTGGAGGTCATGAATAGCTGTGCATTCATATGTTACGAGTGATATTCCGCACTGTTTTTTGCTGTCAGCTTGGTTTAACACGTCATGTAAAGGTTTGTGATATTTGACAGTAAATTGTATCTGAGGGATACCGCGACCTCCGATGTCAGTATAGTATGGTTTAGGGTTTTTTTTTTTTATTCTTTGTTCAATAATTTCTAGATTGTAACTGAAAATAAATAAACCATCATGTATTACTGAAATAGAGACCAAAGGCTTATTTATCGTACGTCCTCTAGGAGATGTGCTTTACATTATGGAAAATACTAAGGAAAGCGATCTGGAGCTTACTACGAGTTGCCCATAAGGTTGCTTATGCTTGCATCCTCCGAAACTTTTAGTTTCTATATATTCGGCATGAAACTCTTGTAGTTTCTATATTTGGCTATGAAATAACGTTGGATTCAAGTTTCTACTCTATATTTTGTCTTTATCCTTATTCTTTATATTTATTTCTATATCTTATATATCTCTCTATCTCTTTCTTATACCTTATATCTTTATCTTCTTATATCTTATCGTTACTACCCACTTCTTATATGTTAATTCACTTTCTTTAATCTTTGCCTCTGTTCTTTTATACAATTCTTTTAACTTTATTCTTATATCCTCCTATTCCTTATCTTTACCTCCAGTATTCCTATTTCTACTATACCAAGGATCTCTAGATATTTATTTGAATTAGTGACTATGCCTCCGGAAATCCTTTTATGGCATTAAATATTACTACTTTCAGTAGATATCATTCCTTACTCTTATATACAGTCGTGGCTATCCCTTTATGTAATTCTCGTATTAATTAACTATCCTCCCCGCTCACAAGTTCAGTTGTTTTTTTTAGAACAGTGCATCAAAGAATTAAATTATCAGGCAACACTCTATTAATATTTAAACAACAAAAATTTAATTCACATAAGACACATTTTTACACAGCATTTTCAATAATAAAAGGAAACATCACAATTTAAAATCTGCATAAATAGACTAATTAAGTTCCTGCATTATCTCACGCACACTCATGTCACACACATAACTAATTTTCTTAATGCAACATAAGTCATTTATACTGAGCAATGGTACTTGTTACTAAATTATTAAATCTTACTCATTGAACACATAAACAATATTTTTTACACTCAATTACTCTTTCCTTTCTATGCAGGGAATATTCTATAGGCAAGTTTCAGCATACAGTTACACTAAGACTTATTTCAAACTAAAAATTCCTGACACTTAATTGCTTTATAATCTTTAACTGTTAAATATGCCTATTTAGATCAGCTTCTATTTACAGTCCACTAATAAGAGTTCTCATAAAAGCTCAAGGAAATTTAACAAACGGGTCAACTCATTTTATAAGCTGCTACCCACTATGTACTTGGCTGGACTTCTTTTCCCTCTTTCTTCCGTGTCAGGTTTTTCAATTCTTCTTTATGGCGGCATTAGGTCTACTGATGTTCCTAGGATACTCTGTCCTGCCGCACTTCGGGTGAAGATTATCGGCTTGTGGAATGCTTGCATGCGCATTGGATCAACGGAGCAATTTCTTCCTTCTGACAACAGCTCCCGGCGAAGACTCGTCAATTCGTCTCAACTATCAGTTTTGCCTGGCGGATCGGTTCCTCTCATCTTTCTTTCAGATCACTGGCATGATTTCTCCGGACGTTGCGTACTCGATGGCCTACATCTGCCGGACAACCTTCGGCAACTTTTTCAGTCACGACCTCTGGATCTCTGACGAAATTTTCTCGAACCGATGTCGTGTCCTCAACGGCTTACATCAGTCGGACAACCGTTGGCGACTTCTCGATCCTGACCTCTGGACCCTCTGAAGAAAATTTCTCGAACCGATGATGCGATCCTTTCACCTACGCCTTTTATTTGGTCACTTCCGAATCCTTGTGCGGAGATATGTGAACCCCGAACATTTCGGCAAAATGCCTTGATTCTTTTCTTTGACTGACTCTTCCTTTGTTTTTCTCCTACACTCCCTAAATCCTATTAGTTCTGCAGCGGACATTCGTTTGAAGCTTTTGTCGGTCCACCTAGCACTGACCTTGAGCTTCCCATGTAGAACACGCACAAAGTTTGACATCTTTACAACAATCTAAAAATATACTGCTTTACTATTGGCAAGGTATTGCCTTAATACTATACCTTCTAGAATATTCCCTCATCTGGCATAGAGCACATACAAATTCCCATTGGGATTACTTACATATAACATACAACTATTTACAAGTTACAGGTCTTACTGGGCTCGACCTTGGTAAACCTTATGTAAAAATATTTAGACTTGTTATAGCTACATAAATATTTTTACAGTGCTTTACATTATGGAAAATACTAAGGAAAGTGATCTGGAGCTTACTCCACCTTTACTACGAGTTGCCCATAAGGTTGCTTATGCTTACATCCCCCGAAACTTTTAGTTTTTATATATTCGGCACGAAACTCTTGTAGTTTCTATATTTGACTATGAAATAATGTTGGATTCAATATCCACTTAATTTGTACCATCATGTATTATATTTGCAGTGTTTTTTCTTTGTTTTATTGCTTGTTTGCCGAGGTCTGGAGAGTCATTTTGCTTGTTATCGTAGAATTTATGCCGATAAGAAAAAAACGAAAACTGTTCAAACAACTCTTCATAACTTCTTTTGATAAAAAAATTGCAGTAAATAATGTAGATACAAGTATTTATTAAACATTTATTTTGCATTCATTTTTTTATCTTTCCTAAAAATACCATATAAAACAAATTGTTAATAAGTAATCGATCATGGACGAATTGTAATTTTTACCATTGATTATTAGATTTGATTAACGCGATTTTGATATATATGGTAACATTGAGGGATTAATAAACCGCGTTAATCGAGGGATATAAACACACACGTGCGAGTGGGGGTTGCAGTTTTAATATTAATAAATAGGCTTCCATACATCCTGGTTTGACCAGGACTGTCCCTGTTTGAAGGTATGGTCCTGGCCAGTTTGTTATTTTGTCCCGGTTATTTGGTAAAAATTTAAAAATGCAGAATATACTACACGCAGTACAAAACGTGCAGCCTCGGAAAATGGTGATTAGGCAACACGAATACCCCACTTTACCTCTGGCCTGTACGCTACGTCACAAGTCATTGTTGAGCATGCGCAATCTTAGTTGAGTTTGGATCGAGTCAGTGTTTCTTTTCGGCATGTTGTTTGTGATTTTTTTTTACTTCATTAAATTAATTTAACCCCAAAATGCCAAAAAGAAACTGTGTTTACAGATGAATTAAAAAAGGATTATCCGTTTTTGAAAAACGTTTGTGGTCATATTGACAAAGTAAAATGTGAACGGTGCTCTTCAGAATTTTCTGTGGTGGGCGTTCGGACATAAAAAATCACTTGACATGTGCGAAACA
This sequence comes from Typopeltis vanoorti, assembly GCF_054136105.1. NCBI lineage: Eukaryota > Metazoa > Arthropoda > Arachnida > Uropygi > Thelyphonidae > Typopeltis > Typopeltis vanoorti. The sequence goes on along the minus strand of NC_143553.1, from coordinate 82,072,397 downwards.
TAAGGCTAGTCTAGCAGCGGCAGGAACTTCCTCAAAGATATTGTCATATTTTAAAGGTGCCGATCCAAGTGACGAAGAATTTCTAATAGCTGCTAAAGAAGCAACTTTTGCATTTCATGTTGCTATTCACAATCTCAGCTTTAAGTCTACTGATTGTTCATCTAAATTGATATCAAAGCTTTTTGAAACAAAGTTTAGACTGGGTAGAACAAAATGTGAAGCTGTCATTGTTAATGTGACTGAGCGACTGTTGTTTCAGCAACTTTGTGAAGATTTAAACAAAACAAATTTTGTGAAGATATCAATTGATTCTTCCAACAGGAAAGAAATTAAGACTGTGCCATGTGTTGTGCAGTATTTTGCACCAGATTGTGGAGTAAAAGTTCAACTTTTAGACTTTCAATCAGTTCCCGGTGAAACTGCAGAAATACTGACAAACCATTTAATGTCAGTTATGAAAACTCGTCATATAACAAAAAAAATTATTGGATTTTGTGGAGTGCAATACCAATTTTGGGGGTGTAAAACAGAGAGGAAGAAAACAATATTTACAGTCGATTGAAGAAGGAACTAGGAAGAAATAGTGTGGGCATTGGTTGCGGTGCTCACATCGTTCACAACTCTCTTCAAACTGCAGTTGATGTTCTACCTATTGAAATAGAAGCTTTAGTAGTCAAAATTTATAAATATATCCACATTTATAATGTTCGAGTCACTCAACTAAAAGCGTTCTGTGAATTTGTAGATGTAGAGTATAAGAAGGTTCTTCAACATGGCAACACCTGTTTTCTTTCGCTACTTCCAGCTATTGACGGAATACTTGAAATCTATGAGGGACTGAAATCATATTTTATTTCACAAGAACACTTTCCGGTGATGATAAAACAGTTCTTTGATAATGATTGTGGTGCAATGTATTTGTGGTTTGTGCACGGGCAACTCAAATTATTTAACAAATCTATCTTGATTATGGAAAATACAAAAGCGAGTGCAACAGATATTGTCATTGAACTTAGAAAATTAAAAACAAATCTTGAGGAAAGGCGTGATAATAAATTTATACCTCAAGAAGCAAAAAAGCTTTTTAGAATACTGGAAAATAATATGGGAGTATTCATACAATACTACAAGAATTTACAAAATTTTATGACTGATGTCTTTCTTACATTGAGCTTTGGGAAAACAGTTTTGGTGGAGCAGAATCTTTTACTTGGATAAACAACAATGAATTAACTTGGTCGGAAATTGAAACTTCAGGTGAAAAAATTAATGAAACTCTTGCAAATAATGCAATAAACATGGATGAACTGTTCGATGAAGTGGTGATTGCAAAAGCTTTTTGGTCAGCAAACTATGAAGTTTTGAAAAATACAAGTTGCGAAGAAAAATGGATACAACTATTCAATCATTTCAAAGAAAAGAACATTTCATTGCCTAATCTTGTCCAAATTATAGAATACATTTTCAGCCTGCCAGGCACATCTTCACCTGTTGAAAGGATATTCTCAATAATGAATAACATGTGGTCTGAAGAAAGAGGTAGAATGGCTGAATCAACAGTAAAAGCTGTATTGCGCTGCAAGCTTAATAGTGAACTAAATTCTAGTGAATTTTTCAATGCGATTAAAAATAACAAAGAATTTTTAAAGAAGGTTCATGCTAGTGATAAATATTAATAACTTTTTAATAAGTTATGTTCAGTTAAGAGTAATTAAAAATTATTACTACGAAATGTTGTTTTTTGTTAACCACTCCGCTATTTAGCCTTTTGAATCATAAGTACATAACGTAGAAGGCGTTACTTTCTGTTTTGAGGAAACTCTCAAAAATGTCCCGGTTTGATAAAAAAAAATTTTATAGTAAGTCTATTAATAAATGAAAGGTGTTACACTTTAGGATACGGCGATATAAGGCTACGCACTGTATTGGTGGAGTTGTACTTCAGGAAGTGGATGAGATTTGGGATTGTGGAGTGACGGTAGACAGTGGACTGAAGTTCTGAGGGCACATCGCAAGTGTTGCAAATACTGCACATCGTATAGCTGCTATAATAAAAAGTACATTAACATGTAGAGATAAGGAGATGGTGGTGCCTCTATATAAGGTATTGGTCAGACCACATATGGATTGTTGTGCTCATATTTGGTCTCCTAGTTTTCATTGTGATGTGGAAGCACAAGAGAGGGTTCAAAGATTAATGACCAAAGTGATATCAAGATTCTGGAGTGTTTGTTATGAAGAGTATTTGAGGGAATGTGGATTACAGAAGTTGGTGGATAGGAAGAAAAGAAGAAATATGATAGAGACCTTGAAATTAGTTAAGAGATTTTATGAGTAACACAGACATGGTTATGTCTAATGTTCTTAAAATATTTCTAATTGTTGAGCACATTGTGCATGTTTACGTATTTGTGTACATGCATTTGACTAATGATGGCTAGAATGTATTCAGACAAGTTGATAATTAGGCTTTTATTTAGATGTTTTGGAATCCAATGCCATTTCTAAGAATTCCCAAATTCTTCTCTTATAGCAGCAGTGTAATAGTTCAGATTTGTCCCATAATACTTGATGTCTCATTGCTGAAGTGTCTTGTGGGTTCAGCTGAAGAGATATATGTGATGATATAGCTCACACCCCCACTTCTTTGGTATTCAGTATCCTGGATGTGGTCTTGAATGAGTTGCTTGATAGATTTTCTGATGTCATCTTGATAAAGGGAGTGAATACTGTTTTGATTTTATGTTCTCAGTTTTATGGAAATAGAGCTAATATGTATGAAATAGTGATGAAGCCTCTGATTTCCTCACCAGTAGAAATATCTCTAATCTTGTGTTAAATAGTCTAGAGATATTGAGGTCATTATAGCTATTTTGATTGGAGTTCATTATAGCCATAAATATTAGAGTTCTTTAGCTAGTTCATCCTTGTCAGTAATGAGCTGGTGGGCTCTTGCTCCTAGTGTAGAAATAATACCTAATTTTTGAGGTCTATAATGATGCAAAGAGGCATGTAGATATCTGTAACTGTGTGTAGGCTTTTGAAATATACGCACTTTTAATTTAGCAGATTTCTTAGTTAGTTGAAGAACCAGAAATGGAAGTGAACCATTAGATTCTAATTCATAGGTGAATTTTATATATGTGGATAATATATGCTGCTGGAATTATTAAGGGATATTTATTTGCATTGCATAGTGGCATGCCCTTTGAACTGAGTTTTGAATCTGTAAACAAATTGTTCATCAGGATCATGTTTCCCCCAAGTGTTTATTAATATCTTAATCTCCTAATCTCATTATTACAAAACACACAGTCAACATTTTTTGTAGGAAAATATAATTCTAAGTTTTGCTGACACTTTCAAATGTAAGTGGTTTTCGTATACTTTTCAACGAGGTTTTGACCTCACGGTTTTGATCCTAAGATTTCAGCTTGTGTTTTGGTCAAATGCACAGAATCAAAGATCATAAAATTCATCTTTTACAAGCTCACTCAGCTTTGCTTGAGTTATCAAATGAAGTGCTTACAATAACCAAAAATCTGGATCTGGTCTACGTGAACATGATGCTGCTCTTTCATTAATTAAGTTGTCCATAGTCTTGTGTAGTTTATGAATTCATGAGATAATTGATCTCAAGATGGATAGTTAGGGTATTTTTATTATGTTTTGAATCAGCAAAAAAAAAAAGAAAAAAAAAGCTGAACATGTTTTGTTAAAAAATAGTAGCAATGATTTGAATGATTTCTAGGCTGTATTCCATCAGGATGTCAAATGGCATCAATGGATGTGTACGCATCCTCTTTAATACTATGCACACTGCAAAAAAATGTGCAAATCCCAGGTTTGACTCTGATCTTGTATCCTTCAAACATATAACTCTTAAGCCTTCTTGATCAGAAGAATGAGTTTGTTGCAGATATTTTAATGTCATTTTCTCAAACACATAGCAAAATTTTGTCTTACTTATAAGATAAATGCTAATGCAGCTTCAGATGGTGATCAGTATCATGCGATTTGTTGTACAAATGAGCAAATACAAAAGTGTGCAGATGTTAAATATAATAATTGCAAAATTGTAATAATCTGTAAAAATCGTAATCTACTGTGCTTATTCTCACTCTTCATGGTAGTTGTTTGATCATGGTATCTGAATAGAGTTATCTCATTCATCACAGTGGCATGTGTTGTGTGTGTGTGTCACATAATATGATGATGTAATCCTTGTGCATTTGCCTATGCTAGAGATTGTCAACCTTGAACTGAATTGACTCGTGTAACTGAATGCTGGTAACTTTTACCACAGGAGAAGAAACATTATGTGTATTCATTTTTGCATTCGGCACATGATAGTTCTTTTAAAATCACCTTTGCATAAAGGCAGATTTCATTGTATTTCATCATTGGACAGTGTCACTATGTTTGGAATATTGGATCCTAACTTCACCCCCCCCCCCACACACAGAATATTGGGTAATTTTTATATTTTCATTTATATTATATGTTTGTAAGACCTGAAGTAAATTTACCAGTAGTGTAGTAGTTAATCATGTAACTTTAGTTGTTTGTATAAAATCAGAAGTTTCATTCAATCCATATAAATATAAATATATGCAAAAACAATGTCTAGTACAATTTTGGAAAATGTGTTTTAAAATTTACAATAATTATCACTAACATAATTTAGTGATAATTTTGGTATTTATGGTATTTCTTGAAGGATCTCAATGTATGAGAGATGGCATAGGCTAATAACTGAATCAGCAGATGTGATTCAGACTAATGTTTTATTATTATTATTATTATTTTACAATATCTCCATGGAGTCCAGAGCCTCATTGAGAGACCCAAATCAACCACCATACACACAAATCCTATCATACATCTCCTTGAATCCATTCACTATCAAGGAATTCACAACCAATTCTGGCAGTCCATTCCACTCACTCAACAGTCTCCATGCAAAAATTCTGGTCTGCATACCCCTGCTAACCACACACTCACAACTTCCACAGATGGCTCTAGTTCTCTGACAAATTTTGGTAGTGCAGTGGAGTTGATTCCAAATTCTTGTACTTTTATCTACTGAAGATAATGTTTTTTAAATATCAGTGCCACACCAGAGGTTGCAGTTGCAAAATGCTATAGCACATCAGTGCCATTTGTAAGTTATAGAACTCACGTGTAGAACTGTATAGAACCAAATCAGTGAAAAAAAAAAAGAATAAAATTCTGTTTCCCTAAACAAAACAGAAATAGGCATAGAGACAATAACATGTTTGAAATAAAATCAAATTTTATATTTATAATGTTCTGTACATTTGACTGTCACTAAAGCAAACACCTTAAAATCAACTTGCTAAAACTATCAAAATGTCTCAAACAAATTCTCAAAAGTACATTTTTTATTCTAAAGAAATTTATTGCAGAAAGTGGTCCCTACCAGTACTGTATTGCTATAGTGAAAGTTGTTGGGACCATATGAAAAGTTTATGGCAGATAGCTTACTATAATGAATTTCTTTAGAACAAAAATTTACACATTATGGATAATCACTATTTAGAAAATGAGTTAATAACTGATGCTTAGTTACTAAACTTCTTCCTATGAATTTACTTATTTTACTTTATTGCTAATCATAAAACTTCTGTGATATGAAGTAATTAAATTTTATTGGTCTGTACTTTCATAGGGGGCTAGTGGATCACTTGCCTATATAGCTGCTCAAGGTCCTCTTCCAAATACTGTGATAGATTTCTGGAGAATGATCTGGGAATGTGAGGTTCAAGTGGTGGTAATGGCATGCAATGAAAGAGAAGCTGGCAAGGTGAAAAAAGCTTTTTGTTATTCCTCTTCCTCAATTCATAAATGTATTTAGATGGATCTTTCATATGTACTTACATACACATGTTTGACAATAACTAGATTAATTCTGAGAAAAGCACTTTCCTTCTAATTTTATATACACATTTCAATGCTTTTGCCATGCCTCAGAATGTTTTTGAAAATAAATTTTTAAAGCCGTTTCATTTCAGCAATATCATATTGTTCTGAATGGCAGAACAATATGATTGTTGTGAGACAACTTTCTCAAGCAGCATGTGAAAGAAGGAACTTGAGGTCAAAGAGTATTGGATTTGCTCATACCGTCAGAAGGGGTCTCTGTTAAGAATATGGCTATTTTACCATCAGTTGGGAACAGTGAGCATGCCGTACATTCTTGAGAAGTATCTAATTGTATTGATGCTCCAATTAGAATAGGTTACACGCTGAACTACAAAGCTGGAAAATATGATCAACTTAATAGAACATTTATCTTTGGTCCCATGATATCAGTTACTGAATGGGGAAAATGTCAGTAATCTAGGGAAATCTTTGAAAAAGTGTTTAAATGAGGCTGGATGCTACTGATATTCAGCACTTACAAAATTATTTGAATAGGCTGGAAATTTGGGCAAACAAAAATGACTGTCGTTTTAATGTTAGTAAGTGTAAAGTTATGCACTTCAGCGTGATTAGATTTCCAATGGCATATTATATTAGCAGGGTTATGCTACAAGAAACTGAGGAGGGAATGTGTATTTGTGGATAGGAATTTGAAGTAAGGTACATATCAGGAGGTCTCAGGTAATTATAATAATAATTCTTCATATCTTGTTTTTCATCATAAAACTATCATCATCAAATTCTTGATATGTACCCTCAGTGGGTGTACAGGATAATTATGATAGTGCTACATGAAAACGTTACTGCATTACTAACTTCCGATCAACAATTTTCCTTCAAATTAATCTGTTGCTGTCAAGATTCCAACATTATCGGATCTTATATTTCTGTCTTTTAAGGCAATTTTTTACTGTATCAATTCATCTGCATCTTGGTCTTCTTCTTGGTCTATTTCCTGCCAACCTGGTAATGAACCTGTTTTGCTAATCTTTCCTCTCCCATGCTATTTAAGTGATCCTACCACCTGAGATTAGCTCTACTAACACATTCCTGAATGCTAACAATGTCATGTTCTTTCTTAATATCCACATTTTTAATGTGATATTGCCATTGATTTATTTCTAATGTTTTATTTCTAACCTAGCTCTCAGATCCATAAGTTGAAATTGGTTTGAACTCTGTCTTGTATACAGCTAGTTTAGTAGTTTGACTAATTTCTTTCTTATAACCATATAAATTTATTCAGCTGACTTCCTACCATACCAGCTTTACTAATTCTGTTGTCTATTGCTATATATAATTTACCATCTTTACTAAAAATTTATCCTAAATAGCTAAAATGTTTTACTTTTTCCTTTAGGTTCGTTATTCTGGATATAGTTGATGTTTTCAGTGTTTCTGCCTATTTTCATTGTCTTTGTCTTTTTATTGCTAATTTTCATACCATATTTATTACAACAGTTAACCAATTTTGCCAGGGAATCTTTGCAGACTTGAGCTAGATTTAATCAGAAGTATAATATCATTGCATAAAGTGAGCTAAGATTAACATCGCCAATTCTGATATCAGATTTAATTCTACTTTCCTTCATAATGTGATTCATATAGATAATGAATAACAGTGGAGATAACGTGCACCCTTGTGGCACACCTAATTTAACATCAAACCATCTTCCTATACCTCCTTCAAGTCTAACCGCTGACTTAGCTTAAATAGAGACTATGTATTGCTTGATATAATGTCCCATTTACACCACATAACTGTAATATTTTGAAGAGCATTCCTCTTGGCACCATGCCTTTTCAGATCTACAAAATTCAAATTTAGATCATAAGAGTGAATTATAATGGTTTACTGTTAAATGGTTTACTTTTGGTCCTGTTGTCTGCATTTAAATTTTTAGATGTCATAGCAAAGTTGTATGAAGTGTGATAGAATTATATTCCCATTATGCACACTTAAAAACTATATTTGCTTACCTGTAGACTAGTGGCTACTGTCACCTTTAAAGTAATCCTCTTGTGCAGCAGTAAATAAACATTGACAATTAAATAAACAATTAAATAAACAATGCTGCCATTGTTCCAAGCATTTCTGTAACTCATCTTCTGGAATGTTTTTTTTATTACTGTTGTCATATGAAGTTGGACGTCAGGAATTCTACATCCTTTCAAAGCATTCTTCAGTTTTGGAAACCCAAAAAGTTTCAAGAAGCTAGTATGGTGAATACAGAGGATTTATGATTAATTTGTTTTTAGCCAGAAATTTGTGGATAGCGCAAAATTTGCAGCATAAATCTTTGCAGAAATTTTTCTACTTCCCAAATTGTCCATCAAAATCTTCCCCACTGTTTCTCTGTCTGATTCTTCTGTCATTAACTGCTCACTTAATCAGGAGACCAAACTACTTGCATTTTTTCAACATTTTCACACTTGAAGTTGTGATTGCTCAGTTCTTTTGTTGTCTCTCACGTTTTCACATCCCTTGTTAAACTACTTATGCCACACAAATATACTAAACGTTTTCATGGCATCATCACCATAAGCCAATTTTAACATGCCTAGAGTTTCACTTGTGTTTTTGTTTAACTTAGACATAAGAATTTTGATGGGAGAGATGTTGGTGGTGCATGGAAGCTGGTCAAGGGGTTTTGAAGAAGCAGTATCGGACTTTATACCCAGAGTCAGGGGATAAATCTGATCAGAGTTAGAATGGATGAATAGCATCATTAAGCAAGAGTTGCAGAAAAATTTGTGAATAGTGTATAAAGAAAAAGGTCATCAGCATACCCACGATCAAGTACAAGGTACATGTTAGAAGGATCATCCATGTGGAAGGCCAAAGCTAATTATTAGAGAAAGCTAGCTGATCGGACCAAAAGAAATCCTAAAGTGTTCTATCTCTATGTGGCAAGTAAAAGGAGGAATAATTATGGAATAACTTCCAGGTAACAGAAGCAGACCAAATATTTGAGTTACTGAGTGATCATTTTGACATCTGGCATTATTGCAATGCCTGATGTCACAATGACTGATGGAAGAATAGAGGTTGAGGAAATAGAGGTGCTTAGGATATTATTATTATTATTAATATTACATAACACCTCCACGGAATCCAAAGACTCATCGAGGGGAGGGCACCTACTTTACAACCCTCATCTCCACCACTCTACTAGCTGCAGCTACCTTCATCATCTACACCAACAACATCTACCGCCAACCACCATCACTATTTTCACAGACAATCACAAACATCCATGCCCACGGCAGGATTCGAACCCGCAGCCTTTTGGGTGGAGAGTGGATATGCTATCTACTCAGCCAACCAGGCCAGCAGAACCTTAATGCAACCACCACTACCATGGGATTAAATGGGATATTGGCCCATATATTCCGAGAATGTACAAGGGAATATCTGATTCTCTGACTAGGTTGTTTAATTGAAACCTTGGTACTGGGATGGTGCCAGTCGATTAGAAAGAAGGCAAAATAGTACCACTGCATCAAGGAGACTCCAGGACAATAATTGCAAATTATAGCTGACCAAATTGTATTCTTATTGGCTTAAACCAGTATAGAAAATGATGGTACAACATGACAAAATTTCATGCCGGCTGGGGCGTTGCCCAATTAAACAAGGCCCCCATTGTTTTCACCAGGGAACCAGGGCAAACAGCAAAAAGTCAACAACTGGAACAAATCCTAAAACCCACCCCAACTCAACATCACCAGAGTTAAAGATCGGTACTATCAACATAAGAAGCCTGAATGGCAAAGAAATGGAGCTAGATGAGGATTAGATAAGTACCAGATCGACATAATAGCAAACAAAAAAGACAAAAACTGGTGAGATCTTTCTAAGCAATAAATACAAAATGTTATATTCAGGCAATGACAATCAAGGAAAAGAAGGAGTAGCCATTGTTTTCAACACTAAATACGAGGCTAATCTTCTTGAATGGCAGGCAGTCTCAAGTAGAGTGATGTGGGCAAATATCAGAATGGGGGAACTGGACAATATTTGTGCCTATGGTCCCACAGAAGGTTCTACCAACGTAGAAATGGAGGAATTTTTTGATGCTTTAGAAAATGCAACTGACACAATTAAAAAGGAAAAATTGGTCCTTGTTGAGGATCTAAATAACAGAGTAGGAAATGATTACCAGACTTACAAAAATATTTTGGAAAATTTGGAGAAAAGAGCAAAGCTGATAATTTCAAATACCTGTTGAATTTCTGCTCAGGACATGGACTGGTTATTAATAACACCATGTTCCAACATAAAAATGTGCACAAATTCACATGGAGAGAAGAGGCAAGGAATAAGAAACGTCTCATTGACTATGTTATTGTTGATAGTGATGTTTTCTCCCTGGTGCAGAACACCAGAGTGTACAGAGGATTTGAAATTGGAAGCGATCACTATTTAGTCTTGAGCAGAATAAAATTGAATTTCATATTGAAAAGAATAACACATAAGAATATTTTAAAGCAAATAAAAGTTGAGCAGCTCTCAGATGTGAACTGTAGACTAAAATACACAAAGATTATTGAAGAAAAAATGAAAGAGTTTGAGAACAGGAACCAAGCCTTGAAGAAAACCCTCATTGATTCAGCCAGACAGGCATGTGGTGAGGTTGTCTTCAAGAATAGAAAAATCAGAACTCCATGGTTGACACAGGAAGTTAATGAGGCAGTGAAGGAAAAGAAGAAAGCATATCAAAAGTTCCTGGCAAATAAGTCAGCTTGTGCTCTTAGAGAATACAGAGACAAATATAAGAAAACTAAACCCTCTGTAAAACTAGCTAAACAAAAGTCATGGGAGGACTTTGGCAAGAACATAGAAAATAAATATCTAGGTGGCAAAATATTCTGGAGGTTGTTGAAGAAGCTTAGAAATGCTGTAAAAAGAGTTAGAGATGATAAAGGTTACATGAAAACAGGAGAAAAAGATATCCTTGAAGGTTGGAGTAATTCAAAAAATTGCTAAACGAAACAAGCAGTGATAGCACAGTGGTAAAAAAACACTCAACAGGCATACAGTCAGGAACGCATATCCATACTTGAAGTAGAAAAAGCCATCAAAGGCTTGAAATGTGGAAAGGCAGCAGGAGTAGATGATATTTGACCAGAAATGCTGAAGTATGGTGGTATAAAAGTGTTACAGTGGCTGCACTGCATCATTCAGAAAGCCTGGACAGAGGGACGAATTCCTGATGATTGGAGTAGAGCTCTAATAGTACCCATATATATAAAAGGGAAACAAAACTGAATTTGAGAATTACAGTGGTATTTCCCTACTAAGTGTTCCTGGCAAGATCTATGCAAGTATACTTGAGAAGTGGTTGAGAAGAATTGTGGAAGAAAAGCTGGTGAAGAACAAGCTGGATTCAGGCCAAATAGAGGCTGTCAGGATCAGATCTTCACTTTACAACAAATAGTTGGGAAAGCATGGGAATATAACAGAGATCTGTATTTAAGTTTTGTCGATCTGAAAAAGGCATATGACAAGGTGCCAAGAGAGAAGCTATGCAATACATTACAGTTATATGTTGTCAATGGGACATTATATCAAGCAGTACTTAGTCTTTATTTGAGTTGTAAGTCAGCAGTTAGAATTGAAGGAAGTTCAGGAAGATGGTTTAATGTTAAATCTGGTGTGAGACAAGGATGTACATTATCCCCTCTGTTATTCATTATCTATATGGATCACATTATGAAGGAAAGTGGTATTAAACATGATATCAGAATTGGAGATGTTAATGTCAACCCTTTGCTTTATGCGGATGATGTTATATTTCTAAATAAATCCGCTACAAGTCAGCAAGATTCCCTGACTAAATTGAATAACTGTTGTAATAGATTTGGTATGAAGGTCAGCATTAAAAAGACAAAGACAATAAAAATAGGTAGAATTGTTGAAAATCTCAACTGTGTTGTGAACGGGGAACTTGTGGAGCAAGTAAAACATTTCAGCTACTTAGGCACGATTTTTACTGAAGATGGTAAATTAAATATGGAAATAGACAACAGAATCAACAAAGCTGGTATGGTAGGAAGTCAATTGAATAAATTCATATGGAATAAGAGAGACATTAGTCAGAACACTAAATTATCTGTATACAAGATAGTGTTCAAACCAGTTTTAACTTATGGATCTGAGAACTGGGCAGAAGTAAAACACTTGACCAAAGACTAGAGATAGCAGATACGAGAGTCCTGTGAAAGATTAGAGGCATGAAGAGATGGCATCAATGGCAATATCATATTAAAAATGAGGATATTAGGAAAGAACTTGACATTGTCAGCATCCAGGAATGCGTTAGCAGAGCTAATCTTAGGTGGTATGGTCACTTAAACAGAATGGGCGAGGAAAGATTAGCAAAACAAGTGTTCTTTGCCATTTTGGCAGGAAAACAACCCAGAGGAAGACCAAGATATATGTGGATTGATATGGTACAAAGTGCCTTAGACGATAGAAATATAAGATCTGATAATGTTGGAATCTTGACAAGTAATGGATTGATTTGCAGGAAAATTGTAGATAGGAAGTTAGTGATGATGTAAATTTTTCATCTAGTAATATCATATCCTGTATACCCCTTGAGGGTACATGTCATGAATTTGATGATGAAAAAATGATGAAAATTTTATAAGGTGGAAAAAATGATTTTGTAAGGGGATTACTTGAAATTATAATAACGGAATTAACTCACTTAAAATATTATTTATTAGTAGAATTTTTACCTGAGTATCACAGGCATCTTCAGTACATGTAAAAAGGCTAATTAAACAATAACTGAAAGTTCCAAAGGATGCCACCTTAGTAGCTCATATAAGATAACTAAAAAAGGTCATTAAGTTTCCTACCTTATTTAAAAAAAACAAACAAACATATATATATATATACTGTATATATATATATATATACAATTAAAATGTTAGGAAAAATTAGCTGATTTAAAGAGTACTATCTCCCATAAAGGGGATAGACGTAGACCATCGGATCTGTTTAAGTTGGGAGAGTGAAGTAAAGTTTCACATGTTTCTTTATAAAGCCATTCCATGAGGAACTGACTTTTGTGAAGGACTCTTGTCTTGTTCCAATGAACTCTATGTCTTTGTAAGGGGTTGTAAAGGTTACTTTTTATAACAAAGTGATAATGGAGTTTGATAAGGGAAATGGCTTCTCAGTGATACTGCTGGTATTTGCAGTGGCATTTGAAAGGATTTCCATATAGAACTCTGTTGCATAAATTAGCACAAATGGAATTGGATATGAATGATGATTTGGATTTGAGGGTGGCTGATGGACAGATATCAAAGAATTGTTTATGGAAGATTTGAGTCCAGGCCAAACCAGATTACTATTGGTATTAGTACTTGGCTCTCTGTTGTTTAATTTTAACATCAGTGATATAGGAAATTATTTGACAGGAAATATTAATTTGTTTTCTGATGATGCAAAACCAGAAGAGTAAGCTCTGAGGAGGTAAATGAAGGCGATGTAGAGATCCTGCAGGAAGACTTAAATAAGACTAGCAGTATGGACAAAAATAAATGGCTGCAAGTTTAATGTGGCCAAGTGAAAGGTAAACACTATGGGATGAAGAGATCACAAGCCGTGTACTGTATTGATGGAACTGAATTGTAAGAAACTTATAAGGCCATGGACTTGTGATGATTGTATAGAGCATGCTGAATTTTAGAAGGCCTATTGCAAAGGTAGCCAAAACAACACATCATACACAGATTAGATTACATTACACAGTTGTTGAAAAAGTCACTGACAAGTAGAGATAGAGAAGTTATTATTTTTCTATATAAAGCTTTCATAAGGCAACATTTTGGACTAATATGCTCAGACCTGGACATTAGATTCCATGGGGATGAAGAAGTAGAGGAGGGGGATCCAGAGGCAAGTGACAAATATTTGGCAGGTCAATGGAATTTCCTATGAGAATAAATTGACAGTCTATAATTTTATAAGATTGACATTGAAGACTTTTTCAGTACATGGCAGGAAGGAAGAGAACGAGACCCATGAAAAATTTTTAAGAGTGTGGTTAGTAAGGGTTTTAAGACTAGGGTTTTTTTTTTTTTTTTTTTTGCTTGTGGATGATGAATGGGTTGCCATAGGTGGTTGCATGCTTTGTCCATGAATGAGTTTAAGGAGAGGTATGATGGGTATTGTGTGAATAATGGATCTCCCACGATGAGCATTCTGACTCCATGGAGATACTATAATAATAATAACAACAACTTTGCACAAAATTTGATGTTATTGCACTGTTTCAAATTCTGTGTGCCTGTTTTTCTGCCAAAAGCAATGAACTCTATCCCAACTTGTCAACTGTTGGGTTGATTGTTTTGATACAGTTCAAGGCAATACTAATACAGACATGTCTAAACATACACAGACATGGTTCTGCCTAATTTGCCATATGTGTGATAGTATGAAGCCATTCTTGAAATTTTTTCAACTCTTACGTATGGCCAGTGTTGCCTCATTAAATCAGTACTGTTTGTTTTATAGATGCAATAAAACCTTATGGGGAGTCACTTAAGAGGTAATTAAATTAAACTTGCCAAGAAATGATATTCTTGTTTAATCTTTTATCCAAGTGTAAGCAAACAAATTTTGAGCATGAAGCATCTTCACAACTAGCTTACTTGTATATAATGGCTTCAAATTAATTGGCTTAGTATCTCATAATACAAAGCACACATCCTTTTGGATGTGTATAATGCTATGCATTATAGGAAGGGCCACTACCCAGAGTGGTTTTCACCTTCATTGAGGTGCTGTCAAAGTGTGGCGGATACCTCTCCAAAACCTGAGTAATCTACAAGATTGCTCTAAATATCACTGAGTGACCTTAAAGGTTCACTACTGAACTCATCACTCCTGATCTGAATCATTCCAGGACAGGAAACTCTGCAGTGGCTCCACTCAGTGACAGCAAAAACCTGCCACCAAGCATCACTGCTCAACTCCCAAGGTAGCTGGCAAGCCCAAGGACAAACATTATTAAATCATCATCAGTGGGAGTCAGATCAGAGATGCCAAGGGTAAATCTAATCTTTAAAGGTACCTGTGGCATAATTATAAAGAATAAAATTACAAGATAACTACAGTAATAAGCTTTAATGAAAGTACAGATATTTCATACTGAATATAAACAGTACATCATCAGTGTGTAGAAACAAACAAATCAAAGAACAGGAATACAAAGCACATACAACAATCAGTTTACCAATTAAAAATGGTAAACTGATTGATGGGAGCCAGAAATGAATATTAATAAATAATATTAAAACTATTTTTGATGTTTACATAAAATGAGAATCTCTCAAACATTTTGAGAGAGAAACAATCGTTCCAATTTAGGATAGGCTGATGTAAAAGGCCTTTGCAACTTTCATTGAAAAGGCATTCATATTTAAACCTCTTCTATGGAGAAGCTGAACTTCATTCCACTGGATACCGTGTTTAGTGTTTCTTATTATAACAGTGTAGGACTTTAATTTTCTTTCCTGTGTGATGAGATGTCCAAGGTATGGTCTGCCATTTCAGTAGTGAATGTATTTTTTGGTGTTCTATGAAGCAGATAGTAATGGATCTTTCTCTGACTATCCATGGAAACCATATAGGTACCGTGAACATTATTTAATTTGACCCTCCCCTCAGCTAGATGCATTACATTAGTTTTAATTCATTGAAATAGCTAAATACACATCATAATAGAAAAATAATCAAATAATTGTTTGACCTTTCTAGACATATTAGTTATGCGGCTTTCAAATGGTTCGTTATCTTTTTCTGTTTATTTTTAAATAGCCAACACACTAAATGATGGCATGTAAATAAGATGCTTATTAAGAAGTTGAATGATGGCATGTATCTTCTAGTCACTGTTTTCATTACATATTTTTAGGCACTGCCTCTATATGAAAATACTATATGACTTTCCTTTCCCCCCTCCTCTCCAAACACACAAAACCAACTATTCCCCTCCCTACTATCTGAGGTGCATTTGAAAAGATATCTAAAGTGCTAAATTAAGAGCTAATACATACACACACCATGTTCAAGCTACACTTACCAAACTAGCAACCCTCATCTGCTTACTGGAGAACAAACTCCATCCTCTTTCACATCCAGGAGTGTATGAAGTGCTTGTTCTTGTAACTTGGCCTACCACGAATAGTCAAGAATATATGTTAATATCTGCCTTAGAGAATACAAGAAGTAAATTTGCTATTATCATTATAGAAAGTCAGAACTTGAAGATTATGCTTTGGACATCTCTTTATACAGGATTAGATGGAAGAAAATTAATGTGATCTGTTGACATTACTACAAATCAGAGAGACTTTTTTGGAATTAGTGGCAGTAATGAAACATTCCCTATTTCAACAAGTAGGAGTGAATTTAGAAGCAGTCATAAGACCAATTCCAATCAAAAAACTGTAAACTGTTTTTTATTTACTCTTACAGGTCATCAAGTTAAGACTAGTTCCTTTATTATTATTATCATTCTAAGACCCCCCCCCATGGGGTCACTCACACACACACACACGCGCGCACACACACACACACACACACACACACACACACACACACACACACACACACACACACACACACACACACACACACACACACACACACACACACACAGCTCATCATACCTTGTCTTAAACATATTCAAATTCTTTGCAGACACAACACTCTCAGGCAGTGCATTCCAATCATTCATAACTCTCCATGCAAAAAAATCTGCTTCTCACTCCCTTGCTCACACCTTCCTTATACAGCTTCCAGGGATGACCTCTTATTCTCCCCAATCTTCCATCAGTTTATGAAAAACCTCATCAATGTTAATCCTGTGACAACCCCTTACTAACTTGTACGTCCCTATCATATTATCCCCTCTTCCTCCTATCCACTAGACTCTGCATATTGCATTGTTTCAACCTTTCTTTATATTCAACATTCCAGAGATCAGAAACTATTTTGGTCAATTGCCTCTGGACCATTTCCAACATCTCTTCATCCTTTTGAGAACCAAGTGACCAAATCTGTGTACAGTAGTCCATTTGTGGCTTAATCAAGGCCTTATAAAATGGAACCAGAATCTCCTTACGTCTACCAGTCAGTATCCTCTGTGTCATTTCTGTCATTTCCAAAATTCCTTGTGTTGTCCTCTCAATTTTAGATCCTTATCCACCATCACCTCAAGATCTCTTATTTCCTCCACCTCCAATAGTATATCCCCACCAATCATAAATTCTGCATCCCATTTTTGTTTCCCAAATTTTAAAACCTTACATTTTGGAACATTGAGCTGGCATCCCTACTCCCATGTCCATTCACTCAGGCTATTCAAGTCTTCTTCTAAGACCACAACATTTGCTCTACTCCTCATAGTTTGTCCCAGCTTTGCATCATCTGAAAACAGCTGTATACACGCATTCAAATTTTCCCCAATATCATTAACATACAGGTTAAATACCAATGGCCCTAAAACAGACCCCTAGGTCTGTTTTAGGGCCATTGGGATATTGTTCCCTCATACACAACTTGTTGATACCTATCAGACAACAATCTCCAATCCAATGCACTAGTCTAATATCCAACCCCATCCAGTCTAGTTTGACTATCAACATATCATGCATAATCTATCAAAAGCCTTTGCAAAATCTAAGTATACTACTTTGTATCCATCTCCTTTGTCCAGTGAAGCCATCACCTTATTGTAATAAGTATTTTACAAAATGACCTCCCTTTAGCAAATCCATGCTGTCCAAAGAATAATACCACTGTTGTCAACTCCATTCTGGATCCTGGTTCTCACCAGCCTCTCTAACACTTTAACCACAACAACTGACATATAGATAGGCATATAAATTGATGTTCGAGTTCTGTCACCACCTCCCTTATGAAGTGGCACAATCTTGCCTTTCATCCGCTCATTTGGAACTTGACTCAGTGTAAGACCCATATTGCACAAATATATCAAAGTAGATGTTAACTCCCTGGCATATTCCTTCAAAATACATGATGATATATCATCAAGTCCCACAGTCTTATTAATATCAAGGTTACTCAATTCCTCATGTATTTCATGCTCACTTACAGTCAGTCTCTCCTCTTCATCATCCAATGCTCTCACAATCTCCACGATGTCACATTCACAAGGATTCATCTTTCAAAATACATGGTGATATATCATCAAATCCCACAGCCTTATTAATATCAAGCTTACTCAATTCCTCATGTATTTCTTGCTCAATGATATTCTACGATAATCATTTTTTTTTTTTTTTTTTTTTTTTTTTTTGCTGGCTACATATTGAAAGAACTCCCCAGGATTTTTTTATTTTTATTTTTTATTTTTGGCTTCATTAGCCAACTGCTGCTCTTACTAAACTTTTGCTACCCTTACTAATCGAGTTATCCTCCTTTAAAAATTCAAAGGAATTCTTTCATTATGTGGCCAGTACGAGAACAAATGATTGTGGAAGAATGATGTTGTTAGGTGAAAATGGGAGCAGAGTGACTGATTATATTTATTTATTTGTGTGGAGTTCCTCCCACCCTGGTTTTTTCATCCATCCCTTAGGACTGGTTGAGTCCTAATGACGGATTAAGTATGTATTTGTGACTGTAAATCTGTGTCTTCATGGACCGGTTTGCCTGTTCTGTGGGGCAAAAAAACAGTTTCCACGTTAAAAAACCACCCTCTATCTCTGTTTGAGACATGATAGTACTACATAAAAAATTTACATCATTACTAATTTCCTATCTACAATTTTCCTCCAAATCAGTCTGTTACCTGTCAAGACTCCAACATTATCAGATCTTATATTTCTATCTTCTAAGGTACTTTTTTATTGTATCGATCAAACTATATCTTGGTTATCCTCTGGGTCTTTTTCCTGCCATGGCAGAGAACACTTGTTTTGCTAATCTTTCCTCTCCCATTCTGTTCAAGTGACCATATCACCTGAGATTAGCTCTGCTAACACATTCCTGGATGCTGACAGTGGCAAGTTCTTTTCTAATATCCTTGTTTTTAATATGATATTGCTATTGATACCATATGTTCATGCCCCTAATCTTTCTCAGGACTCTCATATCTGCGGTCTCTAGTCTTTAGTCAAGTGTTTTACTTCTAATGCAGCTCTCAGATCAATAAGTTAAAATTGACTTGAATACTGTCTTGTATGCAGCTAATTTAGTGTTTTGGCTAATTTCTCTCTTATTCCATATAAATTTATTTAGTTAACTGCCTACCATACCAGCTTTGTTGATTCTGTTGTCTATTTCCATACTTAATTTACCATCTTCAATAAAAATCATGCCTAAGTAGCCAAAATGTTGTACTTGTTCTATAGGTTCTCCATTCACAATGCAGTTGATATTTTTAATATTTCTGCCTATTTTCATTGTCGTCGTCTTTTTAACGCTGACCCTCATACCATATCTACTACAAGTTATTCAATTTAGTCTGGGAATCTTGCAGACTTGTAGCGGATTTATTTAGAAGTATAACATAAAGATGATTTATGCAATGACCTGAGCTGTTAATCATTTATGCAAAGAGCTGAGCTGTTAATCATTTATGCAAAGAGCTGAGATTAACATCTCCAATTTTGATATCAGGTTTAATACCACTTTCCTTTGGAATGCATATAGATGATGAATAACAGAGGGAATAATGTACATACTTGTGACATCAGATTTAACATTAAACCACCTTCTTGTACTTCCTTCAATTCTAACTGCTGACTTACAACTCAAATAAAGACTAAGTATTGCTTGATATAATGCCCCATCGACACCATATAACTGTAGCGTTTTGAATAGCTTCTCTCTCTCTCTCTCTCTCTCAGCATCTTGTCGTATGCCTTTTCCAGATATACAAAACTTAAATACAGATCTTTGTTATATTCCCATGACTGTGCTGTCAGCACTGCTTGTTTCATTTAGTAATTTTTCAAAGTATTACTCCATACTTCAAGGATATCTTTTTTCATGTTTTCATGTCACCTTTATCTTCTCTAATTCCTTTTACAGCACTCTTTCTTCCATTTCTGAGCTTCTTCAACAACTTCCAGAATATCTTGCCACCTTCTTGATATTTATTTTCTATGTTATTACCAAAGTTCTCCCATGACTTTTCTCAACTATATGTTGTTAAGTGAAAATCTGATCCTGACAACCTCTATTTGTCCTGAATCAAGCTTGTTCCTCACCAAGCTTCTCTTCCACAATCCTCGACCGTTTCTCAAGTATACTTGGATATATCTTATCAGGAACACTCAGTAGAGAAATACCTCTGTAATTCTCGCATTCAGTTTTATTTCCCTTTTTATATATAGGTACTATGAGAGCTCTACTCCAATCATATAGAATTTTTCCCTCTGTCCAGGCCTTCTGAACTGTGCAGTGCAGCCACTGTAAGACTTTTATACTTCCATACTTGAGCATTTATACTGGTTGAATATCATCCACTCCTGCTGCCTTTCCACATTTCAGGCTTTTGATGGCTTTTTCTACTTCAAGTATGGATATGTATTCCAGACTGCATGCCTGGGCAGTGTTTTTTTGTCACTGTGCTGTCATCACTGCTTGTTTCATTTAGCAATTTTTTGAAGTAATTACTTCATACTTCAAGGATATTGTTTTCTCCTGTTTTCATGTCACCTTTATCATCTCTAATTCCTTTTACCGCACTCTTTTCTCCATTTCTGAGCTTCTTCAACAACCTCCAGAATATTTTGCCACCTAGATATTTATTTTCTATGTTCTTACCAAAGTCCTCCCATAACTTTTGTTTAGCTAGTTTTACAGAGGGTTTAGTTTTCTTACATTTGTCTCTGTATTCTCTAAGAGCACAAGCTGACTTATTTGCCAGGAACTTTTGATATGCTTTCATTCACTACCTCTTTAACTTCCTGTGTTCATGATGGAGTTCTGATTTTTCTATCCTTGCAGACCTCACCACATGCCTCTCTGGCTGAATCATACAGTGTTTTCTTCAGGGCTTGCCACTGAATCCTCAAGGTTTGGTTCCTGTTTTCAAACTCTTTCATTTTTTCTTCAATCAAGTTTTTGTATTTTAATCTACAGTTCACATCTGAGAGCTGCTCAACTTTTATTCGCTTTAAAATTTCTTGCATCTTATTCTTTTCAATATGAAATTCAATTTTATCCTTCTAAAGACTAAATAGTGATGATTTAGTCTTCAGAAGACTTCCAATTTCAAATCCTCTGTACACTCTGGTGTCCTGCACCATGGCGAAACATCACTATTAACAATAACATAGTCAACGAGACTTTTCTTATTCCTAGCCTCTTCTCTCCGTGTGAATTTGTGCAATTAGCTTTGCTCTTTTCTCCAAACTTTCCCAAAATATTTTTGTATGTCTGACAACCATTTCCTAATCTACTCTTTAGATCCCCAACAAGGACAAGCTTTTCCTTTTTCATTGTGTCAGTTGCTTTCTCTAAAGCCCCAAAAAATTCCTCCACTTCTTCCTCAGTAGAACCTTCTGTGGGACCATAGGCAGAAATAAGTCTCATTGTCCAGTTCCCCATTCTGGTATTTGCCCATATCACTCTAATTGAGACTGCCTGCCATTCATGAAGGTTAGACTTGTATTTAGCATTGAATACTATGGCTACTCCTTCTTTCCTTGATTGTCATTGCCTGAATATTACATTTTGTATTTATTACTCAGAAAGATCTCACCAATTTTTGCCTTTTTTGTTTCAGTCACCCCTATTATGTCGATCTGGTACTTATCCAATTCCTCAGCTAGCTCCATTTCTTTGCCATTCAGGCTTCTTATGTTGATAGTACCGATCTTGAACTCTTGTGACATTGAGTTGGAGTGGGTTTTAGGATTTGTTCCAGTTGTTGACTTTTTGCTGTTTGCCCTGGTTCCCTGGCAAAAACAACGGGGGCTTTGTTTAACTGGGTAACCGCCAGCCGGCATGAAATTTTGTCATGTTGTACCATCATTTTTTATTTTGGTTTAAGCCAATAAGAATAAAATTTGGTCAGCTAAATTCCAAATTGCCAGCCCATCCTCGTTTGTTCAGTATCCAGATAGATACCTAACAGGGTGCACCATGAGAAGGTGAGGATTGGACCTTAGGTCAGAAGCCCTGATTGGTTCTCCACATGCCTTTTAAAGGCTATGTGGAGGTCTCCTCTCAGTTTTGACCCTTAAGCACCCTGAGAGTTCAAAGGTAGATAACAAAAATGATATGAGTACATAATGTTAGTTATGAGGATAGACTGAGGGTTATGCTGACTATAGTTTGAGATAGGAGAATTGATATGATTGAGAGATTTAAACTTTTATGAGGTAGTTACAGGATTGACAGGAAGGAGCAAGTGGGTGAGGAGTGGATTTTTTTGCATGGAGGGTGGTTGGACCATGAAATGCATTGCCTGATAGGGTAGTGATAGCACTAATGGGGAATGAGTTTAAGCAGTGGTATGATAGACTTTGTTTTGTGTAAGATGGATTCTCTACAGTGATTCTTGTGACTCCACAGAGATCCTGAATAATAATAATAATGTCAAACTGTGAAAGTCACAAGCAATGCATACAACTATCCAGAGCCATCAATTTTATGTACAGTAACTTTTTACTGCAGCATAACATTATAACAAACAATATCAGTCATGCCATAGTCACAGTACTTAAGGAAATTCACAATAACAAACTATTCCT
Organism: Typopeltis vanoorti; assembly: GCF_054136105.1. Classification (NCBI taxonomy): domain Eukaryota; kingdom Metazoa; phylum Arthropoda; class Arachnida; order Uropygi; family Thelyphonidae; genus Typopeltis; species Typopeltis vanoorti. Next base: position 82,049,693 of record NC_143553.1, on the reverse strand, counting down.
GTGATCTCTATCAGTTTGCTGTAGTGAGAGTCCTTTGCAATTTTATTTATAGTTTTTTACATTGTTTACATATTAGCAAAGCATAGTGTCTTGTATCAAACTCATGTAGGCATCTTTTAATAAAATATTTTAATGAATTCAAACATGTTCTATTTTCTATATTCATGTGCATTTTATTACTAGTTTTCTTTGTCTAGATCAGCATTTCTCAACATTTTTTTAATAATTGTTCCCTAAAGGACTTTTTTTTGTTTCTTTTTCTGTTTACACCCTAACAAAATTTAAAAGAATAACATACTTTATACAGATTATTTTTATTCAGTGAGTATGTGTGTCTGGGGGGAAATTTTTAGCTAAATACTCAATACTGTGTATTATTTTCATAAAGGATTACTGTGTTTTTTTCACCATTTATGAAATCAAATAGGAATGAGAAATTGCTGTACATCTGTTGAAGGAAGATTGTGCAAGGCTAGCAGTATTCTTGTTCCTAATAATTGATGAGGTATATGAAACACTCTGATAAAAAAAAAAAAAAAAAAAAAAATAGCACTATATCTTTATGCAGTGAATATATTGCCTATGAATCATACTCTATACAGTGCATGCCTGAAAAGGATATTCAGTTATTTATTCACAATTTTAAAATTTTGGTGTATAGTTCCTCATTTGTTATATATATCCATTATCTATTGTCTGATAGTGCTACATTGCTGGTTGGCATTGTTCCTAATTTTTATTTATTTTTTATTTTATTTTTACATGGCTCCCATCCACGAATGGTTATGGGAACATTTCATGCAACTTATAGTGCATTTGTAGGATTTTTTAATATATTTTTTATTCATTTTCTATATTTTTTTGCATTTTTAAATTTATTTTTTACCTGGTCCAGGAATTCTGCTCTAGAGACCAAATGGAACTTTTTTCACGCCACTTTTGGCGTCCTATAAGCGGGGAGGTGATCTCACACCAGTCAATGAAATTCATCTCCTACCTAAAATTTTTTAAAAAATTATGAAAGTCAAACAGAAAGGTTTATTATATTCATTTGTCTTTTCTATAATTTGCCTAGGAGTATGGATATGATTAATAGAACTGTAAATGCATCTTAACCTTGCCTGTTCCTGTGAGTGCATGTGTGCTCATGAGCCAAAACATGACTACACAGCCTGTTTCTGGTCAATCTGATTGCAGTTGGCTGGAAATAGGCCAGTTGTGGTGGTGGTGATATTCTGGTATAGGGATGGTTCTCATGGATGTCACTGAATCCTCTCATCTCCAATGAACACACCTTGACTGTAAATTCTTATCTAGGGATTGTTTCAAACCTGATGTTGCTCTGCAGGGTGACAGTGTGACCCGATGAATCTAGACTCTCCCCTGAAGATAATGCTCTGTGTCACAAGGCTTGTATTGTGCATGCATGGTTCAAAGAATATATCCAGTTATTCTATGTGTTCCCCTGGCTGCCTAATTCTCCTGCTTTGAATCCCACTGAACATTTGTGGGATCATGCAGAATGCAGCATCTGACAGTCAGTGAGTGTGTGCCTCACTCAACCACTGACCTCTGTGACATTATTCTGACTAGTTTGATCAGAATACCTTCCATGATCTTGTGTATCATTGCCAAGATGGGTTCAATCCATTATTTTGGAAGTCAACATGCATCTAGGTAGGTGGTCATAATGTATTCACTGATGATGGTATTTGAGCTGAGGCATTATTCTGTTATTTATTACTTTTGTAAACGTTCCGAGTACAGCTGATAATAAACTAATGGATCTGTAATTTTTGTTATTTTCTTTTCATCTTTTTTTTTTTTTTTTAAATAATTAACATTAATGCAATGGTCCATGCTTCTGGAATTTTTCTCTTTTTTTGAACAGATGTGTAGCAAAAATTGCTATATGTATGCACTGAAAAATGTGAAAGATTTGTGGACTGTTGGGTAAATGAGAAGAAGGAAAAGCATTAACATATGTGAAAAGTGTCTTGATAGATTTGAGCAATTAGAAATGGGAGCAAGTGTCAGAACTGTAGTAGAAGAGCTTAGGCCATAAAATGATATACGACTATCCTTTGACTCTTTCTTCGTAATACGAACTTTTCCTTCTTGTTCTCATTGTATGGGACTCGATCATTAAAGGTGTGATGACTAATAAAGTACACAAAACCTGCTTTCCTGGCGGAACAATGAAGCAAATAACTGATGCGTTGCAGAAAAGGAAAGACCAGGCATCAAAATTAGTGGTAGTCATGGGCACAAATAGCTTAGTTGGGGGGGAAAAAGAGTGTTGATAGAGACTTGAGGAAGTTATTGCAGCAGGTAAAGAAGAATAATGTTGTTGGAAAAGTCATAGGCGTATTGCCCATATTGAATTGAGAAAGAGGACAGAGATAATGAATAGTAAGATGGCCGAGTTGCAAAGGAGATTCAATTTGTCCGATGAGAAGGAGGAAGTTAGTATTACAAAGAAATAGCCAAAGGATAGTTGTATATCATTGTATGGAACTCGATCATTCCTACTTGTCTCTGTGGAGTGAAAATGAAGGAAAGTTGGAATAGTTTAAAGTTGATTGATTGCATTTGAATGAGTTTGGTATTGGGCATTTAGAAAGGCTATTGTTTTCTGAGAAGGCACAGAGTCAAGAAATTAATACAGTAAATGATCAGAGTCTACTTGTGAAACAGGATGGCACACAACTAAACAGTTTGTATGACAGAAGAAAGATTGATATGAGGTTGAAGATGTGGTTGCAGCAGCACAAGATGATGGAATGCATAAAGGTGAGGATGAGACAGGTAGGAATGGAAATTGGGATTAGGATCAGGGAAATGGGAGTGGGCAGACCGAAAAGAGAGAGAGAGAGAGAGAGAGAGAGATGGCCTCAGAGACACATAATTTATGTTTGTACACAAATGTAAGGAGTATTCGTAACAAGACAGTTGAGTTTGTTGCATTGATTGAGTCAGTATGTCCAAAGATAATTGGAATAAGTGAAACTTGGTTTCTGAGGAGGATGTGATGGCAGGAATAGAAATAGAAGGATAAAAATGTAAAAAGAGGAGGAGGGTGTTTAATGATTGCAGCAGAATTGTGTCCAAGTTGATAGTGCATGCACAGATTTTGAATCTGTATGGTGTGAAGTTGAAACAGACTATATCTGATAGAATGCTGTTATAGGCCAGGGAATGCAGAGAATACTGATTGTAAAATATTTAGTCAAATTAATTGGGCATAAAAAAGCAGGTGATCCTGTTGGAAGACTTTAATTACAGGAATATAGAATGGAAGGAGGAGATAGTGTATGGGAACAAGGAGAGTGAGTTTGATGAATTTCTGAGAGATAAATATCTTAAGCAGCATGTGACTGAAGCAACTAGAGGCTTTAATGTTTTAGATTTGGTGATAACTTCACAAGATGTAGTGTTATTGAGGTGCTGCCAGTTGGTGAGAGTGATCATGAGGTACTTGTTTAGGAAGTGATGAATCAAGAAAATGTTAATTTAAAAAATGGATATATGTGGAAGCATAAAGCAGGTGATTATAGGAAGCTCTGTAGTCAGTAAGCATCAGTATGTTGGGTTGATGAGTTGAGCGGAAAAGGTGTTGACAATGCATGGAAACTCACAAGACATTATCTGACAAAAGCAATGCATACATACCAAGGGTTAAGCGAGTAAATAGAGTAAAAGTGAAATAGATGAACAATGAAATCAAGCAAGCTGTACTGGAAAAGAAAATATTATGGAGGAGGTACAAGACAGTTGGTGGTGATCAGATCCATGAAGAGTATAAAGTGCAGACTAGAAAGGTGACGAGCATGGTAAAGAAAGAAAAGGTGAATATTGAAAGTTTATTTTTCACTTGGTTAGATTATAATAAATTTAGTTTAATCCTTTATCCAAGTGTGAAAAAACAAAGTTTGCGCCTGAAAATATCTTCAGGACTGGGGTAAGGTAGTTCAACACCGGGCAACTCGTAGCAAAGGTGGACCAAAGGTGGACCAGGCCCAGAAGTGGAGATACCACTTCTGAGCCTGGCTCCCACTGAAGAGACCTCAATAAAGGTCGAAACTAGTCTGGGTAGTGGCCCTTCCCTTAATGTATAACATTATACATATCCGCAAGGAGATGTGTTTTGCATTATGGGAGATACTGAGATAAGAGTGATGTTAGCTTGGTCCACCTTTGCTACGAGTTGCCCAGTATCGTATTACCTTACCCCAGTCCTGAAGATATTTCAGGCGCAAACTTTGTTTGCTCACACTTGGATAAAGGATTAAACTAAATTTATAAAAGGTGAATACGAGAGAAGATTGGCTGGTCAGGCCGAGGTTAACCCAAGAGAATTTTTTTGCTATATGGCAAGCAAGAAAAAAATAATTATTGCAGGTTGACACTGGTGGATAATGATGGTAGCAGAATAACAGTTGCAAAGGATATAGTAGAATTATTGAATGAGCACTTTATCAGTGTATATCATACCGGTGTAAATGATACGTTGCAATATATAGAAGGGGAGGCAAGTATTAGGAGAATTGAAAGTAAAAAATCAGAGTGTTGGTTGGGTTAGATGTTAATAAGGCTTTGGGAATGGATGACATATCACCATGTATTCTTAAGGAATGTGCATCACAACTGCAAGACTTTCATTAAATAACCAGGTCAATGGCATAGCCAACTGGTTATATAATGAAAGTGTTGCAGTGGGTAGGGTTACTATGGAGTGGAAAGAAGGCAAAATAGTATCACTCCACAAGCATGGTTCTTAGGATAGAAGTTTCCAATTACAGACCAGTCTATATAACTGCAGTTGTAGTCATGGTGTTGGAAAGATTGGTTAGGTATAGAATACAGAATTGGGTTGATGGACATAGCATTCTTTATGATGGTCAGAATGGATTTGTAAAGAGTATCTTGTTTTAGCAATTTACTAACATTTTATGATAAGATAATTAGTGTGTTAGATAAGGGAGAATCATATGCAGTGATATTCTTGGACTTTGCAAAATAATTTATTATTATTATTACATAACACCTCCAGGGAGTCCAAAGACTCATTGAGGGAGGGCACATGCTCTACAACTCTCCACCACTCCATGAACCACAATTACCTTCATCATCTACTGCCAACCACCACCACTAGTATTTTTCACAGACAATCACAAACATCCATGCCCATGGTGGGATTCAAACCTGAAGCCTTTTGTGTGGAAAGCGGATACGCTAACAAATCGGCCAGCCATGGCAGCAAAAATAATCATAATGAACCGATTCCAGGGCGGAAACCCTCACAATGAAAAGACAACTCTCCCTGGGTCTCCTGTCGACTTCTCCAAGTTCAGTTGCGTTACTGCACTTGGTCCCAGAGGGGATGATCTCTGTGTCCGGGTTTGGGAATATTAACCCGATTCCGTTTCGGTCTATCGACGGGACGAGCTTTTAATTTCTTGCCTTTCGGAATGGACTTCTCCTATCCCTTAGGACCAACTGACCCATGTTCAACTGCTGTTCATATGGACCCCTTATCCACCTCATTCCTCAAGGTTCTCACTTAAATATTTGCTACTACCACCAAGATCTGCCTCAATGGCTGCTCCAGGTAGGCTTACGCCTGGCACCTTCCACATGCTGCTGTGACCCTCCTACTCACTGCTGCATAAGAGTTAGGCTGATTCTGCGGCAGCGGCCAAATATGGGCTTGACGCTGTAGTGCCATCTATTTTCAGGTGAGTTGTTACACACTCCTTAGTGGATTCTGTCGTCCATGGCCACTGTCCTGCTGTCTATAGCAACCAACACCTTTCATGGGATCTCATGAAATGTGGATTGCAGAGTTTGGTGGATAGGAGGAAAAGAGGTGATATGATAGAGACATTTAAGTTAGTAAGAGGAGTAGATTTTTTACATGGAGAATTGTCAGTGAATGGAACGTATTACCAGAATGTGTTGTTAATGCAATTAGTGTTAAGGATTTTAAGATTTGGTATGATAAATATGTTGTCAGTTGAACAAACCTCCCACAATGATTTTGTGGACTCAGTGGAGGGTGCAATAATAATAATAAAACACAAAGAGTTTTAAAAGCTATATTTTGGTGATTACACCACTTTTTTTATAATTCAGTAATACAAAATACTGAAATAATAGTTCCCGACAAGTTTCGTAAATCGTAGGATTTTCATCTTCGGGGGGTAAATAGTATAACTAAAGTTTAAACAAGAGAATTAATAAATACAAATCATAACCGTCTGGCTATTCATAAACTCAAATAACAGAATGCAGATATAAAACGTTATTGATGTTGAACAATACTGGACGATGTCACGTGTTCTTGTTCTCGTTCATAGAGTCTGAGCTCAGATTGAGGTAGATTTTTTATTAGCGCTGACCACACTTGATGGAGAATTAAACCTTGGTTTTTATTGCATTGGGTTGGGTTTTTCAGCATATTAGCAGCTTCTTTAAATTTTCTTATATAACTGTTGTTTTCTATGTATGACATTGTCATTTTTTGCCAGAGTACATTGTGTCCAGTGGAAGTGGTATGGAAAGTAAGACCCATTTTTTGTTCTCTTTTGTATTGTACGTCTCTTTGGTGTTCAGCCATGCATATTTCTCCAGATCTTCCTGTCTGTCTTACGTAGGAAATCCTGCAAGAGCAATGGATTTTGTAGACTCCTGGTTTTTTAAGAGGATGATGAGGTGGTTTTGGTGGATGTAGGAATCTTGAGATTTTTTCCATAGGAAGGAAGGCTACTTTTATGTTGTGTTTGTTCATTAATTTGGCTAGCTTATCTGTAACATTTTTGATATAAGGAAGCGAGATTGCGTTTTTGTAATCCTGTTTTATTGTGTTGTTAGTTGGAGGCATTTTAAGGATTCTCTTGATGGTTTTTGTTTCATACCCATTCTGTTGGAGGATTTGTGTTAAGTATTTTAGTTCTTCATTACATCTTTCTTGTGTGCTGGAGATATTGTATGCTCTGTCTCGAAGAGTTTTAATTAAGCTTATTTTTTGTGAAGGATGGTGGTGTGAGGTTGCATTTAGAAATCTTCCAGTGTTTGTCGACTTCCTATATACTGAGAAAGAGAGTTTACTTTCTTCATTAACTTCTAATAGAATATCCAGAAAAGGAAGTTTTTTATTTTCTTCTTGTTCTAAAGTGAATTTTATGGTGCTGTGCAAATTGTTGAGATAATCTTTGAAATTGATAAGTTCATCTGTTGTTCCATTGAATATGATGAAAATATCGTCCACATAGCATAGCCATATTTTTGGTTTTTATGGTAATTCTTAAGAGCATTGTTTTCAAATTTTTTCATAAATAGGTTTGCTAATACCGGTGATAATGATGAACCCATGGCCAGTCCTTCTTTTTGTTCCCAGATTCTGTCTTGATAGGTGAAAAAAAGTATTGTTCATACAATGTTTAAAGAGATTTAAGATGTCTGGAGGGAAGAAGTCTTCTAGGAGATTCAAAATTTCTTGTCTCGGGACGTTTGTAAACAAGCTAATAATGTCTAGACTTCCTAAGATGTCTGTTGGACCAATATGTATATCTTTCACTTTTTCTATGAAATGTTTACTATTTTTTATGAAGGAAGATGTTTTTCCTATATGTTGTGAAATCATGTTGGTGAGGTATTTCGCCAAGTTGGAAGTCGGTGAATCTCTTCCACCTACTATTGGTCTTAAAGGTATATCTGTCTTATGGATTTTTGGAACACCATATATTCTTGGTATCAAAGGATGTTTTGATTGTAAGAATTTTTTAAGTTCTTCTGTCCAGAGAAGCACTTTTTTTATTAGATGCCAAGTCGGGTCTCTGTCTAAGAGTTTGTAGGTGTTTGTATCTTCCAGGAGGCTTTTCATTTTGTTATCAACTTCATTAACCATCTAATTTTCCTCATTCGATGCAGAGATAACGAAGTCATCCCGAAATTCATCAAAATCAAATGCATATTCCATACAAACAAGGCCTCCAGAATTTATCATAAAATGGAACTAGCTTTTCTAAGAGAGAGAATTACAGTCACTAGAGCTGAATTAGCATTAATTAGTAATAACACTTTTTCTCTTCATAATGAACTGGCTACATCTCTTCCATCCTGCCTATGGAACAACATTGATAGTGTTACATTCAACATAGCAATAGCGATCTCAGAACAGAAGAAACATACATTAATTCATAAGTTCAACATACTCCTTCAGAAGAAGGAAATACATAAAAAACAATTAGATCATTCAAAAGTAGTTATTAATCTTTCTTCGAGAGTCCTAACAAAAGAGGAGAATAACCTTTTACTTAAGGGTTTTAACTTCGCCTTAACCTCACATTTCCTACCAAAAATTGATATCATAGCACAAAAGGAATTAGAAATCTACCGGACAATACAGCAGATCTTATCCACATAGAAAGTACAGCTTTACTATTAAAAAGCAGATTACCTCATAGTAGGAATCTACCTTGCAATGAATACGCTTGCCTTAAAAAGTTAAAGGATGACAAAAATATTGTCATAATCAAAGCAGATAAAGGCAACGCAGCTGTCGTTTTAAATGCTACAGAATATGATAACAAAATGAAAAGTCTCCTGGAAGATACATTGTTGAAATTCTTTCTGAATTTCAACAATTCTATTTGAATCCCATCTTCTCCAGAGCTCTTCCCAGCTTCATTATTTTCAAGACCACCTCTCTTAACTTTTGTCATATTCAGTTCACAACTCTTCAAGTTAATTGCCTCAAAATTTCTTTCTTTGTCACTAAAGTTCTTCATAATATTCTTTAATTATATTAGCTACTTCTTTTTTATCTTTGATTATTTTATCATTGGCTTAAAATGTAAAATTGTGTTTTTGTTTTCCTCTTGCAAAGCTCAGCTTGTGAGCTGCATATTTTTTATTATTTCCATAGCTCAGTCGGTTTAGACCAGCGGTTCTCAACCTTTTTGACTCACCAAGCCCTTTTTAGAATCAATTTCTATGGCTGAGCCCCTTAAGTCCATTCAATAAATTCACTTCCTCCAATTTAATCATTACATTCAATTCAAAAACATATTCGTTCCTTACTTATTATTTGAAATTTTTATTATTCATCATAGAAGATGATTCCTATTTAATTTTACTAACTACAGTGCAACTAGAGTGCATTGTAGTGCAGCAGTAGGCTTAAATTAAGACATAACTTAAAATAACATATAAACGTTGAGGCACCTGTGGTTGCATGTTTTTGCACAGTTTTCTTATTTTAGGTTCAATTGATGATAATTGCAAGCGAATGTCTGGTTCTGCATTTAAGCAGCTTCTGTATTTTGTTTTCATACCTGTATAGGTGGAGAATCCCGCTTTACAGAGATATGTAGTTGAGAAAGGCAGCAATACTAATTTTGCTTTCTCAGACAAGATTTTGAATTCTTGTAAATGCAGCCAAAACTCTGGTAGACTCTGGTTTTGAAACGCAATTTTTAGTTCGCTGTGAGATGTGAAATCTATGAGGACCTTGTATTCCACTGAGTTTAAGCAAGGTGGTTTTTGTTCATGCTGAACACATTCAGTACCCATTTAAAGTCATCAAGCACCTTCTCTTCTTGGAAAATAATGTTTAAATGAGTTTCAAAGCTTCCAGATGCACCTGAATATTTTTCTGTATTTTTTCTTGAATCTTGATGTTATTTTCATTCAAGAAGCTTTTTGTAAGAGGGAAGCAATCGATATCTTCCCTTTCCACACACTCCAACCAATACATAAGTTTCCTCTTAAAAGAAGACACTTTGGCTTTTGCATAAAAAACTGTGGCAGTTTTTCCTTGCAAGATAGATTCATTTCGTTCATTTTGCTAAAAATGTTGACTAAATACGTCAGTTTGCACACCCAGTCTTCATCATTTAAAACCGTCACCAATAGAGCATTATGGTCCATCAAAAATGCTGTTACCTCTGAATGCAGTTCCATCAAACGTGTCAACACTTTTCCTTGAGACAACCATCTTACTTCAATGTGCAGCAGGAGGGACTCATGGTGGCTTCCCATATCTTCACACATTAGTTTGAAGAGCCTGCTTTTAAGAGGTCACGATTTTATATAGTTTATTATTTTTATGGCATGATTCAACACTATCATAAGTCCAAAAGGCATTTTTCTCAAGGCTAGCACGTGTCTATGAAGAACGCAATGGCTTTTTGGCAATGGCTCCAACATTGTGACCCATCATTGCCTTTGCACCATCAGTACATATATCTGCACAGTTTTCCCAAGGTATTTCATTTGATGAGAAGAATTCATCCAAAAGATTAAATATTTTACCCCCTGATGTGTCGGTTGGTAGTGATCTGCAAAGAAGGTTCTCCTGATTGCTTTGTAAGTAAACATAACGAAAAAGTACCATGTTTTAAGCTTATGTCAGTTGTATAAGATGACTCCCCAATTTCTTCCTTCTTGTATTAATGCAACATTAGGTATTGTTGCTATATCCGTTATTTTTATATCTATGGATATCCGTTATATTTTTGCATAGTATTTAATATTTATGCAAATTACCCTAATTAAAAGTGATTAGCCCCAATTTTAATTAATTGTTAATTTTGCATTTTTTTTTAATTTTAGGATTATTAAAATTGTTATGATTTAAAATCATGGCACCAGCAACAAAACAAAGAAAGTATGAAACTCAATTTAAAATAAGGGTAATTGAAATGGCAAAGCAAACTAATAACTGTGCTGCTGCAAGAAAGTTCGACATAACCAAGACGATGGTAAGAGAATGGAGAAAGAAAGAAGATATTTTAAAAAAAATTCCCAAAGAAAAAATGTGCGATGAGAATGGGGATCATCCGATGGCTGCAACTAGAAAATCACTTTGCAGAATGGGTATTCGAACAAAGGCAGAGTGTGATTTTCTTTCTTGACTACTTGTATAATAACATTCTTTCTTGCCTACTTGTATAATAAACACTCCAGTTGTGGAAGTCATCAACATCTTAGACAACTTGTTCCCAAGAAACATCACTACTTTGTTCAATCATTGTTTAACTTCGAACTATTTCATTTGGCAAAAAACAGTCTACAAACAACTTACTGGATTAGCCATGGGTAGCCCCCTCTCTCCTTCTTGTGCTGACTTATTCATGGAAGACCTAGAGGATAAAATCTTATCTCAAATTACCCCAAAACCAAAAACTTGGTACAGATATGTTGATGACATCTTTATCATTTGGAATCACACAAAAGAAGAATTAATGGATTATCTCAACCAAATCAATAGTTTCTACCATACCATCAGATTCACATTAGAAATTGAAAAAGAAAAAACTTCCATTCCTAGACATCTTAATAAAGAAACAAACCAATAGCAGTATTAACCTGTCTGTGTATAGAAAACTACAAATACTGGACGTTACCTCTATTTCAACTCGTCACATCATATATCCCAGAAACTTAGCATTATCCATATGCTTAAGAAAAGAGCTATGCATTACACAACAGACTAAGATGACTTACAAAAAGAATTAACTACAATATCCAGAGAGCTATCCTTAATGGTTATCCAAAAAGACTCTGCAACAAGATTCTCTTTTCGGATATACCACAAAGACAACGTGATGAATCCCAATACATCAGTACTATAACTATTCCGTTTGTCAGCAGCATTTCCAAAAAATTGGCTATCCTTCAAAAACCATACACTATTAGAGTAGCATTCAAGCCGGTCAATACTATTCGGAAATTTTTAAGATCACCGAAAGATCCTCATCCATTCTGCAAGTACTGTGGAGTATATAATATACCTTGCTCCTGTGGTGTTAGTTACGTTGGTCAGACCTCTAGAAGCTTCGAAACGAGACAGAAGAAACACATAGGATATGTCAGAAACAACAGACAAGATATTTCAGGCCTTTCTTGCCGCTTTGCCTCTACCAACCATCTTATTGAGTGGGATAAGAGTCATATACCTTATATAGAAGAGAATTACCATTCCAGAACCTTCAAGGAGGCTGCTACGGTAGCCCGTTCAACAGGAAACCTAAATAAGAATCAAGGTCTAATCCTACCGGAATTTTGGAAAGCTTTAATCTGATCACTAAACATCAAAGAAATGAACTTTCACGCCAATTACATTATGTCGCAACAAATAAATCATGTTCCCAAGACACGTACATTGTCTCACACAATACTAATTTTGTATGAATTAGAACTGTCAGTTAAAAACCTAGTCTGTTACCTTCATATAGCTTACCAATTGTATTCCCTGAAGATGCCGATAGCAAAAATCGGTGAAACATGTAGGAAGATAAATTAAAACTCACTTGACTAACCTTCAAAAAAAGGGTTATAGTTAAAGGCAGAATGGTTATCTTGTTACAAGAAATATGATTAGAGCATATGCACTAAAATAGTCAAGATTGAATCCGGATGAAAGTATGGAATTTCAAGTTACTTCAGTCAGGATGGTGTAATCGTTTTTTGAACAGACAAAATCTGATAATACAACGAAAAAACAAAAATTGCTCAAAAACCCAGCAGATCTTGACACAAACTTACCAGTTTCCATAAATTTAGTATTCAGTTGAGACAAGAACATAATTTCTCTGTCAAATATTGGAAATGTGGATGAAACTCCTATGAGTTTTGATATGATAAGCAATAAAACAGTGGAGTCTAAAGGTAGTAAGAGTATGCTAGTTCAAAGTACAGGTCATGAAAAAACAAGGTTTATGGTTGTGTTTGTCATGCTTGGCTGATGGAACCAAGTTAAAACCAATGATCATCTTCAAATGTAAAACTAAACCTAAGATAAAATGGTCAAGGTGTTTTTCCTTCAGGTTTTTTTGTGCATTTTGACGAAAAAGGATGGATGGACGAAAGTGGTGTGAAATTATGGATCAATAATGTGTGGAACACGCAACCAGCAGTATATTGAAGAAACACAGTTTCTTAGTATGGGATATGTTTTGTAGTCATTTAACTGAGAATACTAAAAGTCTTCTAGAAAAAAAAACAACACAAAAATTGCTGTTATACCAGGTGGTTTAACTTTTATATTGCAACTACTAGATGTCTGCTTGAACAAACCATTTAAAGATCACATGCGAGAAGAGTGGAATAATTGGATATTGACTGGTGAAAAATCATTTACAAATGGTGGATTTATGTGCACTGCATCACTTGATATGTTGTACAATTTTGTGATCAAAGCATGGAATAAAGTAAAAGTAGAGACTGTAATAAAATCATTTTAAAAGTGCGGTATCTCTAATCTTATGGATGGTACAGAAGATGATCTGTTGACACTGATGATGATGAAAACGAAATCAATCAATTCACTGGATTCGAATTGGAATCCATATGACGATCATTTAAACAATGAATCTGAAAAACTATTTTCAACAGATGATGAAGAAAATTAACATGAAAATTGAGGTTAATAATTATTATTATTTGTTTTTAAAGACTTACATGTATTGTAATATTTTAAATAAATTTATGTAACAAAAAATTAACCTGATTTGTTTATAAACACTGCCTGTTTTCTTATATAATGATGTATTATAACTACCTAAATGTTCATCCAAGAAATTAAGCTTCCCTTTTTATACTCACCGTATAAGACAACCCATGATTTTGAGAGGTTTTCTGTAGTATTTGAGAGTCGTCTTATATGCTGACATATACGATATTTCAAAATGTTAATGTTTATCTGATTGGAACATGCGTCTGTTCATGCGATAATACTTCTGATGATTATTACAAAACATTGAGCTGTGAATTTTATTTCAGTAAAAGTTTTTTGTTTCATATTTCATTCAGATTGTGTGAACTATTTTCCATTTACCATTGAAGTAAGAATAATACGTTTTGGTTTAATTTACTAGCATAAATGTGAGATTTATTGGCCTCAAGAGGGAGAAATCAAGCAATTTGGGAACATTATAGTTGAACTGGTAAGTATGAAAGTATCATTTTAGAAGGTTATGAATGTTATATGAAATAGTTTATAATGCTAATTGAAAAAAATGAAATATAACTACATTTCATTGCATGAAATAGTTTCATTTTAAAATTGTCCACTGCTGTTGATTTATTTTCACTCAAAATTAAAAAATATTTCTTTATCTTAATTATTCATTCTGCTATAGGATTTACACTATTATCAAATGTCATGGGAATATCCTTTCAATTGAAGAAAAAATTGCATATTGCATAATCATGGGGAACATGATGATGCAGTATGTAAATCTTGTACCCTATAAAGAAGATTATTGCTACTATTGGAACTCATTTGGTTTTTTGAAATTATGACTACACAGAAATAAGGAAAAATTAAGTATATAGAAAATAACATTTTAGATTGAGAATGATAAATGTGAAAATTTTGCCTAAATATCACTTTCCTTAATGGTCTGATCCTTGTAGATTATAAACAATCATCATTATCATCATCAAATTCCTGATATGTATCCTCAAGGGGTGTACAGGTTATGATAGTACTACATGAAAAACTTACATAATTACTAACTTCCTACCTACAATTTTCCTCCAAGTTAATCTGTTACCTGTCAAGACTCCAACATTATCAGATCTTATATTTTTATCTTCTAAGGCACTTTTTACAGATTATAAACAATATGTATAGAAATGACTGTATACAATCATAATGAGCTGGGTTTTGCTATAGCGATGCCATTCATTGTCACAACAGTTGAACCTAGTCTTTTTAACCTATGCATTATAGATATAAATATGTTATGCCATTAAAATGGTCCAAATGCAATGATCACTATATTTTAATAATGATCCTCAATACCAGATCCATACAAATCCATCAAGCTAGTGAAAAGTTATTTTTTTCATGGCAAAAGAGAGGACATGAAAGGGTTAATGGAAGAGGCAAGAGTGAAAAGTGAGAATAGTGAAAAATGAATTAAGGACTGATGGCAAATGATTTTGTGCATTGGCTGTGTAGAAGGAATGGATGCAATTTTATGGATGTGTGGAGTGAGATTGGGGGGAAGATTGGATTTGTATAAGAGGGACGGCCAACACTTGAATGTGTTTATTATTATTATTACAGGCAACTCCAAGGAGTCCTTAGACTCATCGAGGGAGGCCCTAACATCATGTCAAGAACAACTATTCAACATTCACAACGTATCTATCATACTTCGCCTTGAACTCATTCACAGTCATGGCACCCACAACAGACTCTAGTAGCTTATTCCACTCATTCACCACTCTCCAAGTAAAAAACCTAGCTCTAACATCTTTGCTAACCACACTCTTTCCCAGTTTCCATGGTTAGCATCTAGTCCTCCCACCACCAGTCCTGTTCTCAAAAATATCCTCTGAGTTAATCTTATAGAAACCCTTGAGTAATTTGAATGTCTCAATCATTTGAATTTGAAGTAATTTGAATGTCTCAATCATATCACCCCTTTTCCACCTATCAACCAATTTCTGCAACCCACAAATCTTCAACCTGTTCTCATAAGGTTCATTCCATAGACCTGATATCATCTTGGTCACTCGCCACTGGATCCTCTCCACCTCCTCCTCATCAGGAAGAAACCCTGGCACCCAAATCTGGGCACAGTAGATACAGATACAGAGGAACAATAACTGGCTTGTCTCTGCTCGTCAAAGTATTCTTCAGTAACCAAGTGATTTGATGAGCTGATTTAGCCACTTTTGCAATGTTCCCCTAAACTTCAACTCCCTATCCACCAACACTTCCAAATCCCTGGCCTTGTCAATCTCCTGGAGTACAGTTCCACCAATGTGGTATACTGCTGTTAATCTTTTCACCCCAAAATGCATAACCTTACATTTTGCCACATTAAATTGACATCCATTCTCCTTACCCCCAGTCCTTCAAACTATCCAAATCATCCTGCAAAATTTTGACAGCATGTGCATTCACTATTGCTCTACCCAACTTTGCATCATCAGCAAACAAATGAACAGTTCCTCTCAGATCCTTTCCTATATCGTTAATGAACAAATTAAACAGTAGTGGTCCAAGAACAGAACCCTGCGGCACACCACTAGTCATAGTCCATCTTTTGGACTCTACTCTTGAATAAACTACTCTCTGATATCTCTCCATCAACCACCTTCCTATCCATCTCACCAACCCTATATCCATTCCCATATGCTGCATTTTACTGATTAGAATTCCTTGTGTTATCCTGTCAAAGGCCTTAGCAAGGTCCAGCAGAAACACTGTAAACCCATTATCCTTATCCGCTTCAGCTGTCACTGTATTATAAAACATGAATAAATTACTGAGGCATAATCTACCCTTTACAAAACCATGCTGTTCCCCATACAGTATCCCATTTTCATCTATCCATTCCTGTATTTTCCTCTTGACTACTTTCTCGAAGACCTTGACAATGACTCCTGATATGCTGATCGGTTAATTTTCAACAGCAGTCTTGGAACCTCCTTTATGCAGTGGAACTATTATCCCCCTCTTTCCACTCCCTCGGGATTAACCCAGACCCGAGACTCAAATTAAACAAAATGGTCAAAGGCACTGACAATTCTTTAGCCACATCACGTACGACATGAGCTGGTACATCCAATCGCACAGATGTATTCACATTGAGGTTTTGTAATAGACTATTCGCCTCCCTTCATTCACCACAATTCCCATATAAGCTGTTGGTTCCTTCATTCCTGCAATATCACCACCTGGATGATATATAATTCCACTATATCAACTGATTTGGTTACCTCCCTACCATCGGCATTCTTTAAAATCATTCTGCCATATACATTTTTTCTTTTACTTGCAACATATCGAAAAACCTGTTTGGGATTCTCTTTAGCCTGCATGGCTAATTTTCTTTCATAATCCGTTTTTGCTTTTCTTACCACACTCGTTACCCTTCTAACCTGCGCTTTATACCATTCATGTGCCTGCAGGTCACCTTTCTCCTTAAATTACCTCCACAGTTGTTTCTTTTTTTGCAGCTCAAGATTAATGGTGTTATTCATTTAACCCCTACTTGATTTACTATTCAGACTCTAGGTGTATACAGTCAGCCATTGCCTCCTGCTCTTGCAGTTTTACATGCCATGGCACTGAACCAAGCAATCTCTTATGCTTGTCATACTTACCAGCCCAGTAATTCCACATGTAGCCTGTCTTAATTGAAAATTCCACACATTTATTCACCTTCCAGGTCAAGACCCCTATGATCACCCTATGATGCAAATACTAGGTCAAGCACTCTCTGATCCCTAGTATTTTCCATTACATGCTGTCGCAGATAGTTATCCCTTAATAACTGCATAAAATCCAATGCCTTCCTTTCCATGTGTCCTCTCCTCCTTCCAATCAATGTTACCATAGTTGAAATCCCCCATAATAATTACCCTCCTTTCACTCATTACTTCTATTTGCTTATGCATACTATCTCCACTATCTATTCCATCACCTGGTCTATAGCAGCACCCAACTGTATATTTTGTTCTGCTAGTCACAATCTCACACCAAATAGCCTCAAATGTGCTCTTTTCTCTATCCTGCAGTTCTACTTTTATTCTACTTGGCTGCAGTTCATCAGCTATTATCAATAACACTCCTCCTCTCATTCTATTCTCTCTGTCCCTCCTGTACACACTATACCCCTCACATTCTATCCCACTAGCTATATCATCTTCCATCAGCCATGTTTCACTAATGCCAATAACCTGTGCCCTGGAAGAGCCAACCAAGGCCAAAAATTCTTCCTTCTTGTTCCTAATACTCCTGGCATCAGTATACATGAAATGCAGAAGCCCGTTAGTCCCACCCCTATGCTGCAGTTTAACAGGGAAACTGAATTCTGATGCATTTTACTAACTATCCCATTCTGATTTATTGTCCTTCGTACTTGCTTGGGCATATTATACATATTCATAAACTCAACTGCCTCCCTAAAGTCCGCATATCCCCCCCCCCCTTAATAACTCTAGTTTCCCTGATTCTGCACATCCACTTCATTCAACAACACTTTTTCCAGTCTCCGCACACCAAATCCATTCAGATGCAAACCATCCATCTTATATAAATCCTTTCGCCAATCAAACTCACTCCACATGTCCACAAACTCCACACAACTCCTCCTGCATAACCTGCACATAGAGACATTTTCAATTATGGCCCTCTTCAACTCTTCTCTGTCATATCATGGCAACAGACTCACTATCTTGACTATCTCACTCTTTTCTTTTGCTACTTCTAGTAATTCCTTCAGGTCCTCTCTCTCTCATAGCAAATTTATCACCTTTTAAATCATTTGTTCCTGCCACTACTATCATTTCTTTCACCCTCTGCTTTTATGCTCTATTTGGCATCAGGAGTCTTGAAAAATTATTAATTGAGATAAGACCTAACACAGAATCAGGGAAACTGAATTCTGATGGAGGAATCATGAGATTCTATAAAAGCGACAATGTTAGGTAATTGTGTTACTGTTGGGAATCATTATTATTATTATGGAAATGATTATGAAGAGAGATGATTATGTATGCAAAAGAGCATGCAGGGAATTTATTATGTTTATACACGAATGCTAGTAGTATCAGAAACAAAGTTTGTTGCCTTGGTTAATATATTGGGACCTCATATTGTAGCCATTAGTTAAACTTGACTATCAGAAGCAGACATACTAACTGGTATTGAATGCAAAGAGTACAGTATTTTTAGGAAGGATAGACAGGATAGTAGAGGAGGGGGGGTGCTGCTAATGATATTGATTGTCTTGCATCCAGTTAGAGTTGAGATCTATGACTGCAATACTAGTAACAATTTTTCATGTGGCAGTGAGTTTGAAGCCATCTGGTGTGAGGTGGAGTCTGACAAGATTAAATACACACTGGGGTGTTGTCACAGATCTGATGGATCAGTTGCTAGTAACGAAGAAATGCATTAACAAATAAATATGATGGATGCGAAAAGAGTAATCATAATGATAGAATTTAATTACCTGAACATTGATTGGATAGCTATGAAATCACTATTGAACTGTTGTGAGACAAGCAGCATATGATAGAAGGAACTCGAGGTCAAAGAGTGTTCAATCTGATTATGGTGTCGGGGGGGGGGGGTTCGTTTAAAGACGTAACTATTCTGCCTCTGGTTGGTGACTGATAATGCGGTAATCACTTGGGAAGTGGCTAAGTTTACGAATGTTCCGTTCAGAAAAGGTTACATGTTGAACTACAAAGCAGGAAATTATGACCACCTGAGAGGTATACTGGGTTCTGTACTATGGTATCCGTTAGGATATCAACAGTGTGGGGGGAAGTGTTTCAAATATACTTAAATTATGCGATATGAGAATGTGTCACTAGAGTTCAAAGAATAAATAGAGTAGGAGTGAAGTAGGTGTGTAATCTAAATTAAACAAGAGATTCATAAGAAAGAGTGATGTGGAAGGAATATTGTGTGAATAAGGATGATGTCAATTACAATAATTATAAGTAACAGGCCAGAAGAGTTACAAATGTTGTACGGAAAGCTAAATTCGAGTATGAAACAAAATTGGCTTTGCAAGTTAAAGATAACTCACAATAATTCTATCATTATGCTGCAAGTAAAAGAAAGAATGCATACGAAAGAATATATACTGCATGCAGATGCAAGTAATATTCTTTCTGTGAACAAATTAACTTCCAATGGATGCCTGTGTGCTCTCTATCCACCTTCCACATAACAAAAAATTGCATCAGACGATATCCTATAACAACTATTCAGAAATTTATAGACCTCTATCATATCACCCCCCTCTTTCTCCTGTTGACCAGAATCTGTAATCCACCTACTTGCAGTCTGTCCCCATAGTCTGGATATAATCTCTGGGACTCTTCTTTGCACCTTTCCACAGCTTATTATTTCCTTGAAACTCAGCAGACTAAATCTGTGCACAGTAATTCAGGTGTAATCTTATCAAGGACTTATAAAGAGGCAAAATTACTTCCTTATCATTACACACCAAGGTTCGTTTCAACATTGCAATTTTCCTCTGAGTTGTATTTGCAACTTTTGCTATGTGACCTTCGAAGTTCAAATTCCTATCCACTAATTATGCCAAGATTCCTTGCCTCCAAAGTTTCTTGTAGCATAACCCTGCTAATGTAATATGCTGTTGAAAATCTAATCATGCCAAAGTTAACTTTACACTTACTAACATTAAACTGATAGCCATTTTCTTTTGCCTAAATTTCCAGCCTGTTTAAAATCATTTTGTAAGTGCTGGATATCAGCATCCCTGATTGCCCTGCTTATCTTTATATCATTGGCAAAGAATTGCACATCTCCTGTTAGACCCTTCCTAATGCCATTAATGTGTAGATTAACAATAGTGGCCCCAGGACTGAATCCTGAAGTACACCACTGGTCACCTTAAATCTGACAGATTTACACCCACTGTATACCACTTTTGATATCTGTCTGTCAACCATCTATCGATCCAAGTCAAGAGTTTATATTCCAGCACCATGTTCTTCTGTTTATGCAACAGCCTTTCATGTAGTATCCTATCAAAGCCTTAGCGAAATCCTAGTGTACCCAGATAACAATTTTACACATTCAAGTAGACAAGCATGGTCTTTGTTGCAGAGGTTGGATCCTAGTGCAACAACACTGCCATTTTGTCATCATTCACTTATTTCACTTCATTTGATTCTGTTCTACCTGTATAGCTGTCTAACTACTAAGTTGTACAGAATGCTCAACTGCATTAGTTCAAAACATAGATGCAATATCATCATCATTAATTAGCTTTTTTGATTGGCTGTAATAACTAATTTTATTGCATTTTGAACTAGAGATTTTGCTATATTCTCTAAATCCACTTTCTCATCTCTGTTTATCGCTTCAATTTAAAGAATTTCTGATGACAAACAAGAATTTCAGTCTTGTTTGTCATCAGAAACTTTATATGTTTAAATCTTGTATCTTGCAAACAGATTGTTAATTAAAACTGCACACCAGTCCACAAAGAGAAATAGTACCACCCAAGAAATTACAAGCAAACCGCCTCTTTAGGAAATCAATTATTGCTATTATACGGTGATTATGAACACTCATCGTGGGAGACACACACACTTTTATATACAAAAATCCTATCATACTTCTCCTTAAACTCATTCACTGTCCGGGCACTTGCAACTAATTCTTGGAATGCATTCCGCTCATTCACCACTCTCCACACAAAAAATCTAGTTCTCTTCCCCCCCCCCCCAACTAACCACACTTAATTGCTTATCTCTGAATCCTCTCTGCCACCTTTTGATCCCCAATAAACCCAAGCGACCAAATCTGTGCTTAGCAGTGAAGATGCAGCCGAATCATAGCATTATAAAGAGAGAGACAATAACTTCCCTATCTTTACTTATCATTTTTTTGAAATATCCAAATAATCCTTTAAGCTGTTTTACCAACTTTTGCAATACAACCTCCGAACTTCAAATCTCTGTCCACCATTATCCCCAGGTTCCTAGCCTCATCAATTTCCTGCAATCCAGTATTATTAATGTGATACACAATACGTAACCTTATCAACTCCCATAACTTTACATTTTGCAACATTAAATTGACAATCATTATCCTTTGATCAGATCACAGAAATCTAGATGTGGTCTGATCAAAGCTTTATACAATGGGATCATCATATTTATCTGTCTTGGTCAGTGTCATCAGTATTGAAGCAATTCTCTGAGATGTCTTCACAGCCTTATGATATGTCCTCTGAACTTCAAATTTCTATCTATAATCACTCCAAGATCCCTTGCTTCCTCCACTTCTTTCAGTCTAATTCCAAGTATGATTAATAGTTTTAATAGGAAAGGATAAATATAAACCTTAATATAACATATAGATGTTAAAGTCAAAATCTGTCCATTAAATAGACTGTCCCAATTATGTTACCCCACTCCCACCCACCCACTTTTCTCA
The DNA here is from genome assembly GCF_054136105.1 of Typopeltis vanoorti. Lineage (NCBI taxonomy): Eukaryota > Metazoa > Arthropoda > Arachnida > Uropygi > Thelyphonidae > Typopeltis > Typopeltis vanoorti. The sequence goes on along the minus strand of NC_143553.1, from coordinate 82,027,735 downwards.
ATATCCAACTTATTATATAAATAGTCAGTCACTTCTTCTTCTGCAGCTTTTCCCACTTAAGTAGGGTCGCTGTTTGTAGTGAGTCTCCTCCACAACCTCCTTTTTTAAAATTAAAAACATTTTTTTTAAATTTATTGCTTGGTTAAAACGTTTCAGATCTGCAATATTTCAGAACATTTCCGAAGAATGAAACTCAAGTATAAAAAAGTTAAAATATTTACTATAAATATAATGGAGCCTGTGTAGGTCATTGGAAGTGGTGTTTACACTCTTCAGCACTAAACTGCCCAAAGGAAGAGCATCATGAGCTCAATTCTACTCGTCGACTAGAGGAACTTTTTCTACGCCTTGTTTTCACCAGTTCCCCAGTCAGTCGATCTCTGGCATGGGCAAGCGGGTTTTTTCTCCTGAAAACTTGGGTTTTTCATCCCATAAACTCAAGAGAATTGACCATAGAACTCACATTATTTTCAGACATTAAAAATATTGTGTTAGGTTTAGGTAGTGCGAGATGGCTGCACTTATTAGCCATCTCTTCACCATGACACTTAATTAGTGATAGCCTTGGGCCAGCTATCTCTGATTGGCTACCAGTGGAGATTGAACTGTCCATTCAGTCTCTAAAAGTTAGGGCTAAAATGGCCTTGCCTACTCCACTTAGGGGAATAAAAAAGCATTAGCTAATTTTTTTTTTACTGTAAATATATACTTGTGCAGTAAATGCAATTCAGTATATTAAGTCATTACCCTTCTAAAGCAGTGTTTCTCAAAGTGTGGTATGTATACCCCCAAGGGAGGGGACGTGGCAGTTTTCGGTTATGCATCATTAACGCATGGAATCATTATTAAGAAAAAAATTATTATTTTAAACATATATTTTTTCAATAAATTATATATTATGTATGAATTCTCCTACTCAGATTGTGATAACTGCTTCATTTGAATAGTTTCCAAATTTGCGGGCGGGTGTTCACTTGTGAATCTTCATTCAACTTTGTATATGAACTTACATTGCGAGCCTGCAACAATGAGAAGAGCGTACGTTAGTGACTGATAAAAAAAAGTAATTATATGAATCAATTTTGTTCTATTGAAAATAAAACATATTTTTTGTTTACATGTACATCTAAATTCAAATGAAATAGACATTTACAGTGAAATATACTTTTTTATTTATTATTATTTTTATCATTATTTTGATAATGGGGTACTTGGTAATAATGAAAATTTAGGAAGGGGTACACAGATATCTGAAGTTTGAGAAACACTGCTCTAAAGAAACGTGAGAAAAGTGATATTCTGTGCAGAATTTCTAGTAGTGAAAATGAATTTCTTACATTTTATATATCTGACTTAAATTCTTTTCAAATGAAAGTAATTTTATAGCCTTTCTAGAATTTACATGACATGAGCTCAGAGAAAACATAATCTTCCACCTGACTCACAGTTAACTTCATTTCTGAGGATCAAATGCTGTACAAAGATTGAACATAGCATTCAGCTAAAACTTCCTTTGCAACATTTATTTCTTGACCTCTTTATTTTATGTATTTATTTTTTTATTGTTTCTACTTTTTCATTCTTTCATTTAGTCTGTCCTACCTCTCAAAGTCCTTATATCTCAATAAAGGAAGTTATAAAAAAAACAACAAATGCTTTTTATTCCTTTATATGGAGTAGGCGAGACCTTTTAACCATATAGCTTTTGGAGACTTAGTGGGCAGTTCAGTCTTCACTGGTAGCCAGTCAGCCCAAGACTATCACTAATTATAAGTGGCAGCTGATGAAGAGATGGGCAAACAACTGCTGCCATCTCTTGATACCTAACTCTAATAGAATATGTTATTGTCTGAAATAATGTGGGTTCTGTGGTAGATTTTCTTAAGTTTACGGGACAAAAAATCCTAATTCCTGGGAGAAAAAATCCAATGGTCTGTGCCGGAGATTGACTAAATTGAGAACCGGTTGAAGAAAGACTTAGAAAAAGTTCCTCCATTTGGCGACTAGACATGAACTTAAGTCTATCTTCGGTGGCCTAGCACAGAGGATGCAAATGCCATTTCCACTGAGCTACACAGGCCTTTATATAGAGACCTGTGTAGCTTGGTAGAAATGTCGCTGTCTGGCAAATAGTCGATCGCTGGTGTAAGCCTATGGGTTTTTTCATTCCAGAAACTCAGGTTTTTCGTCCTGGAAACTCAAGAAAATCAACTGTAGAACCCATATTATTTCAGATAATAACATAGCTTGTTAGGGACCAAGAGATGTCAGCAGTTCATCCTGTCTCTTTGTCAGTTACCGCTTATAATTAGTGATAGTCTTGGGCCAGCTATCTCTGATTGACTACTGGTGGAGATTGAGCTGTCCACTCAGTCTCCAGAAGCTAGATAGTTAAAAGGCCCTACCCACTCCCTATAAGGGAATAAAAAGCATTAACTGTTTTTTTTTTTTTTTTTAAATAAATTATTATGATATAAGGCCTTTGAGAGGAAAGACAGACTGAATGAATGAATGAATGAATGAAAGAGTATAAACAAGGAAGTTAACATTACTTAACTATTATGGTTGCATATACAGGGAGCTTTCTGAAAAGTACTCTATTCAGAGCAATCTGTAGAGAACCAGTAGACAAAATACTTGCCAACTTGGTGGGAATACCCTAACCAGATCACGGGGGAAGAGATTTTGACAGTAAAAAAATAGATAAAAAAATTACTGAAAGGGGAAATATGGCATTATGAGCAAAGAAAGATAGAGAATTTGCATACCACATCAGCTGTAAGGTGGTATAAATGCAGGAGCAAGACTGATTCTATAGTCATTCGACTTGAGTGATGAGTCTCACTTTGCCTGAACTTGCCTTGCTTGTGAAGTGTTTCTATAGAAATAGAGAAAATGCTGCAGCAGCATTTTCCCCATTTAGATATCTTCCAAATGGTAGATATCTAAAGACCTTGCAAAAAACCTCAGTGACACCAAATGCAGTGCAAAGCATGGTTGTCGATTTGAAGAGACATTCAGTTTCACAATCAAACCAGGAAGAAGGCATAAATTTGAAATTCTGCTAATGATTGGAGACGTTGCAACTGCAGTTGTTGAGCAGTCAAATGAGAATGCTATGAATGTTTATGCTATAGCAAGACAATTAGATTTGCAATACATGATTTGCTTTATGTAAAGTTCACAAAGTGTGAACTTTGCATAGAGCATTGCAGTACTACCATATAAACTCCAGCACAGCCAAGAATTGCATATTGGAGATACCAGCATTCAAGAAATGTTTGCATTTACATTTTTGGCATGCATGGAGGTGGGTGAGGATTGGGTTTGGAACATCCTATGGAGTAATGAAACACATTTTCATATTTGTTGAACAGCAAACACTCAAAACTTTACCATCTAGGCTATAGAGAATTCCTATGCATTTCAACAAGTTTCCTTACATTTGCCTAAAGGTATGGATAGGATTTATGGCCAAGATCATTATCAGGCTGTTTTTCTTTGAAGAAATTCAATGAACCGGACCTACGACCTGCACAGCCACAACTGTGCATTATCGGGACAGATTGAGCAGTTTCATTATTCCACAACTGCAGCAAAGAGGATGCATGAACATAACAGTGGTGATACAAGATGAAACATCTTCCCAAATAGGAAGTGAAGTTCAACATTATTGTGTCAACATTTCACAGAGGATAGAGTAATCATTCACTCATTTTCAATGAAATGGCCACTGATCTTGTTAGAGTACCCACCATTTTATCTACTGTTTCTTTCTAAAGATTACTCTGAATGTAGGGCACTTTAATTTGAAACACCTTTTATATGTATTACTGTTTCATTTGCTTTTTAGTAGTAAAATACGAGGGTGGTCTGAAAAGTTCTCGGTCTAACAATGAAAAAACAAATTTATAATTTCAAAATTATTTTTATTTTTCTACATAATCTTCCTTAAGACTAATATATTTATTCCAGCGATGCTCCAGTGCCATTACCCCGTCCTTCCTTGTAGTGGTTCTCAGTAAGATCTGCAAAATACCCCTCTACAGCTGCAATCACCTATTGATTCAAAGAAAAAATGCTGACCAGCGAGGAAGAGTTTTAGTTTTGGGAAGAGATAGAAGTCAGAGGGAGCCAAATCTGGGGAATAATGTGGATGTTCCAACAATTCATAGTGCAGATCTCTTAATTTTCTCATTGTCAAAACACCTTTGTGGGCAGGTGCATTGTCCTGATGAAAGATGATTTTTTTCTTCTGTAAACTGGGTCTTTTCTCATGAATTTTTTCATCTAGTCTGGTTAAAAGATCGGAAGAATATTCCCCGGTTATTGTTTTACCCTTTTCAAGATAATTAATAAACAAAGTGCCTTTAGCATTCCAAAACACCGATGCCATGACCTTTCCTGCTGATGGAACAGACTTTGTCTTCTTCTTTGGCACTGAATAACCGGCTTCTGTCCATGTTTTGACTGCTGTTTGGATTCGGGTGAATAATGGTGAATTCAAGTCTCATCCATAGTAATAAATCGATGCACAAAATCAGTTTTATTCTTGTTAAAACACTCCAAGCACTGTTCAGAGATTTTCATGCGAGTAAGTTTTTTGATCTGCTGTGAGCAAGCGCTGCACCAATCTTGCACAAAGCTTTTTCATTTGCAATTCTTCATGCAAAATTTACCCTACACATTCTTTTGAAATGCCTATAGTCTCAGCAATTTCACACACGTTCACTCGCCGGTCATCCAATACCATATCGTGCACTTGATGAATGATTTCTGGTGTTGTTACAATTTTTGGATAGTCCTTCATGTGGATCATCTTCTTCAAGGCTGGTATGGCCACGTTTAAACTCAGTCACATTTCTTAATTGTGGAAAATGAAGGAGAAAAGTGCTCATAAACTTTTAAGAACTTCGAATGAATTTCGTTTGACTTTAAACCTTCTTTTACAAAGAATTTTATAACCGCACGATACTCATTTTTATCCATTTCAAGGATACAGGCAACACTTTTGCTTCAGACAGCTGTATAAAACAAACTACTTGATAGGATGACTTGCAATTTCACATCGATGCTTATGACAGATGTACTAATTTAGAAAAAAAATCTTGCTGATAGTGTTGCCATCTATGTTTGAGGCCGAAAACTTTTCAGACCACCCTCGTATATGAATAGCTAGCATTATCTGCCATGTTTTCTTTGTGTTGTAAAATATTTCAATTTAATTTTAAGGTTAAATGGTCCCAGGTTTGTCCAGATTTCATAGTTCGTACCTTGAAAACTCATTATCAGAATGAAGAAAGGATAATCTGTCAATTTCATTATACTACTTGGCCAGATCACGGGGTTCCTGTGTCAGTTTTACCTATCCTAGAGTTAATTCGATTGGTTCGTGACTGTCACTCTTCAGAAGCACTTCCAGTATTGATTCACTGTAGGTATGTTTAAAATGATTTTACTGTTTTGTATAATTTTTTTAAAGAATTTTGAGTTTTAGAATGAAATTTTATGCATTATCATTGTTATTTATGTATTTACTTATATTTAAATTCATGAAATTATATTTTGTTTCAGTGCAGGGTGTGGAAGAACTGGTACTATCTGTGCTATAGATTACGTCTGGGGACTGATGCGGGCAGGGGTAAATATTGTAGTATATTTTTAGCAGAAAGATCACTTTATATTTAATTAAACAAAGTATAGTTTTTAGAATGAATGTATTAATGAGTAGTTTTTTCTGTAGTCTTTCTAAATTTTATATATGAATTTTCTGATACAATGCAATCTCTTGGTCAGAAAATTCAGGTCCAGTTCATGAGATTTGTGTGTGTGTGGGGGGGGGGGGGGGATGCACACTGTAGGTCTCCACAAGAAAAAATTTGCAAAGAATAATCAGAAGCAATAAAATGTAAATCTGAAATAGCCTATAAATCCAAAGAGAGATAGTACTAAAATGGTACAGAGTCCAAGTTACATTCCATCCTGAATGCACACTTGCATAAATTTTGAAATGTTCTTTCCTTAAAAATAGTGTTTTTTATTTCTGAAGATATAAATATTGCATTAAAATACAGAAAGTTAACCTCAAGGGCTCACTTTAATGAGACGGGCATGGCAAACCCAAGGTACCAGATGCTGGACCATGCTTTACTTCATGTAATATACATCTGTTATATTATTCTGTAGACTGGTCCCTCCCCTTCTTTCTTTGCTTCTTTCTCCTCTCCTTGCTCCTTCCCCCCTGATGCTATTAGAGTATTTGAGGGCTAGGGTTGAATCTTTCCTATCTTGCTAAGTCATTTCGTCTTATACAGCCACCAAAGGAGGCAAGCTCGCCTCAATAGGTGCCGGTCCCAAGCCCGGATAAATGGCGAGGGTTGATGTCAGGAATGGCATCCAGTCATAAAACTTCACTGCCAGCTCTAGCTATGATATGAGTCAAAGAGAAAATGATATAAGGGCTAGGGCGTACCCCTTAAGCGACGCGCAGCCACATCGCCCTACAGCTGCGAGAAGTGGACGAGGGCTACCTCATCAAGGGCGGGTGCGGTTAAAGAAGCGAGCCCAGCAGGTGGAGAGGATGCTGTGAGTGGGAACACTGAATGTTGGAAGCATGACTGGAAGGGGAAGAGAGGTGGCAGACATGATGAGGAAGAGGAAGTTGGACATTTTATGTATTCAGGAGACAAGGTGGAAGGGGGAAAGGCAAAGGAACTGGGAGATGGATATAAATTGTTCTACTCTGGAGCAAATAACGAGGGAAGAAATGGTGTAGGAATTGTGGTGTGTGGCAGAATGAAGGACGAAGTACTGGAAGTGGGTAGAAGGAACGACAGGATCATGCGAATAAAATTGGGTCTTGGAGAAGAGCAGGTGGTCGTATTATGTGTATATGCCCCGCAAGTTGGCTGTACAGCAGAGGAGAAAGATGAGTTCTGGAATGTGTTAGATGAAGAAATGAGGGAACTGGAAGAAAACGAGATGGTGTTTGCCTGAGGAGACTTGGACAGACACATAGGGAGTCAGAATAGAGACTGTGAAAGGGTGCATGGTGGCCACAGAGTGGGAATGATGAACCAGGAAGGAGAGAGGGTTGTGAACTTTGCAGTAGCGTTTGATCTGGCAATTGTGAACTCATTTTTCTACAAGATGGAAGAACATTTGATAACATTTAGGAGTGGTAACAACAGTTCACAAATTGACTACATTTTGACTAGAAGAAAACATCTTAAGGTTGTGACAAATTGTAAAGTAATTCCAACAGATCAAGTGGCACAGCAATACTGACTGCTGTGTGCAGACTTTAAAATAAGATTGAAGATAAGAACCTCTGGAAGCCATGGGATGAAGACAATTAACTGGTTTCGCTTAAAAGAAGAGAGTGTGAAGAATCGTTTTAGGGAGAGGGTGTTAGAGAGGATTTCGGATGGACTGGAAAGTGTACAAGATTGGTGGAAACATAATTCAAAAGTAATCCTGAGCTGTGCAATCGAGGTGCTTGGTGAGACATCTGGAAAGATTAGAGAGCAGAAGGAAGGTTGGTGGTGGAATAATAATGTACAAGTGGCAGTGACAGCTAAGAGGAAGGCAAAGCAGAAGTGGGATGAGTCAAGAGTGGAAGAGGACAGAGAGATGTACAGAGAGAGAGAGAGCAAGAAACCAAGAGAGTTGTGGCACAGGCGAAGGCCATGGCATATCAAGATCTGTATGATCAATTAGAAACAAAGGAAGAACAGAGAAAAATTTACCAACTAGTGAAATGTAGAAATAAAGCCGCAAAGGACATCTTACATGTGAGGCCAATCAAAGACGCTGAAGGAAGAGTATTATGGAGGGATGTGGACATAAGAAACAGATGGAGAATATACTTTGAGAGACTTTTGAATGAGGAAAATGCAAGGACTCACAGAGAAGATGGGCAGCCTTCTGAGGGGATGGTGCAGAACATCAGTAGAGTGGAAGTGACGAAGGCCATGAAAAAGATGAGGAATGGAAAATCGGTGGGCCCCTCCAGGATTCCAGTGGAGGCATGGAAGGCACTGGGGAAAGAGGGAATTGACCTGCTGTGGGACCTGTTCATGAAAGTTTGCCAACAGGAAAATATACCTGAGGAATGGAGGGAGAGTACTCTTGTCCCCCTCTACAAGGGTAAAGGGAATGCACAAGACTGTAAAAATTACAGAGGAATAAAGTTGATGTCCCACACAGTGAAAGTCCTAGAAAAGGTTCTTGATAGAAGATTGAGGAAGGAGGTGGAGATTGCAAAGGAACAATTTAGCTTCATGCCTGGTAGATCAACAACAGATGCTATCTGGGTTACGGCAGATGATGGAAAAGTTTCGAGAGAAACAACGGGAGCTACATCTGGCATTTATTGATCTGGAGAAAGCATACGATAGAGTGCCAAGGCAAGAAGTCTGGAGGTGTCTGAGGGAGAAGAAGGTTCCAGAGAAATATGTCAGGTTGGTGTGGGAGATGTACAGAAATGTGAAGACAAGTGTTGGACCTGTCTGGGACAGACAGAAAGTTTTCAAGTAACAGTTGGCTTGCATCAAAGGGCAGCATTAAGTCCGTTTCTGTTTAACATTGTGATGGAGGTGGTGACGGAGGAGGTGAGAGAAGATGCACCTTGGACAATGTTGTATGCAGATGACATCTTGCTGTGTGCAGATTCAAGAGAAGAAGTGGGAACTAAACTGGAAAGATGGAGAAAAGTACTGGAAGAGAGAAGTATGAGACTGAGCAGAAGTAAGACAGAGTATATGTGTTGCACAGTGGGCAGCGGCCAGGAGACAGACCTGGAGCTGGAAGGAAATGTCATCAGGAAGGTGAGGGACTTTAGATACTTAGGTTCAACAGTGGAAGAAGATGGAGGAGCTGAGAAGGAAGTGGGATGCAGGATACAAGCAGGTTGGAGGAACTGGAGGGAGATGGCGGATTGTTATGCGATAAGAGGGTTCCGATCAATCTGAAAACAAAATCTATAGGACAGTAGTGAGGTCAGCTATGACGTATGCTATAGAAACTGTGGCCCTGGGGAAAAATAACATCAGCAGGATGGAAGTAGCAGAGATGAGAATGCTTAGGTGGATGTGCAGTGTGACCAGAAAGGATCATCTGAGAAATGACTATGTGAGGGGAACAGTGAAAGTTACGAACTTAGGAGCGAAGATACAGGAGGCAAGGTTGAGATGGTTTGGTCATGTGATGAGGAGGGAGGACGAATATGTAGGAAGAATGGTCATGCAGATGGATGTGCAAGGAAGGAGGAAGTGTGGGCAGCCAAAGAAGAGATGGAGGGAGCTGGTAGAAGAGGACTTGAGGATGAAGAACTTAGATATGGTGACAGCCCAAGACAGGAGGATGTGGAGGAGACTCATCATCAACAGTGACCCCACTTAAGTGGGAGAAGCTGCAGAAGAAGAAAGAAGAAGATTAAAATACAGAAAGTTAGTTTGGACATTTTCTTCTATATCTGTTATTCTCTAAATTTTCTACTGTGCTTTATTCCCTTCAATTAAGTTTAGCATAAGGGATTATACTGCATGCTATACAATAAAAACATGATTTACGAGAGCTTATGAGAATGACCTTCTGCATGAATATCTCGTTGGTATTCCACTACTTACAAAATGAACTTTTCTCAGGAAAACCTGCATATTTGCCTGTTATTACTTTTTTGATTAAGGTTAATATTGGCTATGGGCTCCTTTTCAGGGTTAGAAGTGTAACACCAGTGCAACTCTCATGGAAGAAGGTTGTATTCTAGTAAGTTGTTGTCCTTTGAAATTTAAGTCTAAAAGGACACAATTTCAAAAGAAATTGTGTCCTTTTAGGCTCTTCTTTTCCAATGCATAATATGTAAATTTGGTAATAATAATATTGTACACACTTATACAGCAAGCAACATTTTATTAAAAAACTTGTGCAACTAGCATTATTCCTTCCCCTCACCCACCCACCCACCCACACAGTAATACAATAATTCAACTCACAGATAATATTTTAGACCGAACTGTCTTGTGTTTTAAAGGAAAAATTCTGTGGAGAATGTCAAACCTGGTCATGGATGATGTGCTTCACTATCTAATGTTCAGAAAAAAAAAGAAAGAAAGAATCAAATGGTTTAATATTGAGCTTTGTGTAGTTTAATAGTCTAATAAACTGACTAAATGCATAAATTATGCAAGGAAAAAATAAAGCATTTAAGATAAAAACATGCCAGAACATTTAGTTTTATATCAATTGTCTCATCACATCATCAGAGTGAGCACACAGCTAGTAGATAATTACACGAAGGATCAGAATAATAAACGTTATAAAGTGCAAAATAGCCACAATACAATATATATATATTGTATTGTGGCTATTTGTTTTTGTTTATTTTTGATAACTGGTGATGGAATACTGCTATTATCAATCTGTAAATTTTTAATGTTTATCTGTTTTTTATTATGTATCTATACATATTTTTATGCATATAGATGGCTATTATACAGCTTTTGAAGTTTCTTTTTATATTACATATACTCATACTTTGCAAACTCCATGTTCCACAGGGTATATTTAAATAATTTTCTTTCATCCTAATAGTATCACATTCTGAGGTCTAGTAATGTGATACTATTAGGATGCAAGAAAATTATTTAAATATACCCTGTGGAACATTGAGTTTGCAAAGTATGAGTATATATAATATAAAAAGAAACTTCAAAAGCTGTATAATAGCCATCTATATGCATAAAAATATGTATAGGTACATAATAAAAAAACAGATAAACATTAAAAATTTACAGATTGATAATAGCAGTAGTCCATCACCAGTTATCAAAAACAAATGAAAAAAAATAGCCACAATACAATATATATATTGTATTGTGACTATTTTGTATATATAGTGTTATGAAGCACTATATATATATATATATATATATATAGTGCTTCATAACATTCTTAAGAATATATTTTAAAAAAGTAACCTGAATGATTCTTTTATTATTCTGAATTATCCTGAGGTAGTAAAAATTCCATTTCAAGACCAGAGTCCACATATCAAAGAAAAATGGATAAATTCCACGTGTTCTGAATGAAATATGTCTTTATTAATGATAGTCTATATCTAAAATATATGTAAGATCCCAGATTGGATATTATAAGATATTATGGTAAGAGAATCATCTTTAGTAATAGGAAGAATTCTGTCCGAAGGCTTCTGAAATTATGCTGTCTTTGTACAAGTTTGTTAAACTTTGAATAAATTTCCGAGTGAATCTGAGAAATGCTCTCCTATTAGATTCCTTTAGATATATAGATGTTGGCCTGGTTTGTTAAGTGGTTAGTGTATCCACTCTCCTCCAGCCAGCAGGCTACGGGTTTGAATCCTGCCATGGATGTGGATGTTTGTAATTGCTTTTAAGTGAGAGATGAATTTCATTGCCTGGTGTGAGACTGCCACCTCATGTATTGGAGGCCTGAAGTTGCTTGAAAAATTTCATGTTTGGTTTCTGTAACAAAGTCTCTGGATTATGTAAAAAAATTAATAAAAACAAATAAAAAATATCCGTAGTCTATCCATGCTGCTAATGTATACCATGGAGATTATAATGTTTCATGGGTGGGAGTTGCATAAATATATATATGCAACTCCCACCCATGTATAACATTACCATTGATATATATACTGTGTATATCAATGGTAAGTTAACTGTATTTTTAAAATCTTTCTGAAAACAATGTTTAAATTACTAATGGCATAATTAACTTTGCACAAACTAAGTTCTGCACAAAGGAACTGCTAGTAAATCTTTGCTTATTAACAAAGCTTTAGTAGCAGTTAAATACATCAGATATCAACCTGCTCCCAGAAATTTGTTGGTTTCTTTAATTTTGGCTATATTCAGATTAAGGATCAGAGTCAAGGCAAAGTTTAATAACAGAATCTTGTCTGTAAGTTGCTAGCTTCAAATATAACATACTATAGTGATCAGTCAACCTCTGGATCTATTCAGGATGATATTATTATTATTATATAGACATTTCCATGAAGTCCGAAGACTCATTATGGAAGACCCAATCTATCATATCTCTCCTTAAACCCATTAACAGACAAAGAACTGACTCTGGCAACCCATTCCACTCATTCACAACTTTCCAAGCAAAAAATCTAGTCCTCACACTCCTACTAAACACACCTTTATTCAACTTACAGGGATGACCCCATGTTCTCTCTCTCTCCAGCCAAGTGCTGAAACATTTCCCCTGCATCTATCCTTGAACAGAGTAATCTAGATGTGGATGTTTCAAGGCCTTATAAAGAGGAATAACAACTTCCTTATCTCTTCTTGTTAATGTGTTCTTCAATAGCCAAGTAATCTTATGGGCGCTACCTTAGCAATATGTCCTCTAAACTTTAACTCTAACACCACCCTTAAATCTCTAGCTTCATCCGTTTCCTGGAGTACAGTGCCATCAATGTGGTACATGGCTTTTAATCTATTTATTTATCCCAAAATGCATAACTTTACATTTCTCCACATTAAACTGACACCCATTAACTTTTTGCCCATACTGACAGCCTATTTAAATTGTTCTGCAAGCTCTATACATCACCTTGATTAACTATTATTCTACCTAATTTCACATCATCAGTAAACAACTGAATATTTCCTTTCAGGTTATTTCCACTTTTGTTTGCTTATACTTTGGTAAAGTTTCTAAAAATAATATAATTACTTGTGAAGTATAATTTAATTCACAATTCACTATGGACTAATCCATAAATTTACATGATTTTGTTTCCAAATGTTTGAACACATGCCCCACTGTCACACATAACTAACTCCTTATGAAATCATTTAATAAATTGATTAATCCTTGAATTTTTTAAAATAATTTTTGCTTATGTAATATACAATTAAATATATATATATAATAATATATATATATATACAGGGTGTTCGGGATAAATTTGACATATTTATAATTAATTATATTTTTCCATAAGTTACATGTATTAACACACACTTCTCTTCATTTAAAAGTTTGGACCCTTCTTCATTCACATACAAGATGTCAGAAAGGATGGATAGCTGGAACCCACCTGAATCATGGAAGAGAATAACTTGTATCATGATGATTCGTGCCCACCATCAAAATAAGGATATTACGACTGCTGCCCAATGCTCCCTGAATACAGTAAAACAATCAGGCATGAACTAGAGACTTGCAATGGTGACTACGAGGATGTAGCAAGAAGAAAGATCCCTAGCAGACGATCTAATTGCGTTCGTGCAGCAGAATTCCTCGCAAATCTGCAGGAACAGGTGTTGAAGAACCCTGGCATTGGAATTCGGGCTTTGTTCGTGGAGTTGCTAACTGTAGTCAAGCCCTGGATAACAAGGGTAGGCAATGGTAGGCCGTATGTATGGCAGCAGGATTCGGCCCCTTGCCACACCTCTGGGAAAAGTCAAAAATGGTTGTCTGAAAATTTCTACGACTTCGCCAGTCCAAATGTTTGGCCTCCAAACTCCCCAGACCTTAACCCCATGGATTATTTTGTATGGGGCGCAGTTGAAAAAGACACCAATCGCACTTCCAGTAATACAAAAGCCCAGTTAATGGATAAAATTAAAACAGTTTTTGCGGCCCTTCCCAGGGAGACTGTAGCATCAGCTTGTTCGAGGTTCCGAACCAGAATTGAAGCTGTGATCGATGCTAATGGTGGTTATTTTGAGTAAATCTTGTTGATAGTATTGTAATTAACTCTGCCTGTAATGTTTTTTTGTCAATTCATTAAATTTAATAGATACAAAGAAGATTTTCTTTTTCCTTACGAAACTGTCAAATTTATCCCGAACACCCTGTATATATATATATATATATATATATATATATATATATATATATATATATATATATAAATTAATTTTATATAAAATAAAAATAATATCTCCTGATGTGTGTCTTGCTCCCCTCAATTATCAATTGAGGGGAGTGAGATGTGCAGGATACCATGATACAATTCAGTTTTTGTTGTTATTTCCATTGCATAGCTTCTTTCTAGATTAAGCTATAATTTCTTTTTGTTAATTTCATGTATTGACTGAGATCTTGGTCTTTCAATCAGTTTGTCCCCCCATCCCACCCTTTCATGCATCAGGTATCTGTCTGTTAACCTTTTTTCTCACACTCTATTGAAGTGACTATATCAGCTATTCACTATGCCAACTAGGGTCTCCTTGGTGCTGAGTGGATAGCATCTCAGTTCTCCATCCAAGTTACAGAAAGGAGTGCATTTTTGAAACTTATGGAGACAACTACCGTGTCTGAATAAAAACTTTAGTTTAAGATAACTAAAATCTACATTCGACGTTTCGACCTTTATGTCAAGGTAATCGGTGAATAGTCCGTTTTTTTCCCCGTTTTTCTACGTTTTTGAGTGCTAAATTGTTTCTCTGAATACGAGTGTACTTCAGTGGTTGTTTTTTGAAGTTAGTTGCTGTCGCGATATAATATATTTTGGTACCGTCGGAATCGAACGCATAACGGTGGAAGACAAAACGAAGCTAAGTTACTGTATTTAGTTATATTTCATTTTATTTAATTATATTTAGTACTTAAATGTTCTGATGTTTGTACTTTTTTTCCTCTTATTTATTAATTGAATAATTATTAAAGATTAGGGTATAATTTGACAAAACACGTCACAGATAAGTATGGCACCTGTGCGAAGGAAAATGGCGGCCAGTAATCAAGGTTCGCCATCGTTATCAAAGAACGGTAGCATAAAAGAAATGAGTCAGTGTACTAGCTGTGAAATGTACGCTTTGCGGAGTGCGGTCGGAGTGTGGTTAGATGATAATAAAGGATTGAATGTGTGTAGAAAATGCAGGGAGAATGCGGAATTGAAGTGTATTTCGGATCGTGAGTGTGATATTTTTGTCAACCTTCAGAATGAAGGAAACAGGGATATGACAAGAAACGGCAAGGTTGTACATGAAAATTGTGAGAGTGTGAATGTAGAAAGTGTGAATGATAGTATAAATGGTTTCTCAGAGAACAAAAAAGATGAGATAGATGCTTTGAGTGAGATCGCGTTGTTGAATAGTGCGATAGAAAGAGCAAAACAGCAGCTAGAGTGCATGAACAAAAGTAGACTTAATGAACCAACCAATAATAAAAGGTATGACAGGAAAAATAGACGTATGAATGTGAACATGAACAAAATGAAGGATAGAGTGCTGTATGGAGACTCGTTAGTACGAGGTGTGTTAGTAGAGGATTTGACAAAATCGTACCAACCTGGTGCGACCATAAAGGACGTAACTGCGTCTATTAGAGAGCAAAAGGAAAGGGTGAAAGAAATGATTGTTGTGGCAGGTACGAATGATTTGAAAGGAGATAAAATGGAAATGATAGAAGACCTGAATGAATTGTTTGAGGTAGCAAAAGAAAAGAGTGAGAGAGTTAGAATGATTAGTCTTTTGCCACGGTATGACAGTGAAATGTTTAAAAGGAGGGCTATAATTGCAAATGACTTTATGCGTGGGTTATGTATGACGAGTGGTGTGGAATTTGTGGATATGTGGAGTGAGTTTGATGGGCGAAAGGATCTATATAAGATGGATGGCTTGCATTTGAATGGTTACGGTGTAAGAAGACTTGAGAAAGTGTTGCTGAATGTAGTGGATGTGCAAATTCAGGGAAACTAGATTTGTTAGGGGGGGGGGAGTAGAGATACAGTCCTTATGGAGGCAGTTGAATGTAAGAATGAATATAATATGCCAGAGCAAATAAGGACAACAAATCTGAGTGGGATAGTTAATATAAGGCATCAAGGTAGGGTTGGGGCTAATGGGGGTCTTAAATTCATGTACACTAATACTAGGAGTATTAGGAACAAGAAGGAAGAGTTTTTGGCCATGGTTGGCACTTCCAGACCACAGGTTATAGGTATTTGTGAAACATGGCTGACTGTAGATGATATAACTAGTGGGATTGAATGTGATGGGTATAGTGTGTTCAGGAATGACAGAGAGAATAAAATGGGGGGAGGAGTATTGTTGATGATAGCTGATGAGCTCCAGCCAAGGAGAATAGAAGTTGAATTGCAGGATAGAGAAAAGAGCACATTTGAGGCCATTTGGTGTGAGATTGTGGCTAGCAGAACTAAATATACAATTGGGTGCTGCTATAGACCAGGTGATGGAAAAGATGGTGGTGACAGTATGCACAAGCAAATAGAAGAAATGGGTGGAAGGAGGGTGATTATTATGGGAGATTTCAACTATGGTCGCATTGATTGGAGTGAGGAGAGGACACACGGGAGGAAGGAACTGGATTTTATGCGGTTATTAAGGGATAACTATCTGCGACAGCATGTAATGGAAAATACTAGGGGTCAGAGAGTGCTTGACCTAGTAATTACATCTGAGGATTTGGCTGTAACAAATATGACCACATTGCCACCAATCGGTGAGAGTGATCATAGGGTCTTAACTTGGGAGGTGGCTAAAGGTGTAGAATTTTCAATTAAGACAGGCTACATGTGGAATTATCGGGCTGGAAAGTATGACAAGCTTAGGAGTTTGATTGGTTCAGTGCCATGGCATGTACAACTGCAAGGACTAGAAGTTGATAGTGCATGGGAGGTAGTTAAGAAGTGCTTGCATGAAGCAATGGCTAACTATATACCTAGAGTCTGAATAATAAATCAAGTAGGGGTTAAATGGATGAATAACACCAATAAGCTTGAGTTGCAAAAAAAGAAACAACTATGGAGGGAATTTAAGGAGAAGGGTGACCGGCAGGCACATGAACGGTATAAAGCACATTCCAGAAGGGTGACGAGTGTGGTAAGAAAAGCAAAAAAGGATTACGAAAGAACATTGGCCATGCAGGCTAAAGAGAATCCTAAACAGTTTTTTAGATATGTAGCAAGTAAAAGGAAAAATGTACATGGCAGATTGATTTTAAAGAATGCCGATGGTAGGGAGGTAACTGAATCAGTTGAGATAGTTGAGTTACTGAGTGAGCACTTTGCAAAAGTATATCATCCAGGTGGTGACATTGCAGAAACGAATAAACCAGTAGATTATATGGGAATTGTGGTTAATGAAGTGGAGGTGAGTAGTCTATTGCATAACCTCAATGTCAATACATCTGTGGGATTGGATGGTATACCAGCTCGTGTTGTACGAGAAGCAGCTAAAGAATTGTCAGTACCCTTGACCATTTTGTTTAATTTGAGTCTCGGGTCTGGGTTAGTCCCGAGCGGGTGGAAAGAGGGGAAAATAGTTCCACTGCATAAAGGTGGTTCCAAGACTGCTGTAGTAAATTACCGACCGATTAGCATATCAGGAATCATTGTCAAGGTCTTAGAGAAAATAGTCAAGAGGAAAATACAAGATTGGATAGAAGAAAATGGGATACTGTATCGGGGACAGCATGGTTTTGTGAAGGGTAGGTCATGCCTCAGTAACTTGCTCACGTATTATAACACAGTGACGGCTGAACTGGATAAGGGTAATGGGTTTACGGTGATTCTACTGGACCTTGCCAAGGCCTTTGACAGGATTCCACATGGAATTCTAATCAGTAAATTGCAGCATATGGGAATGGACATAGGGTTGGTGAGATGGATAGGAGGGTGGTTGACGGAGAGATATCAGAGAGTGGTTTACTCGGGAGTAGAGTCCACAAGACGGCCTGTGACTAGTGGTGTGCCACAAGGATCTGTTCTTGGACCACTGCTGTTTAATTTGTTCATAAATGATATAGGAAATGATCTGAGAGGAACAGTTCATTTGTTTGCGGATGATGCGAAGTTGGGTAGGGCAATAGTGAATGCAGATGACGTCAAAATTTTGCAGGATGATTTGGATAGATTGGAGGTCTGGGCTAAGGAGAATGGATGTCAGTTTAATGTGGCAAAATGTAAGGTTATGCATTTTGGGGTGAAAAGATTGGCGGCAGTTTACTGCATTGGTGGAACCGTGCTCCAGGAAATTGATGAGGCACGAGATTTAGGAGTGTTGGTAGATAAGGAATTGAAATTTAGGGGACACATTGCAAAAGTGACCAAAACAGCTCATCAAATCACTTGGTTGCTGAAGAATACGATGACAAGCAGAGACAAGCAGGTTATTGTTCCTCTGTATCGAGCCTTGATAAGACCCCATCTAGACTACTGTGCTCAGATTTGGTCACCTAGGTTTCTTCTTGATGGGGAGGAGGTGGAGAGGATCCAGAGGCGAGTGACCAAGATGATAGCAGGTCTGTGGAATGAACCGTATGAGAACAGGTTGAGGATTTGTGGGTTGCAAAAATTGGTTGATAGGCAGAGAAGGGGAGATATGATTGAGACATTCAAATTACTGAAGGGTTTCTATAAAATTAATTCAGAAGATATTTTTGAGAACAGGGCTGGTTGTGGCAGGACTAGGGGACATCCATGGAAACTGGGCAAAAGTGTGGTTAGTAAAGGTGTTAGAGCTGGGTTCTTTACTTTTAGAGTAGTGAATGAGTGGAATGCGCTCCCTGAGTCTATGGTGGATGCTGTGACAGTGAATGAGTTTAAGGCGAGGTATGATAGATACTGTATGAATGTCAAATAGTTGTGATGAATATGATTTGGGGCCTCCCTCGATGAGTCCAGTGACTCCCTGGAGTTGCCCGTAATAATAATAATAATAATAATAATAGGAGTCAGTTCTGGTGCACAGACCTTCAGGACAATTGGAGGAATGCCATCAGGGCCAGGAGAGTTCTTTGTGTCTAATTTACACAACACGTTTATGATCTCTTTTTTTGGCAAAAGGATATGAGGGCATTGTATGTTTGCAGTTGGAATGACTGAGCAGCAGTCATTCCAAGTTATGGGTTATGAGTGCATTGGAGGCAAAGTGTGAAGTCAGGAGGTTAGTTTATTCTGTGGGTGATGTTGCAGTTGAGCCTTGGCAAAAGACCAAAAGGCATGGCTGCCATTTGGACAGGCTGCAAGTTTCCAGCTTTTTGACCGTTTGAATTCTGTTTTAGAAGCATTGATAATTTTCTTGCATCTGTTTTGGGCTTCAGTATAGGCATTGAAGGAGGGTGGGTTCTTGATTTGAGCCAGTGTTGTGTGCCTGATTTTTTCATTTGTACAGCCTTGGCACATCTTTTGGAGAACCAGGGTTTAGATGGGGAATGTATGTTTTCATGCCAGTGAGGATTATTTTGGTGATATGTTCAGTTCATATGTTTGGACTGGAAGACGAAACAATAATCCAACCATGAGAATGAAGCATAATAGTCTTGGAGATGGTCCCATTTGGCACTGTTATAATGCCAAACTACTCTTGTGTGGGAGTGACTGTGTATGCATTGTTGCATTGGGGAGGAAATGAGTACTATGTTGTGGTCAGAATTGCCCAGAGGACTCACTGCATTCACTGCATATTTGGAGGGGTCATTGGTAAGGAAGAGATGTAGTATTTGGGGAGTGGCTCGGGTTATCTGGTATTCCGGTCGGCTTTTGAACAATTTGTGTGAGGTTGTTAATGATGGCAAATGTTTCAGTATCTCTGTCTGCAGGATCTGTACAACTGGAAGAAGAAAGCCAGTTGGTGTTATGGACATTAAAATCACCCAGGTGAATGATTTCACTGCTGGAGAGTGGGAAAATCAACTTTTAAGCTGAGGAAATGAAAGAGCTCAGAGTGGTTGGTGGTATTAGGAAAGCGATAGAGACAGCAGATGAATTTGACTGCGTTGGGGAGGGATATTTTCAGCCAAAGAAGGTCGAAGTTGGACGATTCTAGGATAGCTGCTCTCTGGCAGGGTATGTCAGAGCAGATATATGCACAGATGCCACCCTTGGGTGGCATCTATGTGTATATCCACTGTGGGAATGTGAGATTGTGCTGGATAGTGCTGGGGGAATGTGAGATTTGAGTCTCTGCTAAAAAGAGTAGGTGGGGTTTGGTAGACTGCAGATGGTAGTGGACACTATTAAGATTGGAGTTGATGCCACAGATGTTGGTGAAGTGGATATGCAAAGTTCTGCCAGGCATGGATTTGACCACAAGAGTCTTGCATGTTTCCTATACAGTGCCTGCATACTGGTCTCCTTGGTGGCTACTAGTGGCGCCACTTGGTTTTTGCACTAGTTTGGTTTGCTTGTAGTCTATCATCCAACTGTCTCCATTTTGGCATTTTTCTTCAAGTTGTCTTCGGAGTTGTCGGCTTTGTCCTCTCTGGGAAAAAGTTAAATCAGATTGAGCATGTATGCGTGACTGGGGGAAAGTGTCCTTTAGCTTGTTGTTTATCACTGTTATAAATTTGGATGTGGATGTCAGTGTGTCGCAGGTCACTTTCACGAGACGTGAAAAGTTCGTTCCGTCCTTTCTTTTGTTTATGGGTCCAAAACAATGACTATATTTCTGGGATCAAAGTTGCATTCTCTTGCCAGTTTGCCGACATCTTCTTTTAATGATTTACTGTTTTCTGTCGGAAAGTTTAGGATAACACCGTTGGGTCTCCTATTTTTGGCCTCGAGCGACTTGTGTACTGTTGATGCGATTAGTTCACAAAGTTCATTAGTGGGCACGGGTGTACTTGTGATCAAGTGCTGGTGGTCAAGTATCTCAAGCTTAGTTTCTAACTTTCGGAGGAGAAGGTATCAGTCATAGTATTAAGGTGTTGTTTGAGGTTTTCAACTCATTTACCTAGGTTTAGCAGCTGTTTTACGGAGGGGAGGTACATCATACAGAAGAAAGGCTGGTTGAGATTGGTAAAAAGCTTGTGTGCCAATTCATCTATTTTCACGCAGGAAGTATGTAGCCAGTGGCAAAAGAAATCGCACAATATACCTTTTTTTCTTTCAGTAATTTTGGTTTCACAGCTACGGCACTTTGTATTGTCATTCGGTTTATTGGTGATCGGCAGCTCTGCGCTGATGGGACTAGAGGTAATCTTTCATTGTTGGCCTTTGTTGCAGCCATCTTTACTTCACACAGTATGCATAGCGGACGCTTTCATGTGGCTGTTTTTTAATTGTAAAAAAATAACTGTTTTGATAGCCTATGGGTACTTACGAGTTGTGCGGAAGTAATCGGTTCTTAGTACCCTTTGTTAATTTTTTGTTTACTCCTTATTTTGCACCAAAAACACTTGCAGTTATGTTAAACTTGTGGCTCCCACATTTGTGGGGGCCACAGGTTTAATGTAACTTATTCACAGATTCCACCTATGACTTTTGTGGGCTGAGCTCTTATACATGTAGTGACTTCTATGCAGCATGGCTGTTTTTTCCATTTAAATCTGTGTGATAGAGTATCCTGAAAGGTTTGCCTTGACTTACCATACAGATGATGGCAAACGTTACGTTGATGTTAACAGCTCCTCTATCAATCTCTCCAAAGTGCAGGAAGTTGCAGACATAAGGTACCTTAGAAACTTTATATATTCCAAAATATTCAAGAGAATGAAGGTAATCCTTCAAAGAATGGATGAATGTCAGCTGGTGTGGTTTGAAAGTGGCATGGAGATTATATTTATAAAGAACTTTAGCTATCTTTACAGTTGTACCCTGGATATAGAGGATGAGAATAGTGTTTGATATTGTCTGTTTTATGAGGGTTGTAGTCAAAAAAAAGTGGCTAAAGAGAGTGTTGTGAAGATTATGATTATTATCAAGGTTCAACAAAGATTACTTAAAGGAGTATTTATTGTATGTAATTTGTGATGGTGCAGCCGTGTTGTTTGGTGTGCATAATGGTGTAAGGAGGCTAATGCAAGAGAAGTTTCCTAGTGTTATTTTCTGGCATTGTGCTAGCCATCGCCTTGAATTGTCTGTTAGTGACACAGTGAACAATGTGGCAGGACTGAATCGCTTTAAGAGTTTCATGGACAAATTTTATATGACTTATCATGCTTCACCTAAGAATGCTAGGGAACTACAGGAATGTGCAGTGACTCTAGAACTTCAACTTCTTAAAATTGGCAGAATTTTAAACACTCGCTGGGTTGCATCTAGCTTTTGCACTGTTTCTGCAGTGTGGCAAGACTTTGAAGCCCTTGTCCATCACTTTCTGGAGGCAAAAGAAACAGCAGAAGAAGCAAAACAGAATGCTTTCTTTATGAGGGCCTTTTAAGAAAAAATAACGTCATGCAAGTTTGTTCTTGATTTGGGCCTTATGTGTGATGCTCTCCAAGAACTTAGTGAACTAAATCTAGATTTACAAGAGAGAAATATTGACTTGTACAAAGCAAACAGCAAGATAAAGAATACAGTTCAACTTTTTGAAGAAAGAATTGAAAATCCTGGTCCATACTACAATATTTCTCTTCAAAGTCAGAAGAACATGAAGTTCAAAGGGATTGAGCTCCACAAAAATGAAAGACACAGTCCTGCAATAAGTTCATCTGCTTTCTATAAAAGTTGGAAAGCGTCTGCTTGAAGGAGATGATGCTGATTTGCCTGAATGTGCTAAGATTTTAGATTCCAAGTATTGGCCAGAAAATCCTAGGAAGCATCTGACATTTGGTGAAGCTGAAATTAAAAAGTTAGCATGCAAATTTTGCTTAAATGAAAGAGAAGCAGTTCATGGTTTCCGTGAATATCTTCAAGAAAATAAAGTCCTGGACATACTACTTCCTCTGAAGCACACTTTGGGCACAGTTATCTTCCAGTGAATGTGAAAGTAGTTTATCTCGGATGAATCCTATAGTAACTTCATGTAGGTCATCTCTGCTTGTACAGACAACTTCTGCACTGATGTTCATAAAGATAGTAGAACCTCCTCTCACTCAGTTCAATCCTAGCAAATATGTGGACTCATGGCTGCTCCGAGATCGTCATTCTGCAGTTGATACCAAAAGCGAGAAGCGATCTAGAGACGATGAGGGTATATCAGAGGATATGTTAAAAGTGTGGAAGTTGCTGTAATAACATCTTCGTGGTGAGTAATGCCACCTTTTTTTCCAGAAAAAAAAGCACTGGTGATAACACACTTCCATGGTGAAGGCTGTTTTTTTTTTTAGGGGTGGGGGGAGGGTTTGCCAATGACTCTTTCCCCCCAGGTCTGCAAAAAACGCATCTGTTTTCAAAGAGTATTTATTAAAGAGTCTCTAGTTATTCCATATATTTTATTTCTGAATGTGAGAAGGTTTATGGCATCGTATACCACAGTTAGGTCTACAAAGACTGCCCCTGTGGCTAGTTTTTGCTCATAATCATTTTCTATATGTTGAGTGAGGTTGAGAATTTGTGATGTACAGGATTTGCCTGGTCTAAAACCAGCCTGCTCAACAATAAGATGGGGTTTGATTAGGGGTTGAAGCCTATTCAAAATTAATTGTCCATAGAGTTTAAAGAGGTTGCTGAGTAGAGAGTTATAGGTCTGTAATTTTTTGCTTCAGTTGTGTTTTCCCTGATTTCAGAAAGGCTACCACTCTAGCATGCTTCCAGATGGTTGGTATCCATAGTGTTCTGAGGCAATAAAAGTTTAGTAGCCACTCTTTAGCCCTGGATCCAAAATGTTTAATATGTTCATTACGGATATCATTGAGGCCTGCAGATTTTCTAGTTTTTAATAGGTTTATTGCAGCATTCAGTTCAGTAATTATGAAATCTGAGTTTATCAAATTTTGTTCCTCACTTGGGGGTCATCATTATCATCAAATTCCTGATAACCCTCAAGGGGTGTACAGGATATGATAGTACTACATGAAAAGTTTACATCATTACTAACTTCCTAACTACAATTTTCCTCCAAATCAGTCTGTTACCTGTCAAGACTCCAACATTATCAGATCTTATATTTCTATCATTTAAAGCACTTTGTACCATATCAATTCACCTATATCTTGGTTTTCCTCTGGGTTGTTTTCCTGCCAACCTGGCAGAGAACACTTGTTTTGGTAATCTTTCCTCGTCCATTCTGTTTAAGTGACCATACCACCTGAGCTCTGTAATGCATTTCTGGATGCTGACAACGTCATGTTCTTTCCTAATATCCTTGTTTTTAATATGATATTGCCATTGATGCCATCTGTTCATGCCTATAATCTTTCTGAGGACTCATATTTGCGGTCTCTAGTCTTTGGTCAAGTGTTTTACTTCTGACCCAGCTCTCAGATCCATAAGTTAAAAATTGGTTTGAACACTGTCTTGTATACAGCTAATTTAGTGTTTTGGCTAATTTCTCTCTTATTCCATATAAATTAATTCACTTGACTTCTTACCATACTAGATTTGTTGATTCTGTTGTCTATTTCCATATTTAATTTAACATCATCATCATCAAATTCCTGCCATGTACCCTCAAGGGGTGTACAGGATATGATAGTACTACATGAAAAATTTACATCATTACTAGCTTCCTATCTACAGTTTTCCTCCAAATCAGTCTGTTACTAGTCAAGAATCCAACTTTATTAGATCTTATATTTCTAAGTCACTTTTTACTGGATCAATCCACCTGTATCTTGGTCTTCCTCTGGATCGTTTTCCTGCCAACCTGGCAGAGAACGCTTGTTTTGGTAATCTTTACTCGTCCATTCTGTTTAAGTGACCATACCACCTGAGATTAGCTCTGCTAATGCTTTCTTGGATGCTGACAATGTCATGTTCTTTTCTAATATCCTCGTTTTTAATATGATATTGCCATTGATGCCATCTGTTCACACCTCTAATCTTTCTCAGGATTCTCATATCTGCAGTCTCTAGTCTTTGGTCAAGTGTTTTACTTCTGACCCAGCTCTCAGATCCATTAGTTAAAATTGGTTGAACACTGTCTTGTATACAGTTAATTTAATGTTTTGGCTTTGACTTCCTATCATTCCAGCTTTGTTGATTCTGTTGTCTATTTTCATGTTTAATTTACCATCTTCACTAAAAATCGTGCCTAAGTAGCTGAAATGTTTTACTTGTTCTATAGGTTCTCCATTCACAGTGCAGTTAATATTTTGAATGTTTCTGTCTTTTTTCATTATCTTTGTCTTTTTAATGCTGACCTTCATACCATATCTATTACAACAGTTATCCAATTTAGTCAGGGAATCTTGCAGACTTGTAACGGATTTATTTAGAAGTATAACATCGTCCGCATGAAGCAAAGTGCTGACATTAACATATCCAATTTTGATATCACGTTTTATACCACTTTCCTTCATAATGTGATCCATATATATATATAATAAATAACATAGGGGATAATGTACATCCTTGTCTGACACCAGATTTAACATCAAACCATTTTACCTGTAATTCCTTCAATTCTAACTGCTGACTCACAACTAAAATAAACACTAAGTGTTACATGATATAATGCCCCATTGACACCATATAACTGTACTGTTTTGAATAGCTTCTTTCTTGGCACCCTGTCATATGCCTTTTGCAGATCTACAAAACTTATTTACAGATCTTTGTTATATTCCCATGATTTCTCAACTATTTGTCATAAAATGAAGATCTGATCCTGACAGCCTGTATTTGGCTTGAATCCAGCTTGTTCTTCACCAAGCTTTTCTTCCACAATTCTTCTGAACCGTTTCTCAAGTATACTTGCATAAATCTTACCGGGAACACTCAGCAGGGAAATATCTCTGTAATTTTCACATTCAGTTTTGGTGCTATGAGGGCTCTACTCCAATCATCAGGAATTTGTCCCTCTGTCCAGGCCTTTTGAACTATGCAGTGCAGCCACTGTAAGACTTTTACTTCATACTTGAGCAGTTATACTGGTCGAATATCATCTACTCCTGCTGTCTTTCCATATTTCAAGCATTTGATGGCTTTTTCTACTTCAAGTATGGGTATGTGTTCCTGGCTGTATGCCTGTTGAGTATTTTTTACCACTGTGCTATCACTGCTTGTTTCGTTTAGCAATTTTTTGAAGTAATTACTCCATACTTCAAGGATATCTTTTTCTCCTGTTTTCATGTAACCTTTGTCATCTCTAACTCCTTTTACATGACTCTTTCCTCCATTTCTTCTTCAACAACCTCCAGAATATCTTATCACCTTCTTGATATTTATTTTCTATGTTCTTGCCAAAGACCTTCCTCCCATGACTTTTGTTTAGCTAGTTTTACAGAGGGTTTAGTTTTCTTACATTTGTCTCTGTATTCTCTAAGAGCACTAGCTGACTTATTTGCCATGAACGTTTGATATGCTTTCTTCTTTTCCTTCACTGCCTCTTTAACTTCCTGTGTTCACCATGGAGTCCTGTTTTTTCTATCCTTGCAAACAACCTTACCACATGCCTCTCTGGCTGAATCAATCAGAGTTTTCTTCAAGGTTTGCCACTGAATCTCCAAGGTTTGGTTCCTGTTCTCAAACTCTTTCATTTTTTCTTCAATCATGTTTTCGTATTTTTTAATCTACAGTTCACATCTAAGAACTGCTCAACTTTTATTCGCTTTAAAACTTTCTTACACGTTCTTCTTTTCAAAATGAAATTCAATTTTGTCCTGCTCAAGACTAAACAGTGATCACTTCCAGTTTCAAATCCTCTGTACACTGTGGTGTCCTGCACCAGGCATAAAACATCACTGTTGACAATAACATAGTCAATGAGACTTTTCTTATTCCTTGCCTCTTCTCTCCACGTGAATTTGTGCACATTTTTATGTTGGAACATAGTGTTAATAAAAACCAGTCCATGTCCTGAGCAGAAATCCAACAGGTATTTGCCATTATTATTAGCTTTGCTCTTTTCTCCAAATTTTCCCAAAATATTTTTGTATGTCTGACAATCATTTCCTACTCTGCTATTTAGATCCCCAACAAGGACCAACTTTTGTTTTTTCATTGTGTCAGTTGCTTTCTCTAAAGCCTCAAAAAATTTGTCCACTTCTACCTTAGTAGAACCTTCTGTGGGACCATAGGCAGAAATAAGTCTCATTGTCCAGTTCCCCATTCTGATATTTGCCCACATCACTCTACTGGAGACTGCCTGCCATTCAAGAAGATTAGCCTCGTATTTAGTGTTGAAAACAATGGCTACTCCTTCTTTTCCTTGTTTGTCCTTGCCTGAATATAACATTTTGTATTTATTGCTCAGAATGATCTCACCAGTTTTTGTCTTTTTTGTTTCATTCACCCGTATTATGTCGATCTGGTACTTATCTTATTCCATATCTAGTCACTTGGGGTTCTTAATATCTTATTTTTTGGGTACTTTTTAGGGAATTTTGTATTCATGTTGAATGCAAAATTCACTAATTCAATAGATCACCTGTGGATGATCTATTGACTTAGTGAAATCATTCCTAATTCTGTTGATAAAGTTCCATGCCTTCCTACTGCTGTGAATCATGTCAAGGGCTTCTATTTCTTTTTTTCATGAGGAATGCCTTTCCTCTGCCATCTTAGAGCATAATAGTCTTCTCTTAGAAGGGGTTGGTGTTATAAAGCGCAAGGAGTTAAGAAGAGAAGCAGTGTTTAGAAGGAAAAAATAATATCAAACTTTTTGAAAGCTAAATAAGCTATGGATGTGGTGATTTTATGCTAAACTGGGATATGGTACTCAGTTTTACTCACCAACTATTTTAATGAATGTTAAGAAAATCAAAGATATTCAGAGGATTTTGACACTTAGTCAAAATCCTCTGAATATATGAATTCACCTTATGCATAGATGATAATTATGAAAATCAGTTCATTAGTTGCTGAATTTGTCTCACAGGAGATGGAGGGGAATTACCTTATAAACTTTAATTTAATTGATGTTCAGGGTTTGTATAGGATAGATAGATAGCAAGAATTTGGTGCATTTGACCAAGCCAGACTCTATTAGAGGACATAATAAAAACATAATGAAGAGGACAGAACAAACACATGAAGTACATTTTTACTGTTCAGGTATAAAATGTGGAAATAGCCTTTATCAAAGAGGTTATACGAGGGTGGTCTGAA
The DNA here is from genome assembly GCF_054136105.1 of Typopeltis vanoorti. NCBI lineage: Eukaryota > Metazoa > Arthropoda > Arachnida > Uropygi > Thelyphonidae > Typopeltis > Typopeltis vanoorti. The sequence goes on along the minus strand of NC_143553.1, from coordinate 81,999,831 downwards.
AAGTTCTCGGCCTAACAATGAGAAAACAAATTTATAATTTCAAAATTATTTTTATTTTTTCAACATAATCTCCCTTAAGATTAATACATTTATTCCAGGCGATGCTCCAGCGCCATTATCCTGTCCCTGTAGTGGTTTTCAGTAAGATCTGCAAAATACCCCTCTACAGCTGCAATTGCCTCTTGATTCGAAGAAAAACGCTCACCAGAGATCTGATCCCGAGCAGCACACCGATTCCATGACCTTTCCTGTTGATCGAACAGACTTTTGTCTTCTCTGCCACTGAACAAACAGCTTCTTCACTGTTTTGACTGCTGTTTGGATTCTGGTGTGTAATAGTGAATCCAAGTCTCATCCATAGTAATAAATCAATGCATAAGATCAGTTTTATTCTTGTTAAAACGCTCTAAGCACTGTTCAGAGATTTTCATGCAAATGCTTATTTGATCTGCTGTGGGGAAGCGTGGCACCCATCTTGTGCAAAGCTTTTTCATTTGCATATTTCATCAGGTCATATTTTTTAAGGATTTTGCATTTCTTGCAATCCCCCCCCCACTTCACAATAAAGATTATTGTGAAGGGGGAGGGGAGGTTGTGGTTTGATGGTTTTAATATTTTTTGGATTTTTTGGGGATTGTAGCCATTGGCTAAGAAAAGATTAATTTTGCCCTGTTATATAGTGTTTTAATAACCCCATATTGTTGTGTGTGGGGGGATTGCTGGTGAATGTATCTGCCTGTATGGGTGGATTTTCTATAAACAGAGAAAACCAAGGATCCATCAGGCTGGCGAATGATTAGAGTGTCTAGAAAAGGGAGGATATTGTTTTCTTCTTTTTCCAAGGTGAACAGGATTCTGGAGTGTTGGTTGTTTAAGTGTGTTAAGAAGGAGTATAGTGTATCTGAGTCATGTGGCCAAATAGCAAACATATCATCCACGTAACGAAGCCAAATAGTGGGGTTTTATGGGGCAGAGTTTAAGGCTTTCTCTTCGAAAGTCTCCATAAAGAAGTTGGCCAAGGGTGGGGGAAAGGGGTGAACCCATGGCTGGTTCCTCTAGCTGTTTGTAGAATTTTTCTTGCCAAACGAAATAACCCAAGTTCATTGTGAACTGAAATAGGGCTGAGATATCGGGAGGAAATTTGGCTTGGATGAGCTCTAAGGTTTCCTTGATTGGGACATTTGTGAATAGGGAGAAGACATCAAAACTGACTATTATGTTAGTATGTTGGAGTGAGAGGTTTTCTATACTAGCTTTTAAGTGGACTGAGTTTTTTTATGTGTGATGGTGTGTTGCCAGTACAGTGTAAATTAGCCAAACATTTAGCTTTGGCTAAATGTTTGGCTAATTTATATGTGGGGGAATCAGTGCCATCCACTATGGGACGTAATGGCACATTTAGTTTATGTATTTTTGGAAGTCCATATAAACGGTAGATCTAGAGTTATAAGGTTTTAATTTGTTGGTAACTTCCACAGGCCAAGAAGTGACCTTAAGGAGCCTATGGAGTGTTCTAATTTGGGAGCTGGTAGGATTATATTCAATATGGAGGTAGGTAGCCTGATCTAATAATAAAGCATTAAGCTTACCTGTGTATTCCTTTTGGTTGAGAACCACAGTGGCGTTACCCTTATCTGCTTTGGTGATTATTATTTCCTTGTTTTTCTTCATCTGTAGTAGAGCTGTATATTCATCTTTGGATATGTTGGCTTTTGGCGGTCTTGCTTTGGTGAGAACACCGGCTACATCCAGTCTTAAATTGTTAGCGATATGGTTTGGAAGGTTGTGGATACGTTTTATTTGGATCATTATTTCCTCGGCAGGTATTTTTTTTAGGCATAAGGCAAAAGTGTGGCCACGTGCGAGAATGGTGAGTGCTTTAGGCTTCAAAACAATGGAAGAGAGGTTGACTACAGTGTTGAGTGGTTGCTGTGGTATGGAGGTAGAGTTCTCTTTCAGTTTATCATATTTCTTGATGTGCTGACTATGTATTTTTTCAAATTCTTTTGTTGCCGAAGCACACGAGATCTCATAAAGAATCGTCTAAAGATCATGGTTCAGCGTGCTTGAAAGCTCCTCCTGTAGCGCCCATAAAACTTTGTTTTCGTTGGCTAGGAGAACATGTGTCGCGGTAATTTGTTCTCATTGAAGAGCAAAGCTAGCGTGGTTATAAATCCGGAGAGCTTCTGTGAAGAGAAACAGTTCTTAAATTTAACACAATTTGGGATTACCTTATTATCCCAGCAACGTTTTAGGAAGGTCAAACGATTTAGTTGTCTAGATATCCTCAACTTCAGTTTGCCATATTGACGGGCCTTGCGTGTGATGGAATCTCAGTGGATGATAGTAATTCTTGTAGAAAGGCTTATTATTATTATTATTATTATTATTATTTTTATTTTCGGGCTACTCCAGGGAGTCCTTAGACTCATCTAGGGAGGCCCTAAACATCATGTCCACACAACTATACGACATTCTCACAGTATCTATCATACCTTGCCTTGAACTCGCTCACTGTCATAGCACCCACAACAGACTCTGGCAGCTTATTCCACTCATTTACCACTCTAAAAGTAAAGAACCCAGCTCTAACACCACTGCTAACCACACTCTTGCCCAGCTTCCATAAGTGTCCCCTAGTTCTCCCACCACCAGTCCTGATCTCAAAAATATCCTCTGAATTAATCTTATAGAATCCTTTTAGCATTTAGCAATTTGAATGTCTCAATCATATCTCCCCTTTTCTGCCTATCAACCAGTTTCTGCAACCCAAAAATCTTCAACCTGTTCTCATAAGGTTCATTCCATAGACCTGCTATCATCTTAGTCACTCGCCTCTGGATCCTTTCCACCTCCTCCCCATCAAGAAGGAACCGAGGTGACCAAATCTGGGCACAGTAGTCAAGATGAGGTCTTATCAAGGCTCGGTACAGAGGTACAATAACTTGCTTGTCTCTGCTCGTTAAGGTATTTTTCAACAACCAAGTGAGTTGATGAGCTGATTTAGCTACTTTCGCAATGTGCCCCCTAAACTTCATCTCCCTATCCACCAACACTCCCATGTCCCTGGCCTCATCAATCTCTTGGAGTACAGTTCCACCCATGTGGTATATTGCTGCTAATCTTTTCACCCCAAAATGCATAACCTTACATTTTGTCACATTAAATTGACATCCATTCTCCTTAGCCCAGAACTCCAATCTATCTAAGTCATCCTGCATGACTTTGACATCTTCTGCATTCACTATCGCCCTCCCCAACTTTGCATCATCAGCGAGCAAATGAACTGTTCCACTTAGATCCTTCCCTATATCGTTAATGAACAGATTAAACAGCAGTGGTCCAAGAACCCTGTGGCACCCCACTAGTCACAGGCCGTCTTTTGGACTCCACTCCTGAATAAACCACTCTTTGATATCTCTCCATCAACCACCCACCTATCCATCTCACCAACCCTATATACATTCCCATATGTTGTAGTTTACGGATTAGAATTCCATGTGGTATCCTGTCAAACGCCTTTGCCAGGTCCAGCAGTATCACTGTAAACCCATTTCCCTTATCCAGTTCAGCCGTCACCTTGTTATAAAACTTGAGCAAGTTACTGAAGCATGATCTACCCTTTACAAAGCCATGCTCTCCCCTGTACAGTATCTCATTTTCATCAATCCATTCCTGTATTTTTCTCTTGACTACTTTCTCCAAGACCTTGACAACAACTCCTGATATGCTGATCGGTCGGTAATTTGCAACCATACTCTTGGATCCTCCTTTATGCAGTGAAACTATTTTCCCCTCTTTCGGGTCTGGTTTAGTCCTCTTCGGGACTAAACCAGACCCGACACTCAGATTAAACAACATGGTCAAGGGCACTGATAATTCCTTAGCTACTTCACGCAAGACCCGTGCTGGTATACCATCCAATCCCACAGATGTATTCATATTAAGGTTCTGTAATAGACTATTCACCTCCACTTCATTCATCACAATTCCCTTATAAACTAATGGCTCATTCATTTTTTCAATGTCACCACCTGGATGATATACTTTTGTAAAGTGCGCGCTCAGTAACCCCACTATATCGACTGGTTCAGTGACCTCCTTACCATCGTCATTCCTTAAAATCATTTTGCCGTGTACAGTTTTTTTCTTGCTTGCAGCATATTGAAAGAACTGTTTGGGATTCTCTTTAGCTTGCATAGCTAGTTTCCTTTCATAATCGGCTTTTGCTGTTTTTACCACACTCGTTACCCTTCTGGCCTGCACTTTATACCATTCGTGTGCCTGCAGATCACCCCTTTCTTTAAATTCCCTCCACAATTGTTTCTTTTTTTGCAGCTCAAGCTTAATGGTGTTATTCATCCATTTAATCCTTACTTATTTTACTATTCGGACCCTAGGTATACAATCAGCCATAACCTCCTGTAAATGCTCCTTGACCACTTCCCATGCTCTATCGACATCCAGCCCTCGCAGTTGTACATGCCGTGGCACTGATCCAAGCAATCTCCTAAGCTTGTCATACTTGCCAGCACGGTAATTCCACATATACCCTGTCTTAATCAAAAATTCCACACCTTTAGCCATCTCCCAGGTCAAGATCTTATGATCACTCTCACCAATTGGTGGCAACATGGTCATATTCATTACAGTCAAATTGTGAGATGCTATTACCAGGTCAAGCACTCTCACACCCCTAGTATTTTCAATTACATGCTGTCTCAGAAAGTTATCCCTTAATAATTGAATAAAATCCATTTCCTTCCTCACATGTGTCCTTTCCTCCTTCCAATCAATGTTACCATAATTAAAATCTCCCATAATAATTACCCTCCTTCCACTCATTTCATCAATTTGTTTATGCATACTATCTCCACCATCTATTCCATCACCTGGTCTATAGCAGCACCCAACTGTATATTTTATTCTGCCAGTCTCAATCTCACACCAAATAGCCTCAAATGAGCTCCTTTCACTATCCTGCAATACAACTTCAATTCTCCTTGGCTGCAGTTCATCAGCTATCATCAATAACACCCCTCCCCCCATTTTATTCTCTCTGTCCCTCCTAAACACACTATAACCTACACATTCTATCCCACTAACTATATCATCTTTCGTCAGCCATGTTTCACTAATGCCAATAACCTGTGGCCAGGAAGAGCCAATCAAGGCCAAAAATTCTTCCTTCTTGTTCCTAATACTCCTGGCATTAGTATACATGAAATGCAGTGATCCCTTTGTCCCACCCCTATCTTGATGCATTATTCTAGATGTCCCATTCCCATTTTTTGTCCTTAGTGCTGGCTCAGGTACAGTATATACATTTTTACACTCAACTGTCTCACTGACGTCTGCATATCCACTCCCCCCTATCCTTGGTAGTGTTGGATCCTACTTGTTCTTAATCTATACCTTGGATCCGACATGTTAGTCACTATGATGTTCCTAAACAAAATTATAAGTTGCTAGTTGATTTCTAATTCAATATAGAGAAAATGTATATTTATAGACTGTGCCACTCTATATCTGAATTAGTTCAAGAATTGAAGAAAAACCAACTCACAACTATCCTCTTTTATATGATGTTATTATATATACTGGCCGAGTATATTTAACTTACTTAATTTTCCCACTTTGGTTCGAATATTTTATGAATGGTGCAGTAAAAGAGATTCAGGCAAAATACAACTTTTCATTAACAAAAACAAACATTTAATTTTAAAATCATAAATTTTACACTTAACTTCAAATCAGTAATTAAGATATCACAATCACTTCAGCTTTTCCGATAAGTACAATCAAACTCTGACAAGATAAATCTGTTATCTCTATATCACAGTCTTTTCATAGTTCCTTAAGTTCCAAGTACAATAAAAATTGCAGTAATACCTCTTCATAAACAGACACTTTTAATTTTACACTTCTTTTAATTCTCTGCGATAATTACTGTTAACATCTGGGAATTCTAAGATGAAACTCACACACTTCTCTGAACAGAAATATTAAAGTTGGAATAATCTTACTGTTAATCTTCTTCCTTCATCAACATACACACAAACACTTTTTATAACTGTAAACACTTTTAACAATAAACATCACTCATTAAAATAAATCTTCTAGCATTAACTGAATTAATTTACGGGCACAATACATATAATCAGATGTTCTTGTATGAAGCACTACTGATTACTCTTGAATTAGGGCAATACACAATAATTCTTTAACTTGGGGTTTTATATGTACTGATGTTCATTCCTCTGGCATTCAAATAATTCTTTAGGCACTATAATTCTAAACACTGCTATCATTAAACACAACCCTGTTGCCTCTGTTTATTCTCTAGTTACTTTTTACTATGCTTCACGTTTCAGTGTGTCCTTGAAAGGTCGGCCCTGAAAATAAATCTCAACTAAAATATCGCTAGTCATTCAGTAGTCACTCAGCTATCTTCCGTTGCTTTATTTGTTATTCAGAAACTTATTAGCTAACTGCTTCTCAACTTGTAGACTTTATTTAGTTGCTTGAGTGACTTGCCGACTCGCTATTATCGCACTGTGATTGCCGAATGCCCGATTCCAACCTAATGCCAAACCTTCTCTAATAAATCTCTAATGCTCTCTATCTCCTAATTAATTAATAATTCCAGCGTTCGTCGCTTATATATCTGTTTTTCCCGCCTAAATTCTTCTCGTGATCTCTTTAACTAATTCCTTTTTAGTAAACTTTCAGCTTTCTCCCCACTTTCTGTTCCAAAAACGTGCTCGTTCACTTACATACGTTTCCATGACAACAAAACAAAATATAATAAAATTGAGCTATTACATAATGTTAAACTTTATAAACAGGAATAAATAAGGAATATTTACATTTCAAATAATACGCAGTTAATTTATCAAATACAAATTCTTATAATATTAACATAGTAATAAATAAAATAGCTTAATAATATTTTATCACAGAGTTTTTCTACTATTAATACATACATTCTTGATTAAATAATTAAATATTAGATAAAATTAAAGGTAGTTATATGAATATTAAATTATAAACAAGTGATTTACATTAAATAATATTTACAAATGTAGCCTTTGCCATGGTGGATTATGTTGGATTCTGAGGAGAGTATTAATAATTTAAATTTCTCTTCATTCAGAATCCAACAGTAGTTCTAGTTTCCCTGGTTCTGCACATCCATTTTCACTTCATTCAGCAAAACTTTTTCCAGTCTTCGCACACCAAGTCCATTCAAATGCAGGCCATCCATCTTGTATAAGTCCTTTCGCCCATCAAACTCATTCCACACCACACCGTCTGCATAACCTGCACATAATGTCATTTGCAATTATGGCCCCCCTTCTAAACTCCTCTCTGTCATACCGCAGCAACAAACTCACCATTCTAACTCTGTCACTCTTTTCTTTCGCTACCTTTAACAATACTTTCAAGTCCTCTCTCATAAAAAATTTATCACCTTTCAATTCATTCGTACCCGCCACAATTATTAATTCTTTCACCCTCTGTTTTTGCACTCTAATACTCTCACTTACATCCTTAAATTTCGCACCCGGTAAGTACGATTTAGTTACACTCCCATCTATCACTCCTCTTAATAACGAGTCACCATACAACACTCTTTCCTTCATTTCAGAAACTCGCCCACTCTTACGCTGGTTATTTACGTTAGCCGAATCACTCTGGAAAGAGTTTTGCAGGTGCTCTAATTGCCGCTGCGCATTTTGTATCACTACGTGCAACCTAGCAATCTCACTTCCTACAAATAATTCCTCATTTTTTTTATCATTCAAACCATTTTCTCTCTCTGTATAGTTGCTCTCACTCTTTCTTAGATCACCGTTCTCATCGCCATCTTGTACATCGCAATTCACTATTGAGCCACTATTTTCACTCATATTCTGGCTTTCTTCAACCATAGCTGTCTCACAACCTGACACATAATTCAACTCCTCACTTTGCTTACACTTTCTGCACACACTGCCACCACTATCACTTTCAATCCAAACTCCAGCCTCATTCGGGAATGCATACATTCCACACACATCACATTGGACAAATTCTCTCACATTATAGTTTTTGAACAATGGCGTCGTATTTTTGGACGCCATTATCTTACGTCGCATTGGCGCCATATTCAAATCTATGAAACGTATCGTTAAATACTAAATTAAATAACGGAATTTACACCAAAATCACACAGACACCACAAGCTACCAAAATTAGACAATATTACGTTATGATTTTAACCTATATTCTAATTTTCATTCAAAATTATACTTAGCTTTCGGGAGCTCCCTGAAAACACTTATACGTTGGTAACACATGACTATTAAATTATTTAAGGAATTTGCAACGTATACTGGAATATTAATTGAAAGAAACTTTAATGAATACTTCCTATGTTTCGGCAATGTCACATTGCCATCTTCATGGGAACATACAAATATGACATGTGCATGCAAGAACTACAAAAAGCAAAATAGGCAGAAGATAAAAAACTACTCTTGTTCCTAAATATTGGATTGTTGCCATTGGGCTGATGTTCTCATAATGTACCATATTTTCTGGTGTATAAGACGCACCCAAGAAATTTAATACAATTTTCTGGAAAAAAACCTCACAGGCTACTTTGACTGCATGTGTACAAATCGTTTTTGTTGAAATGGCAATGCCATTTTGCCGATTTTCTTGCACCCATTTCAAAACTTTGGTCTCTAGTTCTGGCCACTTCGCAATTTTTCCATGTTCCGCGTGCTTTTCATTACGCAAATTGTACAAAATCTCCTTCTGACCACGCCAAGTTCTAATCATTTTTTCTGTAGGCGGAGGTCCAAAATGTCTTTCAGCTTCCCTATTCCCATGTTCTTCCGCATATTTTATAACCTGCAATTTGTAACTTGAAGTATATGAATGTCGCCTGTTTTTTTTTCCATCACTAAAATCTACGGGGAAATATCAAACCGAACACAAAATATCTCAACACGTCAACTCAATACTGATAAACATCGGTAACTGATTACTCGGATAAGATATTATGAAACTTCTTGAATAGGGACTCCCCATTCTTAGCCAATGACGCGCTAGAAGTCACGTGAAGGTCACGCATCAATTTGATTGCACCATTAACCACCTACAAAGATAAAAAGGAGTGCATATGACTTTGAAAAGAGGAAACAATCTATCTTTACTTTCATTATATAAGATGCACCCCAATTTTTAAAGTAAAAAAGTGTGTCTTATACATCGGAAAATACGGTAAGTCTCCCAAATTTGAGGCAGTCTCATGCACCCAAATTTGTTGAGGTTTGGAACGTTTTTTAGAGCTGAGGCTGATTCTCTGAATTTTAATTAATATTCCAGTATACGTTGCAAATTCCTTAAATAATTTAATGGTCATGTGTTACCAATGTATAAGCCTTTCTACAAGAAGTATAATATCTCATTTATGCCCTAGAATTATTATCCAGGTATCTTCAGTGAATCAGAGGACTCAATACAGGAGAGCCATTATTCCCATTAGCTATTATTCTCATACCTATCATACCTGTCCTTAAAGTGAATGATGAAGCACTCATAACCATTTCTAGCAACTCGTTCATCACCCTCCAAGCAAAAAATCTAGTCCTAAAACCCTTGCTTACACTACTCTTACACAATTTCCATAGGTGATCCCTCATTCTCTCCTTTCCTGCCATGTACTGAAAAAAGTCTTCAGTGTTAATCTTATAAAACTCCTTTAATAACTTATATTCTTCTATTATGTCATTCGTTTTTTTTTTTTTTTTTTTGCCTATCAGCTAGCTTTTTGAAGCCCATAGACCTTCAATCTGTTCTCATAGGGAGCATTCCATAGACCCACTATAATGTTTGTTACGTGCCTCAGGATCCTCTCCACCACTTCTTCATCTTCATAGAATCCAAGTGACCAGATCTATGTCATAGTATGTCAGTGTATAATATCAGTGGTATTATAGTTTTAAATATGCACTTTGCATCCATGGCAACTTTGACATAATACATGTGAAGGCCAGCCAGATGAGTGGTTTAAGCCTTATAAACGGGAATAATATCCCTGCTTGTCTATCGCTGCTTGTTAATGTGTTCTTCAACAACCACATAATGTGATATGCTGTTTTGGCTACTTTTTCAGTATGCCCTCTAAACTTCAACCTCCTGTCCACAATAACCCTCAAATTTCTTGCTTCTTCAGATTCCTTCTGTTTAGTTCCATCAGTATAGTACACAGCTTGTAATCTCATCTTCCCAAAGTGCATTACATTACACTTGGTCACATTAAACTGGCAGCCATTTTGAACAGCTTTTCCTGGTCACTTTATATGCCTTTTCCCATTCTACTAAACCTAAATACAAATCTTCCTATTTCTCTTAAAGTAAAATTATAGCCCTGGCAATTATCTGTTCAGCCAAAACCCACTTTTTTATGAATCTTTTTCATGAAAGGTTTCATCCTTTCATGGGATTCACTCAGAGTACTAATGTATTGTGAGTGACTAAGGTTCAGTAAGCTAGAAACCTTATTCTAGAGATCATTATGAAACTTTTTTAAAGTCACTTGAGGGCTGTGATGAGCAGAGTGGTGGTCTCATGCCAATAATGAAATTCATCTGCCACTTTAAGTCATTCACAAGCATCCATGTCCTGAATGAGATTAAAACTCACAGCCTGTTGGCTCAAGAGAAGAACACTATCAGATTAGGCAACCAGCATGGCTTGTTACCCCTCAAGTTTCTATTCAGTAGTTTTTCTTAGCCTCTTAAATCTGTTTTTGCATATATCTTCCCTGAAACACTCAATTGAGAAATTAGTCAATAATTCTTATATTGTTTTTTTTTATTTCACTTTTTATTATAGATGTGTACAATGAGAGCTCTGTTGTAATCATTTGAAATTTAATCTTCTGAATTATGCAGCGTAACCACTGTAAAATTTACACACGCACACACACACACACACACACACACACACACACACACACACACACACACACACACACACACACACACACACACACACACACACACACACACACACACACACACACACACACACAATAAATTTGATGACTAGAAGCTGAGAAATACCAAAATAGAAAAATACTATTTATTATTTGAGTGCACAACTAGTTTCATCTTCTTACAAGACTTCATTGGATGCATAACATGAAAAGAGAAATACAAAAATGTACATTAAAGAGAGCAACAGTATAAATTAACTTGCAAACATTTGAAGACATTCTGGATGCCCAATAATACCATGCCATCCAAAACATCTTCAAATGTTAGCAAGTTAATTTATAGCTGTTGTTTTCTTGTAATGTATGCTTTTGTATTTCTCTTTTCATGTTATTCCCCAAATGAAGTCTTCTAAGAAGATGAAACTAGTTGTATGTTCAAATAATAAATAGTATTTTTCTGTTTTTGTATCTCTCAGCTTCTAGTCATTAAATTTACTTAATTATATCATATAGCTGAGTAAATCTGTTGCTTCAAATATATATATATATGAGATCTAACTGGATATCTTATCTATTTCAGGTTTCTAATAGCTTTTTCTACTGCTGCTGAAATGTACTTTATTATTATTATTATTATTATGAGTATCTCCATGGAGTCAGTAGCCTCATTGTGGGAGACCCAAACTATCAAAACAATATATACCATATCTGTTCTTGAATTCATTTACAGATGAAGAACTCGTAACTGGGTCAGGCAATGCATTCCACTCATTCACCACCCTTCGGGCAAAAACCTCATTCACACAATTTTTCTTAATTTCCAGGGATGACCTCTTATTCTTCCATTACTATCACACAGCTGAAAAATTTTCCCTGCATCAATCTTATAAAAACCTTTTAGTAATTTAAATGTTTCTATCATATCCCCCTCTTCTCCACCTATTAACCAACCTCTGCGATCCACAAGCTCTCAATCTATCAATGTAGGGAGCATTTTTTACATCACTCATCAACTTAGTCACTCTCCTCTGAACCCTTTCCACAACCTCCTCATCTCCAAAGAATCCAGGTGACCAGACTTGAGCACAGTAATCCAAATGTGAAAGTATCAGCGCTTTATAAAGGGGAATAATAACCTCTTTATCTCTGGATGTTAGTGTGTTCCTCAATAACCAAGTAAGCATATGTGCAATCTTGGACACCTTAGCAATGTGTCCTCTGAATTTCATCTCCCTATCTACCAACACCCCTAAGTTCCTAGCCTCATCAATCTCTTGGAATACCTTTCCATCAATATAGTACATAGCTGGTAATCTTTTAATCCCAAAATGCATAACTTTACACTTTTCCACATTGCACTGACATCCATTTCCTTTTGCCCATTTTACCAGCTTATTTGAATCATCCTGCAAACTCTCAACATCAGCTTGATTTTTTATTGCACTACCCAACTTTGCATCATTAGCAAACAACTGAATATTTCCCTTTAAGCCATTTATGTACAAATTTAACAACAATGGCCCAAGCACAGAGCCCTGAGGCACACCACTGGTCACCTGCCTCATCCTGGACTCTGCTCCTCCATACACTGCCTTCTGGTATCTCTCCTTGAGCCATTCTCCTATCCATATCACCAATTTTGTATCCATCCCCATCTGCTCCAATTTGCGCAACAGTATTCCATTGGTTATCCTGTCAAAAGCCATATCAAAATCCAGAAGTACAACTGTGTAGCCATTTCCTTTGTCCAACTCAAATGTCATTCTACTATAAAAAGCTAATAAATTGATAAGGCAGGATCGACCTTTAACAACACCATGTTGGCCTCTATAGAGTATCATATCCTGATCCACCCATTCTTGAATTTTGTCTTTAACCAACTTTTCCAATACTTTTACCACCATTCCCAAGATGGTGATTGGTCTGTAATTAACTACCGCAGTTTTAGAGTCACCTTTATGCAAATGAACTACTTTGCCTTCCTTCCGCTCCCTAGAGACCATACCAGAGTTCAAACTTAAGTTAAATAACCAAGTAAGAACCATTGACAATTCCTTTGCACGCACACGCAACACCCGAGCTGATATTCCATCTAAACCTACAGCAGTGTTCGCATTTAATTGCAATATACTAAGTACCTCTGATTTCTTAACTTTAATTCTCACATTAGTTATTGCTACAGTTACCGAGATATTCTCACTTGGGTGATAGACTTTTGAAAAGTGATCACTCAGTAACTCTACTATTACATCTGAATTGGTCATCTCGATATTTATGACTGCATATCTTTTCAATATTCTGCTAAAAACTGAAGAGGCTTCAATCTATAGCAAATTACTACCATGGAAGGAGAAATAGGTTAAGAGGTGTTTATTGATATTCTTTTTTACCTAGTACTTACAAGGCCTACTTACAGTAGGCCTTGTAAGTACTTCACAGGGAAGATTGTTCCAGAGAACAATGGCAGATGGTATAAAGAGGCAGGTTCGATGGTTCATTAGCATTTGAACCATTAATGGATGGAGCCGCTTGTATTATTTAGTGTTAGCAGAAATGAAAAGAATGACGAATAGCAGATTAGTGGTACCACACAAGTGGAAGTATTTGTAAAAAAGATATAATACTGAAATATTGAATAGAGTAGTCAATTTAGAAAGTAAAAGTGGCGGGAGACTAAAGAGATGCTGCAGTTTCTATATGCTAATGCCAGAAATATCAGGAACAAGAGGTAGGAGTTTTTAGCATTGGTTAGTACGACCTTGCTAAAAGTTATAGGCATTAACGAGACTTGACTAACAGCAGATGATGTAGTTACAGGGATTGAATGTGAAGGATTTAGTATTTTCAGGGAAGATAGGATGGAGGGAGGAGTACTGCTGATGGTAGCAAATGAATTGCAACCAAAAAGAATAGGAGACAGGCAGGAAGGTGACTGTTCATTTAAGCAATCTGGTGTGAGATTAAGGCCGGTAAGACAAAATATACAGTTGGTTGTTGCTATAGGCCAGGAAGTTCCACAGGTGATCTGGAAGACATACATCACCAAATTAGTACAATGGGTACAGGTCGAGTGATTAATATGAGGGACTTCAACTATGAAGATATAGACTGGAAGGAAGAAAAATCACATGGCAGAAAAGGAACAGAAATTATACATCTGCTGAGAGATAATTACTTAAGGCTGCATGTGATGGAGCAGACTAGGGGTGGGAGAGTATTGGACCTTGTCATAGGATCAGAAGAGTTATCCCTAACCATGGTGACAACATTGCTTCCAATTAGTGAAAGTGACCATGCTGTCTTGATTTGGGAAATTGTAAAACATGAGGAATATTCTATCAAGAAGGAGTATTTGTGGAACTACAAGGCAGGTGATTATGACATTTTTAGGAAGAAGCTTAAATCTATACCATGACATAAAACATTGCAGAGTAAGGATGTTAGTAGTGCATGGGATATTAAGGGTCATTTAGAGGAAGTAGTATTAAATTGTATACCTAGGTTAAGAAGAATTAATCGGCTAGAAGTTAGATGTGTGAGTAATATCATTAAGCATGAGCTGCAGAAGAAGAAAAGGCTGTAGGGTATTTATACAGACAAAGGTGACCAGCATGGCAAGGAAGGCAAAATCAGACTATGCAAAGAATCTAGTCAAGCAGGCCAAAGGAAATCCCAAAGAGTTCTTTCGTTATGTGGTGAGTAAGAGGAAGAATGACTATGGAAGATTAACCTTGATGAGGAGACAGAAGTGGATAAAATAGTTGAGTTACTGAGTGACTACTTTGCAAGGATATATCACCCTAGTGAGGTTACTGCATTAACCTATTTGACACACTAATGTGAGAACAAAGGTGGATGAATTGGAGGTTCTTAGGATATTGCAGCATCTCAATGTAAATTCAGCTGTGGGATTAGATGGGATATCAGCTAGGATTTTGCAAGAATGTGCAAGAGAACTGGCAATGCCTTAAATTAAACAGCTAAGCTGTTTAATTTAAGTCTCAGCTCTGGTGGAGTTCCAATGGAGTGGAAAGAGGGCAAAATAATTCCTTTGCATAATGGAGGTTATAAAACTAGTAGATAGACCAATCAGTACCTCAGGTGTGGTAAAAGTACTAGAAAAATTGGAAATATAGAGAATTCAAGAATGGATAGATAAAAATATGATACTGTATGAGGGTCAACATGCCTTAGTAATTTACTAACTTTTTATAATAGAATAACAGCAGAGTTGGATAAAGGAAATGACTACACAATGATTTTGCTGGATTTTGCAAAGGCATTTGACAGAATACCACATGGAACACTGTTACACAAATTAGAACAAATGGGGATGAATATGACACTGGTTAAGTGGATAAGAGAGTGGCTGCTGGACAGATATCAAAAAGTGGTATATGGAGGGGAAAAATCAAGGTGAAAACAGGTGACTAATGATGTACCGTGTTTGTAGCTGGGACCAGTACTGTTTAATTTGTACATAAATAATATAGGAAATAACCTGAAAGGAAATATTCAGCAGTTTGCTGATGATGCAAAATTAGGTAGAGTAATAGTTAATCAAGGCAGTGTGGAGAGCTTGCAGGATGATTTAAATAGGCTGTTAGTATGGGCAAAAGTTAATGGGTGTCAGTTTAATGTGGAGAAATGTAAAGTTATGTATTTTGGGATAAATAGATTACAAGCTGTGTATCACATTGATGGCACTGTACTCCAGGAAATAGATGAAGCAAGATATTTAGGGGTGGTGGTAGATGGAGATTTTAATTTTAGAGGACATATTGCTAAGGTAGCCCATAAGATTACTTGGTTATTGAAGAACACATTGACAAATAGAGATAAGGAAGTTGTCATTCCTCTTTATAAGGCCTTGATATGCCCACATCTGGATTACTATGCTCAAGTCTGGTCTCCTGGGTTTCTTAAGAGATTTATTTCGTATCCAAACATAAATGGTACAGTAGTAAGTAAGTGGTACAACATTATTTACAACATATTAGGATACATTATAAATGAGAACGGCTTAAATTAGACGTGGTTAGGGGTTTAGATTTACCTAGGATGAATTATACAGGGAATGATAATTAAATATGAAAAAAAGGAAACTATACATAACTTATATACAATAAATATGGTCAGGTGTTCCTCCAGTATCTTGCACAATCAACTGGTCTTTCTTGGGGGATGAGGAAGCAGTGAAGAGGATTAAGAGGTGAGTGACCAAGATGGTGAGCAGCCTGTGGAATGTTCCCTGTGGGGATAGATTGAGGATGTATGGATTGTAGAAGTTGTTTGATAGGAGAAAAAGAGGGGATATGATAGAAACATTTATAAGATAGATGCAGGGGGAAATGTTTCAGCACTTGGCTAGGGGGACCAGAACAAATGGTCATCCCTGGAAGTTAAATCAAGATGTGGTTAGTGGAGGTGTGAGAACAAGATTTTTTGCTTGGAGAGTTGTGAATGAGTGGAATGGGTTGCCAGAGTCAGTTGTGAGTGCTTTGTCTTTTAATGGGTTCAAGTTGAGGTATGATAGATTGTTTGGATAGATTAGGTATCCTGCGACAAGTCTTCAGACTCCATGGAGGTGCCCATATAATAATAATAATAATAATAATCTTATGTGAGGTAGTGGTTTGAGTGAGCCTGTGAGAGTAGAATCTCTAATTAGCCAAACTGCTTTCTTCTGAACAAAATAATTTTTTTTTGTATCATCCCAAACTTGAGAGAATGAGCAGATGTTAGATTTGTATGGCATTCATTTGAACATTTTAGATCCAGTAAATAACTAATAAAATTCACCATTATTATCATTAAATTCATGATATCTACTTTCATGGGGTGGGAATGCAGGCTCCTTGAGCACAGTTTGATAACATTTCTTTCATTACACTTTGAATTGTTTCTGCAATACAACGGTTTGATTCAACAAAATGTTAGTAACTCAATAAATGTATTTATTGATTTTGTTCTGCTGGTGTTGTTTATACTGTGAAGCAGTGTTAGATATATTATTTCTAATTCTCCCAGATCCCAAAGTTAAAATTGGTTGGGGCACTGGTATACTGCTAGTTGGGTGTTTTGGCTAATTATTCCTTAGATCAGCTTACTTTCAATATGGTATTGAGACCAAACATAGTATCCTTTGGAATGAGGCTTTCTTCCCCCAAATAAATAAAAGTTTGAGAGATTCTCACACTATGTAAATATCAGAAATCATTTATTATATATTTTATGTGATCCTTCTAGGGTGCAGCACTTGCTGTTATTGATTAATGTGCTGTTGTATTTGCCTTGCATTCTGTCTCTTTGAAGTGCATGTTTGTTCTACTCTAATGATGTACGGTTAGTTTCAATATGAAATATTTCTGTTAATTTCATGGAAGTTATTTACTGAATCTAACGTGGGTCACTCGATTGCTATACCACAGGCTTCTTTAAAACACTGCACAGCATTAGTATTAGTGAAAGGTAGTCTCGAATGGAAAAGGCTGCTCGTATTTTTAGAGTTTGAAGTTTAAACTTGATGTGATGCATTTGTGCCTGGAAGGTTTGGTGGTTAATTTTAGTGCAAGAAGAGAATTCTGATCTTGTTTCCAAGATAGGTATTATCAAATGTAAGGAGAAGTTAATTCAGATCTCCTAATCCTGAATGGGAAATTGAGAGAGAGAGAGAGAGAGAGAGAAAATGCCATCTGACATTGCATCCAATAAAAGGGTGGAAGACAAAACATAATATTGCATTTTGCTCATTAACTCTCTATGCCTGACTCTATCAGATGTTCTTGGAAATGTCAAGTACAACACACCAGTATGATATTTTCCATGCCTTTCAATAGTTGTTTCATTTAATGTTTTCAGAGTGATTACTACAGACATCCAGAATATCCTTACATAAAAATATGCCACCTTAATCATCAATTACTTTGTAGTATCCTCTCCTCTAAGGTTTTCAGTAGCCTCCAGAGCATTCTTCTTCCTTTGTGATATTGAATCTTGTAAATTCTTCTCAAAGTCTTCCCATGATTTATATTACACCTAACTTTCTCACATTTTTTTCTGTATTATCTTAAAGGTTATAAACAGGCATATGAACAGTAGACCTCACACCACACTGGAATGCAGTGAGATTTTTTTTAGAATACCACAGATAAATGTGATATAAGAGTATTATTATTATTATGTGACACCTCCAGGGAGTTCAAAGACTCATTGAGGGAGAGTGTGCCAACAGCAGCATCGAACTATTGATCCTCTTCCATTAACGGCGCTCAAACTTGCTTAACTTTTGCCAGCCATTAGTAGCAGAGGCTCTACCAATCGACCAACCTTTATGTAATCACTATGCTCTCTGTGCAAGGTATATTTTCTATAGGATTATTGATTGATCAAGATTTGAAATAAAATCTGGACTTCACCAAGAAGAGAGAGATGCTCTTTTGTTTCATTTAATGGTTTCATAAATCAGAAAAAAAAAAAAAAAAGTCATTAGAGACCTAAATGAACAAAGAAAAATGAAAATGAATGGAAAGAATATCCTATTGGTATACACAGATGACATTGTTATCCTTGTTGTCTTCTCATTATTGTTATACCAACTATATATCCGCGCGGTTAGCCTAGTGGCTATGTGCTTTGCAACCATATACCTGGAGAAGGAGTGTCCTAGGTTCAGTTCCCATTGGCGACGTGAGGAGCTTAAGGATCTTCCTCAGCCATAGTGAAGTTAGCCGGTCTTAGGCATGGTTAGCAGGGTTTCATCCCGCAAGTAGGTAAACCGGCCCTGTGAACACACATGGATACAATCAGGAATACTTAAGACAATCCCTCCAGCCATAGGTCTGAATTGTCAGCTATGCCGGTCCCAATCCCGGATAAAAATAGGGGGAGATTGAGGTTGTGCCATACCTCCCCGTAAAAGGGGCTCACGACTGTTGAATCACCATATGAAATGAATGAATGAACCAACTATATTTAATTTAATTAAGGCAAGTAAGTCTATGGGTCTTGATATTAACCAGGAAAAGACTGTATATATGTGCATTTCAAGGACCTATCAGTACTCTTTTTGATAGACTCAGTTGTTGGACATTATTCATAACTCATTTTAGCAGCATTATAACACTCAGAATAAAACAACTTGTTAAGTTTACATGCAACAAAAAATAATAAAAAAATAAAATAAATATAAATAATATTTATTTTATTTATTTTAAGTCCGTGCGGTTAGCCTAGTGGCTATGCGCTTCGCAACCATATGCCTGGGGAAGGAGTGTCCTAGGTTCGATTCCCGTCAGTGACGTGAGGAGCTGAAGGATCTTCCTCAGCCATAGCCAAGTTAGCCAGTCTTGGGCGTGGACAGCAGAGTTTTTTCCCCAGTTTATTCTGGGGTTTTTCATCCCGCAAAGCAGGCAAACTGGCCTTGAGAACTTAACACTACAGGCCATAGGATACACAGGGGCATAGGGCTGACCACCTTATCCTGTAAACGGAGTGAGGTCGGATGATCAATGGACCCTTGACACTGCAAGGTAAAAGAGGGTATAAAGAAGATGAATGATGAATGAATATAAATAATATTGATGTTAATTTTTATTTTAAATTTGGTTTGCATGGCAAATATGTAAAACTTAATAATTACATCATAATCTTTGTGTCTGGTAGTATTTTATCTGCAACATTTCTTATAGTAATGCTCTATTTAAATTTTATTTTCAGAGATTGGCTGATTCATTTAGCCTGTTTGAAATAATAGCACTGATGAGGCAACAGAGGATAGCAATGGTACAGACCAAGGCAAGTAAGAGCAGTTATAATAATTCTGGAAGCATTTACTGCATTATCTCTACATGTGCACATCAAAAAAAAATATTTTCAAATATTTAAATAGAAGAATATACAACCTTATTTCAAACCGAACTAGAGAAAAAAATAAATTATAATGAAACACATTATTGAAGTAAAATCCCATGCTATTTTTTGCATCGACAATTAAACTTCATTAAAGTCAAATGCTTATGATAAACAAATGTTAACCTAAAAAAAAAAGGGTGGAAATAAAAATCACATATATAGTAATATGAATAATATTAGGTGTTTTAGATATATTAGCCAGAAGAACACCTTATGTGGCACATGGATCTGTCTGTTCTTATAGGGCCTGAACTGTTGAAGGGAGTTGTACATAATTTGCAAGGTGGAGGATAATCCCATACTTTACTAAACTTCATTTTCAAAATGATGTTGAAGTTATGAAAAAATACTTCCACTTTGCTTTGGAAGTGGCTAGTGTCATCATTGGTCTTCAGACCAGTGTTTATGCCTTCTTTTCCTCCACTTCTCTTACATTCAGAGTGAGTGTTACCCTTCAAGAAATGCTAGACACATTATGAAGATCCAGAGCTATCTGCATTTGAAGATCTACATAACATTGTTTTGCATCCTGGCTGCTAGGTAGTACATAGGACAACTGTGCTACTTCTGTACTTACATGTCCTTATGTTTTATTTTACTCTTTCTATAACACCAGTCTGTGAAAAGAAAAACAAATAATTATATTATTACTGCAGCTCTAAAAAAACTGCAATAAAAAGTATAAAAAAACATTTTAAAAAATCCATCTAAAAATAGAAGTCTGGTGTATACTCCAGCAACATTTTTACCATAACACAAGCATGAATGACGTACACTGCAACTTACAGATGTCCAGACCTACTTTTTACTTTGAACTAAACCACAGACTGCAGCAACAACTGCCACTGTATATCTTAACTAATCAAATTACACTCTGTATGGTTCCACAAGGATGGTATTCATGTAATCCATCCTTGTGGAAGGTATATTTTCATGTATTTCATGGTGGAGAATGCCAAATATAAAATGCTCAAGATTTCCTTTTCCCATTTTGTAACATTCACTTGCTACCTCTTCCAGTCTCCAATTTCGGAAATTTGCCATTTTCAAAATTTTCATTTCATTCCTAATGTATGGTTTTTCTGCAGTCCAGCTATCAAAAGAGTAAAATCATTATCCTCAGTGACTTGCATGTCTGTCTGACTAGCTTCCCTTCCCCTGTCCATGTACTAAGAAATGCTGAAGTATTTTAGTGTCTGCTCTAAGCAGTGAACTACTGCAAATTGTCCTTTTTAATCACAAGAATACCAGATAATTCTCTCAATGCTCTTGATCTTTTCTTAGTAAGCTCTTCAGTGAATATACCTTTTGGTAACTCAGACCATACCTGTGTATAGCCTCTCTCTCTCTCTTTCTCTCTCTCTCTCTCTCTCTCTCCCAGCCTCGTGTTTTATAGCACTGCATCAGTGGATTGGGGGAAGGACAACCACTTAGACTTATTTTCTTTTTATTGGATAAACTATGGTTTATATTTTACTGATTCAAATAGTTGTTCTGTATAGATATTATTCTCGCTAGAATGCATAACCTACTCCATTAAGAATTACTATCTGCTGTTCAAACCTTGGTTTTCAGATAGATGTGCAAAGACAATACCAAGAAAAAATTCAAGATATTGCAGATTTATTTTCTGAATAATCAATATCCAAAAATAAAATTCACATTAGAAATAGAAAATAATTGAAAATTACCATTCCCTAGACATCCTTGTTAGCAAAAACATTGCTGGAGGATTATCATTAGACATCTCTACGAAAGAAATCCACATAGGCAGGTGTGGTTTTGTACCTACAAGCAAGCTTGTTTTTCATCACCTTCATCAAAAATTAGGTATAATGAAAACCTTGAAAAAAAAAGAGCTTTAAACATACTAATAAATTGATGAAATCAAAGAAAACAAGAACTTCAATTCAATTCATATTTAATCAGTTCAATTAAAATGGTTACTCAAAAAACATACTAAAGAAATGTTTGGTAGTGCATCAAGATAAATAACCTGAATATTAAAGACAGTCAACATCAGAATAGCCTTCAAACCTGTCAACACCTTACAAATCTTTCTATATTTCGCTAAAGAAAAAGTTCCATTTCTGTTTTCTTGTGGAAGGATGTATATTGGTTAAACTGGGAGAAGTTTCAAAATCTGTGACAAAGAACATATAGACAATATTGAAAACAAAAGGGAAGAACAAAGCAGACTCATTGCACCTATCTTCAGAGAACATCACACAGTAAATTTGCAAGCATCCTCCATGCCCTACTTAGAAGTGAATTACTTTGATAGGTTGTTCAAGATGTCCTCTGAGGTGATTCATTCAAAAGGCACACCAAATAGAAACCAAGGAATGATCCTTAACAACATTTGGAAGTCATTAATTAATGTGTATAACATTCAAGCCAACAGTCATATACAGAGTTTACACAACAGTGTTGAGAATGCATGTATGATGTCTAATGATACTCATGATTAAATTATCGGTTTGGTCTTTTCAATTTATCAATATTATTATTATTGATAAATAATAATAATTTATCACTCAAAATTTATCACTCTTGACTTATGTCAAGAGTGATAAATTTTGAGTGATAAACCAAAATGTGTTTATCACTCAAAATGAGTGATAATCACTCAAAATGAGTGATTATCCACACAATCTATCATACCTCTCCTTGAACCCATTAACAGACAAATCACTGACAACTGACTCTGTCAACCTATTCCACTCATTCACAACTCTCTAAGCAAAAAATCTAGTCCTCACATCCCTTCTAACCATACCTTTATTTAACTTCCAGGGATGACCCCTTGTTCTCTCTCTCTCCAGCCAAGTGCTGAAACATTTCCCCTGCATCAATCCTATAAAACCCTTTAAGCAACTTAAATGTTTCTATCTTATCCCCTCTTTTTCTCCTATCAATTAACTTCTGCACTCCACATACCCTCAATCTATCTTCATAGGGAACATTCCAAAGACCACTCACCATCCTGGACCCTTGGCTCTGAATCTTCTCTACTGCTTCCTCATCCCTTAAGAAACCCAGGAAACTAGACTTGAGCACAGTAATACAGATGTGGATATATCAGGGCCTTACATCTAGTATAAACAGAAAATGTATATGAGTTAAAACCTGGTATTTATTATTCAAAATATTTTCAGTATGATTCGATTGTACAAAGATACTACCCAGTTTTCTTCAGAATGCTTTCATTAGTTAGTTTGAAAATCTTGAGCATTTTATTTCACTCTAGTTCATGTTGCTTGTATATATTTTTGCATTGTTATTTTCTTATGTACTATATTAAAATGATTTTATTTTTAAGATTTTGTGTGTGGTTCATATTTTAAATTTCTGACACGTGAATCTGAGTTATTTTGAATACTTGCTTAAATTGCAAGTTATAGAAGTCTTCATCATTATCAGATTTTTGATATGTACCTACATTTGGGTATACAGGAGACTTTGATAGTATTATATGATTAACAACTATTTTCAATTATTTTCTTCCAGATTCATTTATTTCCAGGTCTACAGAATGGTCACAACCAACATTCCATTCTTTTAAGGTAGTAAATGCATAAATTTATGTAATCTTCATCATCCTTTGGGTCTTTTTTCTGGCATTCCTCACTGTTTTTCTAGCCTTTCTACTGCCTATTTCTTTATGACATCAATAGCAGACCATACTATCTCAAATAGCTCTGTTAATTTGAGGTGTTTTGGTCTACTATTGATGCCATCTGTAGTAGGATGCCATCTGCTCACTCCCCTATTTTTTCCCAGAACACTCATATTTCTGGCTTCTAGTGTTTAATCAACTATTTATTCTGTTATCTACTGGGTGATTATAAAATAATATCAAGTGTTCAGAGCCCTCTAGTGAGTAATGTATTGGACGAAACACACCAATATTTGGTAGACGTACACAGTGGAACATGGGGATTCGATTTAACGAAGAAAAAAAAAACAAGTCGCCAACAGAGGAAATTTTAGTGCTGCCAAATTAATTTTAGTAGGTGTGACTAATGAATGACTAAATGGCAAATGAGACAGCACACATCAATTTCATGATGTTTATTGTTAATTACAAATGAGGTTCAATATGACCACCATTCTGTTGTTCCAGGAACTGCATACGGTGCACGACATTTTCCATGGTGGCTCGCAGCATATCGGAATTGATTTGTCCCACGTGTAACGTTATTCGATCTTTCAAAGTTGGAATATCGGGTACATGTCCTTGATACACAATGCTTTTAAGAAATCCCCACAGCCAAAGGTCACAAGGATTGAGATCAGGCGATCTCAGTGGCCATGGCATGGGAAATGCACAACTAATGATTCTTCTGTCAGAGAAATGTTGTCGCAAAACACGCTGTACCTGAAGTCTGATATGGGGTGGTGCACCATCCTGCATGAAGATGGTCAAATCGAGACTCCTCTTTGCTGCAGTTGTGGAACCACAAAGTTCTGTAGCATATTGGCATACCTGTTAGCATTGACGGAACAGGTCACTGGTCCATTTTGGCGATTTTCTTCGTAAAAGTATGGACCGATGATAAAAGATGCTGTAAATCCACACCACACTGACTTTGGGCGAGTGGATAGGCATCTGCAGACACACATGCGGATTAGTTGCAGCCCAAATGCGACAGTTGCGTGTGTTAATATCGCCGTTCAAATAAAAGTGCGCTTCGTCACAACATAAAATCTGCCACGGCCATGCATCATTCACTTCCATGTGCGCTAAGAATCTCAAAGATAAGTTGATTCGTGTGGTCGCATCACCAGGGTGCAATTCTTGAACATGACTGATTTTATAGGGGTAAAACTTCAACATTTGATGTAGGATTTTCCACACCGTTGTGTATGCATTCACCATTTGCTGGGATATTGCTCATGCACAGCTGGTACCCTGCACATTCGTCATCTCCTGTTCCACAATAGCAGTTGCAACTTGTTCAACTTGTTGGTGATTGATTGGTTTGCGTCCCCTGCCTACTGCACTGCTAGAGTTCCAGTAGTTTCAAATCGCCGAATCAGTTTTCGTAAGTTTGTTACGCTAATCGGTCCTTTTCGTAAATTTTTCCTACTCCGAAAATCACGAAGACAAGCACTGGCATTATTTTCCGCTGATAATAGAGTTTGACTAACAAAGCACGCTCACGTAAGGTAAGAGGCATCGAAAAGCAATTCGTCTACGAATGATAAGAAATCTCACATGCTTTCCTTTTATTGCATGATCGCTCACAAGAAACGCAAGAATGCAAATTTTACTCGGTAAACAGCGCCAAAATTTCCCCTGATGGCGACTTTTGGTACTATTTTTTTTGTTAAATCGAATCCCCATGTTCCACTGTGTACGTCTACCGAATATTGGTGCGTTTCGTCCAATACATTACTCGCTAGAGGGCTCTGAACACTTGACATTATTTTATAATCACCCGGTATTTCAAAATTTAATTTTCTATCTAGATTAAAATTTATACATAAATAGCTGAAATATTTTACATGTTCTATAGGTTTGCATTGAAAATGCAGTTGATATTTTCCTTGTTTTTCTGACTATTGTTATTATTATTTTTTGTCTTTTATATTGCTCGTTTTTATACCAAACTTGTTATTATTACTCAATTTTGTTAAGAGTTCTGAGGACTTGTACTGGATTTATTTAGGAGTGTATCATCAGCATAAAGTAAATAGCTGAGTTGAATTCCAGTTTTCATAACATGATTAATTCTACTTTCCCTAATACATAGTATGCCCATTAAGTAATGAGACAACAATTATTATATCACAACAAAGAACTGTATTTGGAATTGTTAACTACACAGATTCAATATAATCTCCCTCTAACTCCACACACTGTTTACATCTGTCATACAGGTGTTTCGAAGGCATGGTGGAAGTCCTGAACAGAAACCTCCTTCAGTGTCTGGATCACACCATGTTGGATGTCCTCACTGTCACTGAAGTGCTTCCCTTTCAAGACACACTTCATCTTTGGAAAGAGGATAGTCTCCAGAAGCCAAATCTATGCATTACAATGTGCACAAGCACATTGTAATGCAACAGAAACCAATTGTTGTTGTTGTGGAACAGTTCTTTCCTGCCACATTGCATGCTAGTGTACAGATGTTGCATTACTCCTAAATAATACTGACCATTCATAGTGGTGCCCTTGGGAATAAATTCATAGTGGATAATTCCAGCAGCTTTGCAACCTGACTTTCTTCTGCCTGGAAAAAGATGTTCCATACCATTTCATGCATTGAAGTTTTATTTCTGGATCAAACTGAAACCAACAACTTTCATCACCAGTGACAATTCTTTGCAACACATCATGATCTTGATCAACTGCATGGATGAAATTTTGACAGCATGCAACCTAGTGTTCTCTCTCTTTGTTTGCATGTCAATGTGTGCAGCATAAACCTCAAACAAATCTTCCTCTTGTGCAAATCTTTTTCTAAGATTAATCTGGTCATTTCCTTACTGACACCAAGCTATACAGTGAGTAGCCTAGTAGTTATTTGCCTGTCATGAGCAACAATTTCCCTAGCTTTCATGACATTTTCATTTTTCAGTGCAGAAACTGACCATCCACAGTGTATTCATCCTCCAGGGACGACAGCCTTGTCGGCAAGTGGTTAGCATATCCACTCTCCAGCCAAGAGGCTGCAGGTTTGAATCCTGCCAAGGACATGGATGTTTGTAATTGTCCTATTAACCAATTACCATATGTATTGCTGTGGCTGCTGAGACTTGTATCCTTGCACAGTATGACCTTTGATGTCTTTGTGCCATAAAAAAAAATTTTTTAAAAATTCTCATCGGACTCCCTTCCTTCTTTAAACATTGAAAATCAGCAAATCACCTGTGCATGACTCAGACACTCATTACCATAAGCTAAGCTTTTTTTTAGGTCTTGGGACATTTCTGTAGCAGTTTTTCCTAATTTACAGTAAAATTGTATCACAGCTCTTTGCTCCATGATGCAACTTCTGACACACTCATACTTCAATGGGTGCCACACAAAAACTTCTGTGTCACCCAACTCGGAAGTTGCACCTGGGATTACAACACATTCTAGCAGTCAAAACTACAAGCACGTTTTTACTTTTATTTAAGGTGCTGTTCCTGTAAAAAATCAATTTCATTTCTTAACAGACACACTGTGTAATATCATCCATAAGGAACATGAATAACAGTAGAGATAGTGTACACTTGTCTTGCATACAGTTTCATCAAAAAATCCAGTACCATTCAAGTCTAACAGCTGATTACAATTTAAGTATAGTCTATATAAAATCCCACTATGGGGATGGATGTTTGCAAAAGCCTGCTCCAGACAAGCTTGTATTGCTCATTGAGTTTATAAGAATTTTCTTTAAACTCAAGAAAATTGACCATAGGACCCATGCTCTTTCAGACAATAACATATTGTGTCAATGTTAAGGACTGCAGGATGGTGATGCTTCTCTGCTGTCTCTTCACTGGATGCTGCTTAAAATTATTGATAGTCTTGGAGATTGAACTGTCCATTCACTCTCCAACATCTAGATAGAGTTAATATGGTCTTGCTTACTCCCTATAAGGGGAATAAAAGGCATTAACAGATTTATTTATTTTTATTTAAAAAAAATTTATAATGTTCATTTATAATATAATTCTAGTGAACAGCTTTTCTCTTGGCATCTTGTCACATGCCTTTTCCAGATCCACAAAACTTTTATACAGAACATTGTTATACTTCTATAATCTCTCAGCTATTTTTTTAAAGTGAAAATTTAATCCTCACAACCAATACTTGTCTTTGTTAGGTAATCCAGCTTCTGCTTCTCCCAAGTCTCTTCCAATTTTTCTTGTTATCTTTTCTATATGCTTGTAAATTATACCTGGAATACTCAATATGGAAATATCTGTAATTCTCATATTGGTTTATTTCTCCATTTTATAGATAAGTGCTATTAGCTCTGTTCCAGTTTTGTGGAATAGACCTGATATGGGTTCCCATATCAGCTCTGTTCTTCTGACCTGTCTTTCTGAATTATGCTGTGTAGCCACTGTAAATTTGTATATTTGATTTATCTCTATATTTGAGCCTTTGGAGTATATGATTTGGTTAAATGTCATCTATTCACATCTAGTGCCATGTCATCAAATATCACTTGCCTTTCTATTTCATGTTTCTTTTCTATTTCAGCTATTTAAATCTGGTAGCATTCCTCTCAAATATCTTTTATATTACTGTTCTGTCACTGCCTGTTTCATTTAACAATCTCTCAAAGCGATTACTCCATCGAGAATCCACACATTCAGAATCTTTATTTTAATTTTTTGTTATCCTTATCCTCTCTGATTTCTTGTACAATGGCAAACCGACCCCGTGAACCCACATGGATCTAGTCATAAAATACATGCTTAATCCCTCATTCGTTTGCAAAACTTCCAATGGGCTTGATTTGGGTAGAAATAAAGATGGTTGATGTTTTAAAGAAAGCAAGTCAGAAATATCACCTACTTCAGTATCCAGTAAAACTGTATGGGAGACTCTCATAAACTGTCACATTCAAGTAAGTAATAACATCAGAAAATGTCAAATAACACGTCAATAAAATGTCAGAAATAACACCGACTTCAGTATCACAGAAACTCTATTAGTGACCCTTGTAATGGGTCCTCTGCTTTCGCATTCTTTCCACTCCAAACCAGAATATCAAGGGAGATTTTGGCCATATCAAAACAGCAACTCTTTTCAACATTCTTCGCCTCAACCCATCCTGAGAGATTGGGAAGGAAAGGGGGAACCCATATGAATTAAATAAATTCCTTGTACAGTACTCTTTCCTCTATTTCAAAGCTTTTGTGTCTTCAATAGCCTCCAGAATATTTGCCAACTTCATGATATTTATCTTCTATCTTTGTTTGCCAACTTTTACACACAGCTTAGCTTTCTTACATTTTTTGCGATATTCCATGAGGCCATCAGCTAACTAAAAGACCTGTATACTTTGGCTGGTATTGCATCCCCCCCCCCCCCCTTCAATTCAAAGATCTGCATTCTCAGCTGACGAAAGAAGCAGACAAATGAATGATGAATGCCACCCACTATTCGGCAAGACCAAATAGTTCCCCAAAGACTAAGATCCCGACATAGCTTCCTAGCAACTGTTGAACCACTAAAAACCCTCTAGAGACAAATCTTCAACAATGGCTTACACTATACTCTGAGAATAATACTGGTGTTCCAACAGCCGAACATCTTCCATGTGGTGCCCACTTGGACTGGAATACTTGGAAAAGCTTCAACAGACTTTGAACAACAGGACGCTGCAAGCAAAACCTCATCAAATGGGGGCTACCTCACTGAACCAGATAATTGTGAGTGTAGGACAGCCCAGTCCATGGAACACCTCAAATATAGAAATATCATCAACAGCTTTCTTCGGTCCATTGCTGGACATATACTTCTCCATGCCACTTCCATTTTGGCCAATTTTGTGTATCTCTCTACCATAATTTCCATAATAGAGAAAAATTTCATAATCTGTTACTGAATCTCTGAACCTTGGAGATTTCAGTGACAAAATCTGTAAAAAAAACTAATTCAGCAAGTGAAGGATGCAGTGAAGATGTTTGCAAGGATTTAAAAATTCAGAATTTTAAAGCAGTGTCATTCCTGGAAAAGAAAAAAAAAGTTCCTTTCTTGTCCCTTTCTTCAATCACCTTGCACAAAAGAGGACCTTATATCCTGCACAGAAAGAGCAGTTGATTGCACAAGATACTAGAGGAACATCTGACCATATACATCTTATGTATAGTTTCTTTCTTCATATTTTACTTATTATTCCCTATAATTTACCTATCAAATTTAAGCTGTTCTCATTTGTAATGTATCCTAATTTGTTGTAAATAATGTTGTACCACTTACTTACTATTGTACCACTTGTGCTTGGATACGAAATAAATAAATCAGCTAACTTGCTTGCTAGGAACTTTTGAAATGATTTCTTCTTTTCCAGGACAAACCACGACTCTGCTTTAAAATTCTGAATTTTTTAAAATCCTTGCAAACATCTTCACCGCATCCTTTACTTGCTGAATTGTTTTTTTTTTATAGATTTTGTCACTGAAATCTCCAAGGTTCAGAGATTCAGTAACAAATTATGAAATTTTTCTCTGTTATGGAAATTATGGTAGAGAGATATACAAAATTGGCCAAAATGGAAGTGGCTGGACATAGGCATGGAAAAGTATATGTCCAGCATTGGACTGAAGAAAGCTGTTGATGATATTTCTATATTTGAGACTACAGTTCATGTTGGATGCTACTTTTGTATTCATATTTTTCTTTTCAACTGAGTACTCATTTTATCTCTGTCAAAACTAATTGGTAGTCAAATTTCAGATCTCTTGTATACTCTTTTCCTGAACCAATATGATGATGTTTTTATCAACAATACTGTAGCCAGTAAGACTTACCTTATGTATTCTTTCATGTAAATTTATGCACATCCTTATGTGCATAAATTCATCCAATATTCCCATAACATTTTCGATATGCTAGACATTCTTTCTCTACTCTGTTGTTTAAGTCTCCAATAAGATGGCGTTTTTTCGGCTACCCTCTCAGGGCTGTATATAGTTTCATCCCCACCTTCCCTAGTTGAAGTAAATGCTGAATAGACCTCATGGTGATAGATGTTTTCATTGCCTGGTGAAATACCACCATCTTGCTTATTAAAGGCCCAAAGTGGCAAAAGCCATGTTTTGTCAGTAAAGCAAGGGTTCTGGTTTCTGTTCCCCCCCCCTCTCTTCCCATATGCAGTGTGAATGATATCCTCAGTGACATGCCAGTCATACTGTAGGTGGGCCCAGACTCTCCCAATTTGTAGCTTGAGCAGTAAAACAGTTCTGCAGGCCAGCCACTGGTTACTGCATGAGACTGAACCAGTTTATAATGAATCTGGGGGCTTCCTGATCAGCATCAAACCTGCAACTATTTATTTGCAACTACGTTAAAGAGCCAAGAGGCTATTTTTCCGGCCGCGTAAATTAAGTTAAGGGAATAATAAATCCCTCATTATTTTATTTTAAACCGCTCTGCCAATTTGTTAGTTGGGGTTTATGTAAGTTCGGTTCACTCAAACCTTGGTATTCCAGGTCTACCTACTCACTGATGAGACCTCAATAAAGGTCGAAACCAGTCTGGGTAGTGACCTCTCCTCATAATGTAAAACAGTAATACATCTCCTAGGAACTGCGTTTTACATTATGAGAAAATATTAAGAATAGTGAAGGATCTTGCTCCACCTTTGCAATGAGTTGCCCTAGTGTTATACTACCCAGGTGATCGCTTTCGCCTGGACTCGCCGATAGTTCTTCAACATGAAACTCTTTGATTTCGATCTCCGAGTTTCGTATCCGGCTTTAAAATAAAATAATGAGGGATTTATTATCCCCTTAACTTTATTTATTTGCAATTTGTGACTGGAGGGAAATCAAGTATATTGGCTGCAGGAGGAACTCTCAAGGCCACATATGGACAGGAGACCAGGTTCCCTCTATGTGGACAGTATGTGTATGTTTGTGAGCCTCTCACCTGTCATCATATGCCTCATTTCCTTTTATCTCTTCCTCCCCACATATAATGGATCACAATCCAAAGAAATGTGATTCTGCAAAAAGAATTATCCTGCAAAAAGTAGTTTAAAAAAAAACATAAAAATCAACTAAAAAAACATAAAACAGTGACAAAAATGAAATTAATAAAAGAACATCAAAAATGAAACCAAAAAAAAAATCCCCAAAACCCACCAACATTAATTCTTACCCAAAAAAAAAAGCATCCATTTCACCAACATCCTAAACCGTAATATAAACGATGTATACCACCACCTATAGACATCCAAACCAGAATTACTATTCTTATCAGAACTTCAACTCCCATCCAAATGCTGCTTTAGTTCTGATCCAAATAACAGAAATCATTCTCACAGGAATGAAGGCCTTCAGACCTCATCTCACCTCAAATTCACAGCCACCATCCAAGCTGGCTCTGAAAAAAGTGTACAAATGCACTAAAAGAAAACTCTCTACATATCATGAATGGGTTCAAGATCAAACTTCATCTGCTCACTCTGCCTATACTGAAGCTTGCAACAGCTGAAATTCACAATCAAACTTGTCGCCTCTCCAAATGGGTCTCTCTCCTTCTGGTCCTTTGTCAAGGTCATTGGGTGCAAGTTTTCCCACCCAAGTTTCCTCCACTCTAACATCTGAATGGTACTAGTCACCTCATCCAAAGATAAGGCTGACTTACTGGTATCGCTCTTTTTTATTATTATTATTATCCCAAGACCCCATAGAGTCAAAGACTCATCTAGTAGGTCACACACACACACACGCGCACACACACACACACACACACACACACACACACACACACACACACACACACACACACACACACAGCTCATCATACCGCACCTTCAACACATTCAAATTCTCTGCAGACACCAGACTCTCAGGCAAGGCATTCCAATCATTCACAACTCTGTACGCAAAAAAACCTGCTTCTCAGCCCCCCCTGCTCACACTCTCCTTACTTATACAGCTTATGGAAGCTGTATAAGGATCTCTAGTTCTCCCTTAATCTCCCACTGTTTTCTGTATAACCCCCTCCAACATTGATTCTATAACAACCCCTTACCAACTTGTAGGTCTCTATCATATCACCCCTCTTCCTCCTATCCACTAGACTCTGTAAGCATCTTCTCAACTCTCCTCATATTCGACATTCCAGAGATCAGAAACTACCCTAATCAGTCGCCTCTGGAACCCCCTCCAATATCTCTCCATCCCCCCTAAAAACCAGGTGATCAAATCCAGGCATAGCAGTCCATGTGTGGCCCAATCAAAGCCTTACACAATGGAACAAGAATCTCCCCACCTCTACAAGGTCACTGTCCTCCACATCATTCCCAGAATTCTTTGTGTTGTCCTCACAAAATTGGCAATGTGTCCCCTAAATTTCAGATCCTTATCCACTATCACCCCAAGATACCTTATTTCCTCCACCTCCAACAATATATCCTCCACCAAGCATAAATTTGCAATTTGTGAATTTTAAAACCTTATATTTTGCAACATTGAACTTGCATCCCCATTTCCATGCCCATTCAC
Organism: Typopeltis vanoorti; assembly: GCF_054136105.1. NCBI lineage: Eukaryota > Metazoa > Arthropoda > Arachnida > Uropygi > Thelyphonidae > Typopeltis > Typopeltis vanoorti. Next base: position 81,966,737 of record NC_143553.1, on the reverse strand, counting down.
TCAATTTATTCAAGTTTTCTTGTAAGGCCACACTATCTTCTCTACTCTTCATAGTTCATCCCATTTTCTTCCGATTCCTGCATTGATGACCTTTACAAAGTTCCCTCCATTTCAACAAGAAGTGCTTACTCCCTTCATGTCACCCATATTCTTCTGCCAGAAAGAAATCTGAAGAATCCTTAATAACCTGAACACATACGAGTCATCTGGTCCTGATGGTATCCACCTATTGTGTTAAACATTTGTGCCCTAGAACTATGTTAGTTCTAGGGCACAAATGTTTCAGATCCTTATTGTCTGAACATGTGTTCAGACAATACTGAACACATGTTCAGTATTGTCTTTTCAATTTATCCTATTCAACTGGCATCTACCCTACACTATGGAAACAGGCCCACATCCAGCCCATCCCAAAGAAAGGTGATAAATATCAACCAACAAAATATTACCATCTAATTGCTCTCACTTCTGTTCTATTTAAAATTATGAAGAATATCATCAACAAGCAATAATCAATTCTTGAACAGTCTACAGCCCTACCATATAATCAGTGACCAGCAATACAGATTCTGTCACTTACAATCTACAGCTAATCTTCTAGCTTTCTTCACTTGCCTCTGGACTCAAGATATGGAAAAATTCGGATAAACTTACATAGTTGCTCTCGACATTTCCATGACATTTGATCAAGTTTAGCACAGAGGCCTACTTAGCAAACTGCCATCCTATGCTCTGCCTTCCACACTCTGCAACTGAATTGCCAACTTTTTCTCAGGTCACTCACTTCGTGTCGTTGTGGATGGCTTCCTTTCTTTAAATTTCACCACCAGTGATGGAGTACCACAGAGTTCCGTTCTTTCGCCCAATCTCCTTTTGTATATAAATTACCTGCTCTCACCGACTTCCAATCTTATCCATTGCCTTTGCTGATGACAGTACACTTCATTCCTTCTTCTGATTGGTCAAACAGTGTAGTGCTTGAGTATTAAAATCCTCAAGATTTTTTATGACCAGTATTGTGAACTCCATTTTCCTAGCTATGTCTCAGTGGGACAAGAACAACCTTATAGATTTCAATGCCACCAAAACTCGGTCCTCTCTGATCTCTCGTGAAAATGAGCTTGCATCCCTCTCCCTTATTTTCACTAATACCCAGATATCAAAACACAATCAGATTCATCTTCTTCAAATGACCTATACCTCTAACTTTTCCCGACACAAACAAATTTCAGCCATAGCTTCTATAGCTGCCAAAAAACTTTGTGTATCACATGAAACACTATTTCACAGCTGCTAACTCTATACAAATCCCAAACAAGCCCATCCATGGAATATTATTCCCATATTTGGGATGGTTCACCAAAATCCTCTCTAAGATTGCTTGATTCTATTCAGAAGAGGGCAATTCGATTATTTAATGATCCCTCTCTCAGACATCCAATGTCTGCCATGGACAATGCTGATTGGCAACTATTATTCCTCCAAAATCCTTAGAACAAGAGCTACCTAGCCAACACCCTTTTGCAGTTCATCTTGAAACTTATCAAACTAACTTCGTTGATTCTTCTTTCATTCCATCTACTTCTGTTCTTTGGAACAGCATCTCCTACTCTGCCTTTGCCAAAGAATACAGCCCTAAGTTCAAAAGAAAAGTTAACAGATTCTGCTTTTCTTCTTATCCTCTTGCTCACACACTGCACTAATCTGCTATAGGTCTTGGGACCTATGGGTCAGATATATATGTGTCCTTGGACTCCTTGGGGGGGGGACACATAATACTAATAATTATATTATATATATATACATATACATACATATACAAAAGTTTTTATTTATTTTAATTTTAGACCCTTCTTTGTGGTCATAAGGACAAATCATTGTCAGTATCATTGTCAGTTTCCCATCTTGAAAGTGCTCATATAACCCTAGAGGCAGTTGCATAATAGAAGACTTGATTTTGAATTTTAAATGGCTAAAAGTGAACATTATTGTAGGGAAGTCTTACAGTACCATACAATAGTTTCTTTTGCAGCTTTTAAAGCTTTATTGGTGGCCATGTCCATAACTTAGTCTAGGTTTCTCTTCTAGCAGAAAATATTCACAATTATTCATGGAAAAATTTTTATTTGTCTTTAAAATAATCCATATCAAAAGCTCAACAGGTTGAGTACTTTTATTTTGCACTTTTTGTTGTAGAACATCAAAAATAAGAAACTATCATCATCATCATCAAATTCCTGCCATGTACCCTCAAGGGGTGTACAGGATATGACAGTACTACATGAAAAAATTACATCATTACTAACTTCCTAGGGGGTGCTTAAGGGTCAAAGCTGTATAACTGAGAGGAGACCTCCACATAGCCTTTAAAGGAATGCGGAGAACCGACCAGGGCTTCTGACCTAATGTCCAATCCTCACCTTCTCGTGGTGCACCCTGTTGGGTATCTACTTTGATACTGAATGAACGAGGATGGGCTGGCAATTTGGGATTTAGCCGACCAAATTGTATTCTTATTGGTTAAACCAAAATAAAAAATGATGGTACAACATGACAAAATTTCATGCCAGCTGGGGCGTCGCCCGGTTAAACAAGGCCCCCGTTGTTTTCGCCAGGGAACCAGGGCGAACAGCGAAAAGTCAGCTACTGGAACAAATCTAAATAAGAAACTAAAATACTTTATTTTCATAAGAAAGTAAATTAAGTTTTCTCAAACAAAAAAAAAGTAAGTTTTTTGCATTGATGATGACGAGTTAGTTGCTGGTTGAAATATTTGCAGTAATAAAATTATCATATTCTTGTGAATACATGTGTCTAATAAACCTTATTATGTCACAAGTGTCATTAAAAACTCAACAAAAGAGAGTTCGTTTCTTCTTTTTTTGAATTGCACAAATTTTGTATATTGCATTTTTTTTAAATTAGTTCTTAGAGAACAGTATCAACTTAGGTTAGCCTGCTGTTCTCTTCTGTGATGAAGAGATGTAACATCCATAAAAAAGTATAGTAAAATGTATGAACAATAAAAAATATTTAATAAATTGTAATTAATTACACAGATATTTCAATTTTAAGTATCTGAAACCATCATGAGTGTTAGATGCCTTTCAATGTGTTGCTTGTGTCCTAAAGAAATTTTATCTGGCAGCCTATCAACCAAATAGCTCTTTACTGTCTTCTCAAAAAAAAATAATAAATAAATAAATAAAAGTAACAATAATAAAATAAATAAATAATAATAATTACAAATCTGGCTTGTGTAGCTCAGTGGATGTGGTGTTTGCACACCACGGCACTTGACTGCATGAAGGAAGACTTCTTGGTTTCAATTCTAGTCGGTGACTAGAAGAAATTTTTGTAAGCCTTTTTTTCGACCAGTTCCCGAGTTAGTTGATCTCTGGCACGAGCAAGTGGGTTTTTTCTCCTGGAAACTAGGGTTTTTCGTCCTGTAAACTCAAGAAAATCGACTGTAGAAACCACATTATTTCAGACATTAAAAAATACGAGTGTTAGGGTTAGGGACCACGAGATGGTGGCACTTGTTGAGCCTTCTATCTTCACTGTGTGCCACTTAATTAGCGATAGCCTTGGGCCAGCTATCTCTGATTGGTACCAGTGGAGATTGAACTGCCCACTTAGTTTCCAAAAGTTAGATAGGGCTAAATGGTCTCGCCTACTCCCTATATACGGGAATAAAAAGGCGTTAGCTGATTTTTTTTGTGTGACAAATCTGGCCTTGCTGAACATGGAATTTGCTGCTAGCCATTAGATCCCGTAATGAAACCAAATTACTACCAAAGCAGGAATCCTAATATCTTTTCAATCACATTAGAATCTTTGGTTTCTTGTAACCAAAATGGACTGTCTACCAAAAATTTGGGAAATTGTTAGCAATAACTGTATCACTTAATTTTTTTTTTCTTAATCACATGCATAGACAAACAACCTATGTCGGATCCTAATAGTATAATGCTTACTTGGCATTCTCATGACTGCATGCAAAAAGATGCAATTATTCCTGTTCTTGCATTGTTGTTTTTGAATTTCCCACTCACTTCTTAACACTGATGATAGTTTAAAATACTAAAAACTAAAATATCTGTTTTAATTAATTATAATTTATTAAACATTGTTTACTGTGCATATATGTTTTCACTATACTATCTTCACTTGTCTCTCCTGTGTGTGATTGAGGCTGATAAATGCATACGAGCTACCCATCACTGATTCTCCCCTCCATACATTATGAAGACCACCACCAATTAGGAGACTGATTTATGTTTATTAGCTATCTGTTATTTGTGCTCTTTTCTGTATGATTAAGGTTATGAATTGGGACTATGGCTTATGCATATAGTTAGCCATTATTGGCCCCTTCCCTGTATGATCAAAGTCAGCTGTTGCAGTATAGGATTATTATTATTATTCAGGACCTCCATGGAGTCACATGATTCATTGTGCAAGGACCACCTTAAACAACACAGTCCATCATGCATTCCTTAAACTCATTGCATTCTTTGCTTGCCACCTTGTTGGGCACTGCATTCCACTGACCAGCCACCCTTCATGCAAGAAAACCACTTCTCGCTCTTGTAATCACCATTCACCACTTTCATTCACAACTTATAATGATGGGCCCCTTACTCAACCATACAAAAGTTCTCCCCAAATGTCAAGCCTGTAACTACAAAGTTTGGCAGTAGAGGCTTCATCTTCTATGCACCAAAACTTTGCATACCCTCAGTCTGTTCTCATGACTGACTTTGTACAGTCCTCATATCATTTTTGTTATTGCCTCTATATCCTTTCCAAGATTACAACATCCTATTTTTATTGATGGATTCCAAATTTCCAGACCTTACACTTAGTTGCATTAAACTGAGATCCCCATTCATTTGCCCATGTGTCTGGCTTATTCCAATCCTCCTGAAGGGGCATAACATTGTCACTAATAACTGATCCCAGTTTCACATCTTTTGCAAACAACTGAATATCCTTCTGCAATCCACTGACATAAAGGTTAAACAGTAGAATTCCTAGTACTGAGTCTTGTGGAATCTCACTTCTTCTTCCACTGTGAACAAACTTCTGATATCTATCAGACAATCAATATATTGCAGCTTAAATATCAACTTACCAACCATCCTTTGACATCCTGTCAAATACCTCAAAAAAAAAGAAAAGGTAGTATTTGCCTTTCATCAACTTCTTGTCAATTTATTATAAAAGGCAATCAGATTACTGAGACAAGAATGTCTCATTAAATCTATTGATCCACACAGATAGTTATCCGTATCTACCCAATTATATACAATCTTTCACTAACTTCACCAAAATCTTAACAACTGTAGAAGAAGCACAAACTGGTTTATAGTTTGACAACTCCATTCTGCCACCACCCTTGTGAATGGGCACTTTACCCTCCTTCCACTCCTTGTCCACCTTTCTCATAGCTGGACTCACTGAATAGCCAGATCAGTAGCTCTGTCAATTCCTTAATCCATTCTCTTAAAATGTGGTGAAATCCCATCCAGTGCCTTATTGACTTCCATAGTAATTAAAATATACTGCCCTTCCTATCATGCCAAAACATGTTTACTCTGTTCTTGTTAGTAGACCATCTTCTGTTAATCATGTTTCATTGATTCCAACAATCCTTGAATAGACTGACTATTAATGTCACCATTTCATTCGGTTTATTCCTGATATTCCTAGCATTTGTACAGAGAAGCGTGAGTGCATTATAATTATTCCTATGTTGGAAACTCTAGTTTCCCTGCTTAACACTCACTTGCTCAGAGAACAACAGTCTCTCTCTAAATGTGTGTGTTCTTCCATGCCCAAATGTAGCCCATTTCTCACATGAGAGGTCTGGAATATGTAGATGCTTGGAGTGCATTTCATGACAGAAATGCACTCCAAGCATCTATTCCAGACCTCTCTTTTGCCACATTCTCACTATCATGTTATTCATTATTGCTGCCCATTCTCCTCAACTCTACACACTACCATATCTGGATAATATGATAATATGCACATTATATAACATTAACCTGTGATCTTTCACTACCCAATTCACACTACCTCTTAGGTCATTTGTTCTAGCCATCACTGTTTTCTCATCTATTCTGTCATTTCTCCAGACAAGCACTTTTCTAGCATTCTATTCTGCACACCACGAATAATTGAATCCCTGTACATAATATCTCTCACATATCTGTTCATTCCTTGCTTACCTGGATTGCTCTCTCTCTCATATCTCTTGCTGCTATACTTGTTTGACTTCCTCTCCTTTCTACTCTTATCCTGGTTTTCCTATTCTCTCTCTTATTCCTACTCTTGTTTGCCTCACACCAGATAACCTTTTAAGTCTCATAATCTCTCCTTTCATGCTCCTCATTTTAGTTTTCATACCTTTCTCTTCCACTCTGTGCCTCTCTCTCTCTCTCCAAGCATCCAACCCTTGCTTGACCCTCACCTGCCCAGTCAACACAGTCTTTCAATTCTACTAAATCCTCAGTCACACTTCATAATGCTATATCCATTTCCATGTGATGTTAGCCTTCTTAACCCTCAGTCACTGTATTTATCTCTCTGCTGGCATTTGCTCATATTTGATGTAACTGCTGTCTGCTAAAACAGGTTACAAGATCACCCAGGTCTTCCCATTTTAAGTATCAACTCAGTTTAACCATTCAGAACAGTTATAAAATATAAACCATCAGACATTCATTTGAAGATTTCAAAGTTCTATCAACCTAGCAAAATAGTTCGCAGAATTTTCAGTTTCCAATATTACATTAAGTTTTTTACAACAGGTTTCTCTATATCACACTTTCAGTCTTGAACTATTAATCCAAATGGTACAATATTTGGGACGTCAAGATGGAAATGTCTCACTACATCACACATTCGATCTTGAATAGTTAAATACAGCAATAAGGATTAAATCATGTTTGCCGGAAATATGTTCGCTACTTCACACTAGGCATAGAAAAGATAATCTTACTGGCTTAAGCAGTATAGCTTTTTCACATCGAGAATCCTATGAACACAATTAAATTCTTGTTGACTTTCACTTTGAGACTACACAAACTTAAAAGAACCTTCTGTTTCTGTAACTGATTAATAGACTTGGGAGAATATATCCTTTTGCACTGGTTCAACTTAACTTCCAATTTCTTTCTTTTCTTATTCTTATTATCCCTTGTCTTGCATTATTCCATGGCAAGGCGATAGGAAATTACAATAGGATTAGAACTTCGAAAAAGGTAAGTCAAAGTGCCAAGCGATTCTCAGTCCTTATTCTGTTTACGCCATGTTAATCAGCCACCTTCCTTGCCTGCTTCCCTACTCCTGTGTGTCTTACTTTTTCATGTACTGCTTATCAAATCCTACTCTCCTTTCCCGCCAAAATCTGGTTCTAGCTCGTTTTTATTTATGTCCAACTGGCTTCATGGGTCATGTACAGTAACATGTGCTAAGGCATGCGCTAGCTAAAAGTAACATAATTTCTTATAGCAGCCAATCAAGTGTTATCCCAAGGAATTTCCTGGATACATCAAAAATGCACATATTACAGTTTTTAACATTCTATTAAAGGAATTAAATTCACAAAATAATTGATATTTTTAATACACAGCTTTTCATAACTGTAATTTATCCAAAAAAAATATAAATAAATAAATATTGATTAACATAACTTGGAAGAAATTACATAAATAGCATATTATGAACATGAGACTATTAGTTTTTTAAAAAAAAAAAAAAATTGTTCAGGGAATGGTAGATTATGTTGAACTCTGAATGATGTATTAACAATTTCCATTTCTCTTCATTCAGAATCCAACACACCCCAAAATGCATAACCTTACACTTTGCCACATTAAATTGACATCCATTCTCCTTAGCCCAGTCCTCCAATCTATCCAAATCATCCTGCAAAATTTTGACATAATGTCCATTCACTATTGCTCTCCATGGTTCAACCATGGAGAGCAATAGTGAATGGACATTATGTTCTCCATGAGCAATAGTGAATGGACACTATTGCTCTCCATGGTTCAACCACCCTCCATACAAAGAAACCACTCCTCACCCTCTTGCTCACAGATTCCTTTCTAACTTACAGAGATGGCTTCTTGTCATCACTCCTTCTTCCCACTGTTCATCCAAGTGTAAGAACTCCCCAGTGTCAACCCTGTAACCACCTCTCAACAGTTTAAAAGTTTCAATCATATCGCCTCTCCTTCTTCTATCCATTAAACTCTGCAGTCCACATTCCCTTAGCCAATCCTTATAACTATCATTGTATAGTCCTGAAACCATCTTTGTTATCCGCCTTTGTACCCTTTCCACAGTTAATTTATCTCCTTCAAATTCTGGGGACCAAATCTGAGAACTATAGTGCAACTGTGGTCTGATCAGGGTCTTACACAATGGAATGATAACTGTTATATCTCTGCAGGTCATCGTCCTTCTCATTATTGCAGCAATCCTCTGTGTTACCTTCACCACCTTTGCAGTATATCCCCTAAATTTCAGGTTTCTATCAATCATCAACCCCAGATCTCTTATCTCCCCCTACTTCCTTCAGTATAACTCCTCCCATAGAGTATGCAGTGTCCCATCGATGTTTCCCAAAAACCAAGACCTCACATTTTGCTGCATTAAACCGACACCCCCATTCATTTGCCCATCTATCTAGCTTATTCAAATTCTCATGCAAGGCTGCCACATCTGCACTATTACTAATAATCCTTCCCTGCTTCGCATCATCTACAAACAACTGAATATCCTCTTGCAATCCACTGAAAATGTCATTGATATAAAAGTTAAACAATATAGGTCCCAGTACTGAGCCCTGTGGACCCCACTTGTAACCCTTTGCTTCCTTGAAACTGCCTCACCATACACAACTCTCTGATGCCTATCGGACAGCCAATCCTGAATCCAGTTGACCAATCTGACATCCAGACCCATGTGCTGCAACTTAAATATCAGCTTATCATGTTGCACCCTGTCAAATGCCGTCGCCTAAGTCTAAGAAAATGGCAGTATATGCCTTTCCCTCATCTAATGCTCTTGTAACTTTATCATAAAAGGCTAGCATATTGCTAAAACAAGAGCGCTCCTTCACAAATCCATGTTGACTCTCACAGATAACATTACCCTCAACTGCCCAATGCTGTATGCGGTCCTTCACTACTTTATCCAAGATCTTACTAACTATGATGACACACAAACTGGCCTATAATTAGACACTTCCAGTCTGCTACTGCCCTTATGCAATGCCACTGTCTTACCTTCCTTCCATTCCATGGGCACCTTTCCCGCAGCCAGACTTTCATTGAAAAGCCAGGTTAAAGGCACTGTCGGTTCCCTAGCACATTCTCTCAAAACTCATGTTGAAATACCATCCAGTCCCAAAGCTTTACTGACATCCAGAGTACTCAGTATCTGAAACACACTCTCCTCCTGTACCTCTAAACCTCGAACCTACCCTATCCCTCTAGCATTAAAACTGACTCCTCCAGGATGAAATACTCCGATAAAGTGTTCATTCAACAATTCCACTATGTCCTCTGCATCACTCTATTCCCATTTTTATCCACAATATCATTCTTCCACAGTCATTTCTCCTCCTACTGGCCACATACCTAAAAAATTCCCTAGGATTTTCTTTGCATCTTAAGGCCAATCTCCGCTCACATTCCAGTTTCGTCTTCCTTACCATACTAGTTACTCTTCTGGCCTGTCTTATACTCTTCATGCATCTTCTCTTCACCTGTCTCCTTATATCTCTTCCATAGCCTCTTTTTCACATGCAATTCCTTTTTAATATTGTTTGTCATCCATTTACTCCAAATTGTGTCTCCTCTTGTTCACTCGTGGTATACAACTTACCATTGTTGCTAACAAATATTCTTTCATAATTTCCCATGCACTAATGATATCCCTACCTTCCAATTCCTCCCTCCATGAAAGTTCCCCAGGTTGACGTCTTAAACTATTATAATCACCTGCCTTATAATTCTACATACATTCCTGTCTCTTTGATACTCCTGCATGTCTATTCATTTTCCAAGTCAAAACCATATTGTCACTCTCTCCAACTGGTGGGAGAGATGTCATCTCAGTTATTATCAACTCTTCTGATGCTATAACCAAATCCAAAACTCTTGAAACCTCTTGTTCCCTCTATTACATGTTGCCTAAGACATTTGTCCCTCAAGAATTCTAGAAATTCCATTCCCTTATTGCTACATGCATCTTCCTCTCCCCAGTTTATACTACTGTAGTTAAAATCTCCCATAACAATCATTCTTCTTGCAGTTTCCAAACTCAACTGTCTGAACATTTCCTGGTCCCCACCCTCTGTGCTCCTGGGTCTGTAGCAACACCCCACTAAATATCCTGTCTTGCTCACCTCTACCTCACACCATATGCTTTCAAAATCATTAGTGCCACTGCTTTCCAAAGTCTCCACTCTTAGAGGACATGTGTCGTCACTTATCATAAGCAGTACTCCACCACCACGCTTTTCCTTCCTATCCTGCCGAAAAATGCTGTACCCAGTGACTTCTATTTCTGTCATTATATCCTCTTCTGTCAACCACGTCTCAGTGATCCCAATAATTTTTGGCCAGGCTGATGCTATCTGCACCACCAATTCCTCTCCTTTATTCTGGATACTCCTGGCATTAGTATAAAGCATATAAATGTCGTTGTTTCTATACCCAGCATTATCCCCTCTAGACTCCACTGGACTCAGTGTTAGCTGATGTCATCCCCCTTCTCCCAAGCACCCATTTCCATAAAGAGGCCACCCCTGCTACCATCCTCCCTGGGACACACTAACTTTCAGAACAGCAATCTCTCCAGATGCCTACGTCCTTCCTCATTCAAATGTAGGCGGTCTCTCTCTTGCATACAGTTCCTTTCTGTCCTCAAATGCACTCTAAGCATCCACATATTCCAGTCCTCTCGTCACAGATTCTAGCTATTATGTCATTCAGTATTACTGCTCTTCTGCTCAGCTCGTCATTATCATACCTAGGCAACACACACACTATCATTCCTCTCTGTATATCAGACAGAAATAGGAGGAAAGAAACTGAAACTAGTGATTTGGTGTGAGTTATGAAGAGAATATGTGATTAAGAAAAAGGAATGAAAAGAAAACGAAATATGTTTGTTAAAAAAAGTTATGAAAGTCTGGCGATGGCAGAAGTCTTTCTCTGATAGAGAAGAAATTGTTAAGCCTTGTCTCCAAATATTTGCAAAAGATGTCTTGGTGATAAAAATATCAAAAGGAAAGTAGACAAAATTGCTCTGTAAAAGCAAACAGTTGTACAACACACCGAAGAACTCTCTCATGATCTATCTGAGCAACTGAAAGACCTTGTCCGTGCTTGTACTTTATTTTCTTTAGCTTTGGATGTATTTGTTGACATATGTGATGTTGCCCATTTAAGCGTTTTTATAAAAGGAATTGATGATAATTTTAACATTTTTGAGGACCTTATCGGCCTTGAATTGCTTAATGGAAAAACAAGAGGATCAGACGTATTGAGAAAGTGAATTCATGCCTAGAAAATTTACAAGTAGATTTTAGTAACCTCATCAGATTTTGTACTGATGGAGTGCCATCAATGATAGGTAAAGCCACTAGGACTACAACTTTGCTTGAAAACTTTTTCTGCTGTCCTTGACTAAAATATCACTGCATTGCGCACCAAGAGTCACTGTGTGGAAAAACGTTAAATTTGCAAATTGTTATGTTGCTGGTTGTGAAATGTGTGAATAAAATTAGAGCAGATGGATTAAACAGAAGACAATTTGGAGAATATTGTAAAATGCTAAATTTGGAATATAGTGATCTTGTTCTTCATTGTGAGGTTTGCTGGCTTTCTAGAGCAGGGATCAGGAACCTTTTTGAACCAAAGAGCCATTCCACCAAAAAAATTAATTAAAACAAAATTTTGGGAGTGGCAACTTCAATTCGATTTTTCCTGGTGACTCAAAAGTGCCGTTAGTTCAAACTTAGGTAAATTTGTTTTTAATTGAGCACTTCCAGATATCAAATACCACTTTTATGTTTGCATATAAATTTTTTATATGTTCAATAAATAAATAAAAAAACATTAAGTTTGATTAAGTTTTTAATCACAAAACATTTTTAAGTAAGTAAAATATTGCAAAAAAGTGAGAATTTGTATTGCAAAAAGAATCAGTTCGAACAAAAATACAATATTATATATATATTAATAGATATTTGATTGTTTAATTTAAAATTTACTAATGAGACTTTTGATTTTGCATCTTCTCAGCCAATTTACTTAAATCTGGATTGTATGTCGTGCACACTTTAATAGTAATTCGGCTTTCAAACTTTAATCAGTCAATTTGTACCTATAATTATTTTTAATGTAATTCATTGAAGAGAAAAATTGTTCTCAATTCTACGGAAACGTGTCAAAACTCCAAAATGCAAGTTGCCTGGCATTTGAATAATTAGTTGGGAAAGAATTCCAACATTTAAATATAATTTCCTGTGGTGTTTCTTCCATAGTTTCCTCATTTTCTTCAATTTGTGCTACCATTTCCTGAAGTTTTTGTACCCAGATGCTTTTATTCTGAATTTCCAGAAGCTCCATTTGTAGTTCTGCCATTGATATTCTGGAAAAAGCTTCAATATCTATGAATTTTAAATTGCAATTTAACGGATGTAATATATCTCCTGATGTTTTTTAAAATCATGAAATTTGCTTGTAAATGAATCTAAAATTACAGTAATCATTTCAGCGAATACTTTGCAATCAACTTTTTCTCGATTTAAATTCAATCTATAATTTTTTAGATTTCAAAATATATAAATTTTTCTTCAGTAACATCTTCGAAAAACACTCTTAGTTTTTGTTCAAAGGTAAGGACTTCCTCTAGTAATTGTAAGGCTGTGTTTCCCTTCCGTTGCAACTTCAAATTCAGCTTATTAAAATGTTCTGTCATATCAAGCAAAAAACAAAAATTTTGTATCCATTCGGGATTACTGAGAAGTTCCACATGATTTACGTTATAATTTTTAGTGGTTAAGCAAACTGTTACTTCTTTTAAGCACTGAAAAAAAAAACGTTTTAATGCTTTTCCTCTTGATAACCATTGTACAGATGTAAATGTCACTAAATCTTTATGTTGACTACCTAGTTCTTCTAAAAATGTGTGAAAAAGTCTGTGATTCAATGCCTGAAATCGAATGAAATTGATCATTGGCACAACAAAATCCATCACTCTTTTTAGTTGTGGTAATAATCCCAAAGAATTTGCAACTAAAGCTTCTTGATGCAAATGCAATGAAATGAAATAACTCCATGTGGAATATGAGTGGAGAATAATTTAACAAACCCCTTATTTTTCTCAGTCATAAAAGGCGTGCCATCGGTCGCAATGCATACTGTATTATTAATTTTATATTTTTATTCTGTAAACTGGTTAGAAGGTTTTTCTGAAATATCTTGACCTGTAGTGTGTCCTTTAAGTATTAGCAGATCAAGTTCTTCTCGAGTGCCAGAAGATGTGATATATTCAGCCATCACACAGCATTGCGCCATATCGGAAATATCATTTGATTCATCAACTGCAATAGATATAAAATCGGCAGAATTAATATCCATAATTTGCATATTTGAAACTTCTGTAGAAATTGTTACAATCTGTTCCTTGACAGTTCTAGCTGAAAGAGCATGCATTTTTTTAGAAATTCACCATTGGAAAAAGGTTTTCCCACTTTTGCTATTTCAAGGGATAACAAAAAACTTGCTTCAGTAGTATTCGACGAAGATTTCGTCCAAGCTGACAAATTTCTTTGCTGAAGCAATGTTTTCTTTTGTAATTCTTCAATAGCTTTTTTTCTATTATTCGCCCTCAGGATATTTTTTACTGAAGTCTAAATGTTTTCCTCGAAAATGTCGTTCAACATTACTTGATTTGTTATTTTGAAGTCGTAGATGGCAAATTAAACATTGCGGATTTCCATTTATTTCTATATATGCAAATTTCTCTCTCCACATTTTATTGAATCCTCCGTTTTCTTCGATTATTATTATTTTTTCTTGAACTCATATTAGGAAGGTTATTATCACAAATTTACCTGCAAGTAAAAACACAAATTCAACATAATAACATAATAAAAATTAATTTGTGCGTAACATTACCTGACACTAAATTAAACACCAGTTTAGTACCACAATAAATAAGTTAACTAACAGAATATTTATTTTGACAGTTAAAATCCATATGTATCTAAAAACCGTGGTGTTTGACAGGACAGCTGATCAATTAGTTCAAATTTTCACCTTGGTGCTAGTTACCTTAGCCATGCGTAACACGTGTCACGCATAATATCTAGCGCCACGAACAGGCCGTATCAAAAAACAATATTTAGTTGTTTGTATTGATCATGTATCTTTTAATTCAATATAAAAGAGCCGCACGTTTTTCAGCCAAGAGCTGCATGCGTCTCCGGAGCCGCCGGTTCCCGACCCCTGTTTTAGAGCATAGGTTCTGAGCAGATTTTGGATACTGAAAAATACTGTTCATAATTTTCTAGAGGAGGAAAATGAGATGCCTGAGGAAAGAGCCCTTTTATGTGATAACAATTGGCTGTTTTATTTAGCATTTTTAGTTGATGTTACCAGCCATCTCAGCGAGTTAAATTTGAAACTGCAAGGCAAGAACAAATAATTTCCTAGCTTAGTAAATGATATCAATGCATTGAAGATGAAGTTAAAACTGTTTATAGTTCTCAGTTAGAAAATGAGGATTTGAGCCAGTTTCCACACTTAAAAGAGCACAGTGAATGTGTTGAAGATAACGATAATTTTACAAAATACATCTAAAAAATCAGGTTATTGCAAGCGTCAGTTGAAAGTCGTTTTCATGAATTTGCTAAAGAAGAGGAACTGCATACTTGCATTTATAAACCCATTTTCACTTAGTGAACACAAAATATGAGGATACCTAGTAATATACAAATGGAAATTATTGACTTGAAAACAAATTTATTACTAAACATGAAATTTATGAGCTTCCCTCAGTCCCAAATGCTTCTGAGATGATTAATTTCTGGTGATCATTATATTAATTTCTGTGAGCATTTTCCAGAATTAAGAAAATTTTCCCGGAGTTATATTTGTCGTTTCAGAACAACAGTTGTGAAGAAGCATTTTCAGCCATGAAATTGATTAAAAACAAAATGAGGTTGAAATTGACTAATTCAAATTTGAATAATTCTCTGCTGCTCTCAGTAACTAATTTAACTTGAAACATTAAAAGCTTGGCAAAATCAAAATGGACTCAAAAAGTATCATTAAGATAAGTAATGTTTATCTTGTTTTTATATTAAATCACTATATCATGTATATATTAAATATGTCTATATTAACGTTTTTACAGGAATTTTTAAGGGTACAAGAGTTGTATTGCTTGTCTGAACTTATACGTGAAAATATTGGCACATGGAACACAAAAGGTTGGCCTCCCTTGCCTTAAACGATGGCATGCTATCGGTTGACTGATGCACAGTGACTACCATTATTGAAAGTAAAAAGACATTGCAATATACAGAGATATAGTGTACCAGAAAAATACTTGAAACACTAGGAACTTCAAAATGAAAACTCTCCATGCTCAATAATGATCAATCTGAGCAAGACACATCCATATTTAGAATACATTCTCAAATAATTAATAACAAAGTTTAGCATTTTTCTTCTCACTTCACTATCAATAATACCATGATCTTCACCTACTAGGATGGGATTTTCTTTAGGTTCATTTTTTTTCAGTGGAAAAAAATTGAAGCGATATTCCAACTGATTGGTGAAGTTGGCATGAATTTTTAAGTCTGATTGTTTATTTTATTTATTTATTTCATTTTTTTTTTTTTTTTTTTTTTTTTTGAAAGTTAGGTTATTTTTCTTTTTATGGAACAGTGATCTGTTCCATAAAAAGAAAAATAACCTAACATTTAGTTCATTATGAAAGGCTAAGTGATGCTATCATATTTGATAGCATCACTATCAAATATTTGATAGCACATTTTATATTTGATATATCAAATATAAAATATATATTTGATATATTTTATATATCATATTTGATAGCACATTTTTTAGGAAAAAAACTTTATCACTGAATATTATAATGAATTTATAGTATTTCAAATATAAAATAATAAATAGGTCTACTTTCAACTAGAGTCAACTTTCCTAGACCAAATTTTATCTATCTATAACTTCATTCTCCTCCATCCATCCAGTCTTTTGCGTGAACATGTACAAACACTCCTTTAAGCAGTTTTTTTTGGGTAGCTTTTTTTTAGATCCTTTTCCTGATTCTGCCAAGTTCTTATCATTTTCTCAGTTGGGGGTGGCCTGAAATGCCTCTCTTCAGCCCTGTTGTTTATTTTTTGACGGTATATATTAGAACACAGAATAATAAGTAAATAATTATTTATTGACTTATTGCTGATATTTCACTGGTGTTATAACCTGCATCTTCAGACCACAAAAAACATAGTTTGTCACAATACACTAGACTATAACAACATGGTGTAATCAACGGACTAGTTAAACAAAACCGTAGCAGCAATACAAAGACTGAAGTCCTAATTTGGTGCCCTCTATCTGAAAAAAAAAAAAATTGCAGCTACCACACAAGACTAGAGTCCTAAAAAAGATAAAAAAAGAAAAAACAGTACTAGTTTTTTCTTAAGATAACTGTCTCCCAGATTTTAAGCAAATTTATACAGCCATATTTGTTGAGATTTGATGTGTGTTTCAGGGCTTCTGTTGCCTCTAAGAACAATCTCTCTGACTTGTAAGAGCTTCTGTGCAGTACTTTTGTTTTCTTCCAGTTGATCCTGTGTTCACGGGTATCCAAAACATGGTTTGCTAGGCCCGACTTGCTATAGTGATAATACGAGATGTATCTTTTATGTTCACTGATGCGGATGTTCACAGTTCTTCCTGTTTGACCATAGTAGGCTTGATTACACGAGCAGAGTACTTTGTAGACTCCTGGATGCTGTCCTTGGGTGAATGGATAAGAGTTGCTAATTTGACAGGGTTTGTACATGGTGCATAGTTCATATTTTTTAAGAATTCTAGAAATCTTTTTGGATGTGCCTTTAATGTATGGGATGGTGACTGTTTTGTTGTAGTTCTCTGTGGTGGATAGTGGGAGGGATTTCTTAGGAGCGTTAGTATTTTGTTTATTTTATGGGGATTATAGCCATTGGCCAAGAAGGTGTGGCGTAAGTGAGCCAGTTCAGCAGCAAGAGCATTGTCATTGGAACACATTGCTCTTGCTCTGTGGGTTAGCATTTTTAAAATACCATACTGTTGAGAAGGGTGATGGTGTGATTGTTTGTGTAAATATCTCCCTGTATGTGTGTGGATTTTCTAAAAACTGAAAACATCTGGAAGACGTGTGATAAGTGTATCCAGGAAGGGCAGACAGTTATTAGCTTCCAGTTCCATTGTAAAGTGGATTTTTGGAAAGTGGATTGTAAAGTGGATTAATAACTGTCTGCCCTTCCTGGATACACTTATCACACGTCTTCCAGATGTGTGATAAGTGTTTTCAGTTTTTAGAAAACCCATACATACAGGGAGATATTTACACAAACAATCACACCATCACCTTTCTCAACAGTATGGTATTTTAAAAATGCTAACCCACAGAGCAAGAACAATCTGTTCCAATGACAATGCTCTTGCTGCTGAACTGGCTCACTTACGCCACACCTTCTTGGCCAATGGCTGCTATAATCCCAATAAAATAAACAAAATACTAGACACTCCTAAGAAATCCCTCCCACTAACCACCACAGAGAGAACTACAACAAAACAATCACCATCCCATACATTAAAGGCACTTCCGAAAAGATTTCTAGAATTCTTAATAAACATGAACTACGCACCGTATACAAACCGTGTCAAATTAGCAACTCTTATCCGTTCACCCAAGGACAGCATTCCTCCTTTATCACATCCAGGAGTCTACGAAGTACCCTGCTCATGTAATCAAGCCTATTACGGTCAAACAGTTAGAACTGTGAACATCCGCATCAGTGAACATAAAAGATACATCTCGTATTATCACTATGGCAAGTCGGGCCTAGCAGACCATGCTTTGGATACCCTTGCACACAGGATCAACTGGAAGAAAACAAAAGTACTGCACAGAAGCTCTTACAAGTCAGAGAGATTGTTCTTAGAGGCAACAGAAGCCCTGAAGCACACATCAAATCTCAACAAATATGGCTGTATAAATTTGCCTAAAATCTGGGAGGCAGTCATCTTAAGAAAAAACTAGTACAGGTTTTTTCTTTTTTATCTTTTTTAGGACTCTAGTCTTGTGTGGTAGCTGCAAATTTTTTTTTTTTTTTTTTCAGGTAGAGGGCGCCAAATTAGGACTTTAGTCTTTGTGTTGCTGCTACGATTTTGTTTAACTAGTCTGTTGATTACACCATGTTGTTATAGTCTCGTGTATTGTGACAAACTGTGTTTTTGTGGTCTGAAGATGCTGGTTATAACACCAGCGAAATATCAGCAATAAGTCAATAAATAATTATTTACTTATTATTCTGTGTTCTAATATATACCGTCAAAAAATAAACAACATGTACGACGAACACATAAGTCTTTCTACACGTTTAAGGAATCTCTGGAGCGCTGTTTCCATGTTCTTTATCATACACAATCATGTAGCTTGTATGCAATATTGTAGCAATGCCTACGTTTTTCAGCCATAATTTGCTAAGAAATTTAGAGAAAATTTAACGGCAGAAATTTATCACCATTCAACAACCGTGACAACAACTGGAAAGTTTAAACGACAGGAACACAGCTGCGATCGTCGATGACAGCGCATGCGCATCCACTGAACTCTATGTAACTGGAATGCTCTCACACACCACAAGGAAGCAAGAAAGAAATCGCATAACTTGGAACAGAGTAAACTTCCAGAAATGAAAGTAATAAAAAACTGAGTATCAGTGTATAAGACGCACCCTGTTTTTCAGAACTATTTTCAAAGAAAAAAGTGCATCTTATATGCTGGCAAATACAATAATTTAAAACATCACCTAGGTAAGTGATGTTTTAAATTAACTCTGATATAATTTGGAAACTTGAACATCATTTCTTCTGAATTTTCTTTTTTTATTTAGTTCTCTTCATTTCTTTCATTATTGTTTGAATTTGTTCTTTTTTTATATATTGTCCTTGCTGTTTTCAGTATTTTCCATGTTGCATATTCTGCCTCATTGACTCCCAACCAGCTATGATGTCTATAGACATCCAGCTAAATCTCGATACTATTCTGTAACATCCATTGAATAACATGGATAAGAAGTGTAATTTGGTCTCACTATTTCATCCACCTCATCCAGTATGGAAGTTAATGGTTTCCAACCAGTTCCTCTGTTTAATATCTTCTGTATTCCCTCCCCATCTGTTCTTGTGTTATTGTTTTCATTCCTCAATAGAAGACATGATGGCTTAGACTTCACTCTTTTTGGTTGTAAAATATCAATGGACATTTGTTATGATTTCTTTTCATTTTATTTTTTCAAGCATTGATGATTGTGTTGCATATTGGTTTATTTTAAATACTTCCTTCCTACTCCCTCTTAATTTCTTTCATCTCTTATTATAGCTGATAAAAATTTATTTGGAGTATTAATTAAATTTATATTTATATATCTGTTGAGACAGATCTCCAAAAATGAAGACTGGTAATTTCCTTGAGGTTTTTTTTTTTTTTATTTATTAATTTTTTTTTTTTTAATAACTGAAATAATATTAATTCAAGGAAATAAAATACTTTAAAATGCTTCATCCATAACTACTAATACTTGGAACCCTAACTGGTATATTAATGTTTGAAATAGAGTTCTGTGGCTTTTTTTTTTTTTACCTGAGTTGAGGATTAAAATCCTGAATTTATTGGAGGAAAAACTCCTGCATGCCTGTGCCAAAGACTGAAAGAATCAAAACGAATTAGCCAGCTCTTTGACTAATGAACTGGCTGAAAAAAAGGCCTAGGAAAAGTTCCTGTGGTTGGTGACTACAATTGAATCTAGACTTCTTCTGGAGGCTAATGTTATGGAAGCTGAATTATTACCATGCTGACAAACTCCCCCCCCTTCTCTGTTTATATTTCTAAAATTATTTTTAGAAATTCAATTAATAGGTTCCTTCTATCTTTCAAACATTCACTATAGTAAACATTGTTATAGCACTCTTATCAAACACTTGAAATGCCTGCTCCAGTTCTATGGCATTAGTGCTATTAAAAAATAAATTAATAAAAATAAGATAAAAATCACTATAGCAGATCTTCCACTATAGAACCATGCATTCTTTTGGTACTGAATGAGTTCACTATGGTGATTGTACATTTATTTATTTTATTTATTTATTTATTGTATATTTATATATTTAATGATCTTATCATTAAATAAGGGAGGGAAAAACCTGCATTCTTGGAAATATTCTGGGACTTTCTTTACTTTTATAAATGGCCACTGCTAATCCTACACTCAGAATTTATAAACCTTATTATTAACTCTGAGAATGGCTGACTCTTCTTTGTCATGCAAGTAATGTGTACACAAAAATTAATACAATTCAATGATATAAATTTAAAATGTGCTTTTTTTTTTTTTTTATAGGAACAATACATGTTAGTTCATAGAGCAGTTGCAAGTATGTTTGAGCAACAACTGCGAGTTATAGATTGCCACACATATGAGAATCTGGATGAAGATGGAGAACCACTGATATGGAAAGAGTTGCAAGAGGTATGTGCAGTTATAATTTGCATAACGTAATCAATAATTGTTATTTGAGTGATAAAACATAGAATATACAAGGGTGGTCTGAAAAGTTCTCAACCTCGACAATAGATGGCAACACTATTGGCAAGATTTGTTTTTTTTTTTCTAAGTTGGTACATCTGTTATAAGCATCCATTTGAAATTGCAAGTCATTCTATCAAGTAGTTTTTTTATACAGCTGTCTGAAGCAAAAGCGTTGTCTATATCCCTTGAAATGGGTAAAATTAAGTATCGTGCAGTTATAAAATTCTTTGTAAAAGAAGGTTTAACGGCAAAAGAAATTTATTTGAAGTTCATAAAAGTTCATGGGCACTCTTCTCCTCATTTTTGACAATTAAGAAATGGGCTGCCAAGTTTAAACTTGGCCGTACCAGCCTTGAAGATGATCCACGTGAAGGACTTCCAAAAAGTGTAACACCAGAAATCATTGATCAAGTGCACAATATGGTATTGGATGACTGGCCAGTCAAAGTGCGTGAAATTGCTGAGACTATAGTCATTTCAAAAGAACGTATAGGATATATTTTGCATGAAGAATTGCAAATGAAAAAGCTTTGCGCAAGATGGCTGCCAATCTTGCCCACCACAGATCAAAAACGTACTCGCATGAAAATCTCTGAACAGTGCTTGGAGTGTTTTAACAAGAATAAAACTGATTTTGTGCATCAATTTATTACTATGGGGTGAGACTTGGATTCACCATTACACACCAGAATCCAAACAGCAGTCAAAACAGTGGACAACAGCCGGTTAGCTCCAAAGAAGACAAAGTCAGTTCCATCAGCAGGAAAGGTCATGGCATCAGTGTTTTGGGATACTAAAGGCATTTTGTTTATTAATTATCTTGAAAAAGGTAAAACAATAACCAGGGAATATTATTCTGATCTTTTAACCAGATTAGACAAAAAAAAGTTTCGTGAGAAAAGACCCGGTTTGCAAAGAAAATAAACATCTTTCATCAGGACAATGCACCTGCCCACAAAGGTGTTTTGGCAATGGGAAAATTCAGGGATCTGCACTATGAATTGTTGGAACATCCACCCTATTTCCCAGATTTGACTCTCTCTGACTTCTATCTCTTCCAAAACTAAAACTCTTCCTCACTGGTCAGCGTTTTTCTTCGAATTTATAGGTGATTGCAGCTGTAGAGGAGTATTTTGCAGATCTTACTGAGAACCACTACAGAGACAGGATGGTGTTGGAGCATCGCTGGAATAAATGTATTAGTGTTAAGGGAGATTATGTTGAAAAATAAAAATAATTTTGAAATTATAAATTCATTTTTTCATTGTTATGCCAAGAACTTTTCAGAACACTCTCGTAAATATACACAAAATGTTTAACAGTCTATAATTTAAAGAACAAAGGCAGTTTATTTAACTGTCTCTAATTATATATAGCTAAAAAAATTAATTTCATCTCACTCACTGTACATATGAGTATATTGAACCTACATTAATAATATAACATAACTAGAATTATGTTATATTATTAATGTCCACGCGGTTAGCCTAGTGGCTATGCGCTTCGCAACCATATGCCTGGGGAAGGAGTGTCCTAGGCTCGATTCCCGTCGGTGACGTGAGGAGCTGAAGGATCTTCCTCAGCCATAGCCGAGTTAGCCAGTCTTGGGCGTGGACAGCAGGGTTTTTTCCCCAGTTTATTCTGGGGTTTTTCATCCCGCAAAGCAGGCAAACTGGCCTTGAGAACTCAACACTACAGGCCATAGGATACACCGGGGCATAAGGCTGACCACCTTATCCTGTAAACGGAGTGAGGTCAGATGATCAATGGACCCTCGACACCGCAAGGTAAAAGAAGGTATAAGGAAGATTACATGATGACAACTAGAATTATGTGCCTGTCTAAATGTGTGTGGGGGGATGGGGGGGGGGAATTGCCATAGTTTGATGCATAGAATAGATTGTGATAAGCCAAATCTCAATCATCTACTCCCCTTGCCAAAGAAATACAGACTTTAAATATTAATGTTTCATTCCTGTCAAACCCTTGAACAAGAATGCATCTCTTTGTACTGAAAAACAGTGTGAAGAAAGCTGTTCCGAAGAACAGAAAGTAAATGGAATAAAAAAAGAAGGATGAGAAGCTGGTTTACTAAGCTTGAACCAGAATTGTATATGAATGTTGACCAGAAACAGCTTGTGTTTTTCACATGCTGAAGGGAAATTGGAGAAATGTTGGTGGTCAAGACAGAACTGCACTAAACAAATGTTAGCAAACAAGTTTATATGACTTATCTTCATCCTTTCTTTTAGTGCTACATGGTGATCAGCATTCGTTTTAGGTTGACTATGTTACTGTTACCTGAAGGCAATTGGTGGCTCCTGTTTCTTGCTTCTGGCTGATTGTTGTTATCACCCGCTTGTAATTGGTTGTTAACATTCACTGCAGAGAAATTCAAATATGTCCATTGGTTTTGTCAATCTTTTAGATAACTTTTTTGATAACGACAACCAAGAAGCAAGAAATAACAGGCGCCACCAATTGCCTTCAGTTAACGGTAATGTAGTCAACCTATCGAACCATTCCTTAAACAAAGATGAACTGTCACTACTCAGCAAAGGCTTGAACTTTGCCGTTTAACAAACTGGATTTTATTTATAATATTGAAAGAGGCTTATGATTCATCCATACTACCAAAGCAGATAAAATACGTTTAGAAACTGCCAACATTTTAAATGTAAATTATAAGAAAACAATAACAAGCAACAACAAAACACGATTTAACAGCGGTGAAATCACTAAAATGAAATCTGACATCATAATATCTAGAGCTGATAACGGCAGTGTCACCGTTATTTTAAATCGAACCACATATTTAGAAAAAATGAATCTGCTAGTCTTGAACAACAGTACATATCATCTTGTTAACTATGACCCAACCAATAGAATAAAAAAGAAAACATAGTCTATGATTCTTATCAACCACCCCAATCTGAACAATAATGATGGTCTAAAAATCCCAAGCATATGGGGAAGGCACACATATCCTACCCACAGAACTTTTTTCTCTAAGAGAACTATAAACAGGACTGTAGATAATCCAGAATCCTAAATCTAAAATAACAATTGTAATATTAAAAATAGGACATCTTTGTTACTGAAAGAAGACTATCTATAAGAAGGAATATTTTTCCCATGTTATCTTAAATAGAATTTAGCTTTGATGTAGTTTCTAAATAATTAATTTATTTGTAATTTTTTTTTTTTTTTGCTAGAGGTCATGCCAGTAGAATAATCAGTGATCAAATCATTGTTTCTTTAGTTTACTGTGTGTAATGTAACTCAGCTTGTCCTTATACATTTGTATATACTCCAGATGATGATCTTAACATGAAGATCGAAACATCGGGAAAAAGAGTTATTTATAAACGTTGTAAAGTCCATAATATCTAAAATGAATGTTGATCACTGGGCAGCACTAAAAGAAAGGAAGCTGAGACTTAAACAGCCTAGTCAAAGGTACTGCCAGTTCCCTTGCACATTCTTGTGAAACCCTAGCTGATATCCCATCTAATCCCACAGCTGTATTTACATCAAGATTCTGCAATATCCTAAGAACCTCCAATTCATCCACTTCTGTTCCCACTTTAGTGTCTGTCACATAGGTTAAAGCAGTAACCTCACTAGGGTGATATATCCTTACAAAGTGGTCACTCGGTAATTCAACTATTTTATCCACTTTTGTCTCCTTGTGACTATCATCACTCATTAAGGTTAATTTCTGTAGTCATTCTTTATCTTACTTGCCATGTAACAAAAGAACTCTTTGGGATTTCCTTTGGCCTGCTCGGCTAGATTCTGCTCACAGTCTCATTTTAACTTCCTTGCCATGGTGGTCACTTTTCTCTTTGTATACCCTCCACAGCATTTTCTTCTTCTGCAGCTCGTGCTTAATGATATTACTTATCTATCTAACTCTTACTCAATTAACCCTTCTTACCCTAGGTATACAATTTAATACTTCTTCCTCTAGGTGATCCTCAACTATATCCTGTGCACTACTAATATCCTTACCTTGCAGTGTTTTATACCATGGTACAGATTTAAGCTTCTTCCTAAGATGTCACAATCACCTGACTTGTAATTCCACAAATATCCCTTCTTGATAGAATATTTGTCATGTTTTACAATCTCCTAAGTCAAGACTGCATGGACAGTTTCACCAATTGGAGGCAATGTTGTCAACTTGGTTAAGGATAGCTCTTCTCATCCTATGACCATGTCCAATACTTCCCCCCCCCCTAGTCCCCTTCATCATCATATGCTGCTTTAATTTTGGGAATTATGGAAAATTCATTCACTATAACAGAGTTCAAAAAAGTCCCATGCAAAGCCCAATAGCAATAATGGTATGTTAAAAGAAATTCAATATAATAAACTTTCCAGTGTCTGTCTTCCTTTGGTCTCTCCAAGTTTGCTGGTGAGAATAAGCTCTATCTTCCTCTAAAGGTAAGTATGCAAGAGACTGTGAAATTTACTGTATTACTCAACACAGTATATTCATTTTAAGCTTACTTCTCCTTTCATCAGTGAACTCGATGCTTCTGCTGAAGTTTAATGAAGAAAACACACATCTAGAAATAATAATTACTACTTAAATTGATTTAGCTAATAAATTATTATGCCAATATTTTGCATTGGTCACCAGGCATCTTTGTGAGCATGAAGAAATACAACTGAGCACATGCATGCAGGCATACACTAGTAGGAAGGCAAAGGTAGAGTATTTAAGACAGGATCAACAGGTACTGAGATGTTATGGTACCACCTTCTGGATCTAGTGATTGGATCTAGTGATTTTTATCCATGGCATGGTGTGCTTCTCTGAAACATGTAATGGACATAGCTTTCATATTCCTCATCTTATCTTCCTTTTACCCTCTTTTACCTTGCAGTATAATAAAATTAGTTTAATCCTTTATCCAAGTGTGAGCAAACAAAGTTTGCGCCTGAAGTATCTTCAGGACTAGGGTAAAGTGATACAACACCAGGGTAGAGATGACCTGCTAATGCTTCTGCCTGGTATTTCCACTATTTCCACTATTTCCACTAGGGCCTGGCTCCCACTGAAGAGACCTCAATAAAGGTCGAAACTAGTCTGGGTAGTGGGCCTTCCTTTAATGCATAACATTAGACATATCCGCAAGGAGATGTGTTTTGCATTATAGGAGATACTGAGTTAGGAGTGTTGGTAGCTTTCTCCACCTTTGCAACGAGTTGCCCTGGTGTTGTATCACTTTACCCTAGTCCTGAAGATACTTCAGGCGCAAACTTTGTTTGCTCACACTTGGATAAAGGATTAAACTAATTTTATTATACTCTAACCAAGTGAAAAAATAAACTTTCAACATCTTTCTCTAAATCCAGAGTAATTTATTAAAAAAGGGTGGCACACCATTTGGCAACTCCTATAGGTAGAGATGACCTGCTAATGCTTCTGCCTGGTATTTCCACTATTTCCACTAGGGCCTGGCTCCCACTGAAGAGACCTCAATAAAGGTTGAAACTAGTCTGGGTAGTGGCCCTTCCTTTAATGCATAACATTAGACATATCCGCAAGGAGATGTGTTTTGCATTATTGCATTATAGGAGATACTGAGTTAGGAGTGTTGGTAGCTTTCTTCACCTTTGCAACGAGTTGCCCTGGTGTTGTATCACTTTACCCTAGTCCTGAAGATACTTCAGGTGCAAACTTTGTTTGCTCACACTTGGATGCTTCTGCATCCAAGTGTGAGCAAACGTGAGCAAATATCAAGTGTGAGATAGTGGAAATACCATGCTTCTGCCTGGTATTTCCACTAGGGCCTGTCTCCCACTGAAGAGACCTCAATAAAGGTCGAAACTAGTCTGGGTAGTGGCCCTTCCTTTAATGCATAACATTAGACATATCCGCAAGGAGATGTGTTTTGCATTACATTATAGGAGATACTGAGTTAGGAGTGTTGGTAGCTTTCTCCACCTTTGCAACGAGTTGCCCTGGTGTTGTATCACTTTACCCTAGTCCTGAAGATACTTCAGGCGCAAACTTTGTTTGCTCACACTTGGATAAAGGATTAAACTAATTTTATTATACTCTAACCAAGTGAAAAAAAAAAAAAAAAAAATAAACTTTCAACATCTTTACCTTGCAGTGTCGAGGGTTTTATTAATCATCAGACCTCAAACCATTCACAGGATAAGGTGGTCAGCCCTATGCCCCAGTGTATCCTATGTCCATAGTGTTGAGTTCTCAAGACCGATTTGCCAGCTTTGCAGGATAAAAACCCCTACTGTCCATGCCCAAGACCGGCTAACTTGGCTATGGCTGAGGAAGATCCCTCAGTTCCTCACGTCTCCGACAGGAATCGAACCTAGGACACTCCTTCCCCAGGCATATGGTTGAGAAGTGCACAGCCGCTAGGCTAACTGTGCGGGCTTTCATGTTCCTATAGACAGATATTAGTGATTTTTCCTGTTTGTCTAAAATAGGAAGGTTTTTGATAAACACTGGTTGATAAATTACTGGAGGCTGTGCGTGTAAGGCAGATGTCCAAGAATGATAAACTACCAGCTTTTTCTTTTTCCATGGTGAACTGAATGCATGGGTGAAGGCTATTGATCTGTTGTAGGAAAGTGGTAAGTTATCAACTAGTGTTTATTGGAAAACCTACCTTTACTGGTGGATACATTCATCAAAAGTCTGCTCATCACACCTCTCAAAAAAAAAAAAAATTGGTTTTAACAAATCCTTAATTAATAGAGCACATAAGGTGTGCTCCTCTCCCTCAAGCTTACAACAAGAAGTTCTCACTATCAAAAAAGTTAATGGAATTAATGGTTACAATGCAACCCTAATCAAATCCAGCAGATAATGGACTTCTATGTTCCAACCTCAGGATTCTTCAGCAGACTGCGGGTTCCAATCCCTTATATTTCTGGCATCCTGGAACCGATTGGTAGAATTTTGAATAAGTATCATCTCATTCCCACATATTTTCCAATCAACAAAATTTGTCATTTGTTGCCATCTACAAAAGACTAACTGGCACCTCTATCATTAGCTGGCATTTACCAGATACCATGTGAATGTAATCTAATATACTTTGGGCAAACAGGCCGTTCTGTAGAAAAAAGAATTAAAGAACATCACTATTATATTGAATACATGAAACCTCAAAAGTCTGGTTTGGCACAACATAGTAGTGACACTAAACACATTATCCAGTGGGATAAAGCTCGTGCTTAAATACGAATGCCTTTTCAAAGAAAGTTGTGAAGCTCTTTTACATTGGCCAAATCTGAATTGGAACAATTGTCTCTGTCCCAAAAGTTTGGGAGAGAGAGGCAATTGTTGTTACAGACTTATGTAACCATCAAAAATAGTTGTTTAATAATTTTTTAGTAATATTATTTATTAATACTAATTTCTAGCACGCGGCAACAGTTTTTAATTAGTAAACCACTGACTGCTGTATGTGCTTTGTAATCCAGTTCCTTTGATTGCTTGTTTCTACACACTGATGATGTACTGTTATTTTCAGTATGAAATATCTGTACTCTCATTTCATTAAAGTTAATTACTGTGGTTATCATGTAATTTGTTATTTATAATCATGCCACAGGTACCTTTAAAGATTAGGTAGCATCATTGTTAAAGAGTTTGTCTTCTTGGAGAAGGCAACAGATTATGAATTTGGTTAATGGATTTGAAGGTAGTGATAAGTTGGTATTTTTTTATAATCTTAGCTGCTTGTTCAGAGATGCCTTTGATGTAAGGTATTGGAGTCCTGTCGAGTTCTACTTCTTCTCTTGGATGTTGTCTTGGAGTCTATTTTTTGTGTTGTTCTTGGGTCGAATTCATTAGTAGAGCTATTTGTTTGATGTTTTGAATTCCTGTTTGAGCAACCCTTTGGAAGAACAAATTCTCTGTGCTCTTATCATGAAGGATTTTACGATGCCATATTTTTGAGATGGGTGGTGTGCTGATGTATTGTGAATATAGTGTCCTGTAAAGTCAGCTTTTGGTAGACAGAAGTAGAAAGCATTCTATCTGGGTTTCATTAGATATGAACATCCAGAAAGGAAATTCCACTTGATGTTTCTTTTTCTAGTGTAAAAAGCAAACACCATTGTAAACTTATCATCTTTCACCTTGAAACTGAAAGCAATTATTGTACTCACTTGTGGCCACAACTATGCACTAGTACCAAAGAAAATTCTTGCAGAAGAAATAATGATCCAAGTAGGATGAGATATCCTCAGCATCAATACAAATATTATAAAAGTGGCCTGATATCAGAATTGGAGATACCAAACTGACGATGTTTCCAAATATTTATAAAATAAATGTTATTTTCTACTATGTCACATGTGAATGTTTAATTGAGGAAAGCTCAGCTTTTGTGCACTTATATACATACATACACACACAGCATGCGTGCACATGCACGCACACACGCATACAAAGCACATCCCTAATCATGAATTGCTGTACAACATTGTCTCCTTAGTCTAACTTTTTCATTCATTAATATTCCCCCTTACCTCTCTTTCTTACTGTTCTTTGTTATACATTGCCAAGTGCTTCTTCACTCATTCTGGCCCTTGCTTTATTCCTGTGAAATACTCATAAGTGTATTTCTTTCATTATGGTCTCAACCTTCACGAACTGTTTTGTGTTATTTCTTCCAGCTGGCGTTTTTTCATCCTAATTCTTTCACCTTCACTCAGTTTGGCATTCCTTACTTTTATCTGAATAACTGTTGAAGTTTTGTCCTTTTTTCACAGGCATCACCAACCAGCTTCCTCAGTTTTAACATGAATACTTCTGACACTTACTCTTGTACTTTCTAACACATTTTGTAACCATTTTCATTTATCACCTGCATACCTCACATTTTGAGTAGAATGCATTGCACATCTCATTGCATCTCACTAGTGAATTTCTTGAATAGGATGTCTTGGCTGCCAAAACATCTAAAAATCAGCTGTTCAGAACACTACAGTTATATGGAGTTAATGGAACATTACGTAGAGCAATTATATAGTCTATATTTAAGTTGTAAGTTATGCAAATGATGTTATACTCCTAAACAAATCTGGTGTGGAATACATCATCTCCTGGATTCTTTAGCTAAAATCAGTAACAACTGCAACAAATTTGGCATGAAAATGAGCAATAAAAAGAACAAAACTGTGAAAATAAGCATGAACATGGAAAACTTTTAAGTCCATTCTCAATGTAGAACCTGTAGAACAAGTAAAATATTTCAACTATTATGTACAATTTTTAGTGAAGATGGCAAATTAAATATGGAAATTGATAACATAATAAGAAAATCTGGTATGGTAGAGAGTCAACTGAATAAAGTTTTTATGTAACTTAAGAGAAATTAGTAAAATACTAAACTTCTGGTATACAAGACAGTGTTCAAACAGTTTTTTAATTTCTTGATTGAATTGAGTTAGAAATAAAACACCTAATCAGAGACTGGACACCACAGATATGAGAGTTCTGAGAAAAAGTAGGGGCCTGAACAGATAGCATCAGTGGCAGGATCATATTAAAAATGAAGATATTAAGAAGGAACTTGACATTGTAAGCATTCAAGAATGTGTAAGCAGGTGTGTGTGTGTGTGAAAGATTATTAATACAGGTGTTTGATGTCAAGATGACCAGGAAAAAAAAAAAAAACAGATAAAGAACAAGATCTAGGCAGATTGATGCAGTTAGAACTGTTCTAGAAGAGAGAAATATAGAAATTGATAATATTGGAGCACTGATAAGGGATAGAATAATTTGAAGCAAAATTGTCAATAGGACATGAGTAATAATGGAAACTTAATCATATAGTTCTGACATAATATCCTTGATGGCATATCAGGAATTTGATGATGAAAAATTAAGCTTGTAAAACACACAAACTGAAACACTGCTCACCAAATTAAAACTATATTACAGACTAAATCTATAATATACAGAATATCCCTAACTATAAAACAAAATGCATCTTATCTTTTTCTGAAATCAGGTTACAGTAACATTTCTCTGTTTGCTCTCTAACATAGTGGTGAATTTGGTAATAATTGTCAGAGATCTTTTCAGTAACAAGAGTAATCACTTTGGTTTAAGGTATTAGAAAAGTTAGTTAATGACTGAATAATATGATATTGATATTATTGTCCTCTAAATTTAAAAAGACTATTAGCTTCTTAAATTTAAAAGACTATTTTCTTCTTAAATTTAAAAAGACGGGAGTTAATGAAGATGAAGTAATGATCCTGCAGGGTGATTTAAATAGGCTTGCAATTTGTTCAGTGGATAACGGTTGTCAGTTCAGTGTGTCAGAGTATAAAGCTATGGGATGAATAGAAAAAAAAAAAAAAAACTACAAGTTTTGTATTACAGAGATGGAACTGAGCTGCAAAATATTGACGAAACGAGGGTGATGGTGAACACCGTTGAATTTAAGAGTTCGCTTTGCAAATTTAATTGCTTTAATTTTGTGGATATAGAGGTTCCAGAGGCAATTAAACAAAATGGTGACTGATCTGTGGATTGCTCTTTGGAAAGCTTGGGGTTTACAAAGTTTAAGCTATAGGTTGAAGAGAGTTTGTAATATTTACTGAAGAGCTTTGCAGAGAGATGCTACAGAATATTTAGTACGATTGGATTAGAGAAAGAGAACAAAGGGTCATCTCTGTGTTATGTAAAGGTATAGTTATCAAGGACGTGAGCACCAGATTTTTTTGTCTAAAGAATGATGAATGAGCGGTATGCTAGACTCCCACTTTGACAGCCATAGATGTGCCCCCAAAAATGTTAGGAAAGAGGAAAAAAGTGAAACAAAGTGAAACACAATAACATTAGAAGAGAAAAATTGAACTTTTTAGTGCCCCCCCCCCCCCTCATGAATCCAGAATGAAAGTGATGGAGTGTGCCTCCAATTTTCAGTTATTTCATTCCATAATAAGCACTGGCTTAACACGTTCATTGCCAATCACACGATATCGCGCGATGCGAGTTCTCACCAGATGGACGATCACGCGTTATCGCGTGAACTTCACCATCAAGTTTCTAAATTTGGCCACTACACGAAATTCCAATTTTCAGCTTGGCAATGAACGTGTTAAAGAATAAACAAAAACTTTGTTATGTTGTTATAGTTCAGGCTGTGTTTCTAAAAATTTAACCCTATTTCACAATACAGAGCCTATGGAAATTCAGGTTCAATTTATGATGGCTCACTTAATGACAGTTTTTCAGATGCCAGTAAAGGTGAGTGAAGGTAAAGTAAAGGTCAGTGTGTGTGTGTGTGGGGGGGGTCTTGTATTAGCTACTAGAAGTGAGCATGAATGGGTTCTTGGTGAAGGTGTTTAAAGTGAAGTATAATGGGCATTATGTGAATAATGGTTGGCACGATCCTTCTCCATTGAGTCTCTAGACTTCATGGTGATGTCCAAGTAATAATAATAAATATGATCAATAATCCTTACTCCCAGTATTTTTTTAATAATAATTGTGCAATATTTGTTTTCAGTATATTAGATTATCGTTATTTTCTTTCATGTATATATATATATATATATATATATATATATATATTACCCAAGTATTATATGAAAATTGAGGATATTATGATTCTATCTATATTTTATGGCCAAACAGAAAGAAATTTTAAAAGTTTTGACAATTTACCAGAGAGAATTTTTAAGAATATAATCTTTGCCATCAGAGTTGCCTTACTTTGCACTGCTTAAGAGACAAACTCTTTTCAGAAGCCCAGGCTATAAAATATGGAAAGATTCATAATAGCCTCCATTTTAATATCTTACACCAAACTGAAGCCTTTTGGCTCTGTACTGTAGTAATATGTAAGTATATGTATACAATACTCCAAACTAATTAAAATTTCACTATTACTAATTGGAACTCAACTACCATTTTCTTTCAAATTGATGTATTATTTGTCAGATTTGATGTGATCAGATATTATATCTGCTTTTTGAGACATTTCTAACTATATTCCCCATCCATTTATCCATCTAGATTTTAGTCCTCTTCTGGGTATTTTCTCTGCTATTTTTGATTCATATATCTGTTTTTCTAATCTTTCACACTGTACGTGGCATGTCACCTTAGATTAGCTCTGCTCACACACTCCTGAAAAATAATTATGACCACTTCTTTTTTGATATCTTTATTAGGTGCATTTTGCAAAATGTCTGCATTATTAGATTCATATTGTATATCCATCTATCAATTCGCAAGTTATTATGATATTTGGTCTTGGTGGATTTTATTCAAATTTGGTATTTGGAATCCATTCAAAACTTTTTCATATCATTTCTGTTTTTGTTTCCCTTGAACATTTTCAGATGGTCACATTCTGACATTGACATTCTTTCCATTAAAAAAAAATAAGTAAAATTTGATGTAAAGCAATCATTAATCTCTTTTGCCTCAAACTCCTGCAGTTGGGTACTGACAACAACACTTTGTTTCATAACTTATTGAAGTTCCAAGGATACTCTAACAGAAGGGATCTTGCTTGGAGAATTGCATATAGTCACCTTCCAGTCAGTACCATCAAATGGAAGCATTTAACATCAGATATTGATTGGATTTTAACAGTATAGATGCGAACACAGATTGATAAGAAAATAACTATTTATTAACTTAAACACTGATATTTTGCTAGTATTATATACAGCATCTTCAGAGCATACAAACAAAGTTTGTTACAATAACGAGACAACCGCAATCCGGTGTAACAGTGGGACTAGTATGAGTAATTGTAGCATACAACACAAAGACTAAAGTCCTAATTAGGCACCATCTAAGTTTTTTTTAAAAAAATATATATATATTAATTTGGTCTTAGGATGATTGTCTCCCAAATCTTTGGTAGATTTATACAGCCATACTTGTTGAGGTTTGGAGTATGTTTCAGGGCTTCTGTTGATTCCAGGAACAACCTCTCTGACTTGTAAAAGCTCTGTGTAGTACTTTTGCTTTTTTTCCAATTGATCCTGTGTGCAGGGGTATCCAAAGCATGGTCTGCCAGACCCAACTTTCCATAGCCAAAGAAGTGCCGGATATATTTTTTGTGTTTACCGAGGAAGATGTCTGCAGTTCTTCATATCTGTCCATAGTAGGCTCGATGACAGGAACAGGGCACTTCATACACTCCTGGATGCGATAAAGGAGAGAAAATCTGTCCTTAGATGAACGGATGAGAGTTGCCAATTTCACATAAGGTTTAAATACAGTGCATAGTTGGTGTTTGTTAAGCACCCTAGATATCTTTTCAGATATGCCTTTAATGTATGGGATGGTAATAGTTTTGTTGTAGTCTTCTGTGGTAGATAGTGGGGGGGGGGATTTTTGGGGAGCATTTAATATTCTATCTATCCTATGGGGGATTATAACCATTGGTCGTCAGGAAGGTGTGATGTAGGTGAGAAAGTTCAGCAGTGAGAGCAATGTCATTGGAACAAATTGCTCTAGCTCTATGGGTTAGTGTTTTTAAGATACCATATTGTTGAGAAGGGGTGATGGTGTAATTGTTTGTGTAAATATCTCCCTGTATGTGTGGGTTTGCTATAAACCAAGAATGATAAGGAACCTTCTGGAAGATGTGTGATAAGTGTGTCCAGGAAGGGTAGACAGTCATTGGCTTCTAGTTCCAATGTAAAGCGGATTTTAGGGTGTTGGCTATTTAGATGCACTAAAAATGTATTCAATGTGTCTGGGCCATGTGGCCAAATAGCAAACACATCATCAATATAGCATAGCCAGAGACTAGGTCTGAGAGTGGCTGTGTTGATAGCTAGCTTTTCCAGCTGTTCTATGTAGAAGTTGGCTAGGGGGGGGGGGGATTCCATAGCTGTCCTATCTAATTGTTTGTATATTTTCCTTTTCCATGTAAAATAACCTGCCTGTACTGTGAATTTAAATAGCTGAAATATATCAGGAGGAAATTGTGAATTTAGTAAGTTAAGAGTTTCAGTTAATGGTACATTGGTGAATAATGAGGTGATATCAAAACTCACCATTAAGTCTGAACTTTTTAAGGTGTGGTTTTCTAAAATACTTTTTAGGTGGATAGAATTTTTAACAAAAGAGGGAGAATTGTTTGTGCAAGTGGCTAGTAGTTTGGCTAAATGTTTAGCAAGTTTATATGTGGGATTGTTTATACTATCTACAATAGAGGGCATAAAGGAGTACCTTGTTTATGAATTTTTGGAGCTCCATATATCCTTGGGTGTTTTAACGTGGAGGGGTTTATAGTTTGTTGACTGTTTCTTTTGGGCAGGAAGTGACTTTGTTCAATAACTTGCACACCTTATTCTTTTGCGAGTTGGTGGGATCTCTATCTATAATTTGATATGTTGACTGGTCTTGGAGAAGTGCATGCATTTTGTGTTCATATTCTGTTGTATCCATCACTATAGTTGCATTCCCTTTGTCTGATTTGGTTATGATAATGTGATTATTATTGCGTAGCTCTTTTAGAGCCATGATTTCTTTATGTGGGATACTATTTTTGGGAGGCTTAGAATGGATTAGGATGTTGGCCACGTCTAATCGAATAATATTGGCTATTGCTGGAGGCAGGTCATATATCCCACGTTCAATGGAAGCCCTTATTTTGGCTTTTGAAACTTCTTTAGGGGTAATGGCAAATTTATGTCCCCGACTTAATGCACTCATGGTTAAGGTTTCCAATGATAAGTTCACAACGATGCCATCTTGATGTAATTGTGGCTGCTGTGTAGCAATGCGTTGTTGGAGGATATTAAATTTCTTCTGGTACCGGTTTTTAACTTGGGCAAATTCTTTGTTGGCTGTAGAGTCGGAGATGCTATCCAGAATATCCCATAATTCCGGGTTCAAAACATTAGATATATCACGTAGTGCACTGAACTGATGGAAGAATTTATTTTTGATAATTCTCGGGAGTAGCGTATAACTGTTCCCATAATAGTGCTAAACTTGCTCTTTTATAAATACATTAAGCTTTGGCCGAGTGAAACTTGTTCTTAATTTTTATACAGTTTAGTATTAAATTGGTATCTCGGCATCTTTTTAAGAAGGCTAACCTGTTCAGTTACCTCACCAATTTTACTTTCACTTACCGTATTGTCGTGCCTTGCATATGATATTAACCCTGCAATGCTCCCCATGGTAATGCGTTACCCCAGGTGACTCCATTTTCTTCTGAACATTAGTTGCAGATTTGCATATCGCTTCCCCCACCCAGCTATACTCTAACCAACAATTGTTCTCAACATCAGTGAATGAATGCGTGTAGTTCATGAAGTATGTGTCATTCTGTAAGACCGTTGGGGGTGATAGCATACCCCGGTGAGCATTAGTGTGTGCTAAATTTATGTTAGGCACCACAGCTATTTCTATTAATGCACAGTGACAAGAAAGTTGATTAGGTCTCTAAGCAACCAGAAGTTATACTTTTTTATAACAACACAAAAGGTGGTGTTGACAGTTTTGACCAGATGGCTCACAACTATACAAAAAGCCCCAAAACCAGAAGATGGCCTCCGCGCTATTTTTATGGGATGCTGGATCAAGCAGGCATCAACTCGCAGATAATTCTCCAATCAGCAAGGAAGAAAAAGATGATCAGGCACCAATACTTGAAGAATTTGGGCTTGAATCACACCACACATGAAAAGGAGACTGGCTCAGCCACTGTCTAGAGAACTTACAAATATCATAAAGAAAGTTCTGAACATCCAGAGCGATGAAGACAGCAATGCTGGTCCTGCTGAGGCTGAGAGACCTCCAGAACCAAAAGTGAAGAATCAAGCTAGATGTTAGATCTGTCCACGAGCCAAGGATCGGAAAACCAAAGTCCATTGTTCAGTCTGTGACATTTTTGTATATGTGCGGATCACAGGAAAGATATTTGTGATGAATGTGCTAGAAAGAATTAACGTTCTACATGGTTTATAAACTGATTTTGATGCATTTTAAACTTTTATTAGATTTACCAACTACAAATCATTCACATGGTAGAAAAATGTTTTATTTTTGTGTAATATATTACTAAAGCAAACATCAATTTTTGATACTCATTGTTTGTTTTGTGTAAATAAGCTTGTCATTTGTAGTGTAAGGTATTTTTTTTATTCATGTACATTTTAACTGAAACCTAACAACACATTTGCACAAGAAAAATTAGGATATATTCTTTTTTCTTTTTTTTTTTTTTGTTTTCGTTAGAAAGTATGACACTTGGTAAATATCAGTAAAAATTTTAAATTACATAATGTATTTTATTTTTTATTTTCCCTTCTTTTTCTCTTTTCAAAATATCGTAGTAGGTAAAATCTGTTAATAGCTTGGGCTATCTAAACACAATAACAATTTCAATTATCTATAGGGGAGGGAGGGGGAGAAGAAATGTCGTGGAGTGACAGCATACCCCAGATATGAGCAGTGATGATGTTTAAAAAAGGGTGAGCAGTCTAGGGTTAAGAACAAGTTTCACTCGTCCAAAGCCCAACATATTTATAAAATAACAAGTTTAGCAATATTACGGGAACAGTTATACAATACTTGCCGAGAACTATCAAAAATAACTTCTTCCATCAGTGCACTACGTGATATACTATCTAACTTTTTTTTTTTTTAACTTAGATGGTGCCTAATTAGGACTTCAGTCTTTGTGTTGCACGCTATAATTACTCATATCAGTCCCACTGTTACACCGGATTGCAGTTGTCTCGCTACTGTAACAAACTTTGTTTATATGCTCTGAAGATGCTAGATATAATACCAGTGAAATATTAGCATTTAAGTTAATAAATAGTTATTTTCTTATCAATCTGTGTTCGCATCTATACCGTTAAAATCCAATCAACATGTGTGACGAACACATAAGCCTTTCCACACGCTTAACATCAGAGATCCAATCTGTGACATCTGTTTTCAATTGGAAACAGTAGAACATGCAATTCTACAGCTACCCTCTTGCCCTGCATATTTGGAACAGATTATGCAGTGGGTTTGGGCATTTCATTACTTAGAACAGGTTCTTTTTTTTTTTTTTTTTTTTATCAGTACCCACCACCACCTGTCAACAATGGAAAAAGAATTTTGATTTTTATAATTAATGAATTAAAATACCATTTATGGAAGGTTAAAAAGAAATATGGATTTGAAAACAAGCCGTATGACACATACATGCTTTGTAATATTGCATTGTGGAAGTTTTATTGTTCAGTCAGACGATTTTTGTATTTAGAAATAAGCATTCTAGGAGATATCAAATTTTATCTAGGTTGTGTAGACCCCCACATTATGCAATATTCACCAGGGGGAAATAAAATTCTGCCTGTTTTTACTATGAGAGGGTTTTTTTTTTTTTTTTTTTAATGGTTCTATCCTCTTAGTTCAATGTGGTCTTATGGTCAATTGCAGATATGACTGGAGAGCAATCCCAGGCAGAGAAGGCCAACTCAAGGCAATTAACTCAGATAAAGCTAACCATCTGGGTATCAGTAATCTTTGCACTTTAGTTTCGATTGATCTTTTGGTTGTTCATCTGCATGAGACTTATGAAAAAAGGAAAACTGATAGCGTTTGGCTATATGATGATATAAAAGAGCTGAGGCCTTTTCTCTATCTCGCATGCTATCTATGTCTTTTCTTTCTCTTAATACTATCAGGCTCTCTTGCATCCCTATACTAACTACTCTAGGACTATGATGAGCACCCCTTTACTTTTCACCTCAAGAAAAGTTGAAACCAGTCTGGCTAGTTGCCCTTCCCATAGTGCATAGCATTATACTTGTCCATAAGGATAAGTACGTTGCATTATGGGATACTAAGGCAATTGATGTGAAGCCATTAGACTCTATATTCAAGTAGCCCAGTCATGAAGTGACTTCGCATACAAACTTTGCATGCTTACACTTGGTTAAAGGATGAAACCAAGAATATAATTTCTTGGCATCTTTAATTTATAGCATAACCTTGCACTTAGAAACATTAATCTGATACTTTTACTTATTAATATTTACCTATAGAATTAATCTGTTCAAGTCAGCCTTCAGGATATTCAATATGTCTCTTACTACTTACTCCAACTTAGCATGATCAGCATATAAATGGATATAACCCAGTGGTTCCTGTTACATTAACCACTGTAGACCAGTGGTTAGTGGAATGATCGGGGAGGGGGGGGGTGGAGTAGTGGCCTCATGAGCAAAAGGGGCATTGTATTGAAGTAAGGGGGGTGGTGAAAGCATAAAGGACAAAAATTAGGTGCTGGAAAAAAATTATCAACAAATTGATGATATAACTGTTGTATAATGTAAGTAAAGGTCATAATGGTTGCTTTATTTTCCAAGGAAATGCACAAAATGCAAGTTACAGCTGATCGGCGTTTAAGTCCAACGATAGGTCTTAACAAGCAAAGTGTTGGCAAGTACGCACTTTTTCAATGATCGGGATTTTCCAAGTCCAGTACGCATCAGCAGGAACATGTGCATGTAATGGCTTGTTCACCGCATAATACTATAAATACATGAGACATATGAAATTAGTTTTAGATTGTTTCTGAATTGTGTGACAAGTAGTAGTGCATAAAAATTTTAGTGCAAATTCGATACCTAGTTGATACCTTACTTACACGGATTACACACAAAGCAAATTATTGTTGCTCCAATAAAACAGCAGTTTCACGTAAGTATTTTTATACCTTTTCTTGTACAAATAATTTGGTTTAGGTACGTGAGAAATTGCATTCTAGCAGTTTTGTAAATTAGGTTGGTTGAATTTAAGATTTATAAACTCTTAGTAATTGAGCAGGAGAGAAGTAGTGTTTTGAATGAAAAAGAATACAAAGTTTTTAGGAGGCTAAGAGGCTTGGATGTGATGATGTTCTTGTGCCAATATAAACTAGATGTGAAAGTGAACCTAAGAAGAGAAAACTGATCTTGATTGGAGATCAGAACATTATTAACTATTGCCATACGCAGTTTTGTATCATCATCATCATCAAAAAACTGAATATCCCCTTTCTAAAATCATTCCCTATATTATTAATATACAAATTAAGAGCTGTGACCCTAGTACAGAGTGCCAAGGCACTCACTAGTCAACCTTGTTCTCCTAGATTCCACTTTATCATTTACTACTCTGGTGTCTGTCAGTCAGCTCTCCCTATCCATACCACCAACTTTATATCTATTCCTATTTGCTTCAACTTTTGTAATAGTTTTCCATGTGGTATTCTGTCAAATGCCTTTTCATAGTCCAGCAGTATCATGATGTAACTATTTCCCTTATCTAATTCTGCTGTCACGCTATTATAAAATGTTGAAGACCCCGTAAAAATTGATCAGCATGCACTCATTATGCTAATGTGCTGATGCGAGATATCCACAACTTCCTGTGGACCCCCCCCCCTCCCTTGATCTATAGCAGTAACAAACAGTATATTTTGTCCTAATGGCCTCTATCTCATACCAGATAGCCTTAAACGAAACATCTAGGCCAGACCTAAATCCTCCTTAACTTTTAGTTTTGTTGGTTGAAGTTCTTCAGCACTCATCAGCAGCCCCCTCAAAATACAATACCATTTATGCTCTATCTCTGCAGCTCTATCATTTTCTATCAACCAGGTCTCACTGATGCTTATAATTTTTGGTGAAATCTAGCTGACCAATGCCAAAAAACTCCTCTCCTTTATTTCTAATACTTCTAGCATTTGTGTATATGCATTTCAACATCCCCTTGGAACCCACAGTTACCCTTGTGTAATGTCATTACCAAACAATTCAAATCTGAAATCTGTAAACACACACACATTCATTTATCCCGGGGTGGCTGAACCCACACTTGACTACATTCCCCACCTGGTATTTTTAGTTCCCTGATTTTGCACTTCCACTTTCTCACTAAACAACACTCTTTCCAATCATCTAACTAAAAAACATCAAAATGTAGTCCATCAGTTCTGTGCACATCCTTTTATCCATCAAATTCACTCCATGCATCTAAAAACTGTCCATAGTACTTTATTATATTATCATTAAAACTGCTTATCAATCTATCATGAAAATTATGGAAATAAACACCGTGTTAGAGTAAAACTTTAGTTTAATATAAACCAAAATAAACACTCAATGTTTCGACCTTCACATTAAGGTCATTTCCAGTCAATTTGATGCAGGATGTTAAGAACGTGATGGGTTATCGTGTTATCTGATTTCTGGTATACACCCTACATCAAATTGATTGGAAAAGTACTTGCTCGTTACATCATACAAAAACCTGGTATGAATGGAAATTTAAAGAAGCCTGTGATATTTTGATTAACCACCCTAATCTTAAAATGGTGGCATAAAAAACCAAAAATTTGGATGGCATACATTCAGCCCACTTAGTTTCCAGCAAACCCTGACTTTAGGACTCTAAGCAATTTTTCAGCTTTTATTGGCCACTATCCATACCAGTTGGTTATTTATATGTATAATTATATAAGTAATCTTTTATTTTTATTTATTATTTATTAATTTTTTCCTTTTTGTAAACATGTTGCTCTCCAGCTTAATTTAATTTTGTAACCTAATAGATAACAACAATAATAATAGGGCTCTAGCTTTGATGTAGTAAGGTTTTTTTTTTTTTCACCAGAGGTCAGGCCAATAGTTGTAATGGTTGGTCAGTAACTTTAGCATGCCATGTAGATTGTAGTGCAGCTTGTTTCTTTGTATATATGTGTATACTCCGGATGATGCCTTTAATGTGAAGATCGCAACATCGAGTGTGTTTATTTTGGTTTATATTAAACTAAAGTTTTACTCTAACACAGTTGTTTCCATAATTTTCATGATGTATTCTGATCATCGGGAAAGCATGAAGGAAAGGATGCTTATGAATCTCTTCCCTTCAATGTTTATAAGCACATGATAGTTAGTCACCATCTATTTGCAGTATAATATAACTTTCAGCTCATCATGCAAACTGCTACTCCTCTTCATGCATCCTGTTTTATGGAATAATTTCTCTTTATCCATATTTCTTTGAAACTGCAATCTGCAATCATTCAGGGCAAATCTCTCCTGTTTAACTTGTAGCTGATGTGTATTTAATTAATTCACTATAATTTGTAAATTTTGTGGGTGAGATTGCTGTGAAAATATCCAGAAGCATTGGTATAAAAACAGAACTATAACAAATATGAATGAAATACACATACCAGCCACTCACTGAATGAGAAACTTTTCTTTAATACTGTATTGGACTTAATTTAGCCTTAATTACAGCACATTTGCAGGTTGGCATAGATTCCATCTGGTGTTGAATTGCATCTACATCCATAGCATATCAAGAATTCACCAGACAATCCTTTAACTGGCTCAGATTTGATAGAAGAGGACTTTGCACCTGGATCTGTTTTTCCTAACATGTCCCATGCATTTACTCAATGCAGTTCAGATTCAGGCTTTGTGGTGGCCAAGGAATATGGTGGAAGTTGCTGCCATGCTCGCTGAACCACTGCTGAACAATTCTTGCCTGATGGACAGTAGGAATGTCATCTGCTGAATAAAAAGTCAACATTGCAGGATAGACTTGATCAGCAACAATGTTCAGATATTCTATAGAGGACACTTCCAGCAATATCAGGGGACCCGTTCTATACCGACAGAACATGCCCTACACCACGACACCATCTCCAGAACCTTCAGTTGTGATTGCAAGACAATCTAGGTTCATTGCTTTATGGGACTCCTGCCAAACTCTCTGCCTACCATCAATCCAGAACAACATGTACTGTGACTCATCATAACACATGACTTTCTTCCAGCGTCCAGTCACAGTGTTCCTGACACCACTGTATATGAACTTTCTGGTTCTTCACAGAAATCAGTTTCCATATAGGCATGCGACTGCCAATACTGATCCTCTTCAATTCCCTGCATATAGTTGGATGAGATGTGGATTGGGAACAGCCTTCATTAAATGCTTCGGTCAATTGGTGTACACAGGAAGTTCTCTTCAAGTACAAGCCTTCTCAGATGACAGCCGTCTTGTTCCTTGTCTTCATAACCACAGTTAAGCCTCTTAGACGAGCAATGTGGATTATTTTTCCACTGATTAAACACCCAGCATGTCTCACCTTTTGTAAAACCATTCAGCTCTGCTGTTTTTAAAATCATGACACAAGCCATATGGGCACTGACAATAAGCCCTTTATCAAACTCTGAAAGATCTTTGTTTTTCCCATTCAAATCAACATGTTGATTATTACTGACCAGCAGCATTTTTAAATACTTGCCTAGAAATATATATGCAACATCACTTAAGCAGTGTATATGCTTTTGCATATACACTGCTTAAGTGATGTTTATATACATCAGCATAAAGGTTTCTAATTCACTGGCCGATATGTGTATGATTTTGGTCGATTGGTAGAGCCTCTGCTACTAATGGCTCACACAAAAAGTTAAGCAAGTTTGAGCACAGTTAGTAGTTGGAAGGAGACCAGTCGTTCGATGCTGTTGGCACACTCTTCCTCGAAGAGTCTTTGGATTCCCTGGAGGTGTCACATAATAATAATAATAATAATCTCTCAATTATCTGACCTTCAAATTACTGAACTATCAATTAACTCTTAAATGGGTTAGCATGTTTTGTTGTCTGATTTCTGGTATACACACACACACACACACATCAGGTAAATTGTATCTTCAGTTATCCAATCAGTAAAACTCTCCTGCTATGGTTGGATAATTTATTGATTACTATATAAAAGAGTAAAAAATACTTTTAAATGAAGGTGTAATGATACTCTTTAGTTCTTAAGATTATTTTTACAAGATATCACATATTCATGTAATGGGTGAAGCAAAGACTCCATTTCCAATTTTGCAAGTACTGTATTGCCCAGTACTTGGAAAATGATCAGTGACTTTTAACCTGGTAGTGCAATCCTGAATAAAGGTCTTCTGTTGACTAGAAAATCTTGATTGCAGAAATTAACAATATATGTGTTTTAAGTTGTATGTTATATGATATAATTGCAATAAGATTTGTTTAAACCATGGGTTATAAAGCAGTCTTTTTTTTTTTTTTTTTTTTTTTTGGAAGGCAAGTATTCCTATCGAAGGTGTTTCAAATGCAGAAGAAGCACATAATATTCTATGTGAAAAAGAGGAAAGTGGTAAGTTGTTTATCTTATTTTTTGAAAGAATAATGTTGATATATGAGAGAAAAAAGTAGTGCAAAACCTGTAATTATTATCTTCTTTAATTAATTGTTCTAAGTTTTATTTTAATGTAATAAAAATTACATTAAAATAAAACCTGGAACAATTAATGCTACTACAAATACTAATTATAGTGGGTCTAAAAAGACCCACTATAATTAGTATCTCCACTCTCCAACCTACATGCTATGAATTTAAATCCTATTGTGATATGGATATAAAAATTCTTAGGCTACAGATGATTTTCATCACCGATGAGACCACCACCACCATCTTGCTTATTTACAGGCCTGAGGTGGTGTCCTATTCATAACATGTTAAAGAACCAAGTAGTGGGTGCTATTTTTAATAAAATAAATCTTCTTCTGACCTTCAATATAATTTTCTTTTAATTTATAGATAATCTATGTTAAATGTTAGTTTTCTTTGAATGGGTCTTGTTTGGGGAGAAGGTCATTTTTATTATCTGAACCTTTTTTTTTATCTACTTCAGAGTATTGCCGTACTAGAAGTAGGTGAAATTAATATGTAATATAGAGTTAAAAAAAAAAAAAATTGGGGAGAGTTGTGCATTGCATTACATTTCATATAGAAATTGATATTCATTATACCAAACCAATTGCTGTACTTCTGCTAGAAGAAAAATAGAA
This sequence comes from Typopeltis vanoorti, assembly GCF_054136105.1. Taxonomy (NCBI): domain Eukaryota; kingdom Metazoa; phylum Arthropoda; class Arachnida; order Uropygi; family Thelyphonidae; genus Typopeltis; species Typopeltis vanoorti. The sequence continues at coordinate 81,921,933 of NC_143553.1, read as the reverse complement.
ACAAGAAACAGAAAATTTGGTTGTATGTTACACATGTTGCATATCTAGAGAGAGAATGAGAGCTTGCTGTACTACATATCACTTTGCATCAGGCAGACTCATTTATAGCAAATGTGTCAGCATTTATAGGACATCAGTGAGGTTTTTTTTTTTTTTTCAGTAGAACTTAAAAACTAGTAAAAACAAATGTAAATGAGTAATTATTTGGAAAGTGGATCAAGTGTTAACTAGTAAATATTTCTTAAACCTACTAGTTTCACCAAACTTTAGCTGTTGGTATCTTCAGGGTACAAGCACTTAGGTTAAAAAACATTACACAAATATGAATAACTGTAAAATTCTAACAATTAAAGTTGCAAACTGAAATAGCCATGAACGTGAGTGATACACGTTCATATATATGCGATACACGTATATATGAACTAGTTAATCATGTATACATTTATACATGATTAACTAGCTGTTGCTAAGGAACGTTCTGTAGGTTGCATTGAAGTTCATTTCCTGTGTGTTAAGAGATCTAGTTAGGGTTTTCCATATCTCTGGGAGTATTAAACCTTGGTTCCTGTTAAGGTTATCAACAGAGCGAGCAACTGTAGCTGCTTCTTTAAACATTTGGGAGTGGTAGTCTTCTTCTGTGTAAGGGGAACAGCTTTTATCCCACTCAATGACATTGTTAGTTATAGAAAAATGAGATGACAGGCCTGATATGTCCTGTCTGTTGTTTTTGACATAACCAATGTGCTCCTTCTGTCTAATTTCGAGGCTTCTTGATGTCTGCCTGATGTAACTTGAACCACATGAGCATGGAATATTGTAAACTCCAGCATATTTATAGAAAGGATGGTTATCTTTTGGAGATTTTAGTAGTTTATAAATTGTTTCTGTAGGTTTGAATGTCACTCTTATTTTGTGTGGTTTGAGGAGACTAGCTAGCTTGTTGGAGATGCCACTCACATACGGAATTCTGTATGTGAGTGGCATCTCCAACAAGCTAGCTAGTCTCCTCAAACCACACAAAATAAGAGTGACATTCAAACCTATAGAAACAATTTATAAACTACTAAAATCTCCAAAAGATAACCATCCTTTCTATAAATATGCTGGAGTTTACAATATTCCATGCTCATGTGGTTCAAGTTACATCAGACAGACATCAAGAAGCCTCGAAATTAGACAGAAGGAGCACATTGGTTATGTCAAAAACAACAGACAGGACATATCAGGCCTGTCATCTCATTTTTCTGTAATTAACCATGTCATTGAGTGGGATAAAAGCTGTTCCCCTTACATAGAAGAAGACTACCACTCCCAAATGTTTAAAGAAGCAGCTGTCGTGACGTTGTTTTCTTCATGTTGTGTTCGAATCCGCCATCTTGTTACAAGTCACTTTCATAGAATAAAACACAACTAATTGTAAATTGATCACTAATCCAAGGGTAGAGAAATTTCTATTATACTGCGCCACTCTATCCTTAGATAAGTCTATATGAAATAGTAGGATCAATTCAAAGTTAGTTAGCAGTCTTTTCATTCATTCAGGCCGAAGTATTTATTTTCTTTCTGGGATTCCCGCTAGATTCGAATTTTTGTGAACGGTGCAGTAAAAAGAAATTCAGGCAAATACAATAGTTAGATTAACAAATGAAGCATTTAATATAGGTCATATAACACATACATAAATTTTACTTCTAATTTTTAAAAGTAGAAACAAGTCAAACATTAAGTCAAGTTAATCACATTAGCACAATCTTCCAAGTCTTCACATGCACTTTCTCAGCTTCTGGGTTACAAAGTTTCTACACTTAAATAAATATAATAGAACATCCAATCTAATCAGTTTTCACACATTTCTCAGTCATGCTATAAGTTCAAAATATCACAGGCACTAATAGTTGAAAATATCTTTCAAACAATTCTTATCTCCAACTCTCAATCACGAAGAGTTTCCACAGTTAAAGTTAGGTTAAGCATAGCGTAATTAACACACAATTCTTCAAGCATTGAAATAATACACTATGATAGACCTTACCGGAAATAGTTCCTAGTACATCAATTATGTTGTGAGCAAACTTTTGGAATTTATTTATCTTACTTAAAAAAAACACATCTACAAGACTTATCCACAGTTATACTTAAAGCACTATCAATCGCACTTCAGAATTCTAGACATCAATTACAGGGCACTTCAACTATCCTTGTTACCACTCATAAACTAATTAAAACACTGTGAGGTTCTTTTTAGGGCAAATTGGAAATAAGCTGCAATTCTAGACCAGCTGGGTTTATTCAGAATTCTTCCTTAAATGTCCAGCTTTTTATTTTATCCGATTGTAGCATTAATTTCCCTTCTATTATTACTGCTGATTTCACTTTCAGCTAGCTATAAAATTCGTTTCGTCCTTGCTCACTTATAAAAATTATCCACTTAACTCCTACCCTTAAGAACCTTTTATTTACTTCTACTTCTCTAGTTTTTCCCCTTGCTTCCTTTCACTTCCAAGTTTCTGTCCCAACTCTTTTACCTCCTATATATTTTCTCTTCTCTATTTAGCCCATGCTCTGTTCCTTATAATATTGACATAACAATAAATAAAATAGCTTAATAATATTTAATACAGAATCTTATTATCATTAACACATTCCTTTGATTAAATAATTAAATATTTGATATAATTAAGGTATTTATATGATATCAAATTATAATTTATGTTATTTACATTAAATAATATTTACAAATGTAGCTCTTGTGACAGAAAATCATGTTGGATTCTGAATCAAATAACATTTATTCTAATTTCTACATAATCAGAATCCAACACAGCTACAGTCGCTCGCTCTGTTGATAACCTTAACAGGAACCAAGGTTTAATCCTCCCAGAGATATGGAAAACCCTAATTAGATCTCTTAACACATAGGAAATGAACTTCAATGCAACCTACAGAATGTTCCTTAGCAACAACTAGTTAATCATGTACATGTGTTACGTGTATCACTCACGTTCAATGCTATTTCAGTTTGCAACTATAATCGTTAGAATTTTACAGTTATTCATATTTGTGTAATGTTTTTTTAACCAAAGTACATGTATCCTGAAGATGCCAACAGCTAAAGTTTGGTGAAACTAGTAAGTTTAATAAATATTTATTAGTTAACACTTGATCCATTGTCCAAATAATTACTCTAGTTAGATGATCAAGAAAATAAACATTCATTATAAGTGTAAATCAGTGTTTTAGAACTACCTTAATGGTTTTCATTCCTAGAAAACTGTCATAAAAAATAATGTTTTAATATGAATATTTCAAATAATGAAAACACTTTAATTTTTCAATACTATTTGCTATTGGAATGAATTCATTTTTGCATCTAAAGTTCTCTTTGTGCATATCTTTCCTATGATTCTATGTAAGGTAATTTAAAAAAAAGAAAAGAAAAAAAAAAAGAGGTTTGCATGGCTTTTCAGACAATATTAAAATGAAAATTTGTAAAACATGAAAACAAGCACATTGTATTAGGAAACATAAACATTTTCAAAAACAGTAATCTGCTTCCAACAAGATATTATTATTATTGGCTACTCCATGGGATCCTTAGACTCATCAGGGGAAGCCCTAAATATCATGCCAAGCACTATTCAACATTCGCCCAGTATCTGTCATACTTTGCTTTGAACTCATTCACAGTCATGGCACCCACAACAAACTCTGGCAACCTATTCCACTCATTCACCACTCTACAAGAAAAAAATATAGTTCTGACACCCTTGCCACCTATACTCTTACTCAATTTCCAAAGATGGCCCCTAATTCTCCCACTGCGAGACCTGCTCTGAAAAATTTCCTCTGTATTAACCTTGTAAAAAAAACTTTCAGTAATTTGTATGTCTCAATCATATCACCCCCTTTCTGCCTGTCAACCAATTTTTGTAAGCCATAAATCTTTCCCTCATCCTCATAAGGTTTATTCTATAGATCTGATACCATCTTGGTAACTTGCCTCTGGATCCTCTCCACCTCCTCCTCCTCATCATCCCCAAGAAGTCCAGGTGACCAGATCTGTGCACAATAGTTAAGATTATTATTATTATTTGACATCTCCAGGGAGTCCAAAGACTCATCAAGGGAGAGTGTGCCAACAGCATCGAACGATTGGTCCCTTCCAACTACTAACCACACTCAAACTTGCTTAACTTTTTGCAGAGGCTCTGCCAGTCGACCAACCTTTGCTGGCAAGATGGGGGGGGGGTCTTACCTTGGCTCTATAAAGAAGTATAGTAATTTGCTTGTCTCTGCTCATCAGGATATTCTTCAATAACCAAGTAATCCAATGAGCAGCTTTAGCCACTTTTACAATATGCCCTCTGAACTTTAACTCCCTATCCACTAATTCCCTCAAATCAATGGCTTCATCACTTTCCTGGAGTACAGTTCTATCAGTGTGGTACACAACTGGTAATTTTTTCACCCCAAAATGCATAACCTTACACTTTGCCACATTAGACTGATATTCATTCTCCTTTGCCCAGACTCCCAGTCTTTCCGAATCATTCTGCAAAATGTTAACATCATACATAATTAACCATTACTCTACACAATTTTGCATCATCAGCAAACAAACGAATAGTTCCTCTCAGATCTTTTCCTGTATTGTTAATGAACAAGTTAAACAGTAGTGGCCCTAGAACAGACCCCTGTGGCATGCGACTAGTCACAGGACTCTACTTCTGAAGAAACTCTCTGATATCTTTCCATCAGCCATCCTGTTATCTACTTCACCAGCATTATATCCATCCCCATGTGCTGGAATTTACTGATTAGAATTCCATGTGGTATCTTGTCAAAAGTTTTTGCAAAATTCAACAGTATCACTGTAAACCTATTACCTTTATCGAACTCAGCCTGTCACTTTATTATAAAACCTGAGCGAGTTATTGAGACACAACCTACCATTCACAAAACCATGTTTTTCCCCCCTGTATAGTATCTCATTTCTATCTATCCATTCCTGTATTTTGCTCTTGAACCAACTTCTCCAGTACCTTGATAATGATTCTTGATATGCTGACTGGTTAGTAATTTGCTAGATCAGTCTTGGAGCCTTCTTTATGCAGTGGAATTATTTTCCCCTCCTTCCACCCCCTTGGGACTAACCCACAGCTAAGACTTATATTAAACAACATAGTCAAAGGCACTGCCAATTCCCTAGCACCTTCTCATAAAATTTGAGCTGGTATACCATTTAATCCCATAACTGTATTCACATCAAGGTTCAGTAATATGTTTGCACCTCCAGTTCATTTACCTCAGTTTCCATATAAATCTTTGCCTCTCTTGTTATTGCAATGTCTCCACCTCGATGATATACTCTTGCAAAGTGTTCACTTAGTAATTCTACTATTTTGCCTGATTCAGTTACCTCCTTACCATCAGCATTCATTAAAATCATTCTGCCATAAACATTCTTCCTTTTACTTGCAGCATACCGAAAGAACTCTTTGGGGGTTATCTTTGGCCCGCACTACTAATTTCCTTTCATATTCTGCTTTTGTAATTCTTACTGCACTGGTTACTGCAGTGGTTATTGCACTGGAAATTCTGGCTTGAATTTCCTTCACAAATTATTATTTTTTTTGTACCTCTTGCTTATTGATGGTATTCATCCATTTAACTCCCACTTAATTTATTCTCCTGACTTTAGGTATGCAGTCTGCTATTACTTCTCTCAAACCCTTTAAACACACATCAAACACATACTTCCCATGCACTATCAAAACTCAGTCCTTGCAGTTCACATGCCATGGCACTGATTCAAGCAATTTCCTGAACTTGTCATGCTTACCAGTCTTGTAATTCCATATATATATATATATCTTAACTGAAAATTCCATCTGCACTGTTAGCCGAGTGGTTACACACTTTGCAACCATATGCCTGGGAAAGAAGTGTTCGATTCTCGTTGCTGATGTGAGGAGCTAAGGATCTTTCTCAGACATAGCCAAGTTAGCTGGTCTTTGGCTTCGACTGCAGGGTTATTCCCTCCTGCAAAGCAGGCAAATCGCTCTTAAGAACACAACGCTGAACAGACAATTGCATTACACATGGTTGAGCATGGGGGTAACAACTCCACCTCGTAGTGAGTTATGAAACCCAAAAATGGAAGGCATGGGGGCTGTAGTGTCAAAAGAAGAAGAACTGAAAATTCCACACATTGAGTTACCTCTCAGGTCAAGATGTCAAGACCATATGATCATTCTCACCAGTTGGTGGCAATGTGATCATATTGATTATAGACAAATTCTCTGATGCAGTTATTAGATGTAGTATTCTCAAACCCCTAGTACTTTCCATCATGTGCTGCCTTAAGTAATTATTCCTTAGTAACTGTAAATTCCATTTCCTTCTTCTCATGTGTCCTCTCTTCCTTCCAATTTATGTTCCCATAGTTGAAGTCACCCTTAATAATTACCTGCCCCTCCACTCTTTCGGCTTATTTGGCTTCAAATGTGCTATTTTCCCTGACCTGCAGTTGAACTTCTACTCTCTTTGATTGCAGTTCATCAGCTATCATCAATAATGCTTATTCTCCCATTCTTTTCTCTCTATCTTCCCTGAACACACTATACTCTTCGCATTCTGTCCCCTAATTGTATCATCTTCTGTCAGCCATGTCTTACTAATGTCAATAACCTTTGACCAAGATGAAATAACTGATGCCAAAAACTCCTTCCCCTTGTTCCAGGCTGGCTTGTTTGGCTGAGTGGTTAGTGTATTCATTCTTCATCCAGCAGACTGCAGGTTCAAATGCTACTGTGGGCATGGATGTTTGTAATTGTCTTATCTTATGTATTGCTATAACCTTTGATTTGGTACAGTATGACCTTTGCTGTCCTTGCACCATTAAAACCATAAATCATCATCATCATTATCCTTGTTCCGAATGCTCCTGGCATTAGTACACATAAAGTGCAAAAGTCCATTAAGTCCACTGCTGTTCTGATGCTGTACTCATTCTCCCATTCTGGTGAGTTGGTTACCTGTGATACTAACTTAGGCATTTTTATGCACATTCTTACACCCAGCTACCTCACTGTTATCTGTGTACTGGCTCATCAGCTTCCCCCCTAAAAGCTCTAGTTTCCCTGATTTTGCACATCCACTTTCACTTCATTCAACAACACTTTTTCCAGACTCTGAACTAAATTCATTTAGATGCAAACCATCCTTCCTGTATAAGTCCTTTTGTCCATCAAACTCACTCAACACATCCACAAATTCCACGTCATTCCTCCTGCATAACCAACACATTGACTCATTCGCTATTATGGCATTCCTTCTCAGCTCAGTTCTGTCATACTGTAGTAAGAGACAATTACTGAAAGATAGTTACTGAAAGTAGCAATTTGTTTTGCTACTTTCAGTAACTCTTTCATCTCATCCTTCATACCATACTTTCTCCTTTCAAATCAGCTGTTGGAACAAACTCAAAATCAACAGAATTCTAGATAGGCACCATGAATATAAGAAGTGTCAATGGAAAAGACATGGAAGAGCCAGTGAAAATATAAATTTATAAACACTACATCTGTAAAACTGGATTTTTAGAAGCTAAAAAATTTAAGACAACACTAAATGGTCAAAATTAGATGACTGGATGAAAACCTCCACATATCCTTTTATGGAATGCAGAGAACCGACTGGGCTTCTGACCTAATCTTCAGAGCTCACCTTCTCGCAGTGCAGATACCAAACAAATGAGGAATGGCTAGCAGTCTGGGGTTTAGCTACCCAAATTGTATTCTGTATTGGCTTAAACCAAAAGACAGTGTTACTACAGCAAAATGAAAGTCATGTTGGCTGGGGTATCACCTAGTTAAACAAAGCCCCACTGTTTTTGTTACAGAACTAGGATGAACACCAAAATGTCAGGTTTTGGAACAAACTCAAAATCAACAGAATTCGAGATAGGCTCCATGAATACAAGAAGCGTCAATAGAAAAAACATGGAAGAGCCAATGAGTAACTGATAGAAGAATTAGAGAAGTGCCATGTCAACATAATTGATATTACAGAATCAAAGAAGACAAAAATAGTCTCCAACACCAGAAGACATAAAGATAATCTTCTTGAATGACAGATGGTATCAACTAGAATGATGTAGACAAACATCAAAATGGGAAATTGGAGAATGAAACTTATTTGTGCCTATGATCCAACAAAAAAAGTGCTAGTAAGGAAGAAGTGGAGAAATTTTTCAAATCATTTCAAGAAATTTTTCAAGAGAAGGCAGCTGACATAAGGAAAAAGGATTGATCCTTGTTGGAGATCTAAACAGCATGATACCAGTATGTTGGGGAAATTTGAAGAAAAGAGCAATGCAAATAATAATGGTAAGTATTTGCTATTTCTGTATGATCTTTATGAAAGTACTGTTAAAGTGCAGGGGTACATTTCGAAAAGCTGAGTAAGCTACAAAATCACTCTAAATATCACTGAGCAACCCTGAAGGATCACAAATAAACTTACCACCCATAGACAGGAAACTCAGCAGTGGCTCCACTTCAGTGACTGGCAAAAACCCACTACTAAGGAACAGCTCCACTCCCCAGGAAGCAAGCCCAAAGACAAACATTATTAAATTCTATCAGTGAGAGCCAGAGCCAACAGAAGCTTGAATTAATGCAGAAGTTATATATTTCCCATTTACAAATAGTTAAAAGATGTATCATCTTATCATGAGAAACTGATGAAAATATGTTTCCCAGCTGCAAAGTTCAAGGATGTTAGTAATGCTGTTAGTTTGTAGAAGGGAGAAGTGAAAGAGTTGATTGTTTTGACTGGAACAAATAACTGGAATGGGACAAAATATGCAATGAGAGAGGATATGAAAAAGTTGTTCAAAGAAGTGAAAATGAAGAGTAAGGAAGTAAAGATTTTGAGTCTGCTGCCTTGGTATAAAGGACAGAATTGAGAAGAAGGACCATGATTGCTACAATGAGTCAGTGAGAAGATTGTGCACTTTTTATAGATGCATGGAGTGAATTTGATGGACAAAAGGATATATGCATATGCCTGATGGACTACATTTGAATGATTATGAAGTTAGATGTCTAGACAAAGTGTTGTTTGGTGAGAGTTTGGAAGTGCACAATCAGGGAAACTAGAGATATTAGGAAGGGGGATGCAAACAAGATGTGTATGGCCACCCCTAGGAAAATGAGTCTCTGTGTGCAGAAATGATTATGCAAGTTTTGGTAATGACATTACACGAGTAATTGTGGGTCCAAGGGATGTTGAAATGCATGTACACAAATGCCAGAAGTATCAGAAGGGAGAGGTATGTTTGGCATTGTTCAGCTCAACTTGACCAAAAATATATGCATCTGTGACACTTAGTTGACAGAAATAATTTAGTTATTACAGGGCCAGAAATGTAAAGGGTATTGTATTTTCAGGAAGGATAGAGATTTTAGGACAGAAGATGGGATATTGCTGATGATAACTGAAGAACTACAACCAACAAAATTAGAAATTAAAGAGCATTTTAGTTCTTGGCGGGGGGGGGGGGGGGGGGGGGATGGCTGTCTGGTGTGAGATAGAGGCCAATAGGATGAAATATGTTGTTGGTTGCTCCTATAAACCAAAGATTCCACAGGAAGATGTAGATGCCATATATCAGCAGATTAGCTCAATGAATGCTGGCTAAACAATTATTATTATTATTTTTTTTTTATTATTATTATTAAACAAGACCTCATGGAGTCAAAGACTCATCTAGGAGGTCCTTTTATCTTACACACACATCTCATCATACCGTGTCTTAAACACATTCAAACTACTTGCAGACACCACGCTCTCAGGCAAGGCATTCCAATCACTCACAACTCTGCACGAAAAAAACCTGCCTCTCACTCCCTTACTCACACCCTCCTTATACAGTTTCCAGGGATGACCTCTGGTTCTCCCCTGATCTCCCCCTATTCTCTGTAGAACTTCTCCACCATTGATCCTATAACAACCCCTTACCAACTTGTAGGTCTCTATCATATCTCCCCTCTTCCTTCTCTCCACGAGACTCTGCAAATTACATCTTTTCAATCTTTCCTCATACTCAACATTCCAGAGGTCAGAAACTATCTTAGTCAGTCGCCTTTGGACCCTTTCCAACATCTCTTCATCCTTCTGAAAACCCGGTGACCAAATCTGGGCACAATAGTCCAAGTGTGGCCTAATCAAAGCCTTATACATTGGAACAAGTATCTCCCTACTTCTACATGTCAGTGTCCTCCGCATCATTCCCAGAAGTCTTTGTGTTGTCTTCACAATTTTGGCAATGTGTCCCCTAAATTTTAGATCCTTATCCACTATCACCCCCAGATCTCTTATTTCCTCTACTTCCAACAATATATTCTCACCAAGCATAAATTCTGCATCCCATCTTTGTTTTCCAAATTTTAAAACTTTACATTTTGCAACATTGAACTCACATCCCCATTTGCTTGCCCAATCACTCAATTTATTCAAGTCTTCTTGCAAGGCCACAACATCTTCACTACTCTTTATGGTTCGTCCCAACTTTGCATCATCTGCAAACAATTGAATATCTCCATCCAAATCTTCACCAATATCATTAATATATAAGTTAAATAGTAATGGCCCTAAAACAGACCCCTGAGGCACTCCACTAGTGACTTTCCTTTTCCTGGATATTGCACCCCCATACACAACTTGTTGATACCTATCAGATAGCCAGTCTCCTGGGTTCTCCTTTTTCTCTTTACTTGTCCCAAAACTTTCTTCAAATTCAACTGCTTTCACTACATCCCATGTCTTCCCTTTACTTTTTTTCTCTACACACACACACACACACACACACACACACACACACACACACACACACACACACACACACACACACACATTCACATCCTCTTGAAGCATCAATCTTTCTCACACTGTGTTTCCCCTGTCCACCCTGAGTATGCTCTTTTCCCTGTTTATCTTGCACACTTGTTCTCTCATTCTCTACACTCTCATGATGCCCACTTCTCCATTCATAAGCACCACTTCAATCTCTCATTCCTTGCTCTCTCATGCTCTTTCACATCATTTCTTACTTGCTTGGATTCATTCTCCGCACGCATTACTCATCCTTCCAGCAGCAGTCTCACCAAATCACTCACATCAAAACTACTCAAATGCAGCCCATCACTCTTATATAGTTCAATTCTTCCTTCAGACTCATTCTAAATGATGTAAAGTTGGGGGACAGCAATGCAGAGTCATTCTCTACACTCGATTCTCTATGAGTATAGATTGTAACAGTATAGAACAGTTGTTGCAAAGTGTAAGGTTTTGAAATTTGGTAAGCAATGGAAGTTTATTTTCCACTTGGTTAGACTATAATAAATTTAGTTTAATCCTTTACCCAAGTGTAGGCAAACAAAGTTTGTGCCTGAAGTAGTTCAGGACCGAGGCAACTCGTAGCAAAGGTGGACCAAGTTCTCATCACTCCTTGTCTCAGCATCCCCCATAATGCAAAGCACATCTCCTTGTGGACATGTATAATGCTGTGCATTATACTATGGTCCTTCCCTTAATACATAGTATTATACATGTCTGCAAGGAGATGTGCTTTGCATTATGGGAGATGCTGAGACAAGGAGTGATGAGAGCTTGGTCCACCTTTGCTACGAGTTGCCTCAGTCCTGAACTACTTTAGGCACAAACTTTGTTTGTGAAGTCATCACATCAGATAGTGGCAATGATGCAGAGGACCTTGATGTGCAAAAATAAAGAGGTTATGACTCCTAGTATCAGGCCTCAAATGCATTATTATGCACCAGTTTGGTCATTTGGTTTTCATGTGATGAGGATTATGTTAGAATGGGACCAGAGAAGATTCACAAGGGTAGTAAGTGGTCTTTGGAATGTGGAGTATGAAGACATTGAAAGAATGTAAATTGTAAATCCTTGTAAATAGGAGGAGGGGGGATATGATTTTTTTAGTGGTGCACAGACATCAAAGGTCATACTGTGCCAGGACACAGATTACAGCAGTACATATGGTAAATAGTTAGTGGGACAATTACAAACATCCATGCCTTTTGCGGGATTCGAACCTGCAGCATCTTGGTTGGAGAGCAGATATACTAACCACTCTGCCAACCAGGCAGGAGGGGATTGTGATTGAGACATATAAATTAGTCAAGGGTTGATATCAGGTTAACATGGAAGAAATTTTTCATAGAATCGGTAGAACAAGAGGCCATCCCTGGAAACTATAAAGAGGGTGTGAGCAGAGGAATGAGGAGAAGGTTCTTTTGCGTGGAGAGTGGTTGGTGAGTGGTTGGTAATGCATTGCCTGAATGTGTTGTGAATGTAGACACATTGAATCAGCTTAAAGCATGGTTGGATGAGTTTTGTGTGTGTGTGTGTGTGTGTGTGATGGTATGTACCTCCCAAGATGAGACTCTGGCTCCATGGAGCTCAGATGTTCTGGTTTTTCCCTTTCAGTCGTTTCTGACCATAGGTGACTTTGTAGACATTTCCCACAAAGTATTCCTGGTGAGATTTTCGCAGGATAGTTCACCATTGCTTCCCCCCCCCCCTAATTTTTTCCAAGCTCAGGACCGCCATACGACTGGGACGTATTCATGCCTGTAATCTATGTGTGTGTGTTCATGGGACTGGTTTGCCTGTTCTGGGGGACGAAAAACCCGAGTTTCCAGGTGAAAAAAACCCTGCCTCGGTATGAGACCGGCTAACTCATCTTTAGTTGAAAGAAACCAGATAAAGGTTCCTCATGTCACTGATGGCAATTGAGCCAGGGCTTCGTCTATACTGACTGAGCTATGGAGGCTCTATTCAAGTCAAATTGAGGGAAAAAGAGTAGCTAAAGCAGATAATTTAAGTGATGTGCAGCAAGCATCAAAATGGGGATTGGGCATTCATTGAAACTTATGTTCCTGTGTAGTCCTCCAGAAGATTCTACTGTTAATAATAATAATGAAACAGATCGAAGGTTTAGCTTTCTCCTTAGGAGAGTAGATGAGGGTTGCTAGTTTGATAAGTGGTTTAAAAAGAATGTTTCAACTTCAGAATGCAACTGGCATATCTTTGGAATTTTATATAATTTACACTTAAGAAATTATAAATGGCTTAATTAAAGTTAATTATACATTGTGTTTCAATGCATGTATTGGCATCATATTTAGGGATACTTATATATCAAAGGAATCAACATTATAAGGACACAGTTAAATAACTTGAACATTAAATGATATGGAGGAAACTCCATGATAAAATAAAGAATGAATAAAGGATGCTCCAGATTGGAGGTAGCAAGTGTATGTTAGTATGTCATTAGTGGTAGTTAATATATTAGAATATATAAATATGATACTTATGGGATACCATGGCTCTGTGAAAGCTAGGCCTTGCATTAGTAATGTATCTCACTTTCTATAATAATGACACTTGAGTTAGATAAAAGAAAACAACTGTTGCTTGGCTCTGCATAGACATTTGACAGGATAATCAATGAAATGTTTGTTTCAATTTACAGAAATCTGTTACATAAATTGGAACAAACCAGGATGTGTATTAAGCTGGTGATGTGCATAAGTGGGTAATTCATAGAGATAGACAGACATCCAAGAATAGTTTATGGGAAACAGAATTAAGGAAAATCAGGTGACATTAATGTGCCTCAGAGCTTTGTAGTCCATTGCTATATAATTTATACATTAATATTAATGGAGTGCTTAAGGTTCAAAGCTGTATAACTGAGAGGAGACCTTCACATAACCTTTAAAGGAATGTGGAGAACCGACCAGGGCTTCTGACCAATGTCCAATCCTCACCTGCTCCTGGTGCACCCTGTTAGGTAACTAACAGGGTGCACCAGGAGCAGGTGACCTGGATACTGAACGAACGAGGATGGGCCGGCAATTTGGGATTTAGCTGACCAAATTGTATTCTTATTGGCTTAAATCAAAATATAGAATGATGGTACATGAAAAATTTCATGCTGGCCCGGTAAAACAAGTTCCCCATTGTTTTTGCCAGGGAACCAGAGCAAACAGTGAAAAGTCAGCTACTGGAACAAATCTTAAAATGCACCCCCCAACTCAGCATCACCAGAGTTCAAGATCGGTACTGTCAACATAAGAAGCCTGAATGGCAAAGAAATGGAGCTAGCTGAGGAATTGGATAAGTACCAGATCAACATAATAGGGGTGACTAAAACAAAAAAGACAAAAACTGGTGAGATCTTTCTGAGCAATAAATACAAAATGTTATATTCAGGTGACAATCAAGGAAAAGAAGGAGTATCCATAGTATTCAACACTAAATACGAGGTTAATTTTCTTGAATGATAGGCAGTAGTATCAAGTAGAGTGATGTGGGCAAATATCAGAATTGGGAACTGAACAATGAAACTTACGAGGGTGGTCTGAAAAGTTCTCGGCCTAACAATGAAAAAACAAATTTATAATTTCAAAATTATTTTTATTTTTCAACATAATCTCCCTTAAGACTAATAATACATTTATTCCAGCAATGCTCCAGTGCCATTATCCCGTCCCTGTAGTGGTTCTCAGTAAGATTTGCAAACTACCCCTCTGTAGCTACAATCACCTCTTGATTTGAAGAAAAATGCTGAGAAGCAAGGAAGAGTTATAGTTTTGGGAAGAGATAGAAGTCAGAGGGAGCCAAATCTGGGGAATAGGGTGGATGTTCCAACAATTCGTAGTGCAGATTCCACTGGTATTTATCCCAAAGCCTGGAATTGGCCAATATTCAACCCATTCCTAAAAAGGGTTGCAAATCGCTGCCATCTAACTACTGCCCTATCTCACTCACCTCAATCCTATCTAAGTGGTGGAGAAAACCATCAATTCTGAAATCCTACTCTACCTTGAAGGTACCCAGCTATTAAATGACCACCAGTACAGATTCCGTTGATGCTGATCAACAGGTGACCTGCTCTCACATATCACCCATCTCTGGACATGTGGCATGGAAAAATTTGGCGAATCCCAAGTAGTTTTACTTGATATCTCTAAAGCCTTTGACTGGGTCTGGTACAAAGGCTTACTAAGCAAACGTCCATCATTTGGACTGTCTCAGGACTTCTATAGATGGATTGCCAGCTTTCTATCTGGATGCACACTATGTGTGATGGTAGATGGCTCCGTATCCTCCCACCATCCAACTAATTGTGGGGTCCCACAAGGTTCAGTTCTCTCACCGAACCTCTTCCTTTTGTATATCAATGATCTACTTCAGTTGACCTCCATTCCAATACACAGTTTTGTAGATGACAGCACATTGCATTCCTCCCTTTCATTTGATAAACCTTAATCTACACAACTCACTTCAACCTACAGATCATCAACCACAACTTCCCTTAATTTGGATCTACAAGCCATTCTCCAGTGGGGCTCAGATCACCTCGTCAACTCCAACGCTAGTAAAACCAAATTCTGTCTTATTTTGCACAAAAAAGAACCATTTTCCCCCAGTATTATTTTTGATAACACTCAAATTCCCAGACAAAATGACATTTCTCTTCTCGGCTCATCAGGCCACTCCTGGCATAAACACATCACAACCATTGCATCCTCAGCTTCCAAAAAAACTAGGCTTTCTCTCGCTCAAGATATTACTTCACCTCAAAACAGTTGTTAACCTTATACAAATCACAAATCTGCCCAGCTATCGAATTCTGTTCTCACATTTGGAGTGAGGCTCCTAAAAGCTCCCTCAAAATGCTTGACTCAATACAGAGGAGAGCAATTAGGCTGATAAATGATCCATCTTTTAACAACTCACTCCTCCCACTTTCACATAGATGTTTAGTCTCTGCAATTTGTATATTCTATAAATATTTCCATGGAAAATGTTCATCTCAAACAGCATCAATAATTCCTCCAGTCTGTACTAAGCCCATTGGTACACATACAGCCACTGCCCAACATCCTTTCACAGTACACCTTGAAACCCACAGAACAAGTTTCTTCCTCCTTCATCCCTGCTACTGCTGTACTGTGGAACAGTCTTCCCCCTGATGTATTTCCCAAGGAATACAATATACAGGCTTTTAAATCAAATGGAAACAAGTTTCTCCTTGCCCATCCCACTACCCATATATATACAGTACTAAAGTACTATAGGTTGACCAGCCAACTCTCGTATATTATTATTATTATTATTCGCGACACCTCCAAGGAGTCCAAAGACTCATCACGGGAGGACACCCACTGCACAACTCCCCACTTCTACTACCAATCATATACACCAATGCCATCTACCTTGGTACCCACCACACCACAGCTAGTATTTTTTTCTCTGTAAATTGGGTGCATTCTGAAGGGCCAATTTGTCTGTATGCGGGATGAAAAACCCGAGTTTCTGGGAGAAAAAACCCTGCTACTTCCGTATGAGTTCAGCTAACTCACCTTCAATTGAAAAAGTCCATATAAAGATTCCTCCCGTCGTGACGAGAATCAAACTTAGGCCTTTTCTAATCAAAGGGTGCAACATATATGGGCCCAACATGAAAAAAAAAAAAAAAAATTTTAATTTTTTTTTTTTTTTGTTTCATGTTGCATCTGCCCAAAACGCCTTTGTGGGCAGATGCATTGTCCTGATGAAAAATGATTTTTTTCTTTTGCAAACCAGGTTTTTTCTCACAAATTTTTTCGTCTAGTCTGGTTAAAAGATCGGAATAATATTCCCCCGGTTATTGCTTTACACTTTTCAAGATAATTAATAAACAAAATGCCTTTAGCATCCCAAAACACTGATGCTATGACCTTTCCTGCTTATAGAATCGAATTTGTCTGATATGGTGCTGAACAACCAGCTTCTGTCCACTGTTTTGACTGCTTTTTGGATTCTGGTTGTGTAATGGTGAATCCAAGTCTCATTCATAGTAATAAATCGACACACAAAATCAGTTTTATTCTTGTTAAAACGTTCCAAGCACTGTTCAGAGATTTTCATGTGAGTCCTTTTTTGATCAGCTGTGAGCAAACCCATCTTGCTCAAAGAATTTTCATTTGGATTATTCATTTGGATTAAAAAGAATGCAAAACATGAAGAATATTTTGCATTCTTCATGCAAAACATATCCTACACGTTCTTTTGAAATGCCTATAGTCTCAGCAATTTCAATACACACGTTGACTTGCTGGTCATCCAATACCATATCGTGCACTTGATTAATGATATCTGGGTTGTTACACTTTTTGGACGTCCTTCACATGGATCATCTTCAAGGCTGGTACGGCCATGTTTAAACTCTGCAGCCCATTTCTTAATTGTCGAAAACAAAGAAGAAGAGTGCCCATAAAGGTTATAAAATTCTTTGTAAAAGAATTTTTTCACCTCACCATACTCAATTTTTCCATTTCCAGGGATACAGACAACACTTTTGCTTCAGACAGCTGTATAAAACAAACTACATGATAGAATGCCTTGCAATTTTACATGGATGCTTATGACAGATGTACCAACTTAAAAAAAAAAAAATCTTGCCGATAGTGTTGCCATCTATGGTCGAGGCCGAGAACTTTTCTGATCACCCTTAGTAGAACATTCTGTGGGACTGTAGGTGCCTATGGTCCCACAGAAGTTTTACTAAGAAGTGGAGGAATTTTTTGAGGCTTTAGAGAAAGCAACTGACACAATGAAAAAGGAAAAGTTGGTCCTTGTTGGGGATCTAAATAGCAAAGTAGGAAATGATTGTCAGACATACAAAAATATTTTGGGAAGATTTGGAGAAAAGAGCAAAGCTAATAATAATGAAAAATACCTGTTGGATATCTGCCCTGGACATGGACTGGTTATTACTAACACCATGTTCCAACATAAAAATATGCACAAATTCACATGGAGAGAAGAGGCAAGTAATAAGAAATGTCTCATTGACTATGTTATTCGGTACTGATGTTTTCTCCCTGGTGCAGGACACCAGGGTATACAGAGGATTTGAAATTGGAAGTGATCACCATATAATCTTGAGCAGAAGAAAATTGAATTTCATATTGAAAAGAAGAACATGTAAGAAAGTTTTAAAGTGAATAAAAGTTGAGAAACCTCTCAGATGTGAACTGTCAATTGAATAAATAGTCTAAAATACACAAACATTATGCAAGAAAAAATGAAAGAGTTTGAGACCAGGAACCAAACCTTGGAGATTCGTTCTTCTTCTTTGTTCTTCTAAAGCACTTCTGACTGAATCAATCCACTTAGATCTTAGTCTTCCTCTAGGTCTTTTGATCTGTCATCTAGGTATCAAACACCTGTTTTGCTACTCTTCCTTCTCCCATTCTCATAATAATGCTTATCGGTATAAACAACACTAAGAGGAAAAAGACACGTTTGTTAAACTCACTAATATTTTGCTGGCTTTCTACCCAGCATCATCAGAGCACATTGATAACTGTGATAGCACTAAACCAAGTAATTGTAGTAATGAACAACACCTACGTCTTTTTTTTTTACATTTTCTTTTATTCTGTTTAAGTAACAAATATCACTTTAGATTAGCTCTACTCACAAATTTTTGATTGCAAATAATGTCAAGTTCCTTCCTATTATTTTTTTGTAAAAAAATCTGCTTCTTCTTCTGCAGCTTTTCCCACTTAAGTAGGGTCGCTGTTTGTGGTGAGTCTCCTCCACAACCTCCTGTCTTGGGCTGTAGCCACAAGTCCTTCTCTACCATCTCTCTCCATCTCTTCTTTGGCTGTCTGCGCTTCTTCCTCCCCTGCACATCCATCTGCATGGCCTTTCTTTCCACATACTCTTCCTCCCTCCTCATCACATGACCAAACCATCTCAACCTTGCTTCCTGTATCTTTGCTCCCAAGTTCGTAGCTTTCACCGTTCCCCTTACATAGTCATTTCTCAGACAATCCTTTCTGGTCACACCGCACATCCACCTAAGCATTCTCATCTCCGCTACCTCCATCCTGCTGATGTTATTTTTCCTCAGGGCCACAGTTTCCATAGCATACGCCATAGCTGGTCTCACTACTGTCCTGTAGATTTTGCTTTTTAGATTGATCGGCACCTGCTTATTGCATAGCGCTGCAGCCATTTCTCTCTCTCCAGTTCCTCCATCCTGCATCTCACTTGCTTCTCACCCTCACCATCCTCTTTCATTGTTGAACCTAAGTATCTAAAGTCACTGACCTTCCTGATGACATTTCCTTTCAGCTCCATATCTGTCTCCTGGCTGCCATCCACTTTGCAACACATATACTCTGTCTTACTTCTGCTCAGTCTCCTACCTCTCTCTTTCAGTACTTTCCTCCAACTTTCCAGTTTAGCTGCCACTGCGTCTCTTGATTCTGCACACTGCACGATGTTATCTGCATACAACGTAGTCCAAGGCATGTCTTCTCTCACCTCCATCACTATATTAAACAGGAACGGACTTAATGCTGACCCCTTGATGCAAGCCAACTGTCACTGGAAAACTCTCTGTCTCTCCTAGGCAGGTCCGAACTCTTGTCTTCACATTTCTGTACATTTCCTACACCAACCTGACATATTTCTCCGGTATATTCTTCTCCCTCAGACACAGACTTCTTGCCTTGGCACTCTATCATACGCTTTTTCCAGATCAATAAATACCAGAAGCTCCTGTTGCTTCTTTCGAAACTTTTCCATCATCTGTCATCAATCGACCAGGTATGAAGCCAAATTGCTCTTTTGCAATCTCTACCTCCTTCCTCAGTCTTCCATCAAGAACCCTCGCTAGGATTTTCATTGGGTGGAACATCAACTTTATTCCTCTGTAATTCTTACAGTCTTGTGCATCCCGTTTACTCTTGTAGATGGTGACAAAAGTACCCCCCCCCCAGTTCCTCGGATATATTTTCCTGTTGACAAACTCTTATTAACAGGTCCCACAGCAGGTCAATTCCCCTCTTCCCCAAGTGCCTTCTGCCTCTACTGGGATCCTGTCAGGGCCAACCGATTTTCCATTCTTCATCCTCTTTATGGCTTCCTTCACTTCCACTCTACTAATGTTCTGCACCATCCCCCTCATTAGACTCCCCATCTTCTCTCTGAGTCCTTGCATTTTATTCATTCAAAAGCCCTTCCAAATATATTCTCCATCTGTTTCTTATATCCACATCCCTCTTAATACCCTTCCTCCAGAGTCTTTGATCTGCCTCACATGTACGATGTCCTTTAATACCTTATTTTTACATTTTGCCAATTGATAAATCTTTCCCTGTCATTCCTTTGTTTCTAATTGATCATAAAGGTCTTGATATGCCATGGCCTTCACCTGTGCAACAACTCTCTTGACTTCTCGCTTTTTCTCTCTGTACTCCTCTCTGTTCTCTTCCACTCTTGACTCATCCCACTTCTGCTTTTCCTTCCTCTTAGTCATCACTGCTTCTTGTACATTATTATTTCACCACCAACTCTCCTTCTGCTCTCTAATCTTTCCAGATGTTTCACCAAGCACCTCAATTGTACAGCTTAGAATTACTTTTGAATTATGTCTCCACCAGTCTTGTAAGCTTTCTAGTCCATCCGAAATCCTAACACCTTCTTCCTAAAACGGTTCCTCACACTCTCTTCTTTTAAGCAAAACCACTTAATTTTCTTCCAACCATGGCCTCCAAAGGTTCTTATCTTTGACTTTATTTTAAAGTTTGCACACAGCAGCCAGTGTTGCTGCACCACTTGATCTGTTGGGATTACCTTAAATTTTGTTATTGCCTTGAGATATTTTCCTCTAATCAAAATGTAGTCAATCTGTGAACTATTGTTCACAGATTGACTATATGGTATCAAATGCTCTTCCCTCTTACAGAAAATGGAGTTCACAGTTGCCAGATCAAACGCTACTGCAAAGTCCAAAATCCTCTCTCCTTCCTGGTTCATCATTTCTACTCCATGGCTACCATGCACCCTTTCACAGTCCCTATGTGTCCGTTCAAGTTTCCTCTGACAATCACCATCTCATTTTCTTCCAGTTCCCTCATTTCTTCATATAGCACGTTCCAGAATTCATCTTTCTCTTCTGCTGTATAGCCAACTTGTGGGGTGTATACACATAAGACGACCAGTTGCTCTTCTCCAAGACCCAGTTTCATTTGCATGATCCTGTCGTTCCTCCTACCCACTTCCAGTACTTTGCCCTTCATTCTGCCACACACCACAATTCTTCCCTGTTTATTCGCTCCAGAGTACAACATTTTAAGCCTGTCTCTTATTCCCCCCCCCCCCCCCCATTCCAACTTGTCTCCTGCATGCATAAAATGCCCAACTTCCTCTTCCTCATCATGTCTGCCATCTCTCTTCCCTTTCCAGTCATGCTTCCAACACTCAATGTTCCACTTGCAACATTCTCTCCACTTGCTGGGCTCGCTTCTTTAACCGCACCTGCCCTTGATGTGGTAGTCCTTGTCCACTTCTCGCAGCTGTAGGGCGATGTGGCTGTGCATCGCTTAAGGGGTATGCTCTAGCCCTTGTATCATTTTTTTGTAAAAAAAAAATAAGAAAAAATGAAAGAGTTTGAGAATAGGAACCAAACCTAGGAGATTCAGTGGCAAGTCCTGTAGAAAACATTGATTGATTCAGCCAGAGCGGCATGTGGTGAGGTTGTCTGCAAGGATAAAAAAAATCAGAACTCCATGGTGGATACAAGAAGTTAAAGAGGCAGTGAAGGAAAAAAGGAAAGCATATCAAAATTTCCTGGCAAATAAGTCAGCTTGTGCTCTTAAAGAATACAGAGACAAATGTAAGTAAGCTAAACACTGTGTAAAACTAGCTAAACAAAAGTCATGGGAAGACTTTGGCAAGAACATTGAAAACAAATATCAAGAAGTGGCAAGATATTCTGCAAGTTGTTGAAGAAGCTCAGAAATGGAGGAAAGAGTGTTCTAAAACGAAATAGAGATGATAAAGGTGACATGAAAACTGGAGAAAAAGATATCCTTGAAGTATGAACTAATTACTTCAAAAAAGTGCTAAATGAAACAAGCAGTCATAGCACACTGATAAAAAAAAACACTCAACAGAGATGCAGTCAGGTATACATATCCATACTTGAAGTAGAAAAAGACATCAAAGGCCTGAATCTGGAAAGGCAGCAGGAGTAGATGATATTCAACCAGAAATGCTCAAGTATGGAGGTATAAAAGTCTTACAGTGGCTGCACTGTATAGTTCAGAAGGCCTGGACAAAGGGATGAATTCCGGATGATTGGAGTAGAGGTCTCATTGTACCCATATATAAAAAGGGAAATAAAACTGAATGTGAGAATTACAGAAATATATATCACCTGAGTGTTCCTGGTAAGATTTATGCAAGTATACTTGAGAAACGGTTGAGAAGAATTGTGGAAGAAAAACTTGGCGAAGAACAAGCTGGTTTCAGAACAAATAAAGGCTGTCAGATGACATTATGAGACATAATTGAGAAATCATGGGAATATAACAAAGATCTGTATTTAAGTTTTGTAGATCTGGAAAAGGCATATGACAAGGTGCCAAGAGAGAAGCTATTCAAAATGCTACAGTTATATGGTGTCAATGGGGCATTATATCAAGCAATGCTTAGTCTTTATTTGAGTTGTAAGTCAGCAGTTAGAATTGAAGGAAGTACAGGAAGATGGTTTAATATTAAATCTGGTGTCAGACAAGGATGTACATTATCTTCTGTGTTATTCATTATCTATATGGATTACATTATGAAGGAAAGTGGTATGAAACCTGATATCAAAATTGGAGATGTTAATCTCAGCTCTGTGCTTTATGTGGACTATGTTATACTTCTAAATAAATCATCTAGAACTCTGCAAGATTCCCTGACTAAATTGAATAACTTTTGTAATAGATATGGTATGAAGCTTAACAAGACAAAGACAATGAAAATGGATAGAAGTATTGAAAATATCAACTGCATTGTGAATGGTGAACCTTTAGAACAAGTAAAACATTTCAGCTACTTAGACCAGATTTTTAGTGAAGATGGTAAATTAAATATGAAAATAGACAGCAGACTTAACAAAGCTGGTATGGTGGGAAGTCAATTGAATAAATTCATATGGAATAAGAGCGAAATTAGTTAAAACTCTGAATTAGCTGTATACAAGACAGTGTTCAATCCAATTTTAATGTGCAGATCTGAGAGTTGGGTCAGAAGTTAAACACTTGACCAAAGACTAGAGACTGCAGATATGAGAGTTTTGAGAAAGATTAAGGGCATGAACAAATGGCATCAGTGGCATTATATATTAAAAATGTGGATATTAGGTAAGAACTTGACATTGTCAGCACCTAGGAATGCATTAGCAGAGCTAATCTCAGGTGGTATGATCACTTAAACAGAATGGGAGAGGAAAGATTACCAAACAAGTGTTCTCTGCTAGGTTGGCAGGAAAAAGACCCAGAGAAAGACCAATATAAATGGATTGATATGGTAAAAAAGTCCTTAGAGGATAGAAATATAAGATCTTGTAATGTTTGAGTCGTGATAGGTAATAGACTGATTTGGAGGAAAATTGTAGATAGGAAGTTAGTAATGATGCAGATTTTTCTTGTAGTACTATCATATCCTGTACACCCCTTGAGGGTACATGGCAGGAATTTGATGATGTTATTGAGAATGATTTGAAGGGAAATACCCAGTTGTCTAATGTCACACTTTAGAAAATAGTTGTTAGTAAACGTGATCTATAGAAATCCTGTAGGAAAATATTTGACTGACAGCTTGTGTAACAGGCAGTGGTAACCAGTTCATCATCAGAGTGTAAAATTATGTTCTTTGGACTTAAAAGATTAGTTGTGCATTATATTGATTGGACTGTATTGTAAGAAATTGATCAGGCTAGAAGTTTAGATGATGGTTGACAGGAAATGAGAGAACATATTGCAGAAAAGGATAAAATATCCGAATGATTCCAGTGAAGGTTGGGGAAAAAAAAAACACTGAAGAGAAATAAGATTAGGTAATGGTTGTTTAGGATTTGTAGACTAAATTTTTTGCTTAGCAAGCAGAAAGCGCCAGAGGTGATTGTGTGCTTTGTTTACTTGGTAGAAAAAGTGTGAATAATGGTTTGTATGCACCATATGTGATGAGAGTTCAGACACTGTGGAGATACTGGAACAGTACTAATAATACCATCAATATTTAGGCCGACCATATCACTAAAATGTACAATAGGTTTACAACCTTTTATGGGTAGGATTCACATTAAAATAAATAAATAAATGCCATTACACACACACACACACACACACACACACACACACACACACACACACACACACACACACACACACACACACACACACACACACACAGTTATGGTATGGTGCAACATACCATATAATAAATAATAAAAAAATAGTACTGAACTTTCAGATCCCCCTTCAGTACATGCGGTATAAGATATGGTGTTCAACTGCATGCACATTAATAGAAGAGCATATGTAGAGTCTATGCCATTATATTTAGCTGTAGCAATGGTGTTGACGTTGGAAGAAATCATGTTTATTGTTGGGCATTATTTTCATTCATACAGAGTTGGTAGCTGCTCACAAAAATGCCAAGCCTATGACATCTTTGTGAGCAGTTTGTTCATCTTTTCTGTAAGCGTGCCCCAAGCAATAGTGTCATCCTTTCCTTAATCGAGAGGTTCTGAGGTACCGGGAGTGTTCTGCAACAATGCAAAGGGCATTCGAGAGACCGTGGACTGTTAACACAAATGAGAATCACAGGCGTGTGCTTGAGCAAGTGTTACGGTCACCAAAACGCAGTAAACACTGAACAGCAGTAAAACTTGGGATATTGAGATGGTCACTACAGAGAATTCTTAAGGAGCTGGGTGTCTTTTTATACATCATTCAGGTGGATCAGTATTTAACAGCAACAGATCATGATGCATGGTGGGAATACTATGCACATGTGCTAGCCTATATCTATGAAGATCTGTCCTTCCTCCATAATATCTGGTTCTCAGATGAAGCACATTTCCATCTAAGTGGTTATGTAAACAGACAAATCCACAGGTTTCTTGATTTCTCGAGACCTGAATTTGTCCAAGAGAAACCTCTTCACAGTGAGAAGGTTACTGCATGGTATGTGGTTTCTGATCATGGCATAATTGAGCCCTTCTTTATTGTGAAGAGGGTGGTGGAACTGTCACCTTGAGTCATGAATGCTACATCGAGAATGTGTTGGTTCTGTTCACTCAGGATTTGCATAAGATGTGTCATGCAAAAAACATCCCATTTCATGCACACATATTCTAACAGGACAGAGCAACCAGTCACACATCACATTCTATAGCCTGTTTATCAGAACACTTCCCGGGTCGACTCATTTTGAGGTTCACAGAATTCCCATACCCTTTATGTTCTCTTGACGCCTTATTTTGGGTATGTACATTGAAGGAATGAGTATTCCACCATGACCTGCCTTTAAACCTTGATGAAGTAAGAGATAAAATTACACGATATATCCAGCAGATTTCCCAATCCTTGTTTTCCAAGATGACAGAGAATCTTTGCATTCACTATGAAACCTGTCTTGAAAGACAAGGCCCATTTCAAGCATGTAATCTATCATCGTAAATGCTTTATTCCACCAATAATTATGAATGTGCATATCGTCTGGTGTAGACGTATATTTCTTTATTAATAAACCCGTTTACTCCATGACATGTATCGTTATAGCATTATTCAGTACTTTTTTTTCCCCCACTATACTGTATTATTATTATTATTATTATTATTATTATTATTATTATTATTATTATTATTCAGGCCTCCAAGGAGTCAAAAGACTCATCGAGGGAGGTCCTTCCTAAGACATAAAGTCTGTCAAGCCTCATCGAGGGGAGGTCCCCCCCTGAGAAACACAAAGTCTATCATACCACTCTTTAAACTCACTGACCGTTCTCGCTCCCACCACACCATCAGGCAATGCATTCCACGGCTCAACCACCCTCCACACAAAGAAACCACTCCTTACCCCTCTTGCTCACAGTTTCCTTTCGTAACTTCCAGGGATGGCCTCTTGTCATCACTCCCTCCCGCTGATCAACCAAGCGAAAGAACTCCCCAGTGTCAACCCTGTAACCACCTCTCAACAGTTTAAAAGTCTCAATCATATCACCTCTCCTTCTTCTATCCACCAAACTCTGCAGTCCACATTCTCTCAGCCGATCCTCATAACTATCCTTGTACAGTCCTGAAACCATCTTTGTCATCCGTCTTTGTATCCTTTCCACAGTTAATTTATCCCCTTCAAATCCTGGGGACCAAATCTGAGAACAATAGTCCAAGTGTGGTCTGATCAGAGACTTATACAACGGAATGATAACCCTCTTATCTCTGCAGGTTAGTGTCTTTCTCATAATAGCAGCAATCCTCTGTGTTACCTTCACCACCTTTGCAATATGTCCCCTAAACTTCAGGTTTCTATCAATCATCAACCCCAGATCTCTTGTCTCCCCTACTTCCTCCAGTATAACTCCTCCCATAGAGTATGCAGCATCCCATTGATGTTTCCCAAACCTCAAGACCTTACATTTCGCTGCATTAAACTGACACCCCCATTCATTTGCCCATCTATCTAGCTTATTTAAATCCTCTTGCAGGGCTACCACATCTGCACTATTACTAATAATCCTTCCCAGCTTCGCATCATCCGCAAACAACTGAATATCTCTCTGCAATCCACTGGCTATGTCATTGATATAAAGTTTAAACAATATAGGTCCTAGTACTGAGCCCTGTGGGACCCCACTTGTAACCCTCTGCCTCCTGGAAACTGCTCCACCATACACAACTCTCTGATACCCATCAGACAGCCAATTCTGAATCCAGTTGACATCCAGACCAATGTGCTGCAACTTAAATATCAGCTTATCATGTGGCACCCTGTCAAATGCCTTCGCCAAGTCTAAGAAAATTGCAGTATATGCGTCTCCCTCATCTAATGTTCTTGTAACTTTATTATAAAAGGCTAGCATATTGCTAAAACAAGAGCGTCCTTTCACAAATCCATGTTGATTCTCACAGATAACATTACCCTCATCTGCCCAATGCTGTATACGGTCCCTCACTACTTTCTCCAAGATCTTAACAACTACTGATGACACACAGACTGGCCTATAATTAGACACTTCCAGTCTGTTACCACCCTTATGCAATGGCACTATCTTACCTTCCTTCCATTCCCTGGGCACCTTTGCCAAAGCCAGACTTTCATTGAAAAGCCACGTTGAAGGCACTGTCAATTCCCTAGCACATTCTCTCAAAACTCATGGTGAAATACCATCCAGTCCCACAGCTTTACTGACATCCAGAGTACTCAGTATCTGAAACACACTCTCCTCCTGTACCTCCAGACCTCGAACCAGTCCTATCCCTCTAGCATTAAAACTGACTCCTCTAGGATGAAATACTCCAATAAAGTGTTCATTGAACAATTCCACTATGTCCTCTGCATCAGTCACTCTATTCCCATTTTTATCCCACAATATCATTCTTCCACAGCCATTTCTCCTCCTACTGGCCACATAGCTAAAAAATTCCCTAGGATTTTCTTTGGATCTTAGGGCCAGTCTCCTCTCATATTCCAGTTTCGCTTTCCTTACCACACTAGTCACTCTTCTGGCCTGTGTCTTATATTCCTCATGCATCTCTTCACCTGTCTCCTTATATCTCTTCCATAGCCTCTTTTTCACATGCAATTCCTGTTTAATATTGTTTGTCATCCACTTTACTCCAAATTGCGTCCTCTTCTTCACTCGTGGTATACAACTTACCATTGCTGATAACAAATATTCTTTCACAATTTCCCACGCACTGGTGATATCCCGGCCTTCCAATTCCTCCCTCCATGAAACTTCCCGAAGTTGACTTCTAAGACTATTATAATCACCTGCCTTATAATTCCACGTAAGTTCCCGTCTCTTTGATACTCCTGCTTGTCTATTCATTTTCCAAGTCAACACCATATGGTCACTCTCTCCAACTGGTGGGAGAGACGTCAACTCAGTTATTATCAACTCTTCTGATGCTATAACCAAATCCAAAACTTTTGAACCTCTTGTTCCCTCTGTTACATGTTGCCTAAGACATTTGTCCCTCAAGAATTCTAGAAATTTCATTCCCCTATTGCTACATGCATCTTCTTCTCTCCAATTTATACTACTGAAGTTAAAATCTCCCATAACAATCATTCTTCTTGCACTTGCCAAACTTAGCTGTCTAAACATCTCCTATTACTTTTAAGAAATTAGTTTTGATATTAATAAGTGCAAGGTGTTGAATTTTGGAGTGGAATGTACAGTGCCATATTGATGGCACTGTACTCTCGACTCTATATTGCAAATGTTGCAAAGACTGAATATTATAGTTCTTTTAGAGAAATTTGTGCCCTAGTTATATTACTTATTTACACAAAAACACGAGGCATAGGTAATACTATTTATTTGATTAGAAGGCCATATATTTCAGTCTAAAATTTACAGACCGTCTTTGGTGCCAGTGATAGTTGAATACAAGATAGAATGCAAACATTGAATTGATGTGAATCAGATAGAGCCACATGATGTTATTCTTATAACAGCATAATGTTATAACTGAAAAAAAGGTTAATCATAACTGTTAAAAAAAAATAACAATAATGATGTGTTATTCTAATCAGATTTTCCCATATTTTCAATAAAGATAGGCAGTCATTTTGATTCAAGTTTGGGTTGTGAAGCAGGGCTTCAGCACTCTCTTTTTTTTTTAAAAACAAATGCTCAAATTTGTACTGACAATGATGTAGTAGGCATGTTTTAGGCCAAAGAATATTATTGTCTATGTCTATTCCGTGTTGAGCTAAGCCATATTTATTAGATTTCCTGTGGCAAATATGCAATGGATGCTCTTGTATTCTCTTTTCTATTGAGTGTCCAGTTGGTCCGAAGTAGGATAGATGGCAGTCACAAGGAACTTGATATACACCAAGGAGAGACATCAGTGAGTGTTTATCTTTTGAAGAGGGGGAAAACAAGTTGAGAGTTTATTGATAGTTATAAAAGTAGTCACTCAATTGTATTTCATCAGAATTCTGGAAATCAGTTCTGAAATGCCTGAAATATATGCAACTGGAATTAAACATACTGTTTCCTTGTTGTGTAGTCAGGTTTGTAGGAGTTAAACAGATGTTGTGTAATCCATTCTGGAAGCCTAATTTGATATATCATATGATATTTAAGAGTTCTTCCTGTAATTGATGAGGAGTTGAACAAATAGTGTTAGCATGCTGAAATAAAGATTTTATAATTGCTGTCTTTTGAGGAGTGTAAACAGATTGCTGATGAATGTAGATGAATGTAGGCTTTCAGTACACTGTGTAGTTAAATCACCTGATGGTGAGCAGATGAGAAGAATGTCTGAAAAGGATAATTTGTTGTCTCTTTCAATTTCCATAGTGAATTTAATACGTGGATGCAAAGTATTTTTGCTAACAATAAATGTTGATGAAGTTTCTTTATTGTGAGGACACACAGCAAAAATGTCATCAATAAAAAATGTTTCCATACAATCCACTGATCTTATGGCGAGCTTCGATATAGAATCCCTATTTGCCAATGTATCTCATATGGACAATTGCAGCTACTTTCTGAATCATTTCCACAAGATATAGTAAAACTATTCAACTTCATAATGCATTCCGGACACTTTGTTAAAAAAAATTCTATAGCCAAGTGGAAGAAATTGCCATGCTCTCTGTCTGCCCTCACCTGCTCTAGCCAACTTTAATTTAGAGCATCTAGAAGATATCCTTTTCTCATCCATACATCCTCAACCTTTGTTTTGGGTTTGGTATATTAATGACATTTTTGCTGTGTGGCCTCATAATAAAGAAACTTTACCAGCGTTTTTAGCTACCATAAATAATTTGTATCCACAT
This sequence comes from Typopeltis vanoorti, assembly GCF_054136105.1. Classification (NCBI taxonomy): domain Eukaryota; kingdom Metazoa; phylum Arthropoda; class Arachnida; order Uropygi; family Thelyphonidae; genus Typopeltis; species Typopeltis vanoorti. The sequence continues at coordinate 81,891,975 of NC_143553.1, read as the reverse complement.
ACTAAATTCACTATAGAAATTGAAAGAGAAAACAAATTATTCTTTCTAGACATTCTTCTCATCCACTCACCATCAGGTGATTTAATTACATCAGAGTATTGAAAGCCCACTTTCACTCGATGCAACATTCTTCAGCAGGGCTCTGGAATGTTGGCTATGGAGAGAGGGGGAGAGGTTGAGGAATGTGGATTTGCAGAGCTTGGTGGATAGGAGGAAAAGAGGTGAAATGACAGGGATGTTTAAGTTAGTAAAGAAATTTTATTGGATTACAGAAGGGATTATAAAAGGAGTAGAAGGCAAGAGGAGAAGAACCAGAGGCCATCCCTGGAAGCTATGTAAGAGAGTAGTAAAGAGGGGGTATGAGGAGTAGATTTTTTACATGAAGAATTGCAAGTGAATTGAATGCATTACCAGAATATGTTGTTATTGCAGTTAGTGTTAAGTATTTTAAGATGTATTTTCAGTGTGCTAAATGTGTTGTCAGTTGGATGAATCTCCCACAGTCTGCTGACTCCATGAAAGATGTGATAATAATAATGTGTTATTATTATTAAATAGGCAACTCCATGGAGTCTGTAAAATCATTGAGGGAGTCCCTAAATATGAGGGGGGGGGGGTTGCTGTAAAGTTCTGATAAACACCTAGAACAAAAATGACTGGTTTGTGCAACAAGGGAAAGACTTTTTTTCTCGGCATTGTAACAAGTGCATAATGCTTTGTGGGGAATATGTAGAATACTGTGTAAGTTATATGGGTCTACCTCAATTTCTTCATGGTGATTATCGCAACTTCTCAGCACACCCTTGTATTATACCAAGCACTATCCAATATTTGTGAAATATCTATCATACTTTGCTTTGAACTCATTCACACTCATAACAGACTTTAGCAACCTATTCCATTCAATCACCACTCTCTCCAAGCAAAAAACCCAGTTGTCACACCCTTGCTATCCATACTCTTGCTCAGTTTCCAAAGATAGTCCTAGTTCTCCCACCACTAAACCTGTTCAGAAAAATTTCCTCTGTATTAATCCTCTAAAGAACTTTCAGTAATTTGTATATATGATGATCATATCACTCCTTTTTCACTTATCAACCAATTTCTAGTTGGCTGAATGGTTAGCATATCCACTCTCCAGCTATGTGGCTGTGGGTTCAAATCCTGCCAGGGCATGGATGTTTGTGATTGCCTTACTACTCTTTGTGAAAAGGGCATCTGTGATTCTACCACTTCGTCTAGTAGAAGGCTTTACTCCCAAAATCCAATGAGGTATGGGAATGCCCATGCAACATCAAAATGACATCATGCGAATAACTAACTAACCCCAATTTTTGTAATCCACAATTCTTTAACCTATCATCATCATATAGTATATTCCATAGATTTGCCACTATCTTGGTTACTCATCTCTAGATCCTCTCTACCTCCTCCTCATCCCCAAGAAACCCAGTTGATCATATGTGTGCAAGGTAGTCAAGGTCTTATCAAGGCTCTATAAAGAAGTATAATAACCTGGTATGTTATTGGTTACTGAAGAACAATCATCAGAGTGTTTCTTTAGTAACCAAGTAATCAGATGAGCTGTTTTAGCCACTTTTTTGCCATATGTTCTCTAAACTTCAACTCCCTATCTACTAGTACTCCCAAATCTCTGGCATCATCAGTTTCCTGGAGTATCGTTCCATGAATATGGTACACACAGCTGGTAATATTATCGCCCCAAAATGCATAACCTTACACATTCCTGCATTAAACTGACATTTGTTTTCCTTTACTCATACTGCTAGTCTCTGAAAATCATCCTGCAAAATTTTAACATTGTTTTTATTGACTATTGCTCTATCTAATTTTGCATCATCAGCAAACAACTGAATATTTCCTCTCAGATCACTTCCTATATCATTAATATACAAATTAAATAGCAGTGGCCCAATTTCAGAGCCTGTGGCACACTGCTAGTTACAGGCCTTCTACTGGATTCTACTTCTGAATAAACTTGGGTATCATTTTATCAGTTGCCCTCTTATCTACTTTACCAATTTGATATCCATCCCTATGTGCTGCAATTTATTTATCTCCAATACCACTGCTGAGATGCTTATCACTTGATAGTTTGCTATTTGAGTCTTGGAGCCTCCTTTATACAATGGAACTATTTCCCCTTCTTTCCATTCTCTTGGGCTCAACCTAGAGTTCAGACTTGAATTAAACAATGCAGTCAATGGCATTGCTGATTCCCAGCAACTTCTCTTAACACTCGAGCTGGTATACCATCTAATCCCATAGTTGTAGTTTATCTACCCCTATTTCCATATTAGCTCTTTCCTCCCTTGTTACTGCAGTATCTCCACCTGGATGATATACTCTAATTTTGGCAGGAGTGATATAGACCATTAAATGTCAAAACACTTTTTGCCAACCAAATACGATAATAAAATCCATGTTAACAACCCTTTTGACCCGTACCATTTAAAAGCGAAAAATTTAAAATTTCAAAATATTGGTTTTTTACTTATCTTTAAAGCATTTATAAAATAAAATATTCTAGGATTGGTATCCTAGAATATTTTATTTTATGGGTCTGGCTCCCACTGATGAGACCTAACAAAAAGAGATAAGTAGGTTATTATATCTCTTTATAAGACTCCATCTAGACTAGTGTGCACAGATCTGGTCAACTGGGTTTCTTAGAGATGTGGAGGTCAACTGTGGGACTTTAAAAATAATGCATTTGAGGCCATCTGGTGTGTGAAATAGAGAGAGACCAACCAGATGAAACATACAGTTGGTTGTTACTATATATATCAATGGTGGGCAAACTGCGGCTCCCAAGACAATATTGATTTTCATTGCTATTTTTCCTAAATTTTTATATTAATATACTATACTACTATAGAGTATTAATATAAAAATTTAGGAAAAATAGCAAAGAAAATCAATATTGTCTTGGGAGCCGCAGTTTGCCCACCGTTGATATATAGTAACAACCAACTGTATGTTTTGTCTGGTTGGTCTCTCTCTATTTCACACACCAGATGGCCTCAAATGCATTATTTTTAATGTCCCACAGTTGACCTCCACATCTCTAAGAAACCCAGGTGACCAGATCTGTGCACATTAGTCTAGATGGAGTCTTATAAAGAGATATAATAACCTATTAATAACCTACTTATCTCTTTTTGTCAGGTCTCATCAGTGGGAGCCAGACCCAGGAGAGCAAGTGATATGAAGTCATCAGCTTCTATATACAAGTAGCTCAGATGTGAATGTATTTCACACACAAAACAAAGTTTTGCTTCCTTGGGGAAAGGATAAAAAACCAAGTATAAAATTTCTTGGTATCTTTAATGTATAATAAACCCAAGGCAAAAACTTTCAATATCTTTCTCTCATCCAGAAATTTTTATTAATAAGTTTGAGCACCTTTTGGCTACTTGTATATGAGATATATATATATATAATGTCTGCATTAATTTGACCTTAAACTCCTTTTCAACAAACACATCAATCTCGTTTGTTCCAAATCTTCCAAAGTCATAGCTCAGCTCTACCCATTGATCAACCGCAAGAGCAAATTGAACCTACATAATAAATTGCTTCTTTACCAGATGGTAATACGTCCAGTCATTACCTATGCCTCACCAGCATGGAGTCACACTTCAAGATCAAACATTTCAAAATTACAGAGAATCCAAAACAAATGCCTTAGGATGATCACCGTGGTTCATCAGAAATTCACAAATTCACCGAGAAACTGGCACTCCATACATCTCCTCTCTTCTTCGTGATCTTGCAGAAAAATTCTTCGTGAAGTCAAGTTCACATTCAAACCTACTAATCGTGCAAGCTGTCAATTACAATGAGACTGATTACTACAAACACAAAAGACCGAAGGCTATTCTTCTCTCAACTGATCATAGCTAACACTACTGCCCTCAGAGGGCGAGCTTAATTGCTCACAAATCTCCCATTTCCAAATAACTCATTACAGATAAAGGGGAATATGAAAAGCACTTGTGCTTCACCCATCCTGTCAGTAACGTCAATGGTCAAATTTGACCTTGGTATATTTCCTGGGTCTAGCTCCCACTGATGAGACCTCAATAAAGGTTGATACCGGTCTGGGTAGTGGCCCTTCCCTTTATGCATAGCATTATACATGTCCTCCAAAAGAGGGTGTGCTTTGCATTATGGAATACATACTAAGGCAAGTGATGTGAAGTCATTAGTCTCTACATACAAGTAACTCAGGCATGAATATATTTCATGTGCAAAACATTGTTTTACTTCCTTGAGAAAAGGATTAAAAAAACCAAGTGCAGGTATCCCTTGCTTAATGCAGGATTTGATTAACGCAGCGAAATTAATTGTGACAGTCCCTTGAATATATGCAGCAAGAGTTTTAATTAATGTGCCTTTAAATTTACCATGCAAAAACATGAAAGCCTCGAGGCATGAGCATGATGACATCATTCCTCCCACGCAGCCGTGCTGGAGAGTCATTCTGCTTGTTATCATAGAGTTTTTGCTGATAACAAAAAAAACTAAAATTGTTCAAACGACTCTTGATAATTTTTTTGATAAAAAAAAATTACAGTAACTAATGTAGGTACAAGTATTTATTAAACATTTACTTTGCATTCATTTTTTATCTTTCCTAAAAGAGTACCATATAAAACGAATTTTTAGCACAATAATCGATCATGGACGAATTGTAATTTTTACCATTGATTATTATATTTGATTAACTTGATTTTGATATATGCAGTAACATCGAGGGATTAATTAATCACATTAATCAAGGGATACCTGTATATAATTTCTTAGTATCTTTAACATATAACCCAGTCCAAGTGATGCATCTATATTAAAAGTAATTTTAAGCAGATCTTGCAAGTGTGCTCATGTATATGACCACTTTTATATATATATTCACATGATTGAATGCATTTTTTAAGAGTTAAATGAAATATCATATATTAACTTTAATTTTATTCCCCATTTCAGCTCTTGAGAGTACAAAGAATGATTACACTTTAAAACTAGAAGATATTGATTTGTACATTGAAGAACCTTTGTTAGCTTCTTTTGCAAAAGATAGTACTTTTGTGAAGAAAAGTACTACAGAAGAAGAAGAAGCTGTGGGACAGAACAGAGCACCAAATGGAAGAGATTATCTAAATTTACCAAGATGTGATAGTATTTCAAAACTGATTGAATGCTTTGATCCTTTTGTGGATAAATTATCGAGTACAGATGAAGATATTCCTGATTCTGAACTTGATTCCAATCTTGAGTTTAATTTTCCCATTCCAAGGCCAGAAGAAGAGGATGTATCTAGTCATGAAAGTAACAATGCCACTAAAAGTATTATAGAAAACATTGGAAGGACTGAAGATCATATCTGTGAATCAATAAACAAAATAGAGTACCCAGAGGAACTAACTGTAAATAAGAATAATATTGAAAATTTAGTTGATGATGTAGGAACTATATTGAAATCGGTAGATCAAAAACAGTTAAATTCATCTGCTGAAGGATCAGTTAATGAGATACATGAACGTGAAGAGAAATGCCTTACAAAAGGAGCTGTAATTCAAAGCTTAAGTATTTCAGAGCCATGTTTACATAGAAATGATGATGGCATTTCAGTAGATAAAACTTGCTCACCATTTGAACTTACAGCTATTGATAATAATGCTGTATGCAAAACAAAACCAATGAAAATTACTAATAAATCAATTCTAACAAAGAAACCAAGCATTTCAAAGCTAAAAGCTCTGTTTGAAAAATCCTCAGTTAATTTTAGAAAGGATAATAAATCATATTCTAGAATTCAGCCCTATGTTCCACGAGCAGGATCTGCCCCACCTGATCTAAGTCAAAGTGGCATATCCCAAGAAGGTCAAAAAGTTTCTCTACTAGAAAATGTAAGTCAAAATATACATCCTCACTTTTCAGAATGTGCAGCATCGGCTAATATAGATACCTCAAAAAATGATAATTTAGATGATATTTTTCATGTAAAAGATAATATCGCAAAATTGCAGTCAAAATCTATACCATCCGATATGCATCCTAATAAAAGTGGGACAAAATGGTATCATAAAGAAATACCTAATGAAAATGTGGATGAGAAAAGCAAACTTGAAGTTTCACATGATAAAAAAGAGAAAATGATTGAGTCTTCATTGAAAACTAAAATTCTAAGTGTTATAGAACCATCTATGTTAATAGGAAGGGGAACAACTTGGTACAATGAAAATAGCAATTTGAATAATAATGAAAAAAATGATACTGGTCTGTTACATTCATTCGTTCCATCCACAAGTGACCTTTCAGAACTTAAAAATAAGATATTGGCTTCCAAAATAATTCCCCAATCCATGGAAAAAAGTGAATCCATCTCAGAAAAAGAAAAGACAAAACCAAAAAATAAAAATCATGAACTAAATAATTCAGATAATATAACACAAGGTGCAAAAAATGATAAAAACAGCTCTTTTGAGGATGCACCAGAATTGGGTTGCTTTGATATCCATCCATGGAAATTAGCCATATGTGGTGGTGAAGCAAAACAAAACATTTGTACAACAAAGTGGTATAGTCCACTAGCTGAAAATTTTAATTCAGAGGTAACTTCTGACAAACTAGAAGAAAACAGTTCATTAGCAAGTGAACAGATTACAAAAATTGAAAATAAAATTAAATCTTTTGATACATTAGAAAATGAAACAGCAAACTACTCTTTAGCACCCATTTCAAACAAACCTTTTCAAAGGGCTTCAACAACTGAAAATTCAAAAATTTGTAACCAAACTAATGTCACTCCTTTTAATGCTCTCCAAAAATTCCAGAAACTAAATGGTACAGAAGCTGTTATTAAATCCAGTTCTTTTTATATAAATGAAAGTGAAAATGATCTTATGAAATCTAAAAATGAAAGTCAGGTTTTAATTTCAGGATCTAAAGAATGTGGTAAACCAGATATTAATAAACAAACAGTACTAAATAGTATGAACAACTCTTCTATTACCTCTTCATCAATCCCAGTACAAGAGTGCCAGTCTATAAACAACACAGATTCTGTTGTTAGTCATATACCTCTTCATGAAGTTGCCCAGGATTGCAAAAGTACAAAAAACTCAATTATTGTCCATACACAGTGTTCAAGCAAAGTGGAATCTAACATGAGAAGATCTCCTGATGCAATAGCACCTTCACCATTCTTAGCTGATAAATCTCTGCAAGAAGACAAACCGCCAGAGCTACCATTAAAAAAAAAGTTTTTGCAAACATTTAGTCAGAATTCAAAAGAATCATTACCAATAACAGTTTGCGGTAATTCACAGTTTTGGCCTCCAATAAGTGTTCCAAAATCTCATAATTCTAATGAATGTGATAATGAGGAATATAAAATACAGGAAAAAGGTTTCACTTGTGGAGATGATTATGGAGATTATGTTCTTGTAAAAACTTCTCACAAAGATAAGTCAATATTAAGACCTGTTATTGGCAAGGAGCAGAATTTTGAAACCAGTGTGATAACAAATGTGAGTACTGAAAGTAGATTACCAGAGAAAGAGGAACAATCCTTGAAAAAATCTGAAGATAATAAAAAGTATACTAGTAAATTTTTTAGTCATTTAGGGGATGTGCCTCCAGAACTACCAAAAAAGACAGTAATTGGTAAAAATAAAATTTCAATACAGGTATATCCCAAAGAGACAGCATGTGATTATTCCAAGATAAACTTAGAAACTGCTCTATCTGGTAACAGAAGTGAAAATAGAGCACATTTTAGAAGGCTGAGCAGTGGTGATGAAAGTAGAATGCATGTGCCACATATATCATGTCAAGTAAAAGCTGATGTTTATATGAATGTTAATATTACTGCAAAGAGAAATATTAAACAAATTGAAAATACTCTACATCAACATCCCAGAGGTGCTATCATTGATTTGACTTCAAGAGATTCATACATATCTAATGAAAGAAGTCGAGAATTACAGAAACCAGAAGAAAATAAAAATGTTGAAAGAAGTAAACTAGATGTGAAAAACATGGGCTATGAAGTAATATGGCCTGAAAATACCATCATAACTGATAAAAAGGATAATATTAGAGATAATGCAAAATCAGAAACATTGCATATCTCAGATTTTGAAAAAGAAAAGGCTGTGCTCAGATCTTTTGTAATGGAGAGTAAAAAACCTGTATATAAAAACAAAAATGTATGCTACAGCCCTCCATTAAGAAGAAAGCAACCACATATGTTATTTCCTGTATCAAAATCACGGTCTTGTATTTCTCTTGATTGGTCAGAACTTGACAGAAATAAGTCCTTTTTTGAAAGCAATCTTGCTGATGCAGATTGTGATTCAACTGAGACTCTAGTCAATGAAGCAGTTGCAGAATTGACTTCTCTTTTAGACCAACTAACTACTAGAACTCTTGCTGAAGCAGCTGATCCCATGCCAAAATCCCATAATAGTCCATCCAGTTCTCTTCCTTTGACATCTTCAATAATCTCAAATAAGTTAGATTTGTCTGAATCATCTAGGGAACTTTGTCAGAAATCGACTAAATTAGATAATCAAACAGAACAATTTGTTGACAATCCCAACTCTATTTTACCTACAGTACAGTTGAGTGAGTTATCAAAAAGTAAACAAGAATGTTTGTATTTAGAACAGACTCGACAAAATGAAATTTCCAAGAAAGAAGTTTCAGCAGCTACCAATGTCATTAACCCAGAGGATAAAGTTGCTTCTTGGATGATGAAGATGGAAACATTATTTCCTCATGATAACACTGTCAGTTTATCAAATTTCACAAAAGTTTGTGAATTGGAAGTTAAATCAAAGGATAACATGGTTAAGAATTCTACATCTCTTCAGCAGTGCTCTAAAACTTTTGATCCTCCATTACCATTGAAAAAGAAACCATATGGTGATTTTCAGGAATTTCTTGGTACACTGAAACGCTCGACTTCCTGCCAGTCATTAGCACAGCAAAAAGAAATCAGTAATTCTAGACCTTATGAAAATGTCCTAAGTAAATCACAGACTTTGTCTGATTTCCAGATAAAAAATATTTCCTGTTATATGTCAGTTGCTCAAGCTGCTTCAGATTTAAAGGCTGAATCACGTACTTTTTCATGTGAACAGTTATGTGGGACTCAAGATCAAAGGAATAACCTTGAAGAGAAGACAAAAAATTCAGCAGAGAAAAATTCAGGATATGAATGTATTTATCCTGTGGAAGTATTGTCAGATAAGCATGTCATCAAGCAATCTAATAAACAAACATCTATAAAACAAAATACTGCTAACCAAGTGAAAAGCATTTCTGTTCGTCATAAGTCATTAACAGAAAAAATACCATCAAATCATGGAAATTGTCCAGGTAAGAATGTTAACAATGTGCCAATTTCTGTAACCAAAGAAAACTCTGCACTAACTGCAGTTGAAAATTCATCTTCTGCAACTAAAGCACTATATTCCCCAGTTAAGGCTAGCGGAATCCAAAGAGGGGACGTTACATACCATGGTAGCTTCAGTGCAAAGTTTATAAAAAATACCCAGAAGCAGCACCAGTCATCTGTTAACACATCTCAGAATTCTACTAGAACAAAAGTAAATTCCATTGTTGCTTTTCCACCATCACCACTTCTAAGGCCAAGGAAACTGTTATCTTCTAATTCTGAAAATGAAATTGAATCTGTACAGGTGTCTCATTCCTCATCATTAGTAGATTTTTCAAATCCAAGTATCCATCCAAAACCTGTATCACTTTCTGTAATAGCAAAAGATTCCAGAAAAATGCCAGTTACACCCCTTCCATTATCTTCAAAAGTTAGAAAACCATCAGAAGAAATATGGATCCCAAGAGCACCACAAGCAACTAAACATCAGAATCAGGCACAAACAAAAAAATTATGTGCCTTGTTTGAAAATCTATCTGATGCTGATAAAGCTGTTCAATCTTCGGTTGTGAAATCTGCAGATACGAAAACAGTAAATGATCAATATGCCAAAATCCAAGTCCCAAGGCAACGCCAAGGACATGGACTGCAGCATTCGCATTCAGATGCAAGTGTATTTTTAGCCCTTAGAGGAAGTAAAAAAAAAAGGCCATTAGGAGGTAAACAAATTCGTCCTCAGGCACAAAATAATCAAAAGAATCCAATATCAAAACCAGAAACATGTGATAATTCAGAGGATAGTAGCAGCTCAAGCAGTAATGGTAGTATTAAAGAAGTAAATTTGATCCAGTTAGCGAAGGAAACAAACTATCACCAAGTACCAAAAACCAGAAGAATATTACCAGTGGCGCCTCCAAGATCAAGAAGAAGAAACACAATGGAAATTAGTATTAATGGAATGAAAGGTAAGTTTTTACTTTTGTTACAAATTTAATAAAGTATACATTTTACATTCTGCATCAAATGATTGATTTACCATCTTGATTCCTAATCACGAGAAAGGAGGAAAAATTTTCTTTGCAAATAGTTTTCATTACTTTATACACTAAAAAGTGTATAATTTTTTATTTATTTTGTTTTATTTCTGACCCAGCTCTATGATCCGTAAATTAAAGTTAGTTTAAAAACTATCTTGTATACAGCTAGTTTAGTGTAGGGACTAATTTTTCTCCTATTACATATAAAGTTATGGAATTGTGCCTAAATATCTGAAATGTTTTACTTGTTTTATAGATTCTCTATATAGAACAATTGATTTCTTTAACATTTTTGTCTATTTTCATTGTCTTTGTCTTTTTGTTGCTGATTTTCATACCAAATTTGTAACAGCGAGTATTCAATTTAGTCAAGGAATCCTGCTGACTTGTACTGGATTTATTTAGAAGTATAACATCATGTGTTATATTCTCAAACTATCAAAAGTAAAGCACTGAGATTAACATCTTACATTTTGATTTTAGGTTTAATGCCACTTTCCTTCATAATGTGATCCATACAGTTGATGAATAATAGTGGAGATAAGTGTACATACTTGTCTGATTTAACATCAAACCATCTTTGTGTACCTCCTTCAATTCTAACTGCTGACTTACAACTCAAATATAGACTAAGTATTGCTTGATATAATGTCCCATTAACACCATATAAGTGTAGTGTTATGAACAACTTTTCTATTGGTGCCTTGTCATATGCCTTTTTGAGATCTATGAAATATAAATACAGATCTTTGTTATATTCTCATGATTTCACAACTATATGTCTAAAAGTGACAGTTTGATCCTGACAACCTCTATTTGGCCTGAATCATCCAGCTTGTTCTTCTCCAAGTCATTCCACTATTTTTCATAACTGTTTCTCAAGTATACTTGCATAAATCTTACTAGGAACACTCAGGAGGGAAATTCCTCTGTAATTCTTACATTTAGTTTTATTTCCTTTTTAAGAGCCTCCATAGCTCAGTTGCTATGCCAGTCCAAAGCCCAGATAAAAATTGGGGATTGAGATGGTGCCACACTTCCCTGTAAAAGGGACTCAAGGCTGTTGTATCATCATTTGAAATAAATAAATAAAATTTCCTTTTTTTATAGAGTACTATGAGAGCTCTACTGCAATCATCTGGAATTCGACCCTATGACCAGGCCTTCTGAATTATGCAGTGTAGCCACTATAAAATTTTAATACTTCCTTATTTGAGCATTTCTGGTCAAATATCTATACTCCAGCTTTCCACATTTCAGGTTTTTGATTGCTTTTTTGGACTTCAAGGACTGGTATGTATTCCTGATTGCATATCTATTGCAATCTACCACCATGTTGTCGCCCCTGGTTTCAATTTAGCAGCCTTTCAAAATAATTACTCCAGAAATTAAGGATATCTTTATCTCTGGTTTTCATGTCACCTTTATCATCTCTGATTCCTTTTATAGTATTCTTTCCTCCAATTCTAAACTTTTTCAATAGCCTCCAGAATATTTGCCACTTTCCTGATATTTATTTTCTACATTGTTATCAGTCTTCCCATGACTTTTGTTTAGCTAGTTTTACACAATGCTTCCCTTTCTTACATTTTTCTCTGTATTCTCTAAAAGCACAAGCTGACTTACTTGCCAAGAAGTCAGCTTGTGTAAAACTAGTATGCTTTCTTCTTTTCCTTGACTGCCTCTTTAACTTCCTGAGTCCACCATGGAGTTCTAATTTTTCTATCCTTGCCAACCCTTACCATATGCCTCTCTGGCTGAATCAATCAACACTTTCTTCAGCATTTGGCACTGAATCCCCAAGGTTTGCTTCTTGTTTTCAACTGCTTTCATTTTTTCTTGAATAATGTTTGTGTATTTGAGTCTACTGCTAATCTCAGAAAGCTGCTTTGATTCGCTTTAAAACTTTCTTACACATTCTTGTTTTCAGCATGAAATTCAACTGTATCCTACTCAGCACTATTTGATCACTTCCAATTTTAAATCCACTGTATACTCTTGTGTTCTGAACCATTGAGAAAACATCATTGTGAATAATAACATAGTTCATGTCCTAAATAGAAATCCAGCATCTACTTACTATTGTTATTGGCTGTGTTCTATTATCCATTTTCTCAAAACATTTTTATATGTCTGATAATCATTTCCTACTCTGCTTTTTAAATCTCCAAAAATGACCAATTTTACCTTTTTTGTTATGTCAGCTGCCTTCTCTGATGTCTCTTAGTGGAACTGTCTGTGAGACCATAAGCACAAATAATTTTCATTGTCCTCATCCTCATTCTACTTGATAATGCTTGCCATTCAGGAAGATTATCCTCATATTTAGTATTACTATAGCTACTTACTGTATTTAGTATTACTATAGCTACTTTTCTTTGATTGTTATTGCCTGCATATAACATCTTGTATTTGTTAGATAGAAAGATCTCACCTAATTTTGTTGTCTTTGTTCTGGTAACACTTATTATGTCGATAGCATTAAAGAAGTAATTATTACTTCTTTAATTACTGCTGTAGTAGAAGATACAATGTACAAAGGATACGTTGTTATCATCCTCTAAGGCGGTAATAACAGATCTGTAGAACATTATTATTATTATTACAGGTATCTCCATGGAGTCAGTAGACTCATTGCAGGAGACCCAAACTATCAAAACAATATCTATCATATCTGTTCTTGAATTCATTTACAGAAGAAGAACTCACAACTGAGTCAGGCAATGCATTCCACTCATTCACCACCATCCAGGAGAAAAATCTCACACTCTTGTTAACCACACTTTTCCTTAATTTCCAGGGATGATCTCTTGTTCTTCCATCACTATCACGCAGCTGAAATATTTCCCCTGCATCAATCTTATAACAACCTTTTAGTAATTTAAATGTTTCTATCATATCCCCCTCTTCTCCACCTATCAACCAACCTCTGCAATCCACAAGCTCTCAATCTATCAATGTAGGAAGCATTTTTACATCACTTACCAACTTAGTCACTCTCCTCTGAACCCTCTCCACAACCTCCTCATCTCCAAGGAACCTAGGCGACCAGATTTGAGCACAGTAATCCAAATGTGGAAGTATCAACAACTTATAAAGAGGAATAATAACCTCTTTATCTCTGGATGTTAGTGTGTTCTTCAATAACCAAGTAATCCTATGTGCAATTGTGGACACCTTAGCAATGTGTCCTCTGAACTCCATCTCCCTATCCACCAACACCCCAAGTCCCTAGTGTCATTGATCCTTTGGAGTACTGTTTCATCAATGTAGTACACAGCTGGTAATCTTTTAATCCCAAAATGCATAACTTTACCATTACCTTTTGCCCATTTTGCCAGCTTATTTAAATCATTCTGCAAACTCTCAACATCAGCTTGATTTTTTATTGCACTACCCAACTTTGCATCATCAGCAAATAACTGAATATCACCCTTCAAGCCATTTCCTATATCATTTATGTACAAATTAAACAATAACGACCCAAGCACAGAGCCCTAAGGCACACCACTTGTCACCTGCTTCATCCTGGACTCTGCTCCTTCATACACCACTTTGTGGTATCTTTCCCTGAGCCATTCTCTTATCCACATCACCAATTTGTGCAACAGTATTCCATGGGGTATCGTGTCAAAAGCCTTAGCAAGGCAATATTTGTTGGTATACCATTGAAATACCCAAAAGAAGCTGCATTGCAGTCTCTGTAATAAACTTATTTGGAAAGAGGACACAATGGTTTGTACTGTACAGATTATTATTATTATTTTGCTCTGTTCTAAACAATGGGGGAGAAGACACCATTATAACAAACTACTAGTTTATTATAATGGTAATCCCAACAAAAGCTCCATAGGCACAATATTATTCTAAAGGAAGTTTACTATTTGAGTAAAAGTGTAAAGTTATACCTATTGGTAGAAAGGAGACTTTCTACCAATAGGTATAACTCTGAAAAACTGGGTATTTTTTAATGGTTCTAAATAAGTACAGTAAATGAACCTACTAGTTTTGTTACTAAATCTCTTGGCATCTTCTGAGTAAATACATAAAAATAAATGTAAAGTTTGCAAACATAAACTAAAACATTACTATGCAAAGCTATGTAGGAAACTGCTACAATATAAATAGGCCTAGTTGCCCGAGTGTTTAGCATATCCACTCTCTTGCCAAAAGGCTGTGGGTTCGAATCACACCATGGGCATGGATGTTTGTGATTGTCTGTGAAAATAGTGGTGGTGATCGGTAGATGATGATGATGATAGTTGCGGTTCGTTGTAGTTGGTGAATTTGAGTGGTGGATGCAGAGAGTTGTAGAGTGGGTTCCCTCCCTCAATGAGTCTTTGGACTCCCTGGAGGTGTCACGTAATAATAATAAATCATAGAAACACTTAAAACATGGGAGGTGAGTTTGCTATTGTTTAGAATTTTTTACAGATGGTTGGCTAAAAAGTTGAAGTTCGACATGTGAAAAGATTTGATAAGCAATTTCCAAATATCATACAGGGTCATCTCTTTGTTCCTATTAAGTGTGCTGTGTTAAGAGATGACTGTAGTAGGTTCTTGTTGCGAGTGATAAAGTTATCTTCTGTGTAAAGCATCAAGGTCTTGTTACACTCATTTTCCTGGTGTGTGTGGGGGGGGGGGGAATGGTAGCTAAGCCAAGCCTGTGTTGTTGCGAATATTTCTGATATGTTTTTTTCACTCTTGTCTTATTTCAACTTATTGAAGTCTGGCCTATATATACAAGGCCACAGCAGTATGGAATTCTGTATATCCTAGGATGTGTGTAAAAGGATTTGTGGTCTTTAGGGGAATTTATAAACCACCCCTAATATCATGAGCTTTGAAGAGGCTACCAGTGTAAGGAATGGAAACTGAGTCCCTGTAATGAATATTGGGATTTTGATTTTGAACTATGGAAGTGCCTGCACAATAATAATAATAATAATAATATTATTATTATTATTGGTACTAGTAAGTTGAATGGAGTTAATAAACTTTCTTATAGAAATTACTTGCTAATTTTAAGCCTTCTTTGTTTCTGTTTGTGAGTTCTTCCATTTCATTTTTAGTTTAATTGATTAATCTCATACCAGTAGACATTCCATCTTTTGCTGTTTTTATGCTGGTATTATTTTTCAAGGCTTCCTTTATTGATGCAGTGGCAGCAGTCTGTTTTCCCTTTTTTGATCTTTATGAGTTTGTTGAGTCAGCATATTCAGTTTTATTCTTAGCTGTTATTCCTAGTTAACTCTTTCTACTCTTGGACAATATTTCTCTTTTTCTTAATAGTTTCTTTCTTTAGCTTAGTTATTTATTAATGATTGGTTTACTTATAGCTTTAATTGCTCTTTCCATTAGGCTACATAGTAGGCAGGTGTCTCCACAGAGATATTTTGTTATTCCTTGTTGAGATTAGTGTTGTTATATGTAAATATTATTCTGAATTACTGAGGTCATATTTTATCATAAATCACATATTTCTGTTTTGTTTAGGCAGGATTGAATAGTGCTTCTAGCTAATTTTTGATCTGTATGAATGTTAAAATTATTTATTATCTCTGTTTTCTGAACAATTTTTAGATTGTGGAGTAATATGTAATCTCTTTCAGCTGTCAAGTTATTTGGAGAACATCATATCCATGCTAGTTTCCTCTTGAAGAAGGAATTTGTCACTGCCAGGGATGTATTTGTACAAACTGAACTAACCTTTCTCTTCTGTTTTGAAATACAAAATCATATTGTCTAGTTATTACTGCCTCTTCAAATGGAATCCTCCTGTCCATCAAGGCATAATTCCCATCTTCCCATAACCACTAATTGTGATTGTTATTGCCTTCATTTATTGTAGCATTTACTGTGTTGTAGATGCCATCAATTTTGGTATCACAATATCATGTTCATGTTGCTCTGGATTATGATCATATCTGCACCTTTTGGCACTTTATTTTTCAACAAGGCTATGTGTTCAGAGTACCCATTCAGTTCTGCTATTTTTTTTTTTTTTTTAATCAAGAATCTCATTCCATACCGATCCTTGGTTTCTCCACTATGATTGAGGAAATTTCCACTATACAAATCAGTTATCTGTTCTTAGTTTCTCTTTATTTCTGCAAAGCTTAAGATGTCTCATTTCACAGTTTTGATTATGTTCTCCACTTTCTGTAATCTGTTATGAGTATTCTTATAATTAAAGTTGATACAGGTATTTTCAGAGATTTTGCCTTGGTAATTTTATGCCATCCTTTTCTCACCATTTACGCTAGCTTTTAGAAACTAGCATTCATTGACTGGCTCTCTGTCTAAGCCACTTACACACACACAACCCTTGTTATTGTGGATGATGGCCAAGCCAGTAGGAGAGTATTGGTTTCTTGGCTTGATGTAGAAAGGGTAGGTCTATTTGCCTATTTTGTGTGTGGGTGTGCTATACTCTGTCTGGTTCCTACCCTTTGGCCAATCTGGTTTGGATGACTCCAGTCCTGGGGCTTAAGCTTCTGCCAGTATAACTCTCCAGGTCATTGTGGTTCAGAGTGCCTTATGATCACAAGATATTAGCTCATGTTGGAATTTATGTTGCTGATATAATGTTTTGTATGGAGGTTGGAATTATCATTTTGCTTAAAGTACTTCATCTTGGTATTTAGAACTATTTTTAAATGATAAAATATCAAGTTTATGCCAGGAAGGCAAACTAACATTTGTGTTGAGAAACATAGTTTGTGAAAGTCAATATAATAACATAAGGGGCTTAACCTGTTCAGGACCATGAGGAGTCGGCTAAGCATTGCATTTCAAGAAAAATTCAAAAATGTTGTCAAAAGACAACATTTTTGAATTTTTATCTTCCTTTTTTTTTTTTTTTACCTTGCAGCATCGAGAATTTTTTATCTTTAATTTAATTAAGAAATGAATAACACAATTCAAATTTTAATAATATGCTTAATTATTAAAATTATTAACATTTATTAAAAATTTATTATTAAAAATCTATTTGTTAAAATTATTAAAATACTGAATACTTATTAAGCATAGCTATGTGTGCTAAGCCAATATCTGAGCTTAACTAATACTGCCTTAACTAAATCATAAACTTAATGTTGAGAATTCCTTGATGATTCAATACTTATTTTCACATACTTATTATGTCTTACATTTTGATATTGCACCATACACAATTTTTAAGTTGTATAAAATGTAGGGTTGTGTTTTAATATTTGTCTTAAAATGTGGTTTCAATATCAGAAACTATCTATAAAACACACCCTCTAGTTGCTTTTCAAAGAAAGATGGGTTCTAAAATATTTGAAGAAACAAGTGCCTTTTTATAAAAAAAAATAATAATAATAAAATAATAATAATAATACAGCTTATTATAAAGTTAAATTCAATAAATCATTTAATGTCTTCAAAAATTTAGGCCCAGTAGCAGAACAGTAACAAAATTATATGAAATTTAAAGAATTTGTATTGGTTACTGTTGACATCATTAAGCTAAAATTAGTTAAGGAAATCAAAGATTCTGATAGTGAGTCTTCTTTTAGATGCTTCTTCAAATATTTCAGATGAGGAGAAATTCGTCCATTACATGAGAATGCATAGATAATTGGAAGAAGCATTTATTTACATAATTCCTCTTCAAAATATATACTTAGATGCAGTGTACTTTGATAAATAAGAAAGCAATATGAACAAGTTCTTGTCATAGAAGACTGGTAACTGATTAGCAGGGAGTAAAACAGAAGCAGTATGTAGCATACTGGGAAAAAACAATGGGCTAGTGGCAAAATTAAATCTTACAAACATGCCAAATCTTACAAATATTGCATGTGAATTTGGCTGTTTTTCAATTTTCTTAAAAATGTACTGAAATGGAAATGGTGGTAAATATATATACATATACAGGGTGTTCGGGATAAATTTGACATAGTTATAATTAATTATATTTTTCCGTAAGTTACATGTATTAACACACACTTCTCTTCATTTAAAAGTTTGGACCCTTCTTCATTCATATACAAGATGTCAGAAAGGATGGATAGCTGGAACCCACCTGAATCATGGAAGAGAATAACTTGTATCATGATGATTCGTGCCCGCCATCAAAATAAGGATATTACGACTGCTGCCCAATGCTCCCTGAATACAGTAAAAACAATCAGGCATGAACTAGAGACTTGCAATGGTGACTACGAGGATGTAGCAAGAAGAAAGATCCCTAGCAGACAATCTGATTGCGTTCGTACAGCAGAATTCCTCGCAAATCTGCAGGAACAGGTGTTGAAGAACCCTGGCATTGGAATTCGGGCTTTGTTCGTGGAGTTGCTAACTGTAATCAAGCCCTGGATAACAAGGGTAGCCAATGGTAGGCCTTATGTATGGCAGCAGGATTCGGCCCCTTGCCACACCTCTGGGAAAAGTCAAAAATGGTTGTCTGAAAATTTCTACGACTTCACCAGTCCAAATGTTTGGCCTCCAAACTCCCCAGACCTTAACCTCATGGATTATTTTGTATGGGGCGCAGTTGAAAAAGACACCAATCGCACTTCCAGTAATACAAAAGCCCAGTTAATGGATAAAATTAAAACAGTTTTTGCGGCCCTTCCCAGGGAGACTGTAGCATCAGCTTGTTCGAGGTTCCGAAGCAGAATTGAAGCTGTGATCGATGCTAATGGTGGTTATTTTGAGTAAATCTTGTTGATAGTATTGTAATTAACTCTGCCTGTAATGTTTTTTTGTCAATTCATTAAATTTAATAGATACAAAGAAGATTTTCTTTTTCCTTACGAAACTGTCAAATTTATCCCGAACACCCTGTATATTTACCACCAAATATATGTGATATATATTTACCACATATGTATGGTAAATATTTCTATCCTAATTCTAATTTTACGCTCATGCGTAGACCTACACTTTTTACCGTGTAGGCATTCGGAACCGAAATCTTACAGAATAGGTTGGATGCTCCTTATTCCTGGAGGTATCCTGTGACTGTAGCCTGTGTGTTCACATTGCCGATTTGCCTGCTTGCAGGATGAAAAACCCCAGATAAACTGGAGGGGAAAACCCTGCTGAGGAAGATCCTTGAGCTCCTCACGTCGTCGACAGGAATTGAACCCAGGACACTTCCCCAGGCATATGGTTGCGAAGTGCGTAACTGCTAGGCTAATGAAGCAGATGCTTTTTCAATACAAGAATTAAATCATGTCCACTCTTATCTAGCTTTAATAGGAAATGAAAGGGCACAGTTTATTGTTTTGTTTAAGGAATTGTCTTAGTTTAACGATTTCTTTTAAAAAGTTAAAGCTTTAGGAGCAGTTTACCACACGTAATCAAAAAATCACACGTGGTAATCTGATAGCGGCCTATGGTAGCATGGCTGTTTTATCAACAAATTAACACACATCCTGCATATTTTCATACCATTGTACATCCTCCCTTCACAAGATGAGAATGTAACACGATATCCTCCACACTGCAGCCTACTCAGGTGTCTAAAGTTTCCACGACAATGAACATTGGAGAAAGAGCTTACATACTTCATGCATAGCATGAAGTACATAAGCTCTTTCTGATTTTGCTTCCATGGTAAATATATACATATGTATATGTGTGTGTGTGTGTAGAAAGTTTTTTTACCTTTCCTATACTATACACCCTTTCTACCCTAGTGATTCCAATTGGAATCACTAACTTTCTTGGCTTTCATAGCCCATATTGCGTGGCGAATTGAATGATTCCAATTCTGAAATGATTCATTAAAAATGGATCATTTCAGAATTCCTATCCTGAAATGTATTTTTCAGAATAATACTGATACTCTTGCTTTTTTAGACCTAAAGACAAAATAAATAGAAAGAAAACTTTTTTTCACTTGGGAAAAAAAATTCAGGTCAGAAGATACCAAGCAATTTTATAAACTTGGTTTTAATCCTTTTATCCAAGTAAGCAAACAAGGAGGTAAGTCAAGTTTGCACCTGAAGTATTTTCAGGTCTGAGGCAACTTGTGGTAAAGGTGGAGTAAGCTCTGATTACTTTCCTTGGTATCTCCCATAATGCAAAACACATCTCCTTGTTGACATGTTTGATGGTCCATATGTATGTATAGTATAGCATCATACATCTCCTTTCTGACATGTATGATGCTATGCATTAAGGGAAGAGCTGCTACCGAGTTTCGACCTTTATTGTTGTCTCGTCAGTGGGAGCCAGACCCTGAGATGCCAAGGTTGAAGTAATGCAGAACTTATAAATTTTACCTATACAAGTTGCTATGACCTTAAAGATGTGTATATATATATATATACACACACACGCGCACCTTTTTACCACAATGCATGCTATGGACGAGTAACATTTTTTTGTGATGACCAGTAGATTTAAATGGTATTTCTGGGGCCCTTAGCTATACATCTAACATTTCTGCAATTATTTGATTTCACATTTGTCCTGTGAAGGACTCCATTTATTTCTTTCACAAGGTCTTCTTCATTCTCTTAAGTTTCCAATACCAATGCATTTCATCAGAAATGTCACTGACACATTCTCCTGATCCTCCACCATTGCACGTTCAATATTAATTCCAATATTAACATTTTCTAGTTTCTACTGTCAGTACTGTCTACTCTACTATCACATGCTTTGTTCTCTTCACCCAACTGGCATTCACTCTTAAAATTAAATGAAATAAATAGCACCTTATAATCTTTTCTTTGGAAAACAAAAATTTTTCACCTACTTGTCACACAAAGTAAGTGGAAAATGCACTGTTATCAATCTGTATTATCAATTATCGGTCCATTTTTTTAATGGTACCACATAACATGCTTTGTCATTTCTCCTCATTTGCATTTTTTTATATCTGTTATTTCAGTTGCTTTGTTGAAATAGTAGTGAAATCATTGTAATAACTGTAAAAACAAGAAAGTTTTGGAAATGTGTAACCCCGACTTTTATTTTTATTGTGTTAATGTGAATCATGTCACCCACAAAAGGTTGTAAATCTATCATATATTTAGTACTCTGGATAGGTCAAATCTTAGATAATCTGGAAACCTTGCTTTGAGACCAAACATGTAACTTCTTTAGCCATTTCAAGCCTCCAATAAGCAATACTAGAGGCCTTAATTGCACAGTGGGTAATGAAATTTCTGTCACTTAAGGCATTCACAAACATCAATGCCACAGTAGGATTTGAATTTCTGACATGCTGGCTAGAGATGTTATTCACTCAACTAGGCAGGATGGCTAATGTGTATGGAAAATTTGCAATAACACTGGAAAGAAAAAAAATTACACTTTTAATTCAAAAAAAAGTATGAGTGAGGGTAGAATTATTATTATTATTACACCCTCCATGGAGTTGGCAATGTGGGAGGTTTATTCAACTAACAACATATTTGTTGAATTGGATATTTATCAACAACAATATATATTAACAACAAATTTATCATACTGAATCTTAAAATCCTTAACACTCCTTTCATTACCAACATATTCTGGTAATGCATTGCATTCACTGACAATTCTCCATGTAAAATGTCTACTCCTCACCCCTCCTCCCTTCACGAAACTCTTACATAACTTCCAGGGATGACCTCTAGTCCCCTCCCTCTCGCCTTCTATCTTTTTATAATCTCATCTGGATTAATCCAATAAAATCATCTCACTAACTTAAATATCACCTCTTTTCTTTCTCTCCACTTAACTCTGCAATCTACATTTTTTAACCTCTCTCTCTCTGTCTTTCTCCATAGTCAGCAGTCCAAATTCCTGACATTGTCTTAGTCACTCACCTCTGGATCCTCTCCATTGTCTTCACATCACACTGAAAACCAGATGACCAGATTTGAGCACAATAGTCCAAGTGTGACATGACCAGTGCTTTATACAGTGGCACAACCACTTCCTTATCCCTACATGTTAGAGTACTTCTTATCATAGCAGCACCACAATGTGCAGCCTTTGCAATATTAGCAATATACGCTCTAAACTTCAGTCTACTGTCAACCATCACTCCCAAATCTCAAATCTCATCCACTTCCTGCAGTGCAGCACCATTGATATAGCACATGGCCTTATATCTCTGCACTCCAAAATGCAATACCTTGCACTTATTGATATTAAAACTACAACCTCACTGCTTTGTCCAAGTTAAGATTTGAATAGACTTCAAAAGTCTATTCAAATCTTCCTGAAGGGAATTAACATAAGCAGTGCTACTTATAATTCTTCCCAACTTTGCATCATCAGCAAACATCTGAAGATCCCCAGTCAATTCACATGATATATCATTTACAAAGAAGTTAAACAGTTGGGGCTCCAAGAACAGAACCATGGGTTATGCCAGAGGTTACCCTCCTATTTTGAGACACTGCTCAATCATACATAATCTGCTGATATCATTCAGAGATCCAATCTCCGATCCATCTAACCAACCACTTCCTTATTCCACTTTTACTATACTATCCCCATCCTCTGCGGCTTGTATACCAACTTATTGTATGGTAATCTATCAAACACTTTTGCAAAGTCCAAAAATATCACTGTATATGATTCTCCCTTATCTAACACACACCCGTTACCATATAAAATGCAAGTAAATTGCTAAAACAGAACCTACCCTTTACAAATCCATGCTGACCATCATAAAGAATGCTATGTCTATCAATCCAATCCTGTATTCTGTTCCTAACTAATCTCTCCAACATCTTATCCACAACTGCAGTTATACAGAGCTTACATGAAGCTATACATGAAGAAAGGCAATTGAAGTTGGTCCTAGAATCTGAAGGGTTTCCCCCATCCCTGGGCAGGCTAAATTGGGTTGTCTTGATCATTTGGATTGTACAAAGGCTTTGAAATAATGTTGGATTTAATATCCACTTAATTTTTATAAATTTTGCGTCGCTGAAGTGAAGCCTTCAGCGACGCAAAAATAAAGATAGGCATGATTAAAATATTATGAGATAGAGCATACAAGGCATCCAGTATGTCAGTTAATAGGAATAACAAATTGTGAAGTTTTAATAACATCTAATATGTGTAATTAATTGTTTCTAGTCTCTTCTCTGTACAACGTTTTCTATTACTTCTGAAAATGTAAGCCTGATGACTTATGAAACTTGTAAGGTTATATTTTATTTATCTTAAAATGTGGTCTCGATACTGGAAGCTATCTACAGATCTGCTAAACCATAGAAACTTATATGTTCATGTATTTTTCCAGGGGATTTCTGGTCAGGTCTACGGCACAGCATTTTTTGTGAAAAATTGGATGTCTCATGAAACCTAAATGTCTCCACTTTTTCTCCAGTGTTTCTCATTTTTCCTGGACTCTTCCCTTTACTACTTCACAAAACTGAAAGTGTAGTTTGAACTTCCTTTTATTTATTGTACATAATGAAGGCTGAATTCATATAAATTTTCCATAAAAATAATTCAATAGGAAAAACAAATCAGTTTAAAAAACTTATAAAAATTAAGTGGATATTAAATCCAACATTATTTCAAAGTTGAATATAGAAACTATAAAAGTTTCATATGAATTTGACCAAAGAGTTTACGGGAATACATTCTCCAACGCTTGAAGTTCCTTAGTATTGCAAGGGAGTTTTTGCTGTCTTTGTCTGGTCACTGAGGATGAACCAATAAGTTCGAAACAGCTGTCATGCCAGTGAAATGAAACCTTATCAAAATGGACCAATAGGAGGCAAATATATGGATGCTTGATAGTGGTCGTCATCACCTATTAGGTCCGTTGAAAGTTTATTTTTCACTTGGTTAGAGTATAATAAATTTAGTTTAATCCTTTATCCAAGTGTGAGCAAACAAAGTTTGCGCCTGAAAGTATCTTCAGGACTGGGGTAAGGTGGTACAACACCAGGGCACTCCTTGCAAAGGTGGAGCAAGCTACCAACACTCCTATCTCAGTATCTCCCATAATGCAAAACACATCTCCTTGCGGATATGTCTAATGTTATGCATTAAGGGAAGGGCCCCAGGTGTTGTACCACCTTACCCCAGTCCTGAAGATACTTTCAGGCACAAACTTTGTTTGCTCACACTTGGATAAAGGATTAAACTAAATTTATTATACTCTAACCAAGTGAAAAATAAACTTTCAACATCTTTCTCTAAATCCAGAGTAATTTATTAAAAAAGGATGGCACACCATTTGGCAACTCCTATAGGTAGAGATGACCTGCTAATGCTTCTGCCTGGTATCTCCACTTGGGCCTGGCTCCCACTGAAGAGACCTCAATAAAGGTCGAAACAAGTCTGGGTTGTGGCCCTTCCCTTAATGCATAACATTAGACATATCCGCAAGGAGATGTGTTTTGCATTATGGGAGATACTGAGATAGGAGTGTTGGTAGCTTGCTCCACCTTTGCAAGGAGTGTCCTGGTGTTGTACCACCTTACCCCAGTCCTGAAGATATTTTCAAGCGCAAACTTTGTTTGCTCACACTTGGATAAAAGATTAAACTAAATTTATTATACTATTAGGTCCAGCTAGGATAACTCGTAAACGCCGGCGAATGTATTCTCGTAAGCTCTCTGGTCAAATTTCATACAAAACTTTTATAGTTTTTGTATTCGACTTTGAAATAATGTTGCATTTAATATCCACTTAATTTTTATAAATTTTGCATTGCTGAAGTGAAGCCTTTTGGCTCTTTATTTTAGTTTAAAAAACAACAGAAAATATTCCACACTTCAATGAAGTTACTCCATTACAACTACATAACTTAAGGTTTAAAGAGGGAGAATTGCAATTAGCAGTGCAACAAATGAAAATCAGTCTTCTTAAATTTAATTTTTATGTTTAATATTATCTCTGATTTTTATAAGAATCATGATGACGTGCAGTTATGCAGTTAGTTCTAAATTAATCCGCAGATGCAGGGTGATTTTTAGTTTATAACAGAAGGTGAGAAATAAATAGTGCTACCTGTTGTCATAGATCTTCAGTCTCCTGTGATGTATGGTCTGCAAAAAAAAAGATACATTTTGTTATTAATTGGTAATGATGTATTATAACTTTAGTGTAATTTTACCATAAATTTAGTCTTGTTTTGTTGTAATTGAGTGAGGTGTGTTTGCATTTTGAAGTTAATCAATTTGAAGCACTATTTCAGAATAACAGTTAACAATGGTGGTAAGAACAAGGTCATCCAGATGCATGCCACAAATGTCAAGTGTGTTGAGTGGTGTGAATTTTACCTAAGATGATTTGTTGCTGGGAATGTAATATATATGCATGGGTGAATGTGGCAGATGTATTTGTTGAGAGATTAAACAAGAAAAGCAAGAGAGTGAGGGTTTGTAGAAAATTTGATATATTAATGGATTGCGATGATTTGGATGAAAGTCAGGAACCGGAAGTGAAGAATACCAAAAAAAAGTCAAAGATGATGTGAAGAAGCAGGAGAGTGGATAGACTGATGTGGTTATGCCAGTGATGGATGTAAAACTAAGAATGATAGCCAGAAGAGTGAGCACGAGAATATGAGTGTGGAGAATGTGATTATGAATACGGAAATAATTAAAAACGGAAAACTGGGCATAATTACGGAAATGGAAGTGTGCCTGACTGATGAAGCAAGAGCTGGAATGACTGTGGAAATGGAAGGAAGGCAGACTGCTGAAGCAATGGTGGGAGCAATTGCTGGAATATAAGAGTTGAAGAATGAAATGATTAAGATGAGGAATAAAATGAGGCATGTACAGAATGAAATTAGACTTATGCAGATAAGAATGGAGGAGTGCAAAAGAATAAAAAGAAGATAGTGAAGAGAAAGAAATAGTGAACAGTCAAGAATAAAACTATATGGAGATTCTATCATAAAAGGTGGTAGATCACAGGGTGCACAAGCCATGTTTCCAAGGAGGAAGGATGAACAGGGTGATTGAGGCACTAGATATGAGAAGTAAGTGCACAAGGGAGTTAGTAGTTGTAGTTGTGACGAATGATTTGGTTGGGCATAAGAAGAATGTGAGATTGAATATCAGCAGATTATTGAAGAGAGAGTGAAAGACAACAGTGTGGTAGGAAGGGTAGTTTGTGTGTTGCCTAGGTCGACAATGATGAGTTGTGGCAGAGAGCAAAGATCTTGAATGGAATGTTAGTGGAAATGTGTGAAGATAAAGGAGAGCAGTTTGTGAACGTGTAGGACAAGTTTGAAGGATGAACGGAGCTGTATAAGAGCGATGGACTGCATCTGAATGGTTTTGGAGTCTGTCGTTTGGGAAGGTATCAGTGGAAGTCAAAGATGATGTGAATGAGCAGGAGAGTGGACTATACTGATGTGGTTGTGAATGGAGAAGAGAATGAGACAACAGGAAGAGGAAAATGAGATGAGTCAGAGGGACATGGTGTAAGGAGAGTGGATTCAGAAGTGGTAATGAATGTACTTATGTGGATGGTCAGTGTAGGAATGGAATGGCCAGTAATTCATTGGGAGTGGAATCTAGGAGGCTATGTGAGATAAAAGATGAGCAGGTGAGGAGAAATCATAGACAGGAGACAGCATGAATAGGACTGACTATAGACCAAGAAATGAATTGTTATGTTTATGTAGGAGTGTCAGAAATAAGGGAGATGAAATTGTTGCATTGTTTGAGTTTATGTGCCCAAAAATAGTTGGAATAAATGAAACATGGTTGAATGAGAATGACATGTTGACAAGAATAGAAAAGGAGGAATATGATGTTTTTCATGGAGATAAGAAAGGCAAGAATGGGGGGGGGGAGGTGCTGCTGATGATAGCAGGTGAATTATGTCTGTGCAAGGTTGAGATACAAGGAGAAAAAATTGGCAGTGATATTGAAGCAGTATAGATATTATCAGGCCAAGTGGAAGTTGATAGAATGAGATATTTGGTGGGGGTATTGGTACAGGCCATGGAATGTGGAGACAAAGAAATGTATAGGCAACTTGGCTTAATGAGCAAGCAAAGGGGTGATCATTATGGATGGTATCAACTACAGTAATATTGATTGAAATGAAGAGATAGTATCAAGGAATAAGGAGAATGAATTTCTTCAGTTTTTAAGGGACAACAGTCTTAGGCAGTACATAATAGACAGCACACAAGGGTTAAGAGTCTTAGTTCTGGTTATATCATCAGAGGATGTGGTTGTGAATGGAGAGTCTCTAATCTTCCCCTGGTTAGAGAGTGTGAGTGACCATGAAGTGATCATATGGGTTGCAGCCAGTCACATGAGAACTTCTATAAAGAAGGTATATATATATATGTGGACCTAAAAGGCTGGTGATTATGGAAAGATTAGGAGCAATTGGGGGCTGTAGTGTGGAAAGAGGAGTTGAGTGGAAAGGATATAAATGCTGTGTGGGCATTGATCAAGAATTATTTAACAGCAGCAGTGTGAATGTATTCCAAAAGTGAAAAGGCTAAACACGGTAGGAATAAAATGGATGGATGAAGAGATTAAGCATGAAATCTAGAAGAAGAAGGTAACTGTGGAGACAACACAACATGAACGTTGGTATCAGTTGCATGAGGAGTACATGGGGGCAGGCCAGGAGGATGACTCAATTGGTGAGGGCAGCAAAAGTGGAATATGAGAAGAAATTATCTAATCTAGCTAAGAAAAATCCTAGTGAGTTCTTTCAATATATGGCATAGTTGATGACACTGCCAGATTGGTAACCAATATGGAGGATTATTATTATTATTATTACGTGATCCCTCCAGGGAGTCCAAAGACTCATCGAGGGAGGGCACCTTCTCTACAGCTCTCTGTCTCCACCACTCAATCCATCAACTACAACGAACTGCAACTACCATCATCATCTACACCAACACGATCTACCACCACCACCACTAGTATTTTCACAGATAATCACAAACATCCATGCCCACAGCGGGATTTGAACCCACAGTCGTTTGGCCGGAGAGTGGATATGCTAACCATTTTGCCAACCAGGCCGACAAAATTACCTCTAGTCACCGACTAGATTTGAAACGAAGTCTTCCTTCGTGCAGTCAAGCGCTGTGGTGAGCAAATGCCACATCCACTGAGCTGCTCTTGTCTTGTCAGATGTAATCTCCTTCCAGGAGGTTGACTACCATGAGCTTCCACCATGTGTGGTTTTGTGCTTCTCTTTTGCATTCTTCATAGGACAAAAAAAGATCCAGTCCTTAATTTCTCATTCAATCTGTTCTTTGTCTTTCTCTTCTTTTTCCTTGTATCATTCCTTCTAGAAGTTTTTTTGTAGGGATTCATGCCTTAGTGTGTGACCAAGGTAGGTGGTTTTCCTTTTCTTAATGTTTTTCAACAGATTCCTATCTTATCCAATCATATCTAATATTTCTAAATTAGTTTTTTTGGCAGTCCATGGGACTCTTCAATCCACATCACCGAGCAACACAGGCTCTCAAAAAAGGCTTAGAAAAATGTTCCTCCAGTTGGTGAATAGACTCAAACTTATAAGTCTTTCTTCGTGCGGTCAAGCATCATCGAGTGCAAATGCCACTTCTACTGAGCTACACAGCCCACAGGATATAGTTGAATCATTCAATGATCAGTTTATCAGTGTATTTCATCCTTGTGAAGTTAACATTGGGAGAAACTGGAGTGTGTGGACTGTATGACGGAGGAGGGACCGATGGTGAATGACAGGAAGTATATGAAGAATTAAGTAAACTTGATGTTACTAAGGCAGTATGATTTGACAGTATATCACTGTATGTCTTGAGGGAATGCCCCACTGAACATTATTCTTGCAACACAGCGAGCCCCAAAAGGAATGAAAGGTGGGAAAATTTATTCCATTTCAAAAGGGGGAGGGGTACAACTTATAGGCCAATCTGTGCGTCTGGGATTGTTGTTGAGGTATTAGAGAAGTTGGTGAGGACTAGGATACAGAAGTGGGTTGAAAATAGCAGTATTTCTTATGATGGTCAGCATGGGTTTGTTAGGGAGAGGTCATGTTCCAATCAATCTGCTTTTTGCATAAAGCAGATTGCTGGAACATGATTACCTTAATCTTTTTATTCCAGATTGCTGGAAGCAAAAAGGTTATGGTTCACTTGTATAAGGCTTGGATCAGGCCACATACATGGACTACTGTGCACAGATTTGGTCACCTGGTTTTCATGGAGACGACTGAATGTCTGGGCTATCTGACATTCTATAGACCTGATAAGGTCTATGTAATGTAAGATACGAGGAGAGATTGAGGGAATGCAATGTACAGAGCCTTGTGAATAGAAGATGAGGGGACATGATTGAGACATATAAGTTGGTGAGGAGGTTGTTACCAGATTAATGTGGAGAAGATATTTCATAGAGTAGAGGGACACAAGGGTAGAACTAGTGGCCATCCATGGAAGCTTTGAGTGGGGGAGTGAAAAACAGGTTCTTTGCATGGAGAGTGATTAGTGAGTGGAATGCATTGCCTGAAAGTGTGGCGAGTGCAGAAACTGTGAATGGGTTCAAGGCACGGTTTATGATCTTTTGGCATGAGTGAGTATAGACCTCCTTTGATGAGTCCTTTTGAATCTATGGAGATCGGATGATAATAATAGTAATATATATGAATTTCTTTGCATTTTGGAAACAGCAGCAATGTACAGCTTTGAGAATAAACTTTTAGAAGGGGAAGGGGAAAGAGCCTACAAAAATTAATTACATAAGATACTATCTCCTGGTTGAAAATTAGAGACCACTCATGATCAGATAACTTGACACTGAATAAGATGATGTTTTAAAATGAAAAAAAAAAAAGTGTGAATTATGCAAAGAAGATAATGCAGTACATTTAGAATGAGACTGAAAACTCTCGTAAATCAAAGGTGAGTGGATTTCTGGAGTTCTGGATATAGCTGAGAAGAGAAACAAGAGGTAAAGGTAAAAATAGGAATGTAAGACAAAAAAGATAAGTGATATAAGGAAGACTTTTATGATGATTCTGCAATAAGATAGAACATAATTGGAGTGCAGTTAAATATTGTTTTGTGCTGCAAATATTAATAATGTTAGTGAAGCTGTCGAAATGCCAAAAAGGTAAAGTGAAAGAATTGATTCGAGAGATAGATTCCGGTATTGAGACCACATGTTTATTAAATACGAACAGGATACGCGAAAACCTGACAAGTTTCATAAGTGCAACAAAAACCAAGGTTTGATTCGTAAAAAATCTCACTTCCTCAGATCTTGGACATAACACATGTGAAGCACAGAACATGAAAACAAATAACAATGTTCCAACAAACAAATGTTTCAATTTTTTCAATGTTATAGAAACATCTAATGGACTATGAATTTAATCTTTGTTAGTGTTAGTGTGTCTTCTTTTTTATATATATATATATATATATATACATACCAATGCCTCTCATGATGTAAGTCATACAACTTACGAAATTGTCGGATTTTCACGTATCTGTTCGTATCTAATAAACATGTGTCTCAATACCGGATTCTATCTCTCAAACTACTGAACCACAGAAACCTTCGCACACAGAAAGAATTGATTGTTTTGGCAGGTGCCAGTCACTTGAAAGGTGAATGTATATAATAAATGTATATTATTATTATTATTATTATTATTATTACGGGCAACTCCAGGGAGTCCTTAGACTCATTGAGGGAGGCTCTAAACATCATGTCCACACAACTATACGACATTTTCACAGTATCATCATACCTTGCCTTGGACTCACTCACTGTCATAGCACCCCCGAACAGACTCTGGCAACTTATTCCACTCATTCACCACTCTTAAAGTAAAGAACCCAGCTCTAACACCCTTGCTAACCACACCCTTGCCCAGTATCCATGTATGGACCCTAGTCCTCCCACCACCAGTCTTGATCTCAAAAATATCCTCTGAATTAATCCTATGGAAACACTTTAGCAATTTGAATGTCTCAATCATATCTCCCCTTTTCTGCCTATCAACTAATTTCTGCAACCCACAAATCTTCAACCTGTTCTCATAAGGTTCATTCCATAGACCTGCTATCATCTTGGTCACTCGCCTCTGAATCCTCTCCACCTCCTCCCCATCAAGAAGAAACCTAGGTGACCAAATCTGGGCACAGTAGTCGAGATGAGGTCTTATCAAGGCTCGATAAGACCTCATCTCGACAATTGCAGAGACAAGCAAGTTATTGTACAGAGGTACAATAACTTGCTTGTCTCTGCTCATCAAAGTATTTTTCAACAACCAAGTGAGTTGATGAGCTGATTTAGCCACTTTTGCAATGTGTCCCCTAAACTTCATCTCCCTATCCACCAACACTCCCAAGTTCTTGGCCTCATCAATCTCCTGGAGTACATTGAAAGTTTATTTTTCACTAGGTTAGACTATAATAAATTTAGTTTAATCCTTTATCCCAGTGAGAGCAAACAAAGTTTGTGCCTGAAAATATCTTCAGAAACTAGTCTGGGTAGTGGCCAATCCCTTAATGCATAACAGTATACATATCCACAAGGAGATGTGTTTTGCATTATGGGAGATACTGGGATAGGAGTGTTGGTAGCTTGCTCCACCTTTGCTAAGAGTTGCCCTGGTGTTGCACTACTTACCTAGGTAAGATAGTGCAACACTATGTTCAGTCCTGAAGATATTTTCAGGCGCAAACTTTGTTTGCTCTCACTGGGATAAAGAATTAAACTAAATTTATTATACTCCTGGAGTACAGTTCCACCAATGTGGTATACTGCTTCTAATCTTTTCACCCCAAAATGCATAACCTTACATTTTGTCACATTAAATTGACATCCATTCTCCTTAGCCCAGAACTCCAATCTATCCAAGTCGTCCTGCAAGATTTTGACATCTTCTGCATTCACTATTGCCCTACCCAACTTTGCATCATCAGCAAACAAATGAACTGTTCCTCCTAGATCCTTCCCTATATCATTAATGAACAAATTAAACAGCAGTGGTCCACGAACAGATCCTTGTGGCACACCACTAGTCACACGCCATCTTTTGAACTCTACTCCTGAATAAACTACTCTCTGATATCTCTCCATCAACCACCCACCTATCCATCTCACCAACCCTATATCCATTCCCATATGTTGCAGTTTACTGATTAGAATTCCATGTGGTATCCTGTGAAATGCCTTAGCAAGGTCCAACAGTATCACTGTAAACCCATTCCCCTTATCCAGTTCAGTCGTCACTGTGTTATAAAACTTGAGCAAGTTACTGAGGCATGATCTACCCTTCACAAAGATATGCTGTCCCCCCTTACAGTATCTCATTTTCATCAATCCATTCCTGTATTTTTCCCTTGACTAATTTCTCCAAGACCTTGACAACAACTCCTGATATGCTGATCGGTCGGTAATTTGCAACAGTAGTCTTGGATTCTCCTTTATGCAGTGGAACTATTTTCCCCTCTTTCCACACCTTTGGGACTAAACCAGACCCGTGAGTCAGATTAAACAACATAGTCAAGGGCACTGATAATTCTTTAGCTGCTTCACGTAAAACCCGTGCCAGTATACCATCCAATCCCACAGATGTATTCACATTAAGGTTCTGTAATAGACTATTCACCTCCACTTCATTCATCACAATTTCCATATAAATTAATGGTTCCTTCATTTTTTCAATGTCGCCACCTGGATGATATACTCTTGCAAAGTGCTCGCTCAGTAATTCCACTATATCGACTGATTCTATGACCTCCTTACCATCGGCATTCCTTAAAATCATTCTGCCGTGTACAGTTTTTTTTTTTTTTTTTTTTTTTGCTTGCAGCATATTGAAAGAACTGTTTGGGATTCTCTGTAGCTTGCATAGCTAGTTTCCTTTCATAATCCGCTTTTGCTTTTTTTACCACACTCGTTACCCTTCTGGCCTACACTTTATACCATTCGTGTGCTTGCAGGTTGCCTTTCTCTTTAAATTCCCTCCACAGTTGTTTCTTTTTTTTGCAGCTCAAGCTTAATGGTGTTATTCATCCATTTGACCCCTGCTTGTTTTACTATTCGGACCCTAGGTATACAATCAGCCATAACCTCCTGTAATTGCTCCTTGACCACTTCCCATGCTCTATTGACTTCCAGCCCTTGCAGTTGTACATGTCATGGCACTGATCCAAGCAATCTCCTAAGCTTGTCATACTTGCCAGCATGTTAGTTCCATTGTAAGCCTTCTTCGGGAAAGCATACATCCCGCACACATCACATTGGACAAACTCCCTCACATTACAGTTTTTGAACAAAGACGTCGTATTTTTGGACGCCATTATCTTATGTCGCATTGCTGCCATGTAGTATTCTATGAAACATATCGTGAAAATACTAAGTTAAATAATAAAATAATAAGTTAAATATAAAAGAGCTATTGAAAAAAGTGGTGGGGGAGAGAGAGAGAGAGAGAGAGTAAAAATTGAGAATCTGTGCTACGGTTTAATAGAAAAAAGGAAGGTAATGATTGCAGATGAATCAATGCATGCATTGTGCTGAAGGAATGGTATACAATTTGTAAAACTATGAACTGAACTTGATGGACAGAAGGACTTATGTAGTGCTGATGGGTTGCACTTAAATGTATTAAGAGTTTCAAGAAATATTGTTTGTCGAGAGTGTGGAGGTACAGAATCACTAAAACTGGATATGGGGTGGTGTGCAATTGTGTGAGCAAGAACCCATGAGGCAAGTGATTGTGAGAATGGCCAAAAAATGCCTAATTAGGCCTATCAAATGACAAAATTGAATGTAATGGAACCATTTTGCTTTCATCCCACTCCCTTGGGGCTTTACCATAGCTGACACTTAAGTTAAACACTTTAGGCAGAGGCAATGCCAATTCCTTTGCACATTCTTGTAATATGTGAGCTAATATCCCACCTAATCCAATGTCTTATCTTGCACTGAGATTTTGTAATACTTCCAATTCATCAACCTCTATTCCTACATCAGTTCCTGTCATATCTATTCAAAACAATGTCTTCACTTGCATGACAGTCCCTTGCAAAGCGGTCACTCAATAATTCAACATCATTACAAAATTGAATGTAATGGAACCATTTTGCCTTCATCCCACTCCCTTGGGGCTTTACCATAGCTGACACTTAAGTTAAACACCTTAGTCAGAGGCAGTGCCAGTTCCTTTTGTTCACTCAATGGCTGCAACATCAAATGGTGCCACAGATTTTGATCTCTTTAAAACTACTCAAAAAGAAAACATAAAAAGAATGATTCTCTGGGACATGACTCACCACTGGTATTCAGCAAAAAAAACCAGGAGCTACCATCAACTCCAAGTTTAATCGCTGTGTCACTACTATGATCTCTCGCCTCAAGACTGGCACGCAAGACCAATCAAGTTTAGCAGTGGCATAAAAGTCTTCTCCATCTGCAAAATCTGCAACATTGAGGAAACATCACCAGTGCATTTACTAAATTGTATGAATATTTCTAAATGTGAACTTTATAACAACCCAGAAAAGGTGCTGTATAAAATACATGAATATGACCACTATGATCTGGTGTAATAATACCATGGAATGATAATAAAATAAATTAATACAAAACTATTTTGTCTATTTCTGCTGCCTCGCTGCCATCAGAACTTGTTCAAGCTACCCTTTCATAGTTATTCTTCTTCTCTTTATTTGCCACAAAGTGAAATAACTCTTTGGGATTTCCTTTGGCCTACTCAGCTAATTTCTTGCCATAAAATGAATCCATAACACAATTGATTATTTGTGTTATGGATTCATGAAAATGGAATGTTGCATCCTTCAATTGGAAAAGACCTGCATTCGATTCCCATCATGATAAGAGGAATTTTTATATGGGCTTTTTCAATGGAAGGTGAGTTAGCTGATCTCATATGGAGGCAGCAGGGTTGTTTCTCCCAGAAACTCAGATTTTTCATCCCATATACAGACAAAATTGGCCATGAGAACACACCAATTTACACACAAAAAAATACTGTTGTTGATAGTAGATGTCATTGATGGTAGTAGTAGTTTTGTTGTGTATATTTGGAGAATTAAGTAGTATGGGAGACAGTGAGATATGTATAACAAAGTCCTCCCGAGATGAGTCCTTGGACTTCCTGGAAGTGTCATGTAATAATAGCAATAATAATAATAAACTGATTTTGCCTTCTTTACCACTTGTCACCTTTCTTGCCTGTGATTTGTACTGCCCAACAGTTTGTGGATGATCTTTCTCCTTATAACTTTCATAACATTTTCTCTTTCTGCAGCTCCTGTCTGATTTGTCCTCCTACCTTGAATATACAGTCTGATACTGCTTCCTTCAGATATTCCTTGACCACTCCCATGCACTGCTGGCATCATTCTCTTGCAGACTCTTATACCATGGTATTGCTTTGAGCTGCTTCCTAAGCGTGTCATAATCACCTCTTCTCTAGTTCCATATACACTCCCTCTTCTTAAGCGAAAATTCATGTTTGGCAAACTCCCAAGTCGAGACTGCATGGTCCCTGTCACTTCCCCAATCAGAAGCAACATGGCTACCTTGGCTATGGAAATATCCTATGATCCTTCTGATCCTATGACCAAATAGAGGAGATCCTTATACCTAGTCTCCTCCATTACATGCTGTTTCAAGTAATTATCTCTTTGAAGGAAAAAAATTCCGTTTCTTTCCCATCTATGTTCCCATAGTTGAAGTTCTCTATTCAACTTGCATGAGTTAAAATAAAATAAAATAAAATCAGAAGAGGAGTATTTTGGTTTAATCATCAGTTTGATTTATGTAATGATAAATCTGTTTCATGTTTTTGTGTTGTGAACAGTTTTTTGTATGGTTACTGCAACTATTGGGAAATGCTTTCATTATCAATCCCTATTTTGTTAATTAGAAGATAGGATATGCACACATCATTTTATCTTTAGAGAACACTCAGTCACATGTTTGAGGTAACCAGTTAATTGCAGCATGGCAATAGATATGTAGCAAACAGCAGTAATTAGTCATTTCTTACCATTTCTTAATATTGGATATTAAAACTTAGAAGAGAAAGAAGTATTTATTTTCTTAAAATATTTCATATGCTAACCTAGATGTTTTTCAATTGTTTTCTGAGTTCCCATCATGTCATGTCATGTGCTGTCACCAAATTTGTTCATCTGAAAATGTTTTTGAGTAATCTGAATTTAAAAAAAAAGTGCACTAATATAGTTATATGTATAGACTTAAGGTTTTAATTTTATTGAGAGTTTTTATGATACTGAATGTGCAAAACATTCACTATCATAAATGATAATGGCAGAGAAGAAACTGTTTGCTTTTTTTTCTTATAAGAGGAATTCTGATTGGCTCCAAAGCATAACTGGATGGACAAGGCCTGTGATGTCATGGCCTGTGAAGTGTTGGAAACAAAAAGCTAGTGAAAAACGATATTATTAATAAAAATAATAATAAATGGTCTTGTATTACTTATAAAATGCATGAATTTTTTTCTTCACACACCAATAAACACACTAACATGTAAGTAGTTAACATGTTTGTTAACAGCCATAGAGCAATTGGAAGAACAGTGGAACATTATGCTCTTCAGTTGGAAAAGACCTGGGTTTGATTCTTGTCGTGACGAGGGAAATCCTTATATCGGCTTTTTCAGTTAAAGGTGAGTTAGCCGATCTTATACAGTGGCAGCAGGGTTTTTTTCTCCCAGAAACTCGGGTTTTTTCATCTCCTATACAAACAAATTGACCTTCACAATACATGCAATTTACAGACAAAAAAATACTGTCGGTGAGTTTAATTACATCTATCGTGTAAAACGCGATAGATGGCGTTTATGGTGGTTGGAGAATTAAGTAGTAGTGGAGAGGATGAGATGTATTTAGCAAAGTAGAGTAGTGTGCCCTCCCACGACGAGTCCTTGGACTTCCTGGGGGTGTCACGTAATAATAGTAATAATAATAATAATATTTGCTTCAACACTGGTAGTTTTACAGGGTTAACATTAGCCACAGCGCTAACAAAAGCTTATATATTACCATATCCAAGAATAAATACATGACTATGATATATTAGGTGACTGTGGTAGACCCAGGCTAACATCTGACAAGAGAGATATTTGCTGGTTGAGCCAGCACAAAATTTTTCAAACACTTCCTATTGACCTATTTCACATCAGTCTCAAATTAACTATTTCCACATTGCTGTCTCCCTGATGATCTACTCTTTTTTGGCTGCAATTCATCTGCTATCATCAGCAGCTATTCCCCTCCCACATCGTATTCTCACTATCCTCTCTGAAGTCTCAGTAATGGATATAATATTTGGCAGCATTGCCGTAACCATCTCCAAAAGTGCAGTATCAAATTATAGACCAATCAGTACCTTGGGAATGGTGATAAAAGTATCAGAAAAGTTGGTCAAAGACAGATTCATCTCTTTTTCATGATATTGCAACAACAATAAAAAAGAGATGAATCTGTTTTTGACTAACTTTTCTGATACCTTTACCACCATTCCCATCTTTCCTCTTTATAAAAACATGGTTTGCCGTGCTAAATGATATAGGAACTGACTTGAAGGATATATTCAGTTGTTTGCTGATGATGCTATGGATAGTGTAAAAGTTAAGCAAGATGATGTAGATCTTGGAGGATGATTTAAGTTGGTTCATAGAGTGGGCAAAAGA
Organism: Typopeltis vanoorti; assembly: GCF_054136105.1. Classification (NCBI taxonomy): domain Eukaryota; kingdom Metazoa; phylum Arthropoda; class Arachnida; order Uropygi; family Thelyphonidae; genus Typopeltis; species Typopeltis vanoorti. The sequence goes on along the minus strand of NC_143553.1, from coordinate 81,853,878 downwards.
AAACGAGTGCCAATTTAATGAGAATAGTTTAAAGCTGTTCATTTTGGGATGAAAAAATTATAATCTATGTACCACGTTAATGGATTTGTACTCCAAGTAATTGCTGAAATTAGGGATTTGAAGGTTTTGGTGTGGATAGGAAGCCGAAGTTCAGAGGGCATATTGCAAATGTGGCAAAGCAGCTCATAGGGTTACTTGGTTCATGGAGAATGCACTAACAAGCAGAAATAAGGACATCTTTCCTCTTAATAAGACCTTGATGTGGGCATATGGATTACTATGCACAAGTCTGGTCACAGCCGTTTCTTGTAATGTGAAAGTTGTGGACAGGATCCAGTTTTTATAGGATCGATGCAGAGGAAATTCTACAGGATACCCAATTTCCGTGGAAAATGAATAAGAGTGTTAGCAAATGTGTGAGGATTAGATTTTTCTTGTGGTGAGTGACTAATGAATTGAAATTGTTGCCCAAGTCTGTTTTGAATGCTTTGTCAGACAGTGTATTTAAGGAAAAGTATGATAGATGTGTTTTGATGTGGGTAGCATAAGTCTTGTGCAATGAGTCTTTGGACTCCATGGAAATTCTCATGCAATAATAATAATAATAATAATAATAATTAAGGATGAGCTCACAATTTGAGACCTAGCTGACTAAACTGTATTCTCTATTGGCTTTATCCAAAAACAAATAATTATCTCTTCATTTCCATCAGTATTTCTTACCCATAATGATTATTCTCTAGACCAGTTTTCCTAAACGTTTGCTTTGTCATCATTACCCTATATATTTCAAGCCTTTTATATTATCCTGCTAAATGTTTCATTTTATCTACTCGCACATCACGTCATATTGCCTTAAAACCTCTCTCCCTTCCCCCATTTCTCCCCTTTGTTCAGACTGAATTCTTCTATCCTTCTCTTGCCTGTCTTGTCCTAATGGAAAAACAATCCCCCTTCCTTCTCTATTTCCATTTAGTAGATCATCCTTATCCAATCGTGTTTCACTTATGCCAATAATTTTGTGCAGATCAATTCACTCAGTGCTACAAATTCTTTCCTTGTTATTCTTATTTATGCCCCATGAATAGTCATGGCATTTGGAATATTCATGATTTTTTTTTTTTTTTTTTTTTTTAATACTGTGACCTATGCCATCTCTCAGTTCTAACGCTTCCTCCCCAGACCCTTTATCACAACTGCAATGTCTTTCTGGAACCAAACCAATCCCATGCATTTGAAGCTAGTCTTTCCATGATGACCATCCTCCCACACACATTCACTGCACACACAGCTATGCCTTTGCTTCCTGTCCATGTTGCAAATCCATTTTCACCTTGCTTTCTGCTAGGCTGTCATTGCTCTTTTCTCTTGTTGCAGTCATCATTCTCTAAGTCTTACTCTCTTGCTCTTCAATATCTCCTTTACTTCCTCAGATCTTTCATCTTTTTAACTCTCTCTCTCTCCCATTTATCCCCCCACACATGTTAAAACTATTGTAATCCTTTTGGTTCACATAACTCTCTCAGTGTATCATTTGTTATCTTTTCTCACTACACAATCATTGCTGTCATTTCTGGGAACACATCAATCACTTTCTTATTATCTTTCATCTTAACAGTATCCCTCTAATATCCATCTTCACATTTTCCTTCTGTTTACCAAATCATTTGTTCCTGCATCCCCCACTACTTCTTATACTTGCATACTTATCCAGGATTCAATTACTCTACTCACCCTCCCTTTTAGGAAAAACAGATTTTGCACATTCTCTCTTTCACCACACCTTTAATAATAGAATCTCCATACATTGTGACTATCGAATCTGCATTTACCTCTTTTTTCCTTGCTATCTTTCACATGATTGTTTTGCACCCTTCTGTTTCCATCTACCAGTTGTTTAATCCCATGCTACATACACCCGATGATGTGCTGGAGCTGGCTCACACCAGCCAATTGTTAAATCTTCGTGAATTTTATGAGTAGGTTGTTAAACCGACATGTCTGTAAACTGTAGAGTGGCATTTCAGTCCACAATGGCCATCAATGATAAGTTCATATACGGAAATGAAAAATGCTTATTTCGCTAATCCCAATGCTTCTTTTCCTGCTTAATATACACAGCAGCCTGTATAGGGATTATTGCCATGAGCAGTTTTACAGGAATATTATTTTTTAACAAACATATATTCAGTTCTAGAAATGAAAAGATTAAGTGTTTCTAGAATTAACGCAAACCTAATTTGGTCATTACCCTTAGCACAAAGAAGAAGCGATCCAGGCAAAATTAAGTGAATATTTGCTGATAATGGAATTCATTTATAATTTTGGCATATTGTAATTCTCACAAAAGAAGACCCTGTTACTTTTTTTTCCCCAGCTAACCAGTTATAGATTTGTCAGTGCACCCTTGCTGATAATTCACCTAATTGCATTCACTTGTTTATCATCACTTTTATTCACTTGTCTATTGGTATTCATCTGCTGCTAAAAGCATTCGGCTCTGTACAGCACTTTCTTTTTGTCTTCTGTTTATAATCATTCATTAAAAAAATAATAATAAAAATCAGAATCTAGTAAATATCAAACTTTCTACAAAGCTACACTCTTTGATTCTACTTATCCAACCTCTCAATATATACATCCTTAACAATCTTCAAAACATATATACTATAGTATACTATACTATATTCACTTATACTGATCAATTGTGTACTAGATATCACTGATACACTCAAATAATCACTAATATCAACTTATATTTTATAAGAAAATATGCTTTTGCTGTGTGCTAGTAGCACCAATGCCCATTTTCATCTCTCACTTCCCAAACATATTGAAGATTTGTTTTGATATGTAGTGTGTATGACTTGTGTATCATGTAATTAGTCTTTATTTCATAAGTAAAAACTTTGAAATAGTATCTCAGTTTTCTTTATAAATATGGTTATATATCAAATTATTTATTTATGTATGCACTCTCTCTGCAGATATTAATATGTCATTCTCACACTTCCCAACTTGCCAGGATAAAAAAGTATGTATCTTTATGAGTAAAAATAATTACTTAAAAATTGAAAAAATATAAATAAAAAACATTTGTATAATAAATGTTTATACTTGTTTTATAGTAGTAATGAAATAAGATATAATATATCCTTACATTAACATTAAGCATCATATCTTTAATAAACTCAGCACTGTTTCACCAAAAAAGAAATGAGATTTGCATGCAAACAAATTGCCTGCTTCCAACCAACAGGCTATATAGATTTAATCTCACCGTGATATGATATGTTTGTGTGTGTAACTTTACATGGCACATAGATGAATTTTTGTACAGTACAAGATAACCTCTCCACTTATTGGAGGCCTAAAGGGACTTGGAAAAAAATTCTGTGTTTTGTCTCTAGGTCAAAGTTACTGGATTAACTTGGTTCACGTGATACTTAAATGTGCCTTAGGTTTCCAACCAGTTGTGAGTTGAATTGACATAAAAAAATGGATCTAATTGATACACTCAACTTACGTTATGAATGTATGGGATTTTAAAATGGCTTGCCATAGTAGAAATTTGCTCAACTGAATTTCCTTTAGAATACCAGTGATGCCGTAGCTTTGGCCAGGATTTTATAGTAGTTTGTTATAGTAAGTTCACTATAACTCTGTTGCATATAGTGAGGATTGGGTTTGGTAACCTATTGAAATATTTGAGTGTTTCACATAAAAAAAAAAATTGTAAGCAAAAATTAGTGTACTGAATAAAGCTTGCCATAACATAAGAATTGAGAAAAATGTTTCATCTTCATAACATTAAATCTGTTGCATCATTAGACTGCCTGATGTTAAAATTTACATTTACTTCAGTTGGATATGTCTTGAATGTCTAAATTAATGCAGAAGAAGGTGTAATATCAGAGTGTGACCTCTTTGATGTTCCCAATCAGGAGATCTTCTCAAAACTGAAGTACCAAGGAGTAACTGCCACAAGGAGAATCCTCATAGTGATGGGCATCTGATTCCCACCAGCATCTGTCAAAGCAGGTTATCTCATCTGTCTAGTAGGTTCTACATCCCAAACTCTTTGCTATAGGGATTTTTAATGATGCTTTAAATGTCAGGTATATGGTCATTTCCAAACTGCATATCATGGCTCTGTGATCTGTGCCTGATGTGGCTCTAGAGATCTTGAAAACAAACACTGTAAGAGCAAAACATCAAAATGCCCTAATTGAGGGAGACCATCCAGCATTCTCCCGAGCATACCAAAGATGGAAGGATGAAAAGGAGATCCAAAAAATAAAAGTGCATCATTTATCAAAAGGTGAAGAGGCAGTATACTGCAAAAGTAGCAACAACATCTGGTAAATCCTTTTATGCCAAGAAGGCAGTGAAGAAAGCAGCTATAAAGAAAGTATTGATAAAGATGTTGACACATTGAATATGTCTTCTCATAACTATAACATCCTTGAATGTTATGGTTTCCTTGTTGTCTTTCTTTAACACATAAAAGAGAAAAATTGATATGGGTTCATTCCTGAGGACATGCCAAAAAAGATCCCATTACACAAGAATCCACAAATTAAAAATAAATAAATAAAAATAAAAAAATCCCTAGTCTATATATTGAGGCAAATGAACCTTTGCCATTTAAATGGCAACAGCTGTCTATATCATACACCACAAAATTAAAATCCTTGTGAGACCATCTCACGTGGCCAACTGTTTTTTTGCCAAAGGTGAGAGAATTTGTACAACACCATCAGACTACCATATGACTCTTTCATTTACAAATAAAAGTTCTCTTACCATCTGTATATATTAGAGTAGAAACATAGTACATATGTGCCACTAAATACACTTCCACCATAGCAACCATATATATACTCCCATGCAGCTTTTCTTTCTGCAGGCTATACAAATTTTCCATCCCTCCTGTAAAAGACTGCCAGCAACTCTTTGAAGCTCACAGAGTTGAATATTCTGATTTTTTTTTTTTTTGTTTACACTGATGGTTTGAAATTTGAAGCTCTCGTGGGATCTTCTGCTGTCTTCCCAATTCCACTAGAATGTAACAACCTTATTGCTTAGTTTTATGCTATATAGCTTACATTGAACTACATCCTACAGACGATAAGAAATCTAGAACTACAGAAACAAACTGTGTTCTCTCTCTCTCTCGGATCCAACATGATCTTTCTCAGTTATGGAAGCTACACTTGAATGCGTACTTATGTTGGATTTCAAGCTACATTGGGATTAAGGGAAACAGGGCTGCAGATACTGCAGCTAGGTCAGCTCGTTTCTCAAGCTTCCACCATCCATCTGCCTAAAAAGGCTGATAAACTCCATTGAATCAAACCTGAAATTAAATTGTTGGCAGTCCAGTCCATGCAGGATCTGTAAAGAGGGGAGTTGTTCTTGCTTGACTCTGCATAGATCATAGTCATCCCTCACACTCCTTTCTGTTGAGGTGTGATGACATGCTTGTGTATTAGTTCTGTGGTAACAGACTAACCATCAGTCATTTTAATTGACTTCCCTCATTTTGCTAATGAGCACAATCATTATTTTAGCTGTATTTGTAATCTGAGTCCTATACACTCAGGCAGATTTTATCGGACTCACTGCGTGTCTCATTTGTAAATTTTTACAGAAAATTAATATTTTTAGCCATATATAGACTATTTGTTATTTTTATTTCTATTTTACAAACATTTTTGCACTTGTTTCTGTATATACTCATACACCTATCTTTTTATACATTCTTATCTATACCTGTTTATGATTTTGTTTATCAAGTTATTTTTACCTTGTATGCTGCTTTGACCCTTACCGGTGCAGTCTGACCATAGTAATCCTTGTGCCATAAAGCTCTAAATAAATGAAGGTTGCAGGGTTTTTTCCTCCTGGAAACTCATGTTTTTCATCCCACAGAACAGGCAGACTTGCCACAAGAACACGTGCAGTATACAGACAAAATACACTTGCCTCAAAGCCTTGGTCTCATTTTCTGTAAATCTGAAACAACCGCCCAGTTTGCATACAGAAGTTTAGTTTCCATTGCATGTGTTTTCTACTGATATTTCCATGGTTGCTTTTCTTCAGAATTTGGTATGCATTGGTGATTTGCCCACTCTCTGGAGTCCATACATGGAACTAATAAATAGTTTTAATGGAACATGTGTACTAAACATATTTTAAAAACTTTCATATTTTAAATATTCTTTAAACTTTCATATTTTAAAAACATGCTATTTGTTCAGAGGTTCCCTTAAGGGAATCTCTGAACAAATAGCATGGATTCTTTACTATGCATTGCAAAGATATTATTTGCAATAATATTACAAATAATATTCAGTCTATACACTTCCTTCAAATCATCTCGGAAACTGTCTTTCTTCTTACTGTCTACAAAAGATATGTTACCACCTCTTTCCTTACATCTTTACTATTTTGTACAGCTGAACCAATTCTGCCTTGATTAGAATTTAAGAATATCAAGACTATATTACATTTTTGGAATCCATCAAGCCTGGCTTTGCTTCTCACACTATTGGCACTAGCCACAGAGTTCTTTGGAACCAGACAAACCAAGCTTCTTCATTTGATCATCTTTTCCTTGAAACATTTGAAAATCTCTGAAATCGTCCAAACCTCAACCATTGTTCATAATTTTTTTTAAATTGATAATTAATTTAAATTATTTTTCATCTCTGCACCTCTTGCAATTGTTTCTTTGAAGTCTAGTGATGTAATCATATACTTCAACTGTGACCGAGACAATGAGATAGTTTATGCATGCTTTGACTCATTATTTGATTCAGCTTTGGAATGTAGTTAACGGTTTGTCTCCCTGATGATGACCACTTAATGTTGGATGAAATATATTGGAATTTTTGAATAAAATTCTGTATACTTTTGTTATATGTGTGAGTCATAAAATTTTTTAAAACAGACATGGAACTTTTCCAAGGCACTTCAGTCCTTCCAAAAGTAGGATGGTGCTGGGTGATGAAATTCCTCACCCACCTAAAGACATTCACATATATTCATTTCCATAATAGGATTCACATCCACAGCCTATTAGTTGGAAAGAGAGTACACAACCCACTTCACTAACAGGTTGATATTAAGCTGACATTTCACTATATAACTGACTTTGAGATATTAAAAAAGAATCTTGTTGCCTGAATATTTTTGCACTGTGCGCAATCTACAAGTTTGGTCATAAAAACGCACAGAACAAGACCTAAACATTGTTGGGGACCTGAATTGGCTGTTATCATTTTTTTTTCCTAGACTAGGACAAGGCTTCTAGTTTCTGTCCTCCCCCCCCCCTACCTTCTACATGCAGTAAGAGTGACCATTGAGTTCATGCCAAATATATTGTAGTACCCCACCCCCCTCCATCTTCAGTTAAACTCCAGTAAAGCAGTTCTACAGACTGAAAATTTTACAAGACTTCCTGATCAGCTGGCACATAATCTCAGTGCTATTTGCACTGCCAGGTCGTGCCTGGAGGAAGGCTGTGTAACAGTATAGGGGCACTGTCCAGGCCACATTATAGTTTGGAGACTAGATGCCCTCTGTATGGATGACATGTTCAAGAGTATTTTTCTCCCACTGCATGTGCCCCTTCTCATTTTTAATTCACCTTTTAAAATATTAAATATGAAAGTTAGCCCAAATAATTATAATGTCTTTGCAGTTAAACTAAAAATAAAACTCCCTCCAAATTAAAAAAAAACACTTAAAAATCTCATAAAAAAAACTTTTATATTCACTTTACCAACATCTGTGGTATCAACAATAACTTGAATGATGTACATTATCACTTTCAGGCATCTAACCTGAAGTTTGTAATTGAACCTAAAATTTCTGCTACATCAACCACAGCCCATCTTAACCATCCAAATTGCACTATGTATGATTCCTTCCATCATAAGGGAGGTGCTTATGCCTTTGTGCAATCTGATATCCCTTGCTAAAAGATATCTAATCTTGAATCTCAAATTTTTTGACCTCTTATGGCTCAAGATTTCTTTGCTACATTTTGTTTCATTCATCTGTTGCCTCTACAGTTCTCCCATTTGTGAAAATCATTATGACCTCATTGACTTCCTATCTTCACAGCTCAATTTCATTCAGTCCAAATTTCCAAACTGTGAAGTCATCTTTCTTGGTGAATGTCTACAGTGTAATCCTAATTGGTCCCCTTTTTCGAATTTAACTGACCACAATGGAGGAGTAGTAGCAGAGATTTTAGCTATAAGCAATGGCTTAAAACAGATCATTCATTTCCCTACCAGAATTCCTGACAATATTCTTCACTAACCCAGTAATCTGGATCTCTTTTTAACTAGTTTTTCCTTCCAGGTGCTCTGTTAAGGTGACTGCTCCTCTTCGTAATTCAGATCACAATCTCATCCAAGTTTCATCTTTAGTGGAACATCCTTCTGTCAACCATTCACAACCCCATGTACTCCATCATTGCAACAGTGTCAAGTGGGAATGCTTTACTCCTCCTTTTCATGGTCAGACTACTGTTTTCATTCTTCAGATTCAGATACTTGCTGTGATCTTGTTACAAAAATAATCCATATTGGAATGGAAGCTTTCATTTCTCACTCTGTTCAAAATTCCCTCTCTTTATCTAAACCATGGTTGTCTGAGAAATGTGCCAAGGCAGTTCAAGAAAATCAAACAGCCTATCACAAGTGGAGTGAGACCAAAACAACTGCTTTCTTTGCAGCCTACTCAGTTGTCCCTAGCACTTGTAAAGCCATCATTAAAAGGGCTAAGTCTAAATTCAACAAGGATAAATGTAGAAAACTTGCTGATTGTGCAACTGGTAGTCATGCATTCTGGTTCTCACCAAAGCTGTTATGTGCAAGTTTTGTCTATCTGTGCTGCCTCTCTAACTCATCTTAATGAGGGTATTATTATCATTACCTAAAAACAAGGCTGACATCCTGAATACATTCTTCTCTTGCAACTCCTCCATAGATGACCATGGCAAATTATCTCATGCTTTACTTAGAACATTGTATCTCATGCTTCCTCTGACCTTCTGCTAGAAAATCTGGAAAAACTTGGAAACCTACCTATTACTCAGCTAGCACCCTACTGCACAAAAGCTCATATATAGCCAGTTCCCAAAAAAAAGTGATATATGTCTCAAATCAATTTTCTCCAAAATAATGGAGAAGATTATAAATGGTCAACTTCTTCAGCACTTGGAGAACTACCATCTAATTAGTGACCACCAGTATGGATTTAGGTAGTATGGATTTCACCAGTCTAGATCCACAGGAGATCTCTAGGCATATTTCATGCCCCTCTGGACTTATTCATTCATTTGAAAGATTTTTAGGAACATGTGCCATTGCACTTGACATCTCAAGGGCTTTTGATAGGATCTGACATCGAGGGCTTCCCAACAAATTATCATCATGTATGGATTGCTTCATCCTTGCTTAATCAGATTGCCAGTTTTCTCTCAGAATGATCCATACATATAATGGTGGGTGGTGTTCTCTCTTCAGACTTTTCTGTCAATGCAGGTGTCCATCAGGACTCTGTCATTTCTACCTAGTCAACTTCAATGCTTCTAAAACACAGTTTTGCTATTTTTCTCAAAACAGACCTCTGATCTTGTCTGAGGTCTTACTTTTCATAATGCTCAGCTCAGCAGTCAAAAGCAAATCTCTTTTCTCAAACTGACTCTTACTCCACATCTTTCCTGGCATAATCATATCACTTTTGTGGTATCATCAGCTTCCAAAAAACTTGGCATCATTTTCTGCTCAAGATGCTATTTCTCTTTTGACCAGTTACTTACTTCCCAAATCTGGCCAACCTTGAAATACTGCTCTCATGTTTAAGGTGGTGTACCTAAAAACTTCCTAAAAATTTTGATGCTGTTTCGGAAAAGGGCTGGTTGATTAATGACACATTTCTTTACAGACTCTCTTCAGCCACTTTCTCATAGAAGGTTAGTTTCTGTATTGTCTTTTCTACATATATTTCCATGGCTACTGTTGAGTAGAACTAGCATCTATCATACCTCACATTTTTTTGCCAGATCTACAGAAATTTGAGCAACAGCTACTCAAGATCCCTTTACTGTTGATTGCATAATTATCAAACCTGCTACTTATTCTCAGTCATCTTTCATTTCATCCACCTCAATATTATGGCCTTCTCTGTAAAGCATTTTCAAAAGACTACAACTTTTGTAAGTTTAGAAGAATATGAACAGATTACTCTGCTCATTACCCCTTCCCAAACACGCATTTATTTGTTATAGGACCATCTGCCTCTCATCTGTGGGAGTAACATAAAAAAATAAAAAAATAAAATTTAAAAAAAATGCATGAATTGCATGCTGTTTGTCATTTGCACAAACAGATGGTCAAATAGCTTAAGCTTATATTATTATTATCATCATCATCCAAAGACCTCATGGAGTCACAGACTCATCTAGAAGGTTCCTTGCCTCAAATACATTCAAATTCTCTGCAGACACCACACTCTCAGTCAATGCATTCCAATCATTCAAAATTGTCCATGCAAAAAAACCTACTTCTTACTCTCTTGCTCACACCCTCCTTATACAGCTTCCAGAGATGACCTTTTGTTCTTCCCTCATCTCACACCATTTTATGATAAACATCTTCAACATTAATCCTATAACAATTCCTTACCAACTTGTACATCTTGATCATATTACCCCCCATTTTCTTCCTATCCACTAGACGCTGCAAATTGCATCATCTCAACCTCTCTTCATGTTCAACATTCTAGAAATCAGAAACTATTTCAGTCGATCTTCTCTGGACCCTTTCCAATATCTCTTTGTCCTTTTGAAAATCAGGTGACCAAATCTGTGCACAGTAGTCCATGTGTGGCCTAATCAGAGCCTTATACAATAGAACCAGAATCATCATTTCCAAAATTCATTGTGTTTCCTCACAATTTTGACATGTCCTCTAAATTTTAGATCCTTATCTACCATCATCCCAAGATCTCTTATTACCTCCACCTCCCCAATATATTCCCACCAAGAGTAAATTCTACATTCCATCTTTGTGTTCCAAATTTTTAAAATCTTACATTTCACAACATGGAACCCCCCACTCTCATGCCCATTCACCCAGTCTATTCAAGTCTTTGTAAGGTTACAACATCTGCTCTACTCCTCATAGTTCATCCCAACTTTGCATCATCTGTAAACAATTGTATATCCCCATGCAAATCTTCCCCAATGTCATTAACATATAGGTTAAACAGCAATTGTCCTTAAATAGACCCCCTCAGGCAAGCACTAGTGACTTTCCTCTTCTGGGATATTGCTCCCTCTTACACAACTTGTTGATATCTATCAGACAGCCAATCTCCAATCCAATACACTAGTCTTATATCTAATCCCATCTGCTCTAGTTTGATCATCAACTTAACAGGTGGTAATCTATCAAAAGCCTTTGCAAAGTCTAAGTATACTACTGTATATTATTATTATTATGGGTAGTAATAATAATAAGAAGTCCTTAGACTCATCGAGAGAGGATCTAATCATCATGTCAAGAACTATCCAACATTTGCGCAATATCTGTCATACTTTACTTTGAACTCATTCACAGTAATGGCACCCACAACAGACTCTGGCAACTTATTCCACTCATTTACTACTCTCCAAGCAAAATAACTAGTCCTAACACACTTGCTAACTACACTCTTATTCAGTTTACATGGATGGATCCCGTAGTTCTCCCACCACCAGATCTGTTCTGAAAAGTTTTTTCTGTAATCTTGTAAAATCCCTTCAGCAATTTGAATGCCTCAATCATATCACCCCTTTTCCACCTATCAACCAGTTTCTGTAACCCACAAATCTTCAACCTGTTCTTGTAAGGTTCATTCCATAGACTTACTATCATCGTGATCACTTGCCTCTGGATCCTCTACACCTCCTCCTCATCACCAAGAAACCCTGGTGCCCACACAGTAGTCAAGATGGGGTCTTATCAAAGCTCGATAAAGAGGAACAATAACCTACTTGTCTCAGTTTGTCAAAGTATTCTTCAGTAGCCAAGTGATCTGATGAGCTTCTTTAGCCACTTTTGCTATGTTCTCCTCCCTAAACTTTAATTCCCTATCTGCTAACACTCCCAAGTCTGGCATCAATTTCCTGGAGTACGGTTCCACCAATGTGGTATACAGCTAGTAATCTTTTTCACCCCCCAAAATGCATAACTTTACATTTTGCCACATTAAACTGCCCTCCATTCTCCTTGCCCAGTCTGCCAATCTATTCAAATCATCCTACAAAATTTTGACATCATATGTATTAACTATTGCTCTACCCAACTTTGCATCATCAGCAAATAACTGAATAGTTCCTCTCAGATCCTTTCCTATATTGTTAATAAACAAATTAAACAGTAGCAGTCCAAGAACAGAACCCTGTAGCATGCCACTAGTCACAGGCCTTCTTTTGGACTCTACTCCTGAATGAACTACTCTCTGATATCTCTCCATCAACCACCCTCCTGTCCATCTCACTAACCCTATACCCATCTCCGTGTGCTGCAGTTTACTGATTAGAATTCCTGTCAAAGGCTTTTGCAAAGTCCAGCAGTATCAATGTAAATCCATTACCTTTATCCAACTCATCTGTCACTGTATTATAAAACATGAGCAAGTTACTGAGGCGTGACCTACCCTTCATAAAATCATGCTACCTCCAGACAGTATCCCATTTCCATCTATCCATTTCTGTATTTTGCTCTTGATCAACTTCTCCATTACTTTGACAACAAATAACTCCTAATATGCTAATCAGTCAATAACTTGCTACGTCACTCTTGAAGTCTCCTTTATGCAATGGAACTATTTTCCCCTCAAGACTAACCCAGAGCTGAGACTTAGATTAAACAATATGGTCAAGGGCACAGGTATGCCAAGGCAGATGTCAACTCGCTGGCACATTCCTTCAAAATACACAGTGATTATATCATCAAATCCCAAAGCCTTATTAATATGCATCTCACACATCCACTGCTGCTGCTGCTGTCACTTTATTGTAATAAGTAAGTAGATTACTGAAACATGGTCCCCTTTAGCAAATCCGTGCCTTTCATCAAAGATAATACCATCGTTGTCAACCCAATTCTGGATCCTGATTCTCACCAGTCTTTCCAACACTTTAATCACATCACTTGACACACACACACACACACACACACACACACACACACACACACACACACACACACACACACACACACACACACACACACACACACACACACACACACAGATTGGCCTATAATTTGATGCTTGAATTTTATCACCTCCTTTATGAAACAGTACAATCTTGCCTTCCTTTCACTCCTTTGGAACTTGACCCACTGCAAGACTCTTATTAAACAAATATGTCAAGGCAGATGCCAACTCTCTGGCACATTTCTTCCAAATACGCAGCGATATATCATCAAGTCCCACAGTCTTATTAATATCAAGTTTGCTTAATTCCCCATATACCTCTTCCTCACTGACCATCAGTCTCTCCTCCTCATCATCCACCGCTCTCAAACTCTCCATGATGTTGCATTCACAAGAATGAAAGACCTTTATGACCTGCTCATTAAATATATCAACTATATCCTTAATGATTAGTCCATGAAGGTCTTTCTTCCTTGTGAATGAGACATCATGGAGAGTTTGAGAGCAGACCATTTTCTCCAATCAATTCCATCCTACCATAATCATTGCTATTTTTGCTGGCTACATATTTAAAGAACTCCCTAGGATTTTTTTTTTTTTTTTTTTAGCCAACTGTACTGAACATTTATTATCCTACATAGTTTTAAAACCGAATAAGAAACTCAAACATTGGAATCAGAGAGTTTCTTGCCGAATATAGTAAACTATAAAGTATCGGCGACACTAGCATTAGCCAATGCAAGTGATCCTAGTACGTAGTACAATCTCGGGTAACTCGTTGCAAAGGTGAGTAAAGTTCAGAGCGCTATTCTTAGGTATTTTCCATAATGTAAAAACACATTTCCTAGGAAATGTATGCTGTTATTACATTATGGAGGGAGGTCATTACCCAGACCGGTTTCAGCCTTTTTTGAGGCTTCATCAGTGAGTAGCTAGACCTAATACCGAAGTGTATAGCGAAAAGAACTTATATACTCTGCGAACGAGTTTTCCAAGTAGGTGCAACCATTAAGTTACTTAAGTATAAAGAGCTAATAAGCTTCATTTCGGCAATGAAAACATTACTAAAATTAAGGGGATATTAAATCCCACATAGTTTTAAAACCGAATAAGAAGCTCAAAGATTGGAATCAGAGAGTTTCTTGCCGAATATAGTAAACTATAAAGTATCGGCGACACTAGCATTAGCCAATGCAAGTGATCCTAGTACGTAGTACAATCTCGGGCAACTCGTTGCAAAGGTGAGTAAAGTTCAGATCGCTATTCTTAGGTATTTTCCATAATGTAAAAACACATTTCCTAGGAAATGTATGCTGTTATTACATTATGGAGGGAGGTCACTACCCAGACCAGTTTCAGCCTTTTTTGAGGCTTCATCAGTGAGTAGCTAGACCTCAAAAAAGGCTGAAACCGGTCTGGGTAGTGACCTCCCTCCATAATGTAATAACAGCATACATTTCCTAGGAAATGTGTTTTTACATTATGGAAAATACCTAAGAATAGCGATCTGAACTTTACTCACCTTTGCAACGAGTTGCCCGAGATTGTACTACGTACTAGGATCACTTGCATTGGCTAATGCTAGTGTCGCCGATACTTTATAGTTTACTATATTCGGCAAGAAACTCTCTGATTCCAATCTTTGAGTTTCTTATTCGGTTTTAAAACTATGTGGGATTTAATATCCCCTTAATTTTAGTAATGTTTTCATTGCCGAAATGAAACTTATTAGCTCTTTATACTTAAGTAATTTGTTATCCTTACCAACTGAGTAACTCTCTTTGCCTGTTCTTTGCATTCTTCATGGAATTGATTATTACCACTCCTTGTATTGTCTCCATAATGCCTTTTTTCTCTGTGTTGCATGCTTAATCTCTTCATTCATCCATTTCACACCTACCTTATTTAACCTTCTGACCTTTGGAATACATTTAGACATTGCTTCTACTAAACAGTTCTTGAATATCATCCAAGCAGCAATATTTTATGTTACAGCTGCAAGCTGTCTGATGAGTTTCTCATGATCACCAGCCTTGTAGTTCCATATATACCCTTTCCTCATGAAAGTTCTCATATGGTGTTGGCAACCACCCATGTAATCATTTCATGGTCACTCTCACCATATGAAAAGTGATTTGACATTTCCTTTATGAAAACATCCTCTGATGAGATGATCAAATCCAAGACCCTCAATCCTTGTGTACCCTCTGGTACATACTTCCTGAGATAGTTTTTGAGAGACAACTATTGGTTTGTGCAAAAACCAGTCCTCATCTGCAGATATAGCTTCATTATCTAGATAAATTTTGTTCCTTTCAAGTGTTTCTTTAAATTTGAGAATAGGAAATAGTTAGATGGGACCAGGTCTGGTGAATATGGTGAGTTGAGGCAGATATTGAAAGCCCAAGTTGTGTATTGTCTGTTGGGTTTCATAAGCAGTATGAGCAGATGCATTGTCCTGCAAAAGCAACAAACCTCTGCTCAGTTTCCTGTGGCATTTTTTCTTCATTTCCTTCAGAGCTGTTGAATAAATTGCTGCTGTAACAGTTTCACCTTTTTTGAGATACTTGGTAAGGATTACACCATCCATATCCCCAAAAGAGAATGGCAAGAATCTTTGCTTCTAACTTTTGAGTTCAGAACTTCTTTGGCCATTGAGAACATTTGTGTCTCCACTCTGTTGACTGTTGTTTGGTCTCTGGGTCATAATGATGAAGCCATGTTTCGTCAACAGTTACAATATGAGCCAAAACATTTGTACATAATTTCTCAAAATGACCCAAAATCCCTTGAGATGACAACAGCACACATTCTCTCTGGCTGGTATTCATCTATCATCAAGGATCGTGGCATGCACTGCATCGATATTTCAGGTGTGATCACTGCGAAAGGCTTTCATGACCTGGGAGCATATGTTGTCTCAGGATGCCCAGTTTTAAACTCAGCCATCCATCTGGCAACTGTTAGATATACTACGCATAGTCTTCTAAAGTTTCATGCAAAGTTTGGTGAATCTCATTTGCAGACTTTTTTTTTTTTTTTTGCAGCCCAAAAAAATGTATGATAACCCACTCTCCTCTGTGTCTTTGAATTTCTTCAAAATTTGTGATGTTTGTCTTCTTCTATAACCTAAAAGAAAAAGAACAAGTTATTACAATTTGATGAAACATGGGGTGGTTAAAGGGTTTTAAGATAAGTAAGTTTCTTGTGGTTATATCAGCTGCTTTAATATAATTTTTGTTGTAGGTGTTTATCAGAACTTTTCAGCCCTCCCCATATCATCAATAGCACTCCATCCTTCTTTTTATCCTTTCTATCTTCACAAAATAAATCATATCCTTCCATCTCTATTTCTGCCAGGATGTCATCCTCATCCAACCATAACAAACTTAATCAATTCAGCCATTTCATTTACCTTGTTTCTTATACTTCTAGCATTCATATACAAAATTAACAGCTCATTCTTGGATCTATAACCAATTTCACTGATACCCCTGTTAGATGTGATTTCTCTATACTTTCCTTGAGCCATTTCTTTTTCTCCATATTCATCCCAGAACCTTCTTCATATCCAGCTGCTTTCCCTACATCTCAAGTCATCCCCTTCCCTTTTTTTGTCCACACATGCATTCACATCCTCTTGCAGCATCAACCTTTCTCATACTGTGTTTCCCTGTTTGTCTTGCACACTTGTTCTCTTATTCTCTATGCTCATTCTGCCCACTTCTCTATTCATAAGCACCACTTCAGTCTCTCATTCCTTGCTCTCCTCCTCTTTCACATTGCTTTTACTTGCTCAGATTCATTCTCTGCACTTATGTTCCCTTCCAGCATCTGAGCATTTAGACACACACACACATAGCAAAGGCCTTTGTGGACTGAAATTTTTGCATTCTGTGGATTAGAAAACCTAATGATTTTAAAATTATTAGGTCTTTTAATCCCTTGTTAGCAAGTTGTGCTTTTTTTTAACTTGTTTATCTATAGTGCTAGTGTACTGTATGGGTTGAATAACCTGTTATATTGGAAGTTTTGGCCCGTAGTGGCTCTTCGCTTAATGTATAGCATTATACATGTCTGCAAGGAGATGTGCTTTGCATTATGGGAGATACTGAGACAAGAGTGATGAGAGCTTGGTCCACCTTTACCACGAGTTGCCTCAGTCCTGAAGATACTTCAGGCACAAACTTTGTTTGCTTATACTTGGATAAAGGATTAAACTAAATTTATTATATCCTGTTATATGTTTGCAATTATAAAAAAAATTAAAGACTTTTCAAAGTTGAAAAGTGTTTTTACAAACTTCCCAGCTGCAATGGGATTTCAACCCACAGTTTGCTTTGCATTACTTTATTCTGTTTGGTTTAGATTGCTTTATTATGTTACTTGACTTTTGTAATAGCAGCCACTGAAGGGAATATTATCTTTAGTGTGAAATGGATAACTTAATGGCTAAATAACTTTATACAAAATGTTTCTAATGAAAAGAATTACACTTTTAAAATTTTGCAATACTTTTTTTCTTAACAGCTCAAGGATTTGTCAGATGATAGCAGTAGTAGTAGTAGCAGTGATGTTGATCCCCCTGCAATACCTCTGAAAACAAAGGAAACATATGAAATCCCTGAAGAATTTCGGAGAAAAGGTTAATAGTGGAATTGCTAAATGTTATGTTGTAAAAGAAATTTTATATGTAGTTACATAAATTATTTTCCGATATTTTCTAGTTTATTTTTATATAATACGAAAATAACTAGCATACATTACTTTAGATGAAAAAATACTTAATTTCAGTACTCATCAGATTTTGAAAAGTATCTACATGGAAATGTAATGATTAATTTAATAACTAACTAAATCCAGTATATTGCATGCCATTTGACCTCCTGAAAACTGACTTTCTGGTTATCCAGCCTTCCCATTATGGGAAGGCTGGATAACCAGAAAGGGTTATCTTTAATTTTAGAACAGAGGTAGTGCTGGATAGCACTACCTCTGTTCTAAAGTTTTGCTGATAGTTCAGCAAAATCTTGCTTTAAATGTCTTAAAGCAAGAGCTGCTTAAAAAGGGAATGTTGTGGATTCAATATCATGAGAAGTGTGATGTATGGACACTTAAAAAGAGCAGGCTAGAAGAGTGGCTACAATGAATAATGTTCCACAGACCACTCACCATCAGTTACTCGCCTCTGAATCATCTCCACCACTTCTTCATTCCCAAGAAACCCAAGAGACCAGACCTGAACACATAATCCAGATGTGGTTGTATCAAGACCTTATAAAGAGAAATAACAACTTGCTTATTTCTGCTTGTTATTGTGTTCTTCAACAGCATCATCATCATAATACTAATTATGGGTATAGACCATATTGGTCTGTTCCAGTCTCATTATCCATCCAATATTCTTTTTTGAGGTCTACCCTGCCTTCTCTTTCCAATTGGCGTATATTTTAGTATTTGTTTAGGATGTCGGGTGTTGGCCATTTGGTTTACATGTTCAATCCATTTTTGTTTATAATTGTTTAGTTTTTCTTCTGTTGATTTTGTTTTTAGTTCTTTTAAAATGTCTTCATTCCTTTTTTGATCTAATAATGTGTATTTTGCAGTTCTTCTCATAAATCTCATTTCACTTTTTATTCTTTGTTTATCTTCTTTTTTTAATGACCAGATTTCACTGCCATATAATAATGTGGGCACTGCTAAAGTATTGTATATTTTAAAGCGTGTTTCTTTTTGTACTATATTTGGGTTGAGTGTTCTATTTATCAGGCCTATAATCTGTAAAAATTTTGAAGTTTTTAATTTTGTCTTTTTCTCCTTCATATGATATTTCTCATCCAAGATAACTGAAAGTATTTATCTGTTCTATTATTTTATTATTAATAACTATTTTGCTTCTAACTGGAGTTTGTCCACAAAATGGCATTGTTTTAGTTTTATCTATGGAAATTTTCATTCCAAACTGTTCTACTATAATGTTTAAATTATATATTGCTCTTTGTAAATTGTCTTCCTTATCTGATATTATTACCTAATCATCTGCAAATAATAGCTTATTTATTTTGTTATTCTGGGAAATTTCTATACCTTGATTGTTTAAGGTGTTCCACTGTATGAATATTTCATTAATGTAAATATTGAAAAGTGTCAGAGACAGAGCGCATCCCTGTCTTACTCCTTGGTTTATAGATTGTTTTTCAGACAACTTTTTATTTATTTTTATTTCATTATCTTTGTATATATTCAATATTGCATGTAATAAAATATTAGGTATGTTTATTCTTTGTAATATATCAAACAGTATATATCTTTTTACTTTGTCAAATGCTTTTTTGTAATCTATAAACAAAAGATGAGTTTCCAAATTAAATTCTCTTCTTTTTACTATAAGTAGTTTTAAACAGAAAGCTGCATCCATTGTAGAGCGTCCTTTTCTAAATCCATTTTGACATTCTAATAATATTTTTTCACTGTATTTTAGTTTTTTCATTAAGTATTCTGCTATATATTTTGTAGCATGTATTCAATAAACTAATACCTCTGTAGTTAGCAGGTTTTGTTTTATCCCCTTTTTTAAATATAGGTATTACCATGCTTGTATTTCATTCCATTGGTATTTGTATATATTTTATTTAAAAATTTTAGTAATCTTTGATGAAATTTTTTTCCAGCAAATTTATACAGTTCGGAGTTTATCCCATCTTCTCCTGCTGATTTGCCATTTTTTATTTTATTTAGGTTGTCCTTTAATTCTTTCATTGTTATCATATTATTTAAGGTATTTTGTAAGTTTCTGGTGTAATTATTTTTGATGCCAGTATTATCTGTCCAAAGATCTGTAGAACAGCAAATTTATACAGTTCTACATTTATACTTGGTTAGACTATAATAAATTTAGTTTAATCCTTTATCCAAGTGTGAGCAAACAAAGTTTGCACCTGAAAGTATCTTCAATACTGGGGTAGGGTGGTACTCTAAATTTCTCTAAATCCAGAGTAATTTAATAAAAAGGTGGCACACCGTTTGGCAACTCCTATAGGTAGAGATGACCTTGCTAATGCTTCTGCCTGGTATCTCCACTTGGGCCTGGCTCCCACTGAAGAGACCTCAATAAAGGTCAAAACTAGTCTGAGTAGTGGCCCCTTCCCTTAATGCATAACATTATACATATCCACAAGGAGATGTGTTTTGCATTATGGGAGATACTGAGTTAGGAGTGATGTTAGCTTGCTCCACCTTTGCAACGAGTTGCCCGGTGTTGTACCACCTTACCCTAGTACTGAAGATACTTTCAGGTGCAAACTTTGTTTGCTCACACTTGGATAAAGGATTAAACTAAATTTATTATATTATACCATCTTCTCCTGCTGATTTGCCATTTTTTATTTTATTTAGGTTGTCCTTTAATTCTTTCATTGTTATCATATCATTTAAGGTATTTTGTAAGTTTCTGACGTAATTGTCCCCTTTTTTAAATATAGGTATTACCATGCTTGTATTTCATTCTATTGGTATTTGTCCATTTGTATATATTTTATTTAAAAATTTTATTAATCTTTGATGAAATTTTTTTCCTCCAAATTTATACAGTTCGGAGTTTATCCCATCTTCTCCTGCTGATTTGCCATTTTTTATTTTATTTAGATTGTCCTTTAATTCTTTCATTGTTATCATATCATTTAAGGTATTTTGAAAGTTTCTGGTGTAACTATTTTTGATGCCAGTATTATCTGTTCAAAGATCTGTAAAGTAATCCAAGAATTCTTTTACATCTATTTCACAATTTATATTTGCAGTTTCTTTTATATCTGCATTCATGTGTTTTAGTATTTTGTAAGCACTGAGTCTTATTTTGTTATATGTCATTTTCTAGATATGATACAAATTTTTCCCATCTTTCTCTGTCTCTCTTTCTGGTTTCTCTTTTGGCTATTGCTCGTTTTTTTATATTCAATTTCATCTTCTTGTTTTTTGCTAATTAACCATCTTTTAAAAGCCAGCTTTTTATTTTCAAGTGTTTTTATTTCATTGTCCCATATATGTAATTTTTTTATTTTTATGATATTTTTTGTGTGTTCCTAGACTTTCATATGCTGCTGATGCGATAATTTCTTTTATATTATTCCATTCTTTCTCAATGTCTTCATTTTCTGTATTTTTTCTAAGTAGTTATTAATCCTCTGTTGGTATAAATTTCTTATACTTGAATGATGTAGTAGTCTTACTTTGTAATTAGATTTTGTTTCTCTAGTTTTTTTATTTTTGTCTTTTTTGTAGCCAGTTTGGTAGAAATCTTAGTTTTGCCTGTACTAAATAATGATCTGTGTCAATTTCTAGCCCTCTTCTAACTTGAACATCTAGGAAGAGGTTTGCTGCTCTTTCATTTGCTATAAAGTAATCTATTATTGATTTTTGTCCTCTTGCACACCATGTATATTTATGTATATTTTTATGTTTGTAAAATGTATTCATTATTTTTAAATTATTATATATTGTATAATCAATGAGTCGCTTTCCATTTTTGTTTACTGTTGGTTCTCCAAATTTTTGTATATTATTGTTAATTTTTTTTCATTCTATTCTAGCATTAAGATCTCCAGCTATACTTATATGGTCTGTTTTATTAATTTTTCATGTATTCCTTTTAACTCTTTGTAAAAGTAATCATTTTCTTTTTCTTTTCCTTCTTCAGGGGCATACACTCCAACAACTGTTAAATTTTCTTTATTTAATTTTAATAGCACTTCTAATATTTTTCATTCCAGTATGTATAATGAGTTATTTTTGCTTTAATTGATTTATGGATCCAAATCATTACTGTTATGTCGTTACTTTTCCTATTTACTTTAAATGTTTTACTACTCACTCATACAGTTATTTCCCTTCTGGCTTCTGTAATAATTTGTCAATCAAAATCAGTAATTCAGCTATCACTCTCTTTTCCTTAAACAAGCTATCATTCTGGCCATTCCTAAGTTTAGTCACGTGTATTTCTTTTATTCATTCATTAGAGGCTTTGTCTAAATTTGGGACAAGGCCCTTAATTTTACCTTCTGTGACAGTCTTCCTGTTAAATATTGACGAATTTATTTTATGCTGTGCCAGCCAATACAGAGGATAGGTGAGACTCTTATCCAAGGTGGCTCTCTCAGAATAATACACAGTAATGGATGTTCTAACACTCTTACTTAACTCATTGTACTCACTAATTCAATTCACCTCTTTCACTTTGCTTTTACATGCAGTCGTGGCCTGCAAATTCTAACTATAATCCTGTGTCCCTTCCGCTAGGTTCTGTAATCTTTTTATGAGTGGTAATTCAAATTCATATCACAGGCTGATTTCAGGCAAATGAAATAAGACATATTTATTGAGGTCTAAGAATCATACATGAGAAATATAACAAACACATGGTTAACTTAATCACTTTCCTAGTAAAATTCAGATATCATTACTAACACTAACACAATAGGACATGAATAATAACTTGCTCCATGGAGTTATCCATTAAATGTACAAACTACTAGCTTAAATTATTAGATTTTAATCACACTCAAGTCATTGATCATATCTCACAATATATCACAGTTAATTCACATACAGATTCCTTCCTGGGAGACATTCTTCAAATAGGGACAGGTCACTGCCAAATGCGATAATCTCTAAAGTTCTCTATCAAATGTCCATACATAAATTAACATATAGAGTCCGTTCATATCTCTAACTGGAAATAAGATTTAAACATTCTACATTACCATCCCAAGGAATGACTTTCTGTTCTATCAGCAGCTTTGTCTAGACATCAAGGCAATTTTGTAGGCTATCGTCCATGAGGTCACTTACGATGACTTCACGGCCCGGTCTCCCCAAGTCAATAAGGTGATGTGGCACTCTGGTCTCTCTCTCTCTGGTACCGCTGGCATTCATCTGTATTATTGGTCACTCGATATTGCTTAGCTACTCTTGCTATGAAGAGTTAGCTAGCCTTGACTTGCAAGCTACGGTAGACAACTAATCTACGGCCGATCGGGAATCACCCTGATGGCGGAGGGAGAGCCAACGTCTAAGAGCGCAGGAAACAGGAACCAAAAAGACTGCGAGAGAGGGGGACAAAACTCTTTTATACCACCTCCTTTGGCGACCTCTCAAGCTACGTTTTTACCGCACGGCACTCATCTATCGCGCGTAGCGTTTTTCCGAGATTGCGTTCAAGCTTCACGTTCCATATAAATTCTCCTTCCCTTAGGCCATAAGTTATACTGGGTGGCTACAGCATGACCTTTGGACCTCAGTCTACATTCAACTTACTCTCATACACTACATAGAATGGGATATTCTAATTTAACTATAATTTTATATAAATTCCCTTTTTGACTCTGTACAAAATAGGTTAAGTTTCACATTTCTAAATTAAACATTTCTTCAGTTCTGCTTTAAAGTTATAATATACATTTTTATTTCCTTGCCAAAGTACAAGTTTCTCTTCCTACAATTAAGAATTGTTAGATCCTGAATGAATTAATCTTTTATCCAAATTTTGATCATTCAGGACACAACATTACACCAGCTTTTCCATGTATTTGCTTGTTAACTCCACCATATATGATACTGTAGTTAGCTGTTTCTTTTGTTTCTATAAGAACTGCAATTTCTATATTTTCGTAATTTCAAATTTTATCTAATTCTTCTTCTTTATGTGCTATGCTTCTAATGTTCCATGTAGCATATTTCACCACTTTTTTTCTTTTTCCAAAGATTTTTAACCTTTTCCAGTTTGCGGTCATTTCCCATGTTTTCTGTATGGTTTGGGGATCATTGAGACTTGAAAGTAATATGTGTTTCCCTATGTCAAGTGACTAGCATGACGATAGTTATCCAAGTGATGGGGCTGTCACTTTAAGACAACTAGGCTTGCCTTTTTTAGTAGATAGTGGAAACTAGTTTGAGAGGAAAGAGTCACCCCCTCGCCCTCGAATTGCTCTAATAGCACTGCGGGGGGGGAGTGTAAGAAGTAAGAAAGAGAGAGAGTAGAGGGAAAGAAGAGTAGAAGACCAGTCTCCAGATATGATATACCAAGTATATATTGTATGAAGTAAGATCAGGTCTAGCTTGGGTATCTCGGGTTTGCCATGCCCATACTCACCAATGTGAGGCCCTGAGAAAATTCTTCAACAGCCACGTCATCTTATGAGCAACTTTAGCGATATGTCCTCTAAACTTCAACTCTCTGTCTACCACTCTCTAATTTCCTAGCTTCATCTCTGTTTCGTGGAGTACAGTTTCATCAATGGTACACAGCTTGTAATCTATTTATCCCAGTATGTATAACTTGTATAACATTTCTCTGCATTAAACTGATATCCATTATTTTTTGCCTGTACTGGCAGCCTGTTTAAATCATTCTTCAAGCTCTCCACATCACTTTGATTCACATAACTCTACCTAATTTCACACCATCAGCAAATAACTGAATATTTCCTTTTAGGTTTTCAACCCACATACCACTGTTTTGATATCTGGTGAGATAGTTGAAAAGATCCAGAGGTGAATAACCAAGATCTGTGAAATTGTACATATGAGGACTGATTGAGGCAATGTGTTCTTCAGAGATTGGGGAACAGATGAAAAAAGAGGAGATAGAAACATTTGTAAGGGAATCATATAATATAGACACTTATGATTTTGTAGCTTACGGATGATTGAGATAGCACTCAAGGTCATCCATGGAATCTGGCTTTGAATTTGGCTAGAAAGCATGTCCAGATTCTTCTTGGGCTACCATTGGATGTTGTTAGTGCATCTTCAGTGAATGTGTTTACAGAGATAGCGATATTATCATTAAATTCCATGGAATTGAAAGAATCATCATACTATGCCTTAAATGCATGCACCATCTCTGCACTCATGATGCTTTCAGACTACCACCACCCTCCATGTGAAAAATTTACTCCTCATAGCCCTCTCCCACTTACACCCTCCAGGGATGGCCTCTTGTTCCCCACCTGTTTCCCTTCCCCATTCTATGAAAAACTTCAACCATATTAATCAAATAATAATTCCTTACCAACTGATATTTTTTAGTCATATTCCCCCTTTCTCTCCTCCTCATATTCTCAAGACTGCAAGTTTTATTTGCACAATCTGTCTTCATACTCAGCATTCAGAGACCAGAAACCACCTTAGTCACTTGTTTCTGAAAATTTTCTTATATCTCTTCATCCTTTTGAAAGCCAGGTGACTACACCTGTTCACAATAATCTGTATGCAGCCTGATCATAGGCTTATAAAAGGGACTGTAACAGCTTTACTTCTACATGTCAGTGTCCTCTGCATCATAATCTGCTGTACTATCTGCACAATTTTAGCAATGTTTCCCTGAAATTTTAGGTCCTTATCCATCATCATCCCCCAGATCTCTCATATTCACCTCCTGTAAATATACTCTGCAGTAATCTCACTCTCTTGCCCAGTCACCCAGCCAATTCACCCCGTTCAAGTCCTCTTGCTAAGCTGCATCTGCTTTATTCATCATAGGTCTTCCCAACCTCACATCATCTGCAAACAGATGTGTATCACCATTTGAACCTTTTTCCATATCATCAACATACAAGTTAAACAACAATGGCTCTAAAATGGACCCTGGGAGGGGGGAGGGGGGGGGGACATACATCCTCCCATTTGTGACTTTTGTCTTTTGGGATATTGCTCCCCATACACAATTACTGATGCTGTCAGACAGCCAGTCTCCAATCCAGTTCACTAATCTGCTCTCCTGCCTCATTGTTCCAGGTTAATTAACAGTCCATCATTTAGAAGGTGTATTTTGGAAAATCTAAATATACTACTGTGTATGCATCTTCTTTTCCACAATGTACAAACTGTGTACAATGCATCATCTTGTTGTGATAAATAAGTAAATTACTGAAACCAATTTTCCTTTGCCCATGTTACCCATCAAAGAGAATGATGCTGTTGTTAGTATATGATAGTTATTTAAGTACAAATGTCCAAGTGCATCCTCCCCTCAATGAATTTTTGGACTTCCCGAGGAGCAGTCTTGGGTTTACTTGTCAGCCCCTCTGTAACAGCTTATTGCTACAGTCACCATTCCCTTTAACCAACGATGTCAAATGTTTTGTAACTCACTGTATATACAAGTTGACAGTTTGCTATCTTAAGTTTACATTATCTAAACGCCTAGAGAGACATGTATCTGCATGAGCTTAAATTTTTAATCAAAACCCATCCAATGATTTCAAGCCTAATCTGTTTAGATGTGTGCTGTTGATAGATATTACTTGGATGGTTGAATGGAAGTTACAACATAGTAGCTAAAAAAAAGTATGCACTTTATTAACAATATTTTGAGAAAGTACATACTCTTTTTGAAGTGTATACTTCCATTCTAAAAGTAAAGAGATCACAAGAGCATCAAAAACATACAATAGAGAAATGAGTAAGAGTCCAAAATACTCGAGCTGGTGTCCTGATTGTACCCTGGTGAGTTTTGTGCCGAATTCTATATTTGGCACGAAATTCGGCATGAAACTCTTGTAGTTTCTCTATTTGTCTTTAAAATAATGTTGGATTCAATACCCACTTAATTTGAATAATTGTGTATTGCCGAAGTGAAGCCTTTTGGCTCTCTTGTTTCAGTAACTCTTGGTGCCTTTTGTGATGTGACACCTTTTTTGACAACTCGTATGTAAAGTATAAGCCCTGCATCACTACAACCTGAGTATTTACATACATCTGGGGCTGGCTCCCACTGACGAGACCTCAAAAAAAGGTCGAAACTGGTCTGGGTAGTGACCCCCCCCCATAATGCATAACATCATATATGTCCACTGGGAGATGTGTTTTACATTATGGGAAATACTAAGGAGAGTGATCGGAGCTTGCTCCACCCTTACTACTAGTTGCCCCTGTCATGAAAGGTTTGCTTACGCTTGGATCTGCCGAAACTTTTATAGTTCTATATTCGGCATGAAACTCTTGTAGTTTCTCTATTCGGCTTTAAAATAATGTTGGATTCAATATCCACTTAATTTGAATAGTATATACTGATTCCTGAAATAGTCTTTCATTTTTAAATGACTTCTTTTTAAAATTGTAGTCTTCATTTCACTGCTCCAAGAGTGTTAGACATGTTCTGCTAATCCACTTTTTCTGTATAAATTCATATTTCTGTTTCTGTGATATCTTTTCTGCATGTTTTCCAGATCACCCATAATAAGCATTGCACTGACAGTGGTTCCAATATATATATATATATATATATATTGCACGCGGTCACCTATTCAAATATGACTGTTACTATTCTGCTTTTTATTAAGCTGGAAAGTCCATGTTTTTTACCTTGTTATTTTTATATCTTATGTTTTTTATTTCTCACCTGAAGAAGTCAGAGCACCGATGAAATTAGTCGTGATGTATCAAAGATTTTTGTTATGCTTTCTCGGGTTCTAGTCAGTTAAATTTATTTTTATATATATATTCTTGGGTGGATTTTATCTTCATTAAATGGTTAAAGGAAGTTAATTTGAATATGGGATAAAAATGGTTTACCCATTAAATGTGTTGGGTATTTTTTATTACTCAACTGCCCCAACTAACAACCTGGCTTTAAGTTTTAAATCGTGCTGTGGACATGGATGTTTGTGAATATCCTGTAGGTGTGAGATAAATTTTGTTGCCAGGTGTGAGACCTCTATCTTGCCTATTAGAGACCTGAAGTGACTTGAAAACTTTCCATGTTTGATGATTATGCAAAAAATAAATAAAAAAAAATCTAAAAACCTTTTGTGAGCTAGAGCCACATAAATATATATGTGCACGTGCACTATCTTCTATATGAAGATATTTGGGGAGTGAAGAAGAAATAAGCCTATGGCCATGCTTCTGATTTAGGAGTATATGTTTTTATGCTATAAGAAATATCATGTTGTATTACAGATATAAATAGTGTACTAGTGTCATACAAGATTTTTTTTCCCTGATTCATATTAATATTTCTTTTAGGTTGGGTGAATGGGTGTTCATAAACAATGATGTGATATTAGAACCCACTAGTATGTCAGAATATTAGTTTTAACAATGGTTACTTCTGTTAATTCTCGTAGACAAGCTTATACGTTGGTTATGCATTATTAAAACACTTAAGGAATTGAACAACGTAGTTAAGGATATAAATTAAATTAAACTTTAATAAATATTTTCCGATATTTCGGCAACGTCACGTTGCCATCTTCTAAAGGAACTTACAAAAAAAGTTACGTGCACGTAGGCACTACAACACAGAAACTGGGAATGAAGAGATGAAGCTATTGTTCTCCTAACAGTCCTGATGGTGCCCTCTAGCGGGCTAAGTAGGTGTTCTTGGCCGTTGGGCTGAAGGTCTGCTGATGTAGGCCTCCCAAATTTGGGGCAGTCGCATACAACCAAATTTGTTGAGGTTTGGAGAATTTCTTAGGGCTGAGGCTGATTCCATAAAGAGTCTTTCAAATTTGTATTTGCTACGGTGTATCACTGTAGCTTTCTTCCACCGTATTCTGTGGCGTGTATCCAGAGCATCGTTCGCAAGCCC
Organism: Typopeltis vanoorti; assembly: GCF_054136105.1. Taxonomy (NCBI): domain Eukaryota; kingdom Metazoa; phylum Arthropoda; class Arachnida; order Uropygi; family Thelyphonidae; genus Typopeltis; species Typopeltis vanoorti. Next base: position 81,825,065 of record NC_143553.1, on the reverse strand, counting down.
AGAATGACTGTATTTGTGAAAACGGATGTAGTCCTTGTGTTCCGAAATTCTGATATTCGCTGTCCTGCCTGTTTGGCCAAAGTAAGACAGTTTACAACTGCAAGGGACCTGGTAAACACCAGGTAGGTCTAGGGGAAGTGGTTGGTCTTTAGTGGAGTGGATAAGGGATGCCAATTTTCTGTAAGGTTTGTAACAGGAGGTCAGGTCATGTTTTTTTAAGATTTTGGTAATCTTTTCCGAGGTGTCTCGGATGTAGGGAATGGTGATGGATTTAGAGTAATCCTTGTTGTCTCCCCCCCCCAATTCCTCCCCCCCCCTCCACAAAAAGGATCACTAAATCCATCACCATTTCCTACATCCGAGGCACCTCGGAAAAGATTACCAAAATCTTAAAAAAACATGACCTGACCTCCTGTTACAAACCTTACAGAAAATTGGCATCCCTTATCCGCTCCTCTAAAGACCAACCACTTCCCCTAGACCTACCTGGTGTTTACCAGGTCCCTTGCAGTTGTAAACTGTCTTACTTTGGCTAAACAGGCAGGACAGCGAATATCAGAATTTCGGAACACAAGGACTACATCCGTTTTCACAAATACAGTCATTCTGGGCTTGCGGACCATGCTCTGGATACATGCCACAGAATACGGTGGAAGAAAGCTACAGTGATACACCGTAGCAAATACAAATTTGAAAGACTCTTTATGGAATCAGCCTCAGCCCTAAGAAATTCTCCAAACCTCAACAAATTTGGTTGTATGCGACTGCCCCAAATTTGGGAGGCCTTCATCAGCAGACCTTCAGCCTAACGGCCAAGAACACCTACTTAGCCCGCTAGAGGGCACCATCAGGACTGTTAGGAGAACAATAGCTTCATCTCTTCATTCCCAGTTTCTGTGTTGTAGTGCCTACGTGCACGTAACTTTTTTTGTAAGTTCCTTTAGAAGATGGCAACGTGACATTGCCAAAATATCGGAAAATATTTATTAAAGTTTAATTTAATTTATATCCTTAACTACGTTGTTCAATTCCTTAAGTGTTTTAATAATACTTCTGTTAATGTTTTCAAGTAGATTGATTTTTTAATACATTGAACTGGCAAAATACATTGAACACATGTTGAGATGTGTTCAATGTATTTTGCCAGTGTTTGTGCTGAATATCTAGCTGACTTGTATGTGCCATTATTTTTTAATATTGATTGTGAACTGCAGTAATGCATGTTGTTTCCTTTAAATTTCAACAACCCATATGTTTGAGGAGGGGTACATGACTGGAAAGTAAGGGCATAGATTCACTGTTTTGTTGGCTAAGATACCACTTTTGTTTGTTTATTCAATGATTTATTAGTGAATTATTGAATTATAAATTCTCTGGTTTAAGAGTTCATAAGAGGATGCTTTGGATGAAGTCATGATTAAGGAAATTGCAACTTCAAATAAGGTTTTTTTGATTAATTAACTATAGTTTTTTTGATGTGTTTATGTCTGAGAGTTGTAAAAGCTGTGTGCTTTATAATGTTTATTTTAGTTTTATTCCAAACTATTTCAAGGCAGAGCAACATGTATTCGTAGGCATTGAAAGCAACTGTTTTTGTCTCTTTTTGAATTGCATTTTGATTTTAACCTTGTGAAACAAGTTGTGAATTTTTAAAGCAGATAGAAGAGGAGTATATGTACAGAGTTGATGGGCAGTAACATATTAATGACTCGGGTTAGCATAACGAGAAAGTAATGAGAAGAATAAGTGATTGTGTGTTAGTGAAGAATGATAATGTGAAAGAGCAATAAAGGAATGGAAGATAGTTATAAAAAAAAACTGGACAAGTAATCTTGCACAAGAAGTCATTGTGAATGTCATAAGCATGTGGGCAGACCAAATGTGATATGATGCAGTAAACAGCACAGTGGCAACAGAAGAAGAATTGAAAGATAATGGAACTGTAGAGAAATGAAAGAGAATAGTAATGAAGTTGGTATGATATATATAAATATGAGTAAAGATATTAGAAAAGAAATGGTGAGGTTGAGGTGCAGAGCAAGATAGGCATTTAGAGAAGAGATTGGTTGTGGACAATGTAAGCAGCAAGGTGGCAGTGGTAAAGAAGTTGAAGATGAATTATTACAGTGGGTGAGAATGTGGTGTGAATTTTTAAGTTGACAACATTGACTCGATGAATAGTAGCATATGGTTGTAAGAAGGAAGATTAGAGAGGTGAGATTTGGTACATAAATTGGCTGCTTATGTGAGATGGCAAAGGATCTTATACACAAAGGCAAGGAGTATTGGGAATAAAGGTTTTTGTAGCCTTGATAAAATTATCATTCTGTAAATCATTAGTGTCAGTGAGACATGGTAATGTCTCACTGACACTAATGATGTGAATGATGTGCTCTCAGGAATAGAATAGAATATGATGGTGATAGCATTCTACAAAAAAAAAAAAAAAGATAGAAGAGGAGACTCTTCAGAGATACTGATGATCTCTGAAGAGTCGTGTTCTCTCCATGTGAAACTTAAAGAAAGCAATAGTGATAATAGGTTTGAGGACATTTGGTATGAGTTGGGATGAGCACAAATTTTAGATATTTAGTAAGATGTTGCTGTAGATCAGGGAATGTAGAAGATGATAATTTTGAAATGTTTAGGCAGATGAGACTAGTGAATGATAGGAAGGTGATCATAATGAGTTGGAAGCCAGAAATAATGTGTGAGTGAGGAGATAGAATTGCTTGAGCTATTTAGAAATAACTATCTTATGTAGAATGTAATTGAAGAAGCACATAAGAAACAAGCACTGGATTCAAAACAATAATAATAGATGTCATCCCAATGCTACTAATTTGTTTTGACATTTGATCTAATAGACTAATTGATCATGTAGTTTTGACATGGGAAGTCATTAGACAGATGCAAACTTCATGTAACCAAAGAGATGTGTTACAGAGCAGGAGACTATGATAAATTAAGAAGAAACAGATTGATGATGTGCCATTGCTTGATCACTTGAAAGGAGAAAAACCATCAGTGTCAGACTTGGTTTGAAATCAGTTACTTAAAGGCAATCTCAGATTGTATTCCTAAGGTTAGGAGGATAAATAAATTAGAGGTGAAATGGATAAATCATGGAATTATGTATGAACCACTGAGAAAAGGGTTGTTATGGAGGAAACCTAAAGAACAGGGGTGCTTAATCTTTAGTGGGACAGATAAGAGTAGTTAATGATAGGAAAATGATGAAAAATTGAAAGCAGGAAAGAGAAATTGACATATGAAGGGAGATTGGTTGAAGCAGCAAAGCAAAACCCTTAAGAATTCTAGAGTTATGCTACTAGTAGAAAAAAGAATGAATATGGACTACCTCCTTAGTAGTTGGGAATGGAAGTGCTAGCAGTGTGCTTGACTTGGTTGTTCGACAAGAATCTGGAACAGAAGCAGTCCCAGAAGAGTGGAAAGAAGGAAAAAAAAGATAGTATGCATAATGAGTGTAATAGTGAAGGCAAGGACAGATTAAGGGAATGTGGTCTGCAGAGCTTGGTGAGAGGAGTTTATCAGATAGATATACAGGAAATTATTACACACAGTTATAGGTGATGGGAAAATGAGAGGTTATCTTAGAGTCTTTTTTTGCATGTGTGTGTGTGTAACGAATGAGTGGAGTGGATTAATGGAATAGGTGGTGAATGCTCAAATGCTGAATGTTTTCAAGGCAAAGTTATTGTGGTCTCTGAGTGCTTGTTCTCTTGTGATGAGTCTCCTGACTCCATGGAGGCCTGGAAATTAATAATAATAATAATTGATATGAGATATGCTAAACTGAATAGAGTTGACTTTTTCTGTTGTCTAAAGTAGCTCCTTCATTATGTTTCATTAGTACACTGCATTTACCTTATGATACTTATCATAATTTTCTTACTCTTCTGAAGAGTTTCTAGTGCATGCCCACCTGCAGTAAGATTACTTTTGTAAAGCCTTGATATCAGGTAAATATTGTCACCTATTTTTTTTTTTAAGGGGATGGGGAATAACTCTTGGATCTCCAGTTTTATCAGTATCATGATACTGATAACAGTTGGGATTTCCATAAGCACTATTTAGAAATTAAAATCTTTTCACTGAGGATTTGATTGCTTGGTGTGCTAATAAAAGTCCAGCTTAGGTTGGCTAAAACTCTCTGTTTCTAGCCACATATTATCATCATCATCATCAGACCTCTATGGAGTCAAAATACTTATTACTGGAGGTCCTCCCACATACACAGCTCATCATACCGTGACTTAAATGCATTCACTGTCTCTGCACTCAGCAGACTTATTGATTCAAATTTATTTCAGTCAAACATGTTCTGGCCAAGTTTTCAGAAATGGTTAGTAGTGTGATCTTTTATTCTATATCAAGGACAGAGACAACTCATTGTGTAATACTTTGATGTTAATTATCATGATCTAGCTCCTATCCCTTCTGAGGTAAGACTTTATAAATATATAAAAATAAATATTTATTTATTTTTATATATATATGTGACTCTTGCCCATAAAAGGTTGTAAACCTACAACACATTAATGCTGTAGCAGGATAAAGATTTTTTAAAATTATTTTTATATTTTTTATTGACTTTTTGCATAGTTTGAAACTCTGCTCTAGAGACCAAACATGAAACTTTTTTAGGTTACTCCATACTTCTAATAAGTAGGTGGTGATCTCATACCAGGTGACGAAATTCATTTTCCAAGTAAAGACAATCACATACATTCATGCTCATCATGATAGGATTTGAACTTGCAGCCTGTTGATTGAAGAGTGTGTACTTTGACCATTTGACCAAATAGGATGGTTTACAGATGTTCTACATTTGGTTAATAAATAAATAAAGATTAAAAAAGTTGAATGAACCCAGTGATGAGATATAATAAAATTAGTTTAATCCTTTATCCAAGTGTGAGCAAACAAAGTTTGCACCTGAAGTATCTTCAGGACTAGGGTAAAGTGATACAACACCAGGGCAACTCGTTGCAAAGGTGGAGAAAGCTACCAACACTCCTAACTCAGTATCTCCTATAATGCAAAACACATCTCCTTGCGGATATGTCTAATGTTATGCATTAAAGGAAGGGCCACTACCCAGACTAGTTTCGACCTTTATTGAGGTCTCTTCAGTGGGAGCCAGGCCCTAGTGGATAGTGGAAATACCAAAATAAACTTTCAATAAACTTTCACCAGTGATGAGAATTTTTTCTTATTACTAGGAAGTTCCTCTTTTCTTTGCTATGCTTTTCCTGCATCTTTTACTGTCCTATTTTCCAGACCACCACCACCACTAGGATCTAATATCCTGCCACTGTGTTTGCCATGTGGTGTGTCCCTTTGGACACACCACAAAAGGAATCTTGATAGTTTTGCACTATCGCTCTTTTGACAATATGGGTTGTCTTGTATGGCCTTGCCATAATAAATTAGCTAATGGGCTTGGTTGCAAGCGTGTTTAGAGATTGTTTACTGTATGTATAGCGACAGAACCCAAGGCTAACTGTGGTGCTGATATGGTATCTCTGGGATAGCCTAGTATTTTACTTCTGAGTGCAGTCATTGTTTTTTGCAAGATAGTGAGCATCCACTATTTGACAAAAGCAATTCACTGTCATTACTGGGTTGAGGTTGTTGAGGTCCCCCTGATAAACTTGAGGATGAAAGACTCATTCTCATATGGAGGGAGAATAAGTCTTTCATCCTTAAATTTATCAGGAGACCTCAGCTAATCCCATCTTGGCAAAGAAATCATTTCTGCATCAACCGACAGAAATTAAAAAAAAAAAAAAAAAAAAAAGAACATTGGACACCTACAAATACACTATCTTTTTGATTATGTGCTCAACAGGTGAATGTCTACTCTTTAGCGACACTTATGACATTATGATTAAGAATTATAGCCATGTAAACACAAGATTATTTTACTATTTGCCAAATATTTCAGTCTAGAAATAACAGACTGTCTTCAGTGGCTACATAGGAATAGTTTTTTACAAGGTGGAATATCAACAATTGATCATTCAAAAGTAGAACGAGCCACGTGATGTTACATTGCTAAGTATTAAAGAGAGGAAAAATTTCATCAGAGTGATGATTAAACTATAGGTATTCATTCACAATTTCATGTAATAATCTTAATTTATAAATAACATTAGACTAATGTCAGAATTACAAGTCTCAATTTAAAAAAAAAAAAAAAAATTGATGTGTCATCCTGATTAAACTTTCCCATATTTTTGATAAGGAAATACAGTCATTTCGATTCAAGTTAGGGCATTGAAGTAAGGCTTCAGCACTCTCTTTAAATAGGCGTTCAAATTTATAGCAACATCTGTGTAGAAGGCAAGTCTTGGACCAGAGGATGTTGTGGCTTGTCTCTATCCCGTGCTGAGCCAATCCAGACTAATCGGATTTGTTGTGCTGAATGTATGATTGATGTTCTTGAATTCTTTTTTCTATAGAGCGTCCTGTTTGTCCAAAGTAGGACAGATTGCAGTTACAAGGAACTTGATACACACCAGAATTCTGAAGAAATATGATTTAACAACCACTTATATTCCTATTAACAAGATATCCACCTATTTCTCCTCTTCTATAGATAAACGCTCAACTATGTCTCTGCCTAAAATCAATAACATCAATTGTAACAGGAATGGAGAGTATTATCTGGTGATTTTTCTACCAATCATTCAAGTTTCAGTCAGAATGGAGATAATTTCATACTTACATTTAAAAAAGAAAAATATAATTCCTTCATCTTTTTCTCCCATCATTTTTACCTGTGAGTAATCTTGTCCTTGAGAATTGTAAGGATTGCAACTTTATTCATGTTATGAATAATAATTTTATGATGTGCATTTTTAACATATAAGACTGAAATAAACAAAATTGTGTATGAAAAATATTCTTTATAGTGCTCAAAAGGTGTGCACACATATTAATTAAAAATATATTATAAAATAAACTGTTTTTATATATTAGCTCTGTTTATAAAAACAGAGCTAATTTCATACACCATACATAAATATCTGGGTAGAAATCAAAGAAGTTTTCAATTTTGGGTAGCTGTAGTGTATTGATATTGCCAATGTCTCTGTACACTTTGGAACTCCCTGTATGTAGCATTGATATTCTGGAAGTAGCAATAAGTCACAATAAGTGGTTATTTTCAGTAGTAGAAAGGTGTGTGTATGTGTGTCTACATTTAAAAAAGACCAAAATAACCTTCTGTAATGCAGTCAGTGTCTAAAATATGTGTTTTTGCAGCACAAGAGTCTGCCTATACAGATCCTTTACATACATGCAGAATGAAATAACATAAAGAAAATTGCATGCTCACTATTAGATATATAGCCATCACATGCCTTATGATATTCTTGTAATAAATGAATAAATATATTCGATATAAATATATAATTCAAATTCAAACACTCAGTATAAATATATAACTTGAATTCAAATATATTGTGTTGCACTGATATGATCGTTGGCTTGTCGAGAGCTCCTGAAAAGATCAGTAGTATTTTATGTTATCATTGGCAATTTTACTAGAATTTTACGTAGTATTGTTTGCTTTTTGTTTCTTAGTGCGTCTGTGCGATTTTGGTGTGTTTTCTGTGTTATTTTAATTATTATTTTTAAGATAAGATAGCATCCATATGGCACCGATTAAAAAAAGAAAAAAATGGCAGCCAGGTCACCATGTTCGTTTAAGAGTTTTGATATAAAAGAGTTTATGCAATGCGCTGTCTGTGAGATGTATGCTTTGCGAAGAGCGGTTGGAGTCTGGTTAGATGGTGATAGTGGAGATAATAGTGGCGAGAGTGATATCGTTAAAGAAAGTCAGAATATAGAAAATAGTGATGTGATAAGGAATTGCGAGGTAGTACCAGATAGGTGTGAGAGCGTCGTTGAAAGTGTAAATGAAGGTAGAAATACAGAATGAATGGATGATTTAAATGATAATGAAAATGGTGAGATAGATGCAAGTAGTGAAATCGGACGGGTGAGCAGAGCGATACACAGAGCAAAGCAGCAACTGGAGCGTATGCAAAAATGTGTACCGAATGTACCAACTAATAAACGGTGAAAGTCTGATACGAAAAATAACAGAATGTTCGTAAACATAAATAAATGAAGGAGTGAGTGCTGTACGGAGATTCGTTATTAGGAGGTGTGATAGTTGAGAGTTTGACGAAATCGTACCAACCGAGTGCGAACATAAAGGACGTCAGCGAGTCTATTTGAGTGCAAAAACAGAGGGTGAAAGAAATGATAGTCGTGGTAGGATCAAATGATTTGAAAGAAGACAAAATGGAAATGATAGAGGATGTGAGGGAATTACTTGAGGTAGCAAAAGAGAAGAGTGAGAGAGTTAGGATGGTGAGTCTGTTTTGCAGTATGACAGTGAAGAGTATAGAAGAAGGGCCATAATTGCTAATGACTTTATGTGTGAATTATGCAGTATGAGTGGTATGGAATTTGTGGATGTGTGGAATGAGTTTGATGGGTGAAAGGATTTATATAAAATGGATGGTTTACATTTGAATGGATTTGGTGTACGGAGACTTGAAAAGGTGTTGTCGAATGTAGTGGAAGTGAATGTGCAGAATCAGGGAAACTAGAGTTATTGGGGGGGGGGAGTAGATATGCAGACTTTAGGGAGACAGTTGAGTGTGTGAATGTGTGTAATATGCCCAAGCGAGTAGGAACGACCACAAATCAGAATGGGATAGTTAGCATAAGGCATCAAAATAGGGATGGGACAAATCGGCTTCTGCAATTCATGTACACTAATGCCAGGAGTATTAGGAACAAGAAGGAGTTTTTGGCCTTGGTTGGCACTTCCAGGCCACATGTTGTTGGTATTAGTATAGCTGATGAGTTGCAGCCAAGGAGTATAGAAGTTGAACTGCAGGATAGAGAAAAAAGCACATCTGAGGCTATTTGGTGTGAGATAGAGGCTAGCAGAACGAAATATACAATTGGGTGCTGCTATAGACCAGGTGATGGAATAGATGGTCGGGATAGTATGCATAGGCAAATAGAAGAAATGAGTGGAAGGAGGGCAATTATTATGGGTGATTTCAATTATGGTAAAATTGACTGGAAGGAGGGTAATTATTATGGGTGATTTCAATTATGGTAACATTGACTGGAAGGAGGAGAGGGCACATGGGAGGAAGAAATTGGATTTTATGCGGTTATTACGGGACAACTATCTGCTACAGCATGTAGTGGAAAATACTAGGGGGCAGAGAGTGCTTGACCTAGTAATCGCATCTAAGATTGTGGGCGTAACGAACATGACCATGTTGCCACCAATTGGTGAGAGTGATCATAAGGTCATGACTTAGGAGGTTATAAATTCCACTAAAGGAGTGGAATTTATAATTAAGGCAGGGTACATGTGGAATTACAAGGCTGGTAAGTATGGCAAGCTTAGGATTGTGCTTGGCTCAGTGCCATAGCATGTAAAACTGCAAGGGCTGGATGTTGATAGTGCATGGGAGGTGGTTAAGAAGTGTTTGCAGGAGGCAATGGTTGACTGTATACCAAGAGGCCGAATAATAAATCAAGTAGGGGTTACATGGATGAATAACACTATTAAGCTTGAGCTGCAAAAAAAGAAACAATTGTAGAGGGAATTTAAGGAGAAAGGTGACCAGCAGGTGCAGGAACAGTTTAAAGCTCAGGTCAGAAAAGTAACAAGGGTGGTAAGAAAAGCAAAAGCAGATTATAAAAGAAAATTGGCCATGCAGGCTAAAGAGAATCCCAAACAGTTTTATCAATATGTTGCAAGTAAAAGGAAAAATGTTCATGGCAGAATGATTTTAAAAAATGCTGAGGGTAGGGAGGTAACCGAATCAGTCGATATAGTGGAATTACTGAGTGAGCACTTTGCAAGCGTATATCATCCGGGTGGTGACATGCAGGAATGGAAGAACCAACAGCTTATACTGGAATTGTGATGAATGAAGTAGAGGTAAATAGTCTATTACAGAACCTCCATGTCAATACATCTGTGGGATTGGATGGTATACCAGCTCATGTCATACGAGAAGCGGCTAAAGAATTGTCAGTGCCCTTGACCATTTTGTTTAATTTGAGCCACAGATCTGGGTCAGTCCCAAGGGGGTGGAAAGAGGGGAAAATAGTTCCGCTGCATAAAGGTGGTTCCAAGGTTGCTGTTGAAAATTACTGGCCAATCAGCATAACAGGAATCGTTATCAAGGTCTTGGAGAAAATAGTCAAGAAGAAAATACAAGATTGGATAGATGAAAATGGGATACTGTATCGGGGACAGCATGGTTTTGTGAAGGGTAGGTTATGCCTCACTAACTTGCTCACGTATTATAACACACTGACGGCTGAACTGGATAAGGGTAACGGGTTTACAGTGATTCTACTGGACCTTGCTAAGGCCTTTGACAGGATACCACATGGAATTCTAATCAGTAAAATGCAGCATATGGGGATGGATATAGGGTTGGCGAGATGGATAGGGGAGTGGTTGAAGGAGAGATATCAGAGAGTGCTTTATTCAGGAGTAGAGTCCACAAGACGGCCTGTGACTAGTGGTGTGCCACAAGGATCTGTTCGTGGACCACTGCTGTTTAATTTGTTCAAAGTTTCAAAGTTGAATACAGAAACTATAAAAGTTTCATACGAAATTTAACCAGAGAGCTTACGGGAATATACTCGCCGGCATTTATGAGTTGCCCTAGCCAGACCTTATAGGAGACATGATTGCTTTGCCCAAGCATCTATATATTCGCCTCCTATTGGTCCATGATAAGGTTTCACTGGCCTGACAGCTGTTTCGAACTAATTGGTTCTCCTCAGAGACCAGGCAGAAACCTTAAGAGAGCAAAAACTCTTGTTCAGTACTAAGGAACTTGAAGTGTCGGAAAGGTGTGTTTTTCGTAAGTGAACTCTGGTGCGTAAAGTATTTACTGAAATAAAGAGCCAAAAGATTTCATTTCGACAATGCAAAATTATATAAATCAAGTGGATATTAAATCCAGCATTATTTCAAAGCCGAATACAGAAACTATAAAAGCTTTGTATGAAATTTGACCAGAGAGCTTACTAGAATACACTTGTCCGAGTGTATTCCTGTAACCTGCCATAAATAATGCTGGATTTAATATCTGCTTTATTTATATAATTTTGCATCGTCGAAATGAAGTCTTTTGGCTCTTTATTTTAGTAAATAAATATAAAACTTCAAAATGGGGACACCTTAATTTTTTGTCATTAGAACAGGTAGCTGACATAAAGCATTCAAGAATGTGTCAGCAGGACTAATCTAAGGTAGTATGGCCACTTAAATAGAATGGGTGAAGAAAAGTTAGCAAAACCGGTGTTTGATGCCAAGATGGCAGAAAAGAGATCCAGAGGAAGATCATAGTCTAGGTGGATTGATTCACTCAGAACTGCCTTAGAAGCATGAAGTGTTAGATATGACAATATTGGCATCTTCACAAATAATAGATTGATTTGGAGGAAAATTGTTGATGGAAGATTAATAATAATGTAAATTTAATTATGTAGTGCTGTCATAGTAACCTGAACACTTCATCGGGGTACATATCAGGAAATTGATGATGATGATATAAATTAATGCTAACCTAGTTGGCCGAGTGTATAGCAGACCCTCTCCAACCAACAAGTTATGAATTGGAATCCCACCTTGGGTATGGATATTTGTAAAAGCCTGCTCTGGATGAGCTTGTATAGTTCCTTGTGCTTATAAGGCTTGTCTTTTATTTGTGTTCTACAGCATAAACAATCCCAAAGAGATGAAAAAATAATTTATCGAAGTTACTGATATTTCAGTGGTTTTCTACCTATCATCATTAAAGCATGAATTATAATTGTGACAATCACTGCACTAAAACATTAATTTAGTGAAAGACTATTTTTAGATTCTGCATCTGCTATGAAGCGCTCCTAACCTGAACAAGTATGATTGCATTAACTTTTCAAAGATCTGGGAGACAATCATTATGAGACCAAATGGCCTAAACTACTTCAAATTAACCTTTTATGTGGTCCATAGAGGGCACATTGAATTGTTTTTAAATTTAGTGTAGTGCTTGTCATAGTTATAATTTATGCTCTGATGATATTGGGTAGAAAACCAGTAGAATATTAGTAAGTTCAATAAATTAATTTATTTTTTCATCTCTTGATGTTGTTTATACCTTGAAGCAGTAATATGAATAAGCAACAACACCTGTGCTTTTGATACATATACAAAGGCTTGTCTTTTTTTAATAATCTCATTGGATTGATTAGAAGATGTGGCAGTGCAACCAAAGATGTTTGGTATTACTTCAACAGTTCTTTTATCCTTTCTTTTAATTATTTTCAGCACCTATTGATAATTTTTAAGCTCTTTTCATTCATCAGAATTTAAATGGTCGAATGTTTAATGTAATGATATAATATTTAATGCATTTTTGGAAATTATGGAGACAGCTACCGTGTTTGAATAAAAACTTTAGTTTAATATTACTAAAATTTACAATTTGACGTTTCGACCTTTATGTCAAGGTCATCTTCTGGAGCGTACAAATATACACAAGAAACAAGCTATACTACAATCATACTGGTTCGTTAAAGACACTGACTAACCGCTACCACAATTGTTGGCCTGACCTCTGGTGGAAAAAAAAAAAAAAAAAAAAAAAAAATTATACATCAGCGCTAGAGTCCTATTATTTGTGTTGTCTACTATATACATATATTAACATCATTCCAGCCAGTTGGAGTGGAATGGTTTCTAATACTAGCGGATTGGCTAGAGTCCTGACTTATGTTGAATCTTTCAATGTTAGGTTGGCTGAATGTGTGCCATCCAGATCCTTGGAATTTTCATACCATCTTTATTGTTGATATTTGGGTGGTTTATCAGGATTTCGCAGGATTCTTTAAATTTTCTTTCATACCATGTTTTTGTGCGGTGTAAGGAGCAGGTGCTTTTCCAGTTGATTTGGTGTAAGGTGTTAAGTGCATGGTCTGAGAGGCATGCTTCACCATAATGGTATATTTAATGTGTCTAATGTGTTCTTTCTTGCGTATAGGGATTGTCCGTCCTGTTTCACCAATGTACGGTAAGTTACAGGTGCAGCGGATGCAATAGACTCCAGGATGTGCTAATGGGAGAGGATCCTTAGAGGAGCTGAATATGGTTTTAAGTTTAGTGGGTGGTTTAAAGGTGGCATTGAGGTTATAATGTTGTAGGATTCTCTTGATTTTTTCTGATAACCCTTTAATGTATGGGATGGCTATGGTTTTACTGTAATCTAGATTCGTTTTTGTTGTGGTTTTATAGAGTATTTTATTGACAGTATTTTTGTTATAGCCATTGTTTATGAATGTGTCACTAATGATTTTTAGTTCTTGTTTCAGGGCTTACTGGTTAGAGCAAATAGTTGTGGCTCTGTTTTTAAGGGTGTTTATGACTCCATATTTTTGTGCTGGGTGGTGGTATGAATTCGCATGTATGTATTGGCCCGTGTGTGTCAGTTTTCGGTAGACCGTGAAGGATAGACTGCCTGAAGGAAGACGTGTAACTAGTGTGTCTAGGAACGGGAGTGAATTTTGGTTTTCGATTTCAATGGTAAATTGTATGCGTTCGTGTTGTTTGTTTAGGTGGCTGAGGAATGTGTTTAGCGTTTGTCGCCCGTGCAGCCAGATCGCGAACACGTCGTCAACGTATCTGAGCCAAATTGTCGGTCGAACCGTGGCGGAATCAAGAGCCCTTTGCTCAAAGGTTTCCATATAGAAGTTCGCGATTTGGGGGGATAATGGTGAGCCCATGGCTGTACCTTCCTTTTGTAGGTAGAATTTGTTTTGCCACACGAAGTAACCGGACTTTAGTACGTGGGCAAAGAGGGCCGTAATGTCGGGTGGAAATTTGTTCTGTAGTAGGAGAATTGTGTCATTGATGGGGACATTAGTGAAAAGGGCAGAAACGTCAAAACTGACTAATAAGTCATCTTTGTCGAGTGTTATGTTTTTGATTTTGTTTATAAAGTGTTGTGTGTTTTTTATGTAGGAGGGGGAATGGCCTACCAACTCCTTGAGTGTTGCCGCTAATTTCTTGGCTAGGTGGTAATTGGGACTGTCTATTCCTTCTACTATTGGTCGAAGGGGCACATTTTGTTTGTGTATTTTCGGAACCCCATATATTCTGGGGGGGCTGGTGTAGTGGGGTTTGAGTTTTTTAACTGTGTCTGGTGGCCAAGAAGTGACAGACTTTAGTAGTTTTTCTGTTTTGTCCTTTATCCTTTTTGTTGGGTTATAATTTACCATTTTATATGTGTTGTTATCGGCTACTAGTTGGTTCATTTGCAGTATGTATGTTGACCTGTCAAGGACAACAGTGGCACTGCCTTTATCAGCTTTTGTTATTATTATGTTTTGTTTGGCTTTTAATGATTTAATTGCTGCTAATTCTGTTTTAGTCAGGTTGTTCTGTATGGTTTTCTTGGTATTTAGGACATTACTGGTTTCTAGTCGTATTTTGTCTGCTATGTTGTTAGGTAGGGATCTGATGCCTCTTTCAATGTGGTAGATAAAATCCAATTTGTTTACCTTTTTCGGCGCTATTGCGTAGTTCAGTCCTTTATTCAGCAGCGTGAGTTCGCCGTTGTTCAGGGTGTGGCTTGATATGTTAATCACATGGTTCTTGGTTGTCGGTGGCTGGTTTTTTCACCAGAGGTCAGGCCAACAATTGTGGTAGCGGTTAGTCAGTGTCTTTAACGAACCAGTATGATTGTAGTATAGCCTGTTTCTTGTGTATATTTGTACGCTCCAGAAGATGACCTTGACATAAAGGTCGAAACGTCGAATTGTAAAATTTTAGTAATATTAAACTAAAGTTTTTATTCAAACATGGTAGTTGTCTCCATAATTTCCAAAAATGCATTCGGATCACCGTGCAAGCCTAAAAGAAAGGATATAATATTTAACTTAAGTTATTTAATTGCTCATCTAGCATTTATTAAAAATCAGTTTATTTCTGTATAACAGTACTTATACATTTATATATAGGTGTGCTTGTACTTAACTAATATATCTTTTTCAGCTT
Organism: Typopeltis vanoorti; assembly: GCF_054136105.1. Lineage (NCBI taxonomy): Eukaryota > Metazoa > Arthropoda > Arachnida > Uropygi > Thelyphonidae > Typopeltis > Typopeltis vanoorti. The sequence goes on along the minus strand of NC_143553.1, from coordinate 81,809,935 downwards.
CTACTTTAGGAAACCCTGCAAGAAAAGAACTGGACCAAGAATGTGGAATTGAAGGAAATCATAAAGGATTAGGTGGCGCATTATCTAAAGCTTTTGGAAAACTTTCTTCTCTAGCAATGGTAATTTGTTTCGTGTAACACAGTGTTATTCATACTCTGTGCATTCCTCTCAATTTTCATGTGAATGTAGTGAGGAATTTTTCCCCCATAAAACAGAAACAAACCTAACAGAGAACTTAACAAGCATAATATATTGGCCTGTTTTTTTTTTTTTTCTTTACTGTAATTTCATCCAACCTCATTCTTACTGTATAGTTATTATATAATGGATGATATTGTTGAAATAGTATGGTGTGAAGTGAGCTATTAATCTTCTCCATGATTAGGTATGGTGATCCAAAAGTTCATTTCTTCTAAGTCCCCCCCCCCCCAAATGATTTATTGAATTCTGTTGAAAGCAGAAGACAGACCCTACTATACTTTTGCTGTACTTTCTTATATATATATATATGTGTAGTTCATTTGGTTATCTAATTGATAACAAATGAACTTATCAAATTTTCTTGTCATTTGATAAAAAAAAAAAATCAGTAGTCGGAGAAAATAAGAAACTACGTATTTGCTATATATAAAGTATTTTATTCATTACAGAGGAGCAATACTATGATTTTCCAGGGGATAGCAAATAAAATACTTTCCAACACAGAAATATTTTGTAATATGTTTAACAGTGTGTTTGATACAGTATGACCATCCATATTGTACCAAACATACTGTTGCATCATTACCCACAAAAAAGCCAATTTCCTGGTTTCTTCTTTTTTCTTGAATTCTTGCATTGATGATCTCTGTAAATGTTTCCCTACCAGTTCACACTTTCAACATCAAATATCTACTTTGATTTTTTGATAGAAAGAGTTCAGATGAATTTGTAAAACTGGATACCAGACCTGATACTATTCCACTGATTGTTCTGATGACTTTTTGATCTGGCATTGGCTTCTGTTTTTGTTTTAGCTTTTTTTATATTTTCTTGTTCTCATAGTAGTTATTCTGCAGCATGCAAATTAGCTCATATTCAATCTATTCCTTAAAACAGGATAAATCTTTACATCAAATCACCATTCATTTCTTGTCACTTCAATTATTTCTAAAGTAATATAGAAATCCATGAATATTCAGCTTCTATGTTATCCAAAAATCTCTGAACTGATAAACATTAACCAATATGGATTCACCACTTTTGATCAACACAGAACTTCTTGCTTATTTACTTATTTTTGGGCAAGAGCCATGGAAAAGTTTGAAGTAACTCAAGGAATTGCTCTTTTTAACCTCTAAGGCATTTGTTTGACACAAATGCTTAAACTAATTCCCATCTGTTTTTGACTTTTACAGATTCATGCCAGCTTTTTTTTTGGTTCTCTTTTAAGTGTGGTGTATGTCTCTTTATTCTCAAACTTTGCAACTAATAGTAATGCACCACAGGAATCTGTTCTTTCATCTGTTTTCTTCCTTTTTTGCCACTGTCCTTTTCCAGTTTGATTAGAAATCCAGTTTCCAGTTTTGCTCATGTCATTTCATTGCATTCCTGTTTCTCTTTTGTAAAACCTTACACTAAAATCACCAAAACTTCTATAATATCTATTTCTTCAACTCTAAATTCTGATATCCAAACTTTTCTTCATTGTTGATTGGAAAACCTTATTGACTTCATCTCTACTCAGTCCTGTTTCTCTTAAAAGAAGAACCACTTCTATTTCCGTTCCTTTTTTATGATAGCGAAATCTTTGAGCAAGATGAAGTATGTCTTTTGGATTAACCTTAACCTCTAATCTTTCTTGACATGAACATATTGTAAGTATTTTCTCTTCAGCACTCAAATAATTAAATTTGAGTGCTGATAAATAATAAATAATGATAAATAATGCCTCAAGGCATTATTTATCTCTGACCAACTTTTTTTTATGTGACTTCCACCCATGAAAGATTTCGAATCTATAGTACATTAGTACCATAGGTGGGCTAAGGACTTTTTAATATATTAATTATATATATATGTCATCGTCGTCCGGTAGCATCCTCTAGCAAGAGGGTTGCAGCAGATGAGCAGCTCTTCTCCATTTCTCTCTGTCTGTCGCTTCCGTCATTCTTAAACCAGTCCATTCCACGATGTCATTAAACCACTCTCTAGTTGGTCTTCCACGTCTTCTCTTCCCCTCAACTTTCCCTTGTAATATAGTTCTTGTCAGGTGTCCTGAAGAACCTCTCAGAAGATGTCCTGCAAATCTAGTCTTTCTTTGCATAATATTCTTTAACAGTGTTCTTTCCATCCCAACTCGTCTTAAAACTTCTTGATTTGATATTCTTTCTGTATAGCTAATCTTTTCCATCTTTCTATAACACCACATTTCCAATGCATTAATTCTTTCCATATCTCTCTTTCTTAGTGTCCATGACTCACTTCCATAACTTGCAATACTCCAAACTGTTGCTTTAACTATTCCAATTCTAACGCCTATTTTAATGTTCTTGTTTATTAGAATTCTCTTCATTTCCATAAATGCCGATTTAGCTTTGCCTATTCTATTTCTAATGTCCAACTCTGAAGTTCCTTTCTCTGAGATCCAGCTACCTAAATATTGAAATCTTTCCACTTCTTCTAAAATCTTTCCTCCACATCTTATTTTTACATTATCTCCTATTTTTCTACCCATTATCATTATCTTAGTCTTTTTTATGTTAATTCTTAGTCCATACTCTTTACAAGAGTTTTCAATTCGTTGAATAATTTGTTGTAACCCATTTTCACTTTCTGCCATCACTACTACATCATCTGCATATCTTAAGTTATTAATGATTCTTCCGTTTATTTTTATTCCTTCTTCTACATCCTCAAGTGCCTCTCTAAACATTTGTTTACTATAAAAGTTAAACAATAATGGTGATAACTTGCATCCTTGTCTGACTCATCTCTCCACTGGGAATTCTGTTTCCTCTCCATTTACACACACTGACACTATTTGTGACCAATATAATCTCTTTAAAATTTCCAAATCATAAGAGTCAATATCAGTATTTTCTAGAATGTCAAAAAACCTTTCATGTTTCACTGTATCAAATGCCTTTTCAAAATCCAGAAATCCCAAAAACAACTTTCTACCATTGTTTAGTATTTTCTCCCCAATAATTCTTAGACAAGTTATAGCCTCTCTAGTTCCTCTGTTGGTTCTGAATCCAAACTGTTCCTCGTTCATTTCTTTTTCTATTTTATTCCTAATTCCCTCTAAAATTATTTGCACCAGAATTTTTGCTGTGTGAGTTATAAGACTTATCGTTCTAAAATTGTTACAGTCTAAAATTCCCGTCTTTTTTTTGGAATGGGGATAAAAATTGATTTTCTAAACTCCTCTGGTAATTCTTGTCCTTCATAAATTCCGTTAATTTGCCATAACACTTCCATACCTTTTTCACCTATATTCCTTATAAGTTCTATCTGTATACCATCTATTCCAGGGGATTTTCCTTCTTTAATCTTTTGAATTGCTAGATTCAATTCCTCCCTCATGATGCACAGTCTCTGCCCACTATGTTCTTTCCTTTGATTTTCTCCTCTTTCCCTGTCTTCGTAAAGTTTACTTACATATTCTTCCCATCTCTGTAATATCTTCTCTTTTTCTATCAGAATTTCACCTCTTTCATTCTTGATTGCTCCAGTCCTTAGCATCTTTCTCCTTCCTGTCATCATATTAATGTTTTTATAAACACCTTTTATGTCCTTTCTTTCTGCCTTTGCTGTTGTATCTTTACTTATTTCATCTAACCACTCTTCCTTTTTCCTTCTTATCTCTCTTTGTATCTCCCTACTCAAGTCTTTATGCTGCTTTTTTTTCTCCTCTGTTTTACTATTAACTAATGTTCTTCTTTGTGTTATTTTCCTCAAAATATTTTCTGTCATCCATGGTTTCTTTCTTTTCTCTCTTTCCTTCTCTTTTTTAGCTAAATGTAATTCTGTAGCAGTAATTATGCTTTCCTTCAGAATCTTCCATTTTTCACTTGCATCATCATTTTCTTGTATATATCTCTCGTTCATTTCTTCCTCTACTTTCTTTGAGAATTCATTCGCCGTATTTGTTATCTTCAGCCGCTCCATGTTCCATGATTTGTTCCATTTCCCTGTAGTTACCTTTTTTTTAGATTAATCCTTATCTTAGTTGACAACAATATGTGATCTGTATCACTGTCTGCTCCTGGATATGTTGTCACATCTTTTATAATGTTTCTAAATCTTTTGTTTATCAAAATATAATCGATCTGATTTCTTCTACTATTTATATCCTCCTCTGGGACTTTCCATGTGTACAATCTTCTTGGATGTTTCTTAAACCAAGTGTTCATAATTGCTAAATCATGCTTTCTACAGAAATCCAACAACATATCTCCTCTTTCATTTCTCACTCCCAATCCAAATATCCCAACAATATCTTCCTCTTCCGATTTTTGCATTCATATCGCCTTGTATTATAATTATATCTTTTGTTTCTTTACATTTCAAGCCCTGTTCTATATCACCATATATATGTATATATATTTTTATTCTCTAGAGACCAAAAATTAAACTTGACCAAAAGGCCAGTAATTATTAATACTGTACAAATCCATCCAGCCATCCTTCCATCTTTAAAAAAAGTTTTATAAAAATCTTTGATTCATCAGAAGACGAGAGCATTTTGGTTAATTAATGGCCAGTTCATTTCTCACTACTAGTCTCTTTCGCACAACTTTTTGCTGCTTCATGCATTTTCTTCATATTTCCACAGTCACTGTTCATTAGAATTAAGCATATGTAGTTCCTCCATCCTCCTCTAAATCTTAAAATGTGTAGTGATACTCATCACCTCATTACTGTTCAACTTTGGAACTCATAGAAAAAAAATTTTCTTCATTCATTCCTTCTTTCTAATATTGTCCTGTGGAACAGAGTTCTTCTTGTGTATTTTCTAAAGAATCTACAGGTTTTCAAATCCAGTCTTAATGTTTTTTCTTAACTTTCTTCCTATCCATGATATAAATTGCACTATAAGATGAACTACCTCTTATAAAAAAGATATTTTACTATGACAAAATATCTTTTTATGAACCCCATATATGAGAAGTCACAAAACCTATAATGCAATAGTGCCAAGCATGAGCAAATGATTTAGAAAAAAGAAGATATCTTTAATGATTCAAATTAAGTGGATATTGAATCCAACATTATTTCAAAGCCGAATAGAGAAACTACATGAGTTTCATGCCGAATATAGAAACTACATGAGTTTCATGCCGAATATAGAAACTATAAAAGTTTATATAACATTTTATAGAAACTATAAAATTATAAACGAAACCACCAATATTCGTCATAAAATATGCGGCTGCAAATGCAGCCCGTTGTCGGTAGGGGACGCATATGAGGTGGCACGGCTTAAAAGCGCTGGATCAGCCAAACCCCAGTATTCTCAGCATCGACCGGACATGAGATGGAGCAGTTTATGAACGCAGAGAAAGTAGACATGCACCTGATGTATGGCGTAGCCAGGGGCAATGGTAGAGATGCGCAAAGAATGCACCATGAGCGATATCATATGCGCCGTGTGTCTTATCATAAAATGTTTGCATGACTACACCTTCAGCTGTGTGAGGCAGGCACCTTCCACGTCAGTCAACATCATGTCAGACGAGCACGGATGGTCAGAACGCCAGCTGTGAGTGAGGACATCTTGTGTATGGTGACAGATAACCCAGGTACAAGCATGTGATCCGCCGCCCGAGTCTGAGTGTGCATCGGAACAGTGTCTGGCAAACTAGTTCCTATCACTTGCAGTGAGTGCAGGCATTGACAGCTGTTGATAATCCCCTGCGCATGGATTTCGTCCAGTGGTTCCTGCAGCAAAGTGTCGTACAGCCCAATTTCCCTGCTCATGTGCTCTTTATGGATGAATCGACTTTCTCATGTGAAGGTGTAGTCAATGTCCATAATGTGCATTTGGCCCAGAACTCCCATGGTTCATGTCCACAGTCGAACCAGCAATGGTTTGCCGTCAATGTCTGGGCAGAGATCATGCATAACTACTTAATTAGACCCTACCTACTGCTGGACCTCCTCGATAGACGAACGTACCATATTTTTCTGCAATGGGTTTTGCAGGAATTGCTTCATGATGTTCAAGTTGCCATCTGCTCCCGTATGTGGTTCCAGCATGATGGGGCACCCGCCCCCATTTCAGCATGGACATGAGTCAGCATCTTAATGCCACATTTGGGAACCGATGGATTGAGCGCGGTGGTCCATTCCCGTTCCCCCCCCCCCTCAGATCGCCCGATTTTTTCTTGTCTCGATTTCTTTCCGTGGGGACATTTGAAGAGTGTTGTGTACGAGACGCCCATGTAGTCAGCGGAGGATCTGGTAGCTCAACTGTCTGTCACAGCCGGCAATGTGCGCGACAAGCCCAGTGTTTACGAGCAGGTATGCCAATCGCTACTTTGCCATTGTGCCACGTGTATCAACATTGGTGGGTGGACGTTTGAGCATTTGTTGTAATGATCTGCAATAAATGTCACTCTGGAAACCTGTGTCTGTCCTTCATTTCCGACTCTTCACTGCGTTTGCGGCCGCATATTCTATGATGAATGTTGGTGGTTTCGGTGTGTACTACCATCCCCTCATGTTTGGGCCATGAATTCAGGGACACCCTGTATAGGGCAAATTACAGGTGCAAAGATACGTTATGCTCCAGGGTGGGCCAATGGAGGGAGTGAATTCTTGGATGAGTTGAATAAGTTCTTTAATATTGCAGGAAGTTTGAATGTGGCTTTAAGGTTGTATTTTTGTAGTACAGGAATACCTTGATTATCGCGGTTATTGTTGCCACGAAAACTACCACGATAATTGGGATAAATAATGCGTGTAAAATGAGTGATCATTGCCAAGGATTTTTCAAATCTATTAATTAAATTTTATATATGAAGTAAAAAAGAAATGTGTTAAACATGTTAAGTAAAAAATGAAGGTTCATTTAGAAAAACAAGATTATTCTTTCTTGGATAAAAATTGATGTAGAGTTGTCTAGTGGAATTTTTTCTTTCTTTTTTCTTCGTATAAAACTCAGTAGCAATGGATCGAATTTTCAATTTCCTGACGAACTTTCATTGATCGCTCGAGATTAGGATCGCCGTTCAAGATTTTTTCTTTAAAATTTTCAGCAATTCTAAACATTTCGTCCATTTCTTTGAGGGTAAATTCCTTCGGTGCCATATCAATTTGTTTGTCATTATCATCGATTTGAGCATCGTAAGGACGTTCTCTCTCAAGGTTAATTAGGTCTTCATCATCCAGCTCCTTATCATGTGACTGAAGCAGGTCTTGAACATCACCTTTTTCACTTTCTTTTAGTCTTAGATCAAAGCCAAGTTTAGTAATGTCATTGATAACACAGGTTACTTCAATTTCAAATCCTTTAAAATCATTTGCACAATGAGGAATAATCTTTTGCCGCATTGCTCTCAGGTTGCTAGACGTTATATCACTCCATGCTTCCTTGACATTCGCAATGCAATTTTTGATATTGAATGCCTTCCAGAATTCTGTCAGAGTCATAGCTTCATCTCCTGTAGTCTTTTCTATTGCTTGTGAAAAAGTTCTTCATAGATAATATGCTTTAAAGGATGCGATGACACCATGATCCATTGGCTGGATGATGGAAGTGGTATTAGGTGGTAAATAAATAACTTTTACATTTTCGCACAAATCATTCAGTGTTGTTGGATGACGAGGTGCATTTTCTAATATCAACAAGATTTTAAAATCAAGATTTAATGACTTGCAGTACCTTTCAGCTTCAGGATAAAAACAGTTTTTAAACCAATCCTCAAAAATAGCTTTTGTCATTCAAGCTTTTCTATTGAATCTCCAATGAACAGGGAGAAAATTTTTTATCTAAACTTTTAAGCGGGCGAGGTTTTTGTGAACGATAAATAAAGAGAGGCTTCTTCATCTTGTAATCTCCAGAAGCATTGCCACATAATAAAAGTGTTACATGCTCCTTCGAAACCATGTAGCCAGGCTGTGATTTTTCATTGCTAAAAATGTTTTAGTAGGCATTTTTTTCCATAATAAGCCTGTTTCGTCAGCATTAAATATCTGATCATCGGTATAATTTCCTTCTTCAATGGTCTGTTGCATTTCACCAGGAAAACTAGCTGCTGCTTTTTCATCAGCACTTGCAATTGCACCTTGTACACGAACACCATGAATGCTCGATCGCTTTTTGAACCAATCAAACCACTCTGAACTTGCAGAGAAAGTTTTTTCCACTACTGATGCCGAATCATTTTCGCTTTCTAATTGTTTTCTTTTTAAAGTTTCAATCAAATTCAATGGTTTTGTTTTTATAGTCATTTGACTAAGAGGAATTCTCTTTTGGTTACAATCTTCTATCCATACTGACAATAGCGTTTCCATTTCAATCATAAGATGGCTTCTGTTTTTAGTAGTTTGGGACTCAAACGAGGTCGATGCACTTTGTCCTAGTTGCTTATAGTTTGCAGTGTGGTCTAAAATATGGTGAACAGTTGATTCATTAAGCCATACTCTCTTGCAATTTTGGCTTTGGTTATGCCTGCTTCATACTTATTTATCATATGCAACTTATCTTCTAAGTGGATCACTCTATGTTTCTTTTAGCATTCATTGTAGGGGTAAATAAGAAGAGAAATAAATATCCACTGTACTTCAGGCAAAGGCGGACAGTTACTGGTGAGTGGTGAGCAGGCACCGTCGGATAAAAACGTAGTGCTACAAGAGAGTGATACCTGGAGAGTGGTGACTCGAACTGGTTGCATATGTAGTGGGCTACATCTCCTGGCTGCAATAATTGGAATTTTGGTATCAAATTATAAACCGTGATAAATCGAGAATCTCGATAATCGAGGTATTCCTGTATTCTGTTTATTTTGTCTGATATCCCTTTAATGTATGGAATGGTTACAGTTTTATTGTAGTTTTTTATTTGTAGTTTTATTGTTTATTTTTGTTTTTAAGTGAGGTCTTGTACAGAATTTTGTTGATAGTATTTTGGCTGTAACATTTTTAAAGAAGGTATTGTTGATAACTTTTAATTCATCTTTAAGTGCTTGTTTTAAATCCTAGTTTTTGTGTTGGGTGGTGGTAGGAGTTTTTGTGTATATATTGGCCAGTATGTGTCAGTTTCTGGTAAACAGTGAAGGAAAAACTGCCAGAAGGAAGACGTGTGACAAGTGTATCTAGAAACGGAAGTGTGTTCTGATTTGCAGTCTCAATTGTGAATTGTATGCATTAGTGTTATTTGTTACCCTTGCCAGAAATATTATTATCATCATCTCAAGACCCCCATGATCATAGTCAAAGACTTATTGTAGGAGGTCCCTTTGTCATACACATAACTCATCATACAGTGCCTTAAATACATTCGAATTCTCTACAGACACCACACACACTCTCAGGCAATGCATTCCAATCATTCACAATTCTCCATGCAGAAAACCTGCTTCTTACTCCCTTGATCAACTCTCCTTATATAGCTTCCAGGGATGACCCCACATTATTATTATTATTATTCCGAGACCCCATAGAGTCAAAGACTCATCTAGGAGGTCCTTTTGTCATACACACAACTCATCATATCGTGCCTTAAACACACTTAAACGATTGGTCGATTGGTAGAGCCTCTGCTACTAATGGCTCATGCAAAAAGTTAAAAACAAGTTTGAGCGCGGTTAGTAGTTGGAAGGGGGATCAATCGTTCGATGCTGTTGGCACGCTCTCCCTCGATGAGTCTTTGGACTCCCTGGAGGTGTCACATAATAATAATAATAATAATAATAATAAATTCTCTGCAGACACCACTCTCTCAGGTAAGGCATTCCAATCATTCACAACTCTGCATGCAAAAAACCTGCTTCTCACTCCCCTGCTCACATCCTCCTTATACAGCTTCCATGGATGACCTCTGGTTCTCCCCTGATCTGACACCGTTTTCTGTAAAACCTCTCCAACATTGATCCTATAACAACCTCTTACTAACTTGTAGGTCTCTATCATATCACCCCCTCTTCCTCCTATCCACTAGACTCTGTAAATTGCATCTTCTCAACCTTTCCTCATATTCGACATTCCAGAGATCAGAAACTACCTTAGTCAGTCACCTCTGGAATGTTGAATATGAGGAAATGTTGAGAATATGCCTTTCCTCATATTCAACATTCTAGAGATCAGAAACTACCTTAGTCAGTCACCTCTGGAATGTTGAATATGAGGAAATGTTGAGAATATGCCTTTCCTCATATTCAACATTCTAGAGATCAGTCAGTCCCCTCTGGATACTCTCCACATCTCTTCATTCTTTTGAAACCCAGGTGACCAAATCTGTGCACAGTAGAGCATGTATGGCCTAATCAAATCCTTATACAATGGAACAATCCATTGTATAAGGATTGTATAAGAATCTCCTTATTTCTACAAGTCACTGTCCTCCGTATCATTCCCAGAATTCTTTCTGAGATTTATGTTTAACTCACAGTTTTGGCAATGTATCCCCAAAATTTCAGATTCTTATCCACTATCATCCCAAAATCTCTTATTTCCTCCACCTTCAACAATATATCTCCACCAAGCATGAATTCTACATCTCATCTTTGTTTCCAAAATTTTAAAACCTTACATTTTGCAACATTGAACTCGCATCCCCCCATTCCTGTGCCCATTCACTCAATTTATTCAAGTCTTCTTGTAATGCCACAGCATCCTCTGTACTCTTCATAGTTCGTCATAACTGTGCATCATCTGCAATCAATGAAATATCCCCATTCAAATCTTCACCAATATCATTAACATACAGGTTAAACACCAATGACCCTGAAACAGACCCCTGAGGCACACCACTAGTGATGACTTTCCTCTTCTGGGATATTGCTCCCCCCCCCCCCATACACAGTTTGCTGATACCTATCAGACCAGTCTCCAATCCATGTGCTAATCTAATATCCAACCCGATCCACTCTAGTTTGACTATCAACTTATCATGTGGTAATCTATCAAAAGGCTTTGCAAAATCTAAGTATACTATCCCTCTCTTCTGTCCAAGGAAGCCGTCACCTTTTTGTAATAAGTAAGTAGATTACTAAAACATGACCTCCCTTTAGCAATACCACTGTTGTCAACTCAATTCTGGATCCTAGTTCTCACCAGCTTCTCTACCAACTTAACCACAACACCTGACACACAGATAGGCCTATAATTTGATACTTGAGAATCTTGCCCTCCTTCCACTGCTTTGGAACTCGACCCAGTGCAAGACTCATATTAAAAAAATATGTCGGGACAGATGTCAACTCCCTGGCACATTCCTTCATAATACGTGGTGATATATTATCAAGTCCCACAGCCTTATTAACATCAAGTTTGCTCAATTCCCCATACACCTCTTGCTCACTTGCAGTTGGTCTCTCCTCCCTTATCATTAGCTGCTTGCAATCTCTCCATGATGTCACATTCACAAGAATGAAAGACCTTTATGAACTGCTCATTAATTATCTCCACTTCCAAAGCAGTTTTTGTTATATCATTTTCTCTAATTTTTTTTTTTTTTATTTTTTTATGCTGGCTACATATCAAAGAAACCCCCTAGGATTCTTTTTGGCTTTATTAGCTAACTGCTGCTCATACTTGACTTTTGCTACCCATACCAACCAAGTCATCCTCCTTGCCTGGTCTTTGTAATCCTCATAGAAATGGTTATTACTACTCCTCTTATGCTGCCTCCATAATGCCTTTTTTTCTCTGTATTGTATGCTTAATCTCTTCGTTCATCCATTAACCTTGTGACCCTTGGAAATGCATTAAAACATTGCTTCTACTAGGTAGTTCTTGAATATCCCCCCAAGCTGCATTGATCTCTTTTCCAGCTAACTCCTCATTCCATGATTATGAGGAGCTCTCCTGAGCTCCTCATAATCATGGAGGGTGATTTGAATTCTCATTTATAATTACATCCTCTGATGAGATGATCAAATCCAGACCCCTCAATCCTTGTGTGCCCTCTGTTACATACTGTCTGAGGTAGTTGTCCCTCAAAAACTCAAGAAACTCATTTTCTTTACTTCCAGTTGCTATCGCATCATCCCAGTCTATATTGCCACAATTAAAATCACCCATAATGATCAATCTTTTCTTATTTGCTTGGCTGATTTGATAATACATTTCATAGTCACTACCATCCACATTACCAGGTTTATAACAACATCCAACCAAGTATTTCATTCTATTCACCTCTATCTCACACCATACTGCCTCAAAACCACTGGCACTATTTCCCTCTTGCATCTCTACTTTGTATGGACATAACTCTTTATCTATCATCAATAGTACTCCCCCCCCCCCCTCCGCTTTTACCCTTTCTATCCTCATGAAACACATCACACCCTTCCGTTTCTATTCCTGTCAGGATGTCGTCCTCATCCAACCATGTCTCACTTATTCCAGCAATTTTTGGGTGAACAGACTCAATTAATGCAACCATTTCATTTGCCTTGCTTCTTAGACTTTTAGCATTTGTATACAAACACAGCAGCTTATTCATGGATCTATAGTTAGTTCCACTGATACCACTTATTTGATGTCACTTCTCCGTGCTTAACTAGAACCATTTATTTTTCTCCTTATTCCTTCTTTAAATCCAACTGTTTTCTCTTGATCCCATGTAATCTCCATCCCTTTTTTCTACACTTGCATTCACATCCTCTTGGAGCATCTGCCTTTCTCATGCTGTGTTCCTCTGTCCACCCTGAGCCTCCCTGTTTCCCTGTCTGTCTTGCACACCTGTTCTCTCATTCTCTATACTCATGCCGCTCACTTCTTCATTCATAACCGCCTCTTCAGTCTCTCCTGTCTTACGCTCTCGTTCTTCCACATCGCTTTCCACTTGATCAGATTCACTCTCTGCACTCACTTCTCTACCTTCCAGCAGCAGCAGTCTCTCCAAGCGATTCACAACAAAACCACTCAAATGCAGTCCATCGTTCCTAATACAGTTCACTTCAAACTCATTCCACACATTAATAAACTGCACTCCTTTCTCCTCGCACATTTCTGCTAAGATATCATTCATAATCCTTGCTCTGTCTCATCTCACCACTGTCATACCTGGGCAACACGCTTGCTACCTTTCCTATCACACTATTCTGGTGGATACACATCACACTCTTCCATCTCTATGCCTCAGGATGTCGTCCTCATCCAACCAAATCTCACTTATTCCAACAATTTTTGGGTGAACAAACTCCATCACTGCAACCATTTCATTTCCCTTGTTCACTGATACCACTTATTAGATGTGACTTATCCATACCTTCCTTGAGCTATTTTTTTTTCTCCTTACCCATCCCAGAACCTTCTTCATATCCAACTGTTTTCCCTACATTCCAGGTCATCACATTCCCTTCTTGTCTACACACATCCACTTCCTCTTTGAGCATTAACATTTCTCATGCTGTGTTTCCCTGTCTTCCCTGAGTCTCCATGTTTGTCTTGCACACTTGTTCTCTCATTCTCTACACTCGTACTATCCATTTCTCCATTCCTAAGTACCACTTCAATCTCTCCTGCTCTTTCACATTGCTTCTCAGAAAAAATAGAAAGACTTCTTTGCCAGATTGTGAATTGTCTCTTTCTATCCAGTTCATAAAGTAAATACCTTCCTTATCCATCTAAATGACAGATATCCTCCTGTTTCTTATCCTGCAGTTTACAGAATCCCCTGCTCTTGCAGCTTATGTTAGTATTGCCAGACTGGTCATTCTGCACAAATTCATCTTGAAGAGCATCAAGAATATATTTCACTTAAGGAGCCCAATACATCCAGTTTAGCCAACCACACATTATCTACAAAACACAGAAATCAGTGGAACAATACCAAAATATTACATAAAAGCTATTTTCTTCTGAAAAGACTGTACAAAGAAAGCTGTGAAGTGCACATTCACAATCTCAAAGTTAACAAAAATGATTGCCTTAAATTTTCTCAATTTTGGGAAGGTATCCTAATTAATACTCATCATTCTTGTGTTTCATAAATTGTAATTAATTAATTGTTTAAATTTAAAAATATTTTATCTTTATTTTAATTTCTTTTTTGATATCTGTTAATGCAGATTGAGTTATTCTCCTGTAGTCCATAGTGCAGATAATATCCTGCACTTTCAATTTAATTGCTGTTATATTCCTGTGATTTATTGCAAATGGCTGTTAAACATAGTCAAAACTTCTATAAATAAACAATATTTTATATGACTTCTGTCAGCAGTTAGTATTATAAATATTAATTGTTTTTAGAATTGCTTTTAAAAGCATCTGTAGATTACATCTATAGATGCTTGCCTATCCTCTGTTGAATACAATTTAAATAAATAAATAAAAATAAAGTAAAACCAGTTACATCAACTAGTTGGATACCTAGAGTTTAGCGTGCTGCTTCCCTCTATGAACTGGACATCCTTTATGAATACAGAAACAATGAACTTGTTGGGATAGTCAAGTTTTTCTTTTGGTTCTGGAGGTTAAAACTTACCAACCTATTCTAGACTAAATGCCTATACATAGTTACCATTTTTGTGATACTTCACTTTCCTACCATCACAACTTTATTCCTGTGATGGTATGGAATGTTGTGATGTTAGTTTTTCTCACACAACTCCCAACATCAGGGTAAAAAAAAAAAGTTTGATGTGCTTTAGTGATATGCTGAATCCAGAAGCAGGTTTACTTAGCATAATTATTATGCTGACTAATCTCTGTGCATTATTATTGTTTTATATTGTCATACTTATTTGATGATAAATTTGATTAATTATTCCAAAAATATACACTTCATGTGAATTTTAGTAATTCTTATACTGTTATATAAGTCAAATGGATGTTAAATCCAACATTATTTCAAAGCCAAATGTAGTAGCTTGACTTATATAATTTTACATCTTCGAACTGAAGCCTTTTGGATCTTTATTTTAGTAAATTCTTATACTGAATTTTAGTGAACTTCTTTAAAAATTATAATAGATTTAGTTTAATCCT
Organism: Typopeltis vanoorti; assembly: GCF_054136105.1. Lineage (NCBI taxonomy): Eukaryota > Metazoa > Arthropoda > Arachnida > Uropygi > Thelyphonidae > Typopeltis > Typopeltis vanoorti. The sequence goes on along the minus strand of NC_143553.1, from coordinate 81,794,791 downwards.
TTATCCCAGTGAGAGCAAACAAAGTTTGCGCCTGAAAATATCTTCAGGACTAAATATAGTGTTGTACTATCTTATCTTATCCAGTAAGTAGTGCAACACCAAGGCAACTCGTGGCAAAGGTGGAGCAAGCTACCAGGCACTTGGTAGCTTGCTCCACCTTTGCCACGAGTTGCCTTGGTGTTGCACTACTTACTGGATAAGATAAGATAGTACAACACTATATTTAGTCCTGAAGATATTTTCAGGCGCAAACTTTGTTTGCTCTCACTGGGATAAAGGATTAAACTAAATCTATTATAGTCTAACCTAGTGATAAATAAATTTTCAACTTCTTTAAAAATTATTTTTTACAGCCTGCACGTCTACAATTTAGTACGCGAAGTGATCAGAGAAGCCCCAAACAGTCATTATTATCGGTAGCATCCCAAGATACTTTAGGTAAGTTGGAAATGTTAATTACCAACCTTTTCTTTTTTCTTTCTTTTTATTTTTAAAACTTTGTTTAATTTTCTTCTTAAAGGATTTTATATATTGCAAGAATGAATGAAGAATGAATTTAATAATATTTAACTTAAAATTTTTATAATATCAGATCAGAATAAGATTATTATTGTAGAGTTATCTCCATGGAGTCAGAAGACTCACTGCAGTAGATCCATTATTCACACAATCATTAAACTCATTGACTGACAAAACGCTCGCAACCACTTCTGGCAACTTATTACATCTATTCTCCACCCTTCAAGCAAAAAATCTTGTCCTGACACCCTTGTTAACCGCAGTCTTACACAATTTTCATGGATCCCTCGATCTCTCCATTCCTGCCATGCACTGAAAAAAAAAAAAGTCTTCATTGTCAGTTGTATAAAATCCTTTTAATAACTTATATACTTCCATCTTATCTCCTATTTTTTTGCCTATCAGCTAGATTTTGAAGGACATAGACCTTTAATCTATTCTCAGAGGGAAAATTCCATAGCCCACCAGAACTTTTGTCACTCACCTCTGAATCCCCTCCACCACTACTTCATCCCCACAGATCCAGGTGACCAGATCTGCATGCAGTAATCCAGATCTGGCCTTAATAAAGCCTTATAGAGGGGAACAATAACTTTATAAAACTTTATTAAAGCATGTCTGTCTTTTTCAGCAACCTCATAATCAGATGTGCTTTTTGGCTACTTTTGCAATATATCAACATCCTCTAAACTTCAACACCCCGTCCACAACAACCTTCAAAGTATTTGGCCTCATCAGTGTCCTCTCAATTCAATTCCATCAGCTTAGTACACTGCTTGTAATTTCTTCCCAAAGTGCAACACCTTACACTTGACCATATTAAACGGACAGCCATTTACCTTTGTTCATACTGTTAGTCTATTTAAATCATCCTTCAGTTTTGCATCATCATCAAGTAACTGAATATTTCCTGTCAAATCATTTCCCAATATCATTTATGTACAAACTAAACAACAGAGGACCAAGTCCTGTGCCCTGTAGTAGTAGTACACTACTAACCAGCTGCCTTCTGCTGGACTTAACTCCTCCATAAACCACTTTTTGACATGTCCATCAGCCACTCTCTAAACCAAATCACCAGATTCATATCCATCTCCCTTTGCTCCAATTTATACAACAGAGTTCCATGTGGAATCCTGTCAGTTGCCTTTGCAAAGTCCAGCAGTATCACTGAGTAACCATTCCCCTTATGAAACTCCATTGTCATTTTATTATAAAAAGTAAGCAAATTACTAGGGCAAGGCCTACTCTTCACAAGACCATGTTGTCCCCTTATAAAGTATTATATTCCTATCTACCTAGTTCTGAATTCTGTCTTTTATCAATTTCTCCAATACATTAACCACCACTTCTGAGATTCTGATTGGCCTATAATATGCTACTTCTGTCTTGGAGCCTCCTTTTTGTGGTGGAACGATATTATTATTATTAGACCTCCAGGGAATCAAGGATTCAGCAAGTTAGGCCATGCATCACCCATATTTCATCCATAATTCCAATATCATCTTTGTAATTCTTTTTTGCAGCCTTTCCACAGCTTCTTTATCCCTTTGGAATCCAAATATATGCACATATATCAAGGCCTTGTAATGAAGCAAAATGACTTCTATATCCTTACATGTCAATTTTTGTTTCAACATTGCAGTTATCATTTGAGTTGTATAAGCAATTTTTGCTATGTGACCTTTGAACTTCAATTTTCTATCCACTGTAACTACGAGATCTCTAACCTCATCCATTACTCCAAGCATAATCTCACAAATATAATATGTCGAATATTGCATGATGCCAAAAGTGCATAACTTTACATTTACTAACATTAAATTGATAACAATTATCATTTGTCCACATTTACATATGATAATTGTTATCATTTGTAAATACTGTATATTTACAAATATACATCTCCCTGTAAATACTGTATATTTAGTAGAATCTGATTGCCCTACCTGTCTTTACATCATCAGCAAACAATTGAAGATCTCCTATCAGTCTCTTTCCAATATCATTAATGTATAGATTAAACAACAATGATCCAAGGATTGATCCCTTAAGCACACCACTGGTCCTTTAATCTGGCAGATTCACATCTTGCATATATCAATATCACTTTCTGATACCTGTCCAATAGTTTATATTCCAGTCCCATATCCTCTAGTTCAGCATTTCCCAAACTTTTCCTATGACGGAACACTTCACAAATCCTGAAATTTTCGTGGAACACCTTGGTTATTTTGTAATGTACGGGGGGGGGGTCCTTGAGTTACATCGGAGATCCGTTCCTACGGACCGACATAAGGCGATTTTCAATGCAAGTCGGAATTACCATAGCCTAAGTTACTTACTTAACCTAAAACACCTAAAGTCATACATATATATCAAGAAACAGAACTAGGCCATCTTCCAGCCAAAGAACAAGAAGCCTTTCGATCTCAATAATGAGCCTACTATGTTTTTTGTAATCACAGTCAATTTCACGGGCTCCAATCCTTTCACATGCTCAAGGATGCAAACTTTATCCTTGATAATAGTCCTGACTGTGGTATGACCTAAATTTTTGCCCTTTTAATAATGTCTAATTTCACTTCTAATGTAATGGCTTTCCTTTTCTTCGACACACTGCCATCGGATGAGTCTGCCTTACGTTTGGGAGCCATATTGAAGAGTAAAAAGTCGCAAAAAACACAAAAGTGAGAGAGAGTGGATGTAAACAAAGCACGCGGTACCCAAAGAGTGTATGGTGGGAACCCAAGCGACGCTACCTCTCCCAAACAAATGCCATGTAACAGCGTATTCTTCCGCCGCACTCACAAACAAGTTCGCCCGTGACGTTTGAATTTTACATTGTGCTGCTTCAAGTCGAAATTTATTTTTTAAATTATTTATGGAATTACTTCCTTAAAGTCGAAACGATGTAGGTCGAGGACTCCTGTATTAATTAATTGTTAATTTTGCTGATTTTTTATTATTATTAATTGATAATTAATTAAACATAAACATCATTAAATTAATTTCTGCTGCTGATATTTCATTGACATATCCCATTCTGATCACCAAAAATTTATAATATTATTATAAGTACTTACGAGTGAATGCAGACTTTTACTCCTGTGTGCTGGTAGTTTTCCCCTCCTTTTGTACACCTGGAGATCGCTTTGTAGGCTGGTGGTGAATGACTCACTATCTGTTGCGTCACAAACAGCTTCAATAAGAGATTTCTTAATACCAGAATTAAACAAAGTCCCTTGTCTCTTATTCATATTAAAATTTAAATCTGCAGGCCTATTACTTTTAAAAAATCATGGCACTACGGTTTCGAAACTTTCACCCTACAATACGAACTTGCGAAGAAAGTATTCAGTATTACTAGATTTGAGAACCGGATACAGACTACCTTGATCTTCAATTTTAGTGGAAAAATTTTCTTTATACTTATTTTTTTTCAGTTTTGAGAACAGAGGATACGCCGCCCATTATTGTAATCGGATTGCAGGCCATTTTTATGATCGGTCAGCAGTATTCTCTTTCCCAATTGTTGAAAGATTTCGATGTGTGAAAATTAATTATAATTCATGAATATTTCCATGTTTAAAAATATGCCGCTTGGTCGCTGATATTTGCTACACAGATGTCATTTCCTTCAATTTTGAGAATAGAGGATACGCTGCCCATTGTTATAATCTGCTTGCAGGCAATTTTTATGACCAGTCATAAACAGCGGCATTCCCTTTCCCAAATGTTGAAAGGTTTCGATGTGTGAAAATTAACGATAATTCATGAATACTTCCACATTTAAAAATACACAGCTTGTCACTAACATTTGCTACACAGATGTTATTAGGCGTTCTGGATCTGAGCTTTTTGACATATTCACGAATATTATTCTCCTGAGAATATTTCCACTAAAAAATATTTATTTATGAAAAATGTTTAGAAAACTAAAATAACAGGAGAACTTCTCACAGAACACTTATTCACCTTCTGCGGAACACTGGTGTTCCGCAGAACAGTTTCCCAAACTGTGTTCTGTGGAAAAAAATCCTGCTCTGGTTGATGCAACCTTTCATGTGGTATCCTATCAAATGCCTGAATAAAGTCCAACAGTATAATAGTATATCGATTCCCTTTATCCAACTGAACCATAACATTATTATAAAATATGAACATATTGTTCAGACATGATCTCCCTTTAGTAAACCTATGCTGTTCCTTGTGGAGTCTATCTTGTTTGTCCACATATTTCTGCATGTGAATTCTTACCAACTTCTCTAAAATCTTGAATTACTTCAGAGATACCGTTAAGTTGATAGTTAGACACATCAGTTTTTGCACCACCCTTATGCAATGGGCATTCTTGCTATTCCTGTGCAGTCCTGTGGGATCCTTCCTGAGCTAAGACTCAAATTATACAAACATATCAAAGGCCTAGCCAGTTGGATATTCTTTCATTACATTTACAATATCATGAAATTGATTTTCATTGATAGATAGATATTTAAATTTGTTCTCATAGATGTATCTGCATATTCTGATTTTTATAGTTAAGTAACATTTATGTCAAAGCTTCCTGGTAGGGGCAGATGAAACACTACCTAGAAAATAATGTTGCAAGACAAAATGCAAAAATGTGCTGAACCAGTATTTTGCTATTTCATGCTAGCATTATTAGGTACTAAGATACATTTGCTCTACAAAGACATAGAGCACCTTTATGGAAAAGCAGCTAGCAAATATAGAAAACTCTTCATCGAGGTATGTATTAAATTCCTGAACAGACTTACTTTCCTTCAACATTATCAAGACATTGGTTTAATCCCTGCTTGTTTGAAGGTAAAGCAGAACCTCTCTTCAGCTCAAGTATCAGCATTCACAGCGAAGTCAATTCAGCTCTATTAAGGAAACAAATACAGAATTGTAGGACAATTAGTGTTGTTAAAAGAAACTAAAGTTTATTTAAAATTTTCCAAGTTGGTCAGACCATCGAATTTCTATTCTCATAGATGGCCTCTTGGCCAAAAACAAACTAAAAAATATATTTCGGTATTACACCACATTTTTTATTATTCAGTTATACAAAATACTGAAATAATAGTTCCCGACAAGTTTTGTAAATCGTAGGATTTACATCTTCAGGGGGTAAATAGTATAAGTTAAAGTTTAAACAAGAGAATTAATAAATACAAATCATAACCGTCTGGCTATTCATAAAACTCAAATAACAGAATGCAGATATAAAACGTTATTGACGTTGAACAATACTGGACGATGTCACGTGTTCTTGTTCTCGTTCATACAGTCCGAGCTCAGACTGAGGTAGATTTTTTATTAGTGCTGACCACACTTGATGGAGAATTAAACCTTGATTTTTACTGCATTGGGTTGGGTTTTTTAGCATATTAGCAGCTTCTTTAAATTTTCTTATATAACTGTTGTTTTCTATGTATGACATCATTTTTTTTGCCAGAGTACATCGTGTCCAGTGGAAGTGGTATGGAAAGCAAGACCCGTTTTTTGTTCTCTTTTGTATTGTACATCTTTTTGGCATTCAGCCATGCATATTTCTCCAGATCTTCCTGTCTGTCCTACATAGTAAATCCTGCAAGAGCAATGGATTTTGTAGACTCTGGTTTTTTAAGAGGATGATGAGGTGATTTTGGTGGATGTAGGAATCTTGAGATTTTTTCCATAGGAAGGAAGGCTACTTTTATGTTGTGTTTGTTCATTAATTTGGCTAGCTTATCTGTAACATTTTTGATATAAGGAAGCGAGATTGGTTTTTGTAATCCTCTTTTATTGTGTTCTTAGCTGGAGGCATTTTAAGGATTCTCTTGATGGTTTTTGTTTCATATCCATTCTGTTGGAGGATTTGTGTTAAGTATTTTAGTTCTTCATTACATCTTTCTTGTGTGCTGGAGATATTGTATGCTCTGTCTCGAAGAGTTTTAATTAAGCTTATTTTTTTTGTGAAGGATGGTGGTGTGAGGTTGCATTTAGAAATCTTCCAGTGTTTGTCGGCTTCCTATATACTGAGAAGGAGAGTTTACTTTCTTCGTTAACTTCTAATAGAGTATCCAGAAAAGGAAGGTTTTTATTTTCTTCTTGTTCTAAAGTGAATTTTATGGTGTTGTGCAAATTGTTGAGATAATCTTTGAAATTGATAAGTTCATCTGTTGTTCCATTGAATATGATGAAAATATCTTCCACATAGCGTAGCCATATTTTTGGTTTTTTATGGTAATTCTTAAGAGCATTGTTTTCAAATTTTTCCATAAATAGGTTTGCTAATACCAGTGATAATGATGAACCCATAGAGAGTCCTTCTTTTTGTTCCCAGATTCTGTCTTTATAGGTGAAAAAAGTATTGTTTATACAATGTTTAATAAGATTCAAGATGTCCGGAGGGAAGAGGTCTTCTAGGAGATTCAAAATTTCTTGACTCGGGATGTTTGTAAACAAGCTGATAATGTCTAGACTTGCTAAGATGTCTGTTGGACCAATATGTATATCTTTCACTTTTTCTATGAAATGTTTACTATTTTTTATGAAGGAAGATGTTTTTCCTATATGTTGTGAGATCATGTTGGTGAGGTATTTCGCCAAGTTGGAAGTCGGTGAATCTCTTCCATCTACTATTGGTCTTAAAGGTATGTCTGTCTTATGGATCTTTGGAACACGATATATTCTTGGTATCAAAGGATGTTTTGATTGTAAGTATTTTTTAATTTCTTCCGTCCAGAGAGGCACTTTTTTTATTAGATCATTTGTTTTTTTGTGTGTATGCCAAGTCAGGTCTCTGTCTATTGGTTTGTAGGTGTTTGTATCTTCCAGGAGACTTTTCATTTTGTTATCATATTCTGTAGCATTTAAAACGACAGTTGCGTTGCCTTTATCCGCTTTTATTATGACAATATTTTTGTCATCCTTTAACTTTTTAAGGCAAACATATTCATTGCAAGGTAGATTCCTACTATGAGGTAATCTGCTTTTTAATAGTAAAGCTGTGCTTTCTATACGGATAAGATCTGCTATGTTGTCCAGTGGATTTATAATTCCTTTTTTCTATTTGTGCTATGATATCAATTTTTGGTAGGAAACGTGGGGTTAAGGTGAAGTTAAAACCTTTAAGTAAAAGGTTATTCTCCTCTTTTGTTAGGACTCTCGAAGAAAGATTAATAACTACTTTTGAATGATCTAGTTGTTTTTTATGTATTTCTTTCTTCTGAAGGAGTAAGTTGAACTTATGAATTAATGTATGTTTCTTCTGTTCGACTTGGCATACACACAAAAAAACAAATGATCTAATAAAAAAAAGTGCCTCTCTGGACGGAAGAACTTAAAAAATACTTATAATCAAAACATCCTTTGATACCAAGAATGTGTGGTGTTCCAAAGATCCATAAGACAGATATACCTTTAAGACCAATAATAGATGGAAGAGATTCACTGACTTCCAACTTGGCGAAATACTTCACCAACATAATCTCACAACATATAGGAAAAACATCTTCCTTCATAAAAAATAGTAAACATTCATAGAAAAAGTGAAAGATATACATATTGGTCCAACAGACATCTTAGCAAGTCTAGACATTATCAGCTTGTTTACAAACATCCCGAGTCAAGAAATTTTGAATCTCCTAGAAGACCTCTTCCCTCCGGACATCTTGAATCTTATTAAACGTTGTATAAACAATACTTTTTTCACCTATAAAGACAGAATCTGGGAACAAAAAGAAGGACTCTCTATGGGTTCATCATTATCACTGGTATTAGCAAACCTATTTATGGAAAAATTTGAAAACAATGCTCTTAAGAATTACCATAAAAAACCAAAAATATGGCTACGCTATGTGGAAGATATTTTCATCATATTCAATGGAACAACAGATGAACTTATCAATTTCAAAGATTATCTCAACAATTTGCACAACACCATAAAATTCACTTTAGAACAAGAAGAAAATAAAAACCTTCCTTTTCTGGATATTTTATTAGAAGTTAATGAAGAAAGTAAACTCTCCTTCTCAGTATATAGGAAGCCGACAAACACTGGAAGATTTCTAAATGCAACCTCACACCACCATCCTTCACAAAAAAAATAAGCTTAATTAAAACTCTTCGAGACAGAGCATACAATATCTCCAGCACACAAGAAAGATGTAATGAAGAACTAAAATACTTAACACAAATCCTCCAACAGAATGGATATGAAACAAAAACCATCAAGAGAATCCTTAAAACGCCTCCAGCTAAGAACACAATAAAAGAGGATTACAAAAACCAATCTCGCTTCCTTATATCAAAAATGTTACAGATAAGCTAGCCAAATTAATGAACAAACACAACATAAAAGTAGCCTTCCTTCCTATGGAAAAAATCTCAAGATTCCTACATCCACCAAAATCACCTCATCATCCTCTTAAAAAACCAGGAGCCTACAAAATCCATTGCTCTTGCAGGATTTGCTATGTAGAACAGACAGGAAGATCTGGAGAAATACGCATGGCTGAACACCAAAAAGACGTACAATACAAAAGAGAACAAAAAATGGGTCTTGCTTTCCATATCACTTCCACTGGACACGATGTACTCTGGCAAAAAAAATGATGTCATACATAGAAAACAACAGTTATATAAGAAAATTTAAAGAAGCTGCTAATATACTAAAAAACCCAACCCAATGCAGTAAAAATCAAGGTTTAATTCTCCATCAAGTGTGGTCAGCACTAATAAAAAATCTACCTCAGTCTGAGCTCGGACTGTATGAACGAGAACAAGAACACGTGACATCGTCCAGTATTGTTCAACGTCAATAACGTTTTATATCTGCATTCTGTTATTTGAGTTTTATGAATAGCCAGACGGTTATGATTTGTATTTATTAATTCTCTTGTTTAAACTTTAACTTATACTATTTACCCCCTGAAGATGTAAATCCTACGATTTACAAAACTTGTCGGGAACTATTATTTCAGTATTTTGTATAACTGAATAATAAAAAATGTGGTGTAATACCGAAATATATCTTTTGAACCAATTAGCCACAGAAGTCTACGCCTGCAAAAACTAAAAAATAGCTAAAGATCACTTTTAATCAGGTAATTTAACAACCTGTTTGCTAAATAAAAACCCAAGAAATTTCTGATAGATAGTTATCCACAGCTTTTTGGACCATGTGGTTTATGAGAATGAAACAGACTTTTGTAAGGTTTGAGTTTTGGCATTGCATCTTCAAGAATTCCCTTGTACATAATGGTAAACATCAGTTATGCAGTTAGAGGACTGCTACAAGGATAAATATGGTTAGATTGAAGCCTGAATACTGCTTGAAAATACATATCCAAAAAAAAAGAGAAAATAATCTTAAATTTTGAAATCTAACTAAACATTGTAACATATCAATTGTTAAGGTAGATACTGGAAATGTAATTATCAAACAAGAAAATAAAGAATTCCCTTGGTAGTATACTGGCCATCACTGCCTACTCATAGACGTTCAGTTTTTTAGCCCTGGAGAGGTTTTAAGAAACTCAAGTGTGTTGCTCTCACAAACTGAGAGCCCTGTGGCACATAATTGTAGATGCCATTAATTGTCCTATCTGTAAACTAGTTAAATTTTGCTTCCAAGTTTAACAGATACATAGATAAGACATAAGTGAAATAGAATGAGAGAGGATCATGAATTCTCTGTTACTGAATGAGTTCAGTGTGAAGTATGATAGGCATTATGGTAATAATGGTTAGTAGGTCTCAAATGACAATTTTTGATGACTCCATAGAGATTCCCAAGCAATAGTAAAGAAGGCTGTTCTAGAAAACAGTGGTAGGTGAAATGAAAGTGGAATGGGAGAGGAAAGTTGTGGGAAAAACTGATGGATGTCAGTCATTGGAATAGTCCCTCTGGAGGTACTTTTAGAAAAGATATGAAGCAGAAACATGCCATCTGGGTGACTAGTTGCATTTCTTTCATGTGAGTTACCTGTTCATGGTAGGGAGACCTCTTAATGATAGTATTAGCCCATTTCATTCTAATTCTGTTGCTGATTTTTTTTTCCCGTATCCTTCACTATTTCTTCTGAGTTTTTTTTTTTTTTTTTTTTTTTTTTTTTTTTTTTTTTTTTACTCTGCTATCTTCCAGACCACTAATCACTGACAGCAGGAGCTCTTTTTTTTTTTTTTTTTTGAAATTCCATGGACTGTAGTGTATGCACTGCTTTAGCCCCCTGTTTCAGCTAGTGGTCTAACCTGCAAGAGTCAATGGTGTTACAGCAAATCTCTTTCCCTGTGGCCCTGAGATTGGGTCAAAAGCTTGCCGTGGTATCCAATATGGTATCCTGAGTAACCTTGATGCTTCATTTCTGAACCCTCCTTTTTAATATGAGTAGTCATTCATCTTCGAGATAATTCATGTTTTGGATATAAGAAGGAAACGAGCAAAAGAGAGTTAATGGTAGTTATGAGAACAAATGATTTAGTTGAGGAGAGTGAAATATAACAATATAGTATGAAAGATTGTCAGTGTGTTGCCGAGGCATGACAGTGATGAGTTGAGATAGAGAACAAGAATTATGAATGGTATGCCGGCAGAGCTGCGTATGTATGGAGAAGGGAGTGTAGTTTGTAGATGTGTGGCATGGATTTGTGGTACAGATGTGGCAGATTGCATTGGATGGTTTTGGAATGCGTGAACTGGAGAAACTGTTGCCAGAAGGAAGTGCAGTGAGTGATGCAAACAAAGATATCAGTGGAAGTAAGAGGTGTATTGAAAGATCAGGAGTGGAACAGATGAGATTGAAATGCTTCTTAATCGAAAAAGTAGTAGTGTGAGAGATGAAAAGAGAATGGAAATTCAAGAGGAACAGAGAAACAAGGGAGGGGGGCATCAGGGTAGACAGGAAGTGTGACATGGGGGGTTTGGATGTTGCAAGAGTAGTGAATGCGTGTTTGTGAATGATCAGCATAGGAATGGATTGTAGTGTGTGGGATACAGTTGAAACCATGTATATGGAATAAATGGTGATAAAGGTGACTGAGCAAAGAAAGATGTGCTGGAGAAATCACAACTAATAGGTGGCTTGGATAGGACTGGTGATAGACCTAAAAGTGAACTGCTGTATTTATTTACAAATGCCAGGAGCATCAGAAATAAGGGAGATAAAATTGTTTCACTAATTTGGTTTACTTACCCAAAAATTGTTGGAATAAATGAAACATGGTTGAATGAGGATGATATCCTGATGAAAATAGAAATGGAAGGGTGCAGTGCTTTTTATGAGAACATAAAGAACAAAAAGGAACATGGAGTGTTCCTTTTAGGATATCATGTTCTGCAATATCATCAGGAACTTTTGCTTTTATTCCATCCAGCCTCTCTATCATCATTCCTGATATTCTTTTCTCTGTGAAATTTACTCTTACTCATAAACTGTTTACAGACTTTAGCATTTTGTAATTTAGTTAATCTCATATTTTTGTTTATTAATAAATTGTTTTCTCTTGTTGATTTTTTTTGAATAACTGCATAGATTCAGTTATTAGATGATGATCTGATCTAACATCATTTTTGTGCACTTTTGGCTGATGACAATATGATCTGTGTGGTTGTGTAACTATCTGATGACACTCAGATTACTTTATATATTCTCTTATACCGGAAGATTGTACCACCTATTATTAAGTTATATTTACCATACAGTCCCACTAGTAATTCACCATTTCCATTTCTCTCTCCCAAACCATGCTTACCCATTATGTTCTCTGATTATTTATACCAACTTTAACATTAAAGTCACCTGTGAGAAGCATATCATCCTCCTTACCATTCACCACCATCAAGGTCTTATCAAGCATACTATAAAACTCTTCTACAGAAGATGAATTCTCAGTCAGAACATAGCACCGACAACTCTTAGCCTTCCAAATTTTGATGTTATTATTCATTCTAAAATTGGTTCCCATCCAATCATTGCCTGACTAAATCTCTTTCTCATGAGGATTCCACTCCTTGTTGAAGTGTATCTGTTATATTAGGCATTCCTGAATAAAGAAACACAATCCTATTGGAGTAAATTATTTTCTACCAGTACCATTCCATCATACCTCACTAACCCCAAACAATATTGTCTAATATTTTTCATCTTTTTTCTTAATTGTACTAGTTTTCATGTTTTAACATTCTACTGGCCAATTCGTGTCTTTAATTTCCAAGCTTTATTCATCACCAAGGAATCCATCCTATTTCTGCTTTTATCTGACTTGGAAACAATGTTTAAATTTTCAGAAACTTGTGACTTGTCAGTCCATAGGGCTGTTACCTTTTACAACATCCAGACATTCATTTAACAGACAAGTATTTCCTCCCATGCAGATGTTTAGGTTATACCCCTGATACTTGGTCATCAGAGCCTCTTTTGTGATAATTATGACAAGAGGGCGAGATTGATATTTGAGTTGAAGAGGCTGTATGTTATTATACCATGAAGTTAGAGCCTTCATAATATTATGCAGTCACCACCTCTTATAACTTATTGTAATTTTAAGATTACATCACCCTTAATGTATATTTTCCATTACAGTTTAATCACATTTTAACAGAACAAAATATTAAAACATCAAACAAAGTTTTAGATAAATAATTCACTCTTCACCACTTCATATATAAAAGAATGAAAAGATGGTAGGAAAGTACTAATGATAAATTTTATTAAAGAAATAATTGAAAGGATTATAATTATGTGGTGAATCATATATAAACAGTGGTAAATTTTATTCTCTATTAAATGGAATCAAAGCAAAACTGAATCCCCACAAAAAAAACAAAAAAAAAACAGAGCTAGTGATGGATTTAAATGTATAATAATTACTATAAAAATGCACTGAAAGCCGTGCCTTCTGGTCACTTGCTAAGGCATTGGATGCAACTTCTGCTCTCCTGCACTTCCACCTCTGTCTCTTCCTGATGACACTACTGTTACTTCACCCATGGATAAAGCTGACCTCCTGGCATCACTCTTTTTCCTCAAACTCCTACATAGATGACCAAGGGAAAGTATCTCCTACTATACCATACCAGAATCCAAGCACCATATGTCTCCTATAGTTTTTTTGACAAAAAGTCATCAGAAAACTACTAAATAACATTGGATACTAAAAACTCTTCTGGTCCCAATGGCATCTCCCCAATTGTTCTCAAACATTGTGCTCCAGAGCTAACATCCATCTTTTGCATTGACTCTATAATTTATTATACATATATGGTATCTAGCCCAATGCTTGGAAGCAATCTCATATCCATCTTGTTCCAAAAAAGTGATAGAAATCTACTGTCAAATGCTGACCAATCACCTCTATTCTTTCCAAAATAATGGAAAAAGCCATCAATGGCCAACTCCTTCACTACTTAGAGGCCCAAGATTTATTGAGCGACCACCAGTACGGATTATACCATTCAAGATCCATAGCTAATCTTCTAGCTTACATCACCCATCACTGGATATGTATCATGAAAAGGTTCAGAGAAACTTGTGCTGTTGCCCTTGACATTTCCAAAGCATTTGACCATATGTAGTATCGAGGCCTACTAAACAAATTGATATCCTTTGGTCCTCCTGCCACTCTCTGTAATTGGTTAGCCAGCTTTCTCTGGTCATTCTCTGTGAGTCATGGTAGATGGCTTCCTCTCGTCGAGCTTCATCACCAATGCTGGAGTTCCTCTAGGCTCTGTCCTATCACCAACTCTTTTCTTCTGTACATAAATGACCTATGCACAATAACCACTAATCCCATCCACAGCTTTGCAGACAATAGTACTCGTCACTCATCCTACTCATTTGACACACCATGCAGTACCCTGACATCCCAGGCTACAAGATCGTCTACAACTAGTGCCTTAAACATCGATCTATATACTATCCTCCAATGGGGCAAAGACAACCTTATGTTCAATGCCACCAAAACAGTCTTGCCTTTTCTCATGCAAAAGAGATCCTAGCTCACCTATTCTTGCCCTCAGTAATACAAAAATTGCTAGACAAGATCAGATCTCTTTGCTTGGACTAATGTTTACCTCTAGGCTTTCCTGGCATAAATATCACAACAGTAGTTTCCTCAGCATCCAAAAGCTAGACATTCTCTTTCATTCAAAATGCAATTTTATACCTAACCAACCCTTCACTATATACAAATACCAAATCCATTCATGTTTAGAATACTGCTCCCATGTTTGGGGTGGTGCACCTACAACTTCTCTTAAAATCCTTGACACCATCCAGAAGCATGCAATAAGGCTCATAGATGATCCCTCTTACAGACTCACTTGAACCTCCATCTGACAGCGTAGTGTTTTAGCACTGTGCCTGTAGAATAGTCGGTTCTACAGGTACTTCCATGGTCACTTCTTCAGTGAATTGGTAACCAACATTCCTCCACTTTCTGTTGTACTTGTTAATATACAAGAGCTGCAGCTGCCCAGTGTCCCTTTACTGTGCTACTGCAAGCACACACCAAACACCTGCTTCTATTCATCCTCTTTTATTCTATCCACCTGTGTCTTCTGGAACAAAAGCCTTCCTTAAGAAGTATTCCCAAACAACTACAATCTACAACTTTGCAAAAAAAAAAAAAATGGATAAACTTCTATCTGTCTTCATCTGCACCCCACACATGCACTGATGTGCCTATAGGGCCTTCAACTTCTTGTGTGTGTGATCAATATATATTTAAAAAATACATTGTAGGATACATGGATGTAGAAAAAAATATGTTTCAGTCTTATTTATTATATGTACTCATATAATAATAATGACAGAAAAATTAATTGTTAAAAACAGTTAGAGAATTTACTACTTCTTCTCTCCCATAGTCCTAAATGGACCATTGAGTCACTCATGGCTGGTAGATGATGTTCTTTGTTAGCCGCCTCCAATCATCTCGGTCTCTTGTTCTTGATGTCAGTTGAGAAAGGGAGGAATTTCTCTATTTTTTGATGTTATCAGTCCATTTTAATTGAGGTCGGCCCTTGATCCTGGAACGAATCCCTCTAGTGCTTGCTTTAGAATGCCATTAGCCCTCTCCACATGACTGAACCATTTCATTTGTCTTTTTCTGATGACTGTCAGAATATTTTCCCTTTTTTTTCCCATCTATTGAATCAATCAGTTTTCGGACATTTTCATTGGTTTCGTGAGCAGTATAGGGAATTCTCAAAAGTCTTCTGTAAGTTTTCATTTCAAAAGATGAGAGAAGACAGGAATCTTCTCTCATCTTCCCTCAATAAAGTCCACACCTCACAACCATACAAGAGGATAGAATTCACCAAGGTGTCAATTAGTCTTAGTCTAGTTGCGATTGATATTCTGTTATCTCCACACAATGGTTTTAACTTCTGTAGGGCCACAGTTGCCTTAGCAATTCAGTAGTTAATCAGTTTTTGAGCGACCATCTTGACTCAGCGTGTTCCTAGATAAGTGAACTTATTTACATTCTCAATTTGTTTATTGTCAGTTTGTATCTTTAAGGGTGCAATGTCTGATTTTGAGGTTATCGTTGTTTTTGTTTTTTGCAGGTTTATGTATAATCCATATTTTTTTAATGTTCTGATGTTCTGAAAGAGAATTTACTACTGATTAATAAATAAATTTTATATGAATTATTTAAATTTTGGCATTTTTAAAATCAGCTGTAGGCAGACTACATTAATAGTTTTATGGAACTAATACAATTTACATAATGAAAATTATACGATTGTGTAGATATTTAAAAAAAATTAGTGGATTGGTGTGATTTTTCTAATTGTATCATCATTCATTAATTATGAATGAGTTTAATTTCAGTCTTTGAACTGTTTGAGGATTAAAGAATCTGAGTGCTGATAAAATTAAAAGCATGTAGAAATGCATAAAGGAATAATAGACTTTTGTCACTAGATGCATCACTCTAAACCTCAGGTTCCTTTTATTGCATTCTGTTTTAGGTAATTATCTCTCTCCATAGCAGCATAAATTTCATTTACTTCCTTCCATGTGCTATCCTTTCCTCCTACCTGTCTTTGTTTCCATACTAATCATAATGACTACTTGTCCTGTACTCAGTGAGTCAGGATTAGATATATATTTGTTTGTGGCCCCTAAATTATAACTTTTAATAGTCTCTTTCTTCTGTTGAAATTTTTGGTTATCTATACTGAAGAAGAGGCCCTAAGCTGTGGCTTCTCTAGCTTATGCATAAATCTGGCTCTGCAATGATTGACTGTGTTCATCAACATAATCTTTTGCATAATGAATCTTATTATTCCATAGACTGATTTAAAAGTGATGCTTATTTTGGTTTTAAGACATAAATACTTTTTCCACATACACGCATACACATTTAATGAAAATGAAACCTTTCTCTTATACTCATATATTCTTATACATGATCTGATTTGATACAAGTTGATTAAAATATAGTTATTCATTTTTAATGATCTTTAGGGACCACCAAGGCTGAAGAATCTACAGATTCAGAAAAAAATCCTTTCAGAACTCTGTCCAAAGTTGCTATTCCGAGGCGTCAAGGCAGAAGAGAAAGAGATAGTAAAACTTAACCAAAAGAAATGAATGAAATTGAATGAAAATATTTCAGTAGCAAAACATTTTTAGGTTTCATTACTGAATAGTTTTAATAGTGAAAACTGCAAACTCATTAATAGTTTTTGCAGTTGTTGTTGTTGTTGTACAGTATTTTGCTTTTATCTGTTCTTATCACTGTTTTGTTTGTTGCTAAGTTTTATGGTACTTATATACAACACATAAACTTATTTATTTTTGAGTTGTGTTATTGCATTTTGCTGTTGAATTAACTTTTGAACAATTTAATATTTGTATTATACAATATTAATAAGCTGCATTTATGGTAGATATGGCACTGTAATTTCTTATTGATAAAATATTTTACTTTTACCATTGTAAATACTGCACATGATTAAGCAGGTAAATACCTGCTTAATCATTTTATTTCAGTTTGCTTATTTAAACGTAGAATGCTATTTTATACTAGAAATGTTTTTACATAATAGCTTATTCATAGTTATGGAAGTAATTTATTAAAAATTGGGTTTAAAGGATGAAAAGTTTTAAAAATGTATAAATGGAAGGAAAAATGGTAAAATAGTATTTATTTATATAATTGTTGAAATTTTACAGATTTTAGCATAAAATAATATTGAAAAGTGCCTTGTAAAAGCCACATAGCCTTAAAATTTTCTTTGTGAAAGTGTAAATAAAAACAAACTATATTTTTATAATGAGTTAAATCTTCTAGATTTACAATAGATAAAGTAATGCTGTAAACATATATCTTGCAAAAGCTAGTGCATAACCTGAAATTAACAAAAATAATAATTAATTAATTATATTTAAATAATTAAAATAATAATATAATAATAATTATTATATTATTTAATAATAAATGTACTGTACATTTATATTTAATTGTCTGTTCATTTGATTTGAATTTTTGAAGATCAGTGATGAATAAATATAAATTAATTAGCAAACCCTATTTAGACTTATGTGCAATGGTTGAACTTATTATACGATTTAATGGAATAAATACAGCACATAATTTAAACACATTTAATTAATCTTATATTTTGTCTCTGAGAGGCTGGCTTTCAATCTAATTTTTTCTGCTTATTGTTTTGTGAAATTTGTATGTTTTTTTGCAATTTTAAGATCTTTTTCCTGATGATGTCTCAGTGACTGAGATGAAGTATAGGATTGATTAGATATGTTTAATTATTTATATGTGCTGTATTTATTCCATTAAACCTTTATAATGAGTAACTTAATTATAGTACAGTCAATGTTTTATGACTGTGTTAATGATATCAGCAGTTTATAAGAAACCTACAACCCATTATGGTCACCGGTAAATACAAGAACAATAGCAAATCTAATATGAATTAAGTGTTGTGTGGAGGTTAGTGAGATCCATTGTTCTTGCATGATTATTTTTTTGTGTTAATTCATTTAAAAATAAGTAATTTTAAGTGATTCTCCCATTATTCTTCCTCTTTATAAGGATTTCTATGGCCACATGTGGATTATGTTGTGCAGGTCAAGTTTTTTAGGTTTCTTGAAAATGAGGAAGTGGTGAAGAGGATCCAAAAGCAAGTGATCATGGATCCTGTCTAAAGTGAGTTGTGTGCAGATACTCCCTACAATGATAGATTGATGGTTTGCAGGTTGCAGAAATTGGTTGATAATGTGGAAAGGGCAGGAGGATGATATAATAGAAATATTTATATTACTAAAAAGGATTTATAAGATTAATGTGGAGGAAATAATTGAGCATTTAGCTAGAAAGGGCAGAACAAGAGTCATTTCTGGAAATTAAATAGATGGAATAGGCTGCCAGAGTCTGTTGGTACTTTGTCAGTGAATACATAGGAGAGGTATGTTAGATACTGTGTGGATAGTGTGGGGCTTTGACAATAAGTCTTCAGACTCTATGGAACCTGAAGACTCATCATGGAAAACCATCCATACAATAATGAAAGCTGAATAGAATTTTTTATTGAATGCAGAAAAATCAGAGTAACTTGTAATTTGCAACTACAGTCCACAGCTCTATAAGGATTAACTAGCACTTAATTGCACAATGCACATATTACTTATTTCATCCTTCACATTCCTTAGTTCAAAAGAATCTCTGATTCTTTTAAACTGAGTTAAAAATGAAGGCATGATATTTATAATTCTTTGCAGATGTGTGTGTACAGGCAGATCCTCCTTTATGTAAATTTAGACTTACACATTTCATCCTGAGGACTATGGAAAAAAACTGAGTTATAGAAATTTTATTGAATATACCTACATTACTCACATGCCATCCAACAGTTTTGTAGTTTTCCACAAGCATGCAGCTCACATGGTTCATGCCTGTGCCTTTCTTGGTCTCGCTTTGTTGAATGTTGATGTGCTGTGTATTTGTATTCATACTCTCCATGCAAAAAATCTGCACCTCATCTCCATGCTCACACCCCTTCTTATACAGCTTCCAGGGTTGGCCTCTTGTTCTTCCCCCTGTCTTGTTAGTAAGGGGTAATTATATGTTATATGTCTTATATATGTCTCAATCATGCCCACCGTTTTCCTTTCTATTTACCAAGCTCTGCCGTTTGCATTCTCTCAATCTGTCCTCATACTCCACTCCAGAGACTAGAAACCAACTTAGTGAATTGTCTCCAAACCTTCTCCAACAACTCTTCATTCTTTTGAAAACTAGTCACCAAATCTGTGCACATGCAGTCTGATCAAAACCTTGTACAATGGAATCATAATCCTAACTTATAGATATCAGTTGTCTCTGCATCATTCCCATAATCCACTGCATTGTCCTCACAATTTTAATAAAATGTCCATGAAATTTCTTTCATATGGTGGGGATAACCTTTCATATCCCCACCCATCCTATACGCTGCATCTCGTATTTGTTTCCCAAATTTTAAAACTGTACACTTTGCTACATTAAACTGATATCCCCACACATTCATCCATTCAGACAGTCTATTCAATTCCTTTTGCAAGGCTACAACATCTGCTCTACTTCTCATAACTATTCCCAACTTTGCATCATCTGCAAACATCTGTATATCACCATTTAAGTCCTTTCTAATGTCATTTACATACAAATTAAACAATCATGGCCACAAAACAGACTCCTGAGGCATCCCAAGAGAGGAAAGTTACTAGTGACTTTTCTCTTCTAGATATCACTTGGCCATACACAACCTGCTGATACAGAGAGGAGGCCATTGGTGTGCCAGTTAACTATTAGCTTGTCATGTGGTAATTTATCAAAAGCCTTTGCAAAATCTAAATACTACTGTATATTCACCTCCCCCCCCCCCTTGTCCAAGCTATCCATCACTTTGATATAATAAGTAAGCATATTGCTAAAACACAGTCTTTCTGTAGCAAACCCATGCTGTCCATTAAAGAGGATTCTGCTGCTATCAACCTAGTTCTGAAACCTTGTCCTCATTAGCTTCTCCCAACACCTCGAACACAACTCCAGACAGGCAGAATGGACCTAACAATTACAGTATCAGCACCTGTCCTTCATAGAACCAGAAACTGATGTGAAAGAAAATTGTTGTTTCATTAAATTCCATACATATAGTACATATAACTTCATTTAGAATAAGCATCTGAAATGTGGCATGTGCCAGAACAGAGTTAGAATTCTAAGTAAAAATTTGGCATTTCTGGTCCAGGAAAACAGCTGGCACAGCAACTATGATATGAATGTATTATTATTCATAAAAGAAATTATATAAGTATCTATATATGCATTCTTTTGGCAGAGTTCAGCTAGAGTTCAATGTCCAGTGTTGGAAGCCACTCTAGAGCCTCCTTTGACACTTCAGTATCTCCTGCATATATTGCCATGTCATCTGCATACATATATTTGCTTAATCTTGTTGAGGGAATGTGAGATGCAGATGTTAAAAAGAGTTGGAGCCAAAACAGAGATCTGGGCCAAGTCATTCTGAAGGAATCTGAGTCTGCTTTTCCTTCAACCAATATGGACCTGGATTTTTCTGTTCGTGAGCATGGATTCTAGGAAGTGTAAGGTTGTTTTGCATTTTATGATGAAACTGAGCTTTGAGAGCAAGCCTCTGATCCAGAGTGTATCATAGGCCAATGTCAAGTCAATGAAGACAGCTCCAGATTTTAATTTATTTTGGAAGCTGGCCTCAATTTGAGATGTTAAAGCTACGACTTGATCAGAGCAGTTTCTGTCAGGCCTAAAGTTAGCTTTCTCTATAGGGAGAGCCATCTTGATGAGTGGGGAGATCCTTTTTCAGTGTGATTGTTTCCAAGAGTGTAGGCTGAGCATAGAAGGACAATTGGACAAAGGTTTCCAATGGAGCTAGGGTCTTTCCCTGGCTTGCAGTTATCTTAGATTCTCACCAGAGGGCTGGTAGTTCTCCAGTAGAGATGATGGTGGAGAACAGGATTCACAGCCATGCCTTTCCAAGGTGTTCAAGGAACTCAGAGAGGAGGCCATTGGCTTCAGTGGCCTTGCCATTCTTGGTAAGTGATAGGGCTCCCTGGATTTCTTCTGTTGTGATTGGGCTACAGAGGTCTTAAGTTTCAGAGCTTAAAACTAAATTGTGTCTCAGAGTAGTTTGTATGTCCTTTTTTCTGGAGTCTTTGGATTGATTTTAGATGTTAAAAATAAATGGGATGCAACTTGGTCTGGAGCCACTTCTAGAACTTTTTTTTTTGTTGTAAGTTCTGCTCCTCCAAGTTTTCTCAGTAGGAGCCTGCTTTTCTGATTAGATTTAGAGAACTTGAGTCCCTCCATGGCTGATAGATATCTCTCTCTCTCTCTCTCTCTCTCTCTCTTCTGTTGTCCAGGAGCTTTATTAGTTCTTTAGCCACTAATGGATGTCACCAGATTCCTCGTGCAGAGCTAGCAAATCTTCAAGCTCTTTGTTCCAGTATGGTGTATAATGGGGCCAGAAACCATGAGGGATGTTGCTTTGGCTACTGTTTTTACCAGTTTGACAAATCTGGTGCAGTTTGGACACAGGCAGGAGGGTATTGATGGTTTGATCAATTTTTTCACCAAACTCCCTCTAATTGGCTTTTCAAAGGTTCCATCTAAGAATTGGAACAGTTTTAATAAGTAGAATAGATAAATCTATATCCAGAAGGAAAGGGCAATGTTGGTTGTTTGAAAAGCTGCCCAGGATAGATCTGTTTATTGGTAGGGTGGTTGTCAGTGTCTCTAGAGACTATGCATAGGTTGGGAGTATATGCCTTTCTCCATCTGCAGAGTGAAAGGTTCCTAGTTGTTTGGCATCAAAGATCAGGTGAAGATTGTGGATATCCATCCAATTGGCCAACGATCTCCATTAAGGTCAACAGATTAGTACCCCACATGGAGTGGTGAGAATTGAAATCTCCTGGAAGTATGTGGGGGGGGGGGGACTTAACATCTGGTTTGACCATGGTTGAGATAGAGGTTTTGTAGACATTGTAGATTTTAAGATTGTCCTCCTTTATTCCAGTGACATATTCCAGGTCAGATAATGACTGAGTCGAGTTAAGCAGACCTGGGTACATGTTATTGGCCAAACCATGACTGGGATGGAATATGGGGACCACTAAGATGAGGCCAGGGATCTTAAGTCTATTTGCAGCAGTGTCAGGCACATGGTTCTCTTGAAGTAACAGGACATCGATGCTGTTATTCTGAGATATTTTTCCAATGATTTCAGCTTTGGATTTTGAGAGACCTTCAGTGTTCAGGGAGCAGATCCTAAGGTTTGGTTGATGTGGGGGACTGTAGTACACTTTTCATGGTCTTCCATCCGCTCAAGCAGGCCACGTGACCCTTTTTTGTTCCAGGTGATGTTCGAGCCAGCATGCGGTATGCGGTTGAGTAGCAAGACAATACATACCTGAGTAAAAAGAAGTCCAGGAGGGATAATACCCTTTGGACATCATGTTGGAGACATTAGCTTTATGTGCATCCCGAGATCGGGGCACACTACTGACAGGGAGGCATGGCTGTCTCCATCCCCCCCCCCCCCCAAAAAAATTATGTTTCGTGTTTGCACATAGTTATGTGCAAACATAAATTTATCCAGAACTAATCTGCTAGTTTTGTTTTTATAAACTACTATGACCATTATTTTTAATAATAAGATAAGTTACTGCAACATCTATAAGTATCTTAATGTCAAAACATCATTTAACTGAGAGAGAATATGTTTGTTTTTTTGGTTCAGTTACTTAGTATGGACCAACATGCAATATGTTTGTGAGATTCATATCCCATGTACCTAAGACTAAAGCTTTTTTATCGAAACAGTCCACACATAGTTAAGAATCATGCCTTAGTTTTTGTTGACTTCAGTAGGAGCCTCATTATCTCGTTGTGGCTTCCTCAAATTGTGGTATATATAGCCTTAATAATAATTATATGGCATTTTCTTGACCCTAATAACAGACTCTTTCATTGGGAGGCTAAACCTGACTTATTTGCCCTTCTTTTTTCAACACCTTTTGCATGTTCATATTGCCTTATTTCTCCTAATCAACTGACTGACTTGTATATAATTATATAAGACTTGTGTATATGTAAACACACACACACACACACACACACACACACACACACACACACACACACACACACACACACACACACACACACACACACACTATCTACAAATAATTGTCTGGACAATTTAGCCATTTACAATTGATACCAGCAGGCAAACCCTAATATTGGGTATGCCCACCTTTGACTTTGATCACCTCCTGCACACTTTGAGCAAGGTTTTCCATATTAGGTGAAATTCGTCTCCATCCTTCCATCAAAGCAGCACTGAGTTCAGCGACAGATCGAGGATGTGCTTCTCTGGACCTCAATTGCCACTCCAGTTCGTCCTACAGGTGTTCGATGGGGTTGAGGTTAGGACTCTGTGCAGGCCAGGGCAGTCGTTTAACACTCATCTCTTCATACCATTCCATAACAGATGCAGCTTTGTGGCATTGGGCATTGTTGTCTTGATATGGGTCCATTCCATAAAATCTCCACAGTGTAGGCAGCACCTGATTATCCAGAATATCAAGGTACTGAGCTACCTACATGGAACCACAGACAGTGACCAGTGGTCCCACTCCAAACCAGCTGAATGTACCCCACACCATTATTCCTCCACCACTAAACTTTACTGTGGGTACAACACACTGTGGTAACAAGCATTCACCAGACTGCCTACACACCCTGCCATCAGACTCAGACTGGAAACAGGTGAACCTGGATTCATTGTTCCAGAGTACCATTTTGCACTGGTCAGTTGTCCAGTTTACATGCTCTTTGCACCTGGCCAGACAAGTTGCCTTGTTCATTGTTGTGATGTTCAGTTTGTGTGCCACTGCTCTTCCATGGAAACCCAGTAAAGGAGTTCTTTTCGTACAGTATTAGGTGTTACTGGCACTCTGAAACTCATCACGGATGGTTTGTGCTGATTGTAGCCAGTTTTTGCATGCTACCTGTTTTAATATCCTCCTGTCCCTGTCAGTCATTTTCAGTGGCCATCCTGGGTGTTTTTTTTCTGCATTAGTGATGTCAGAACATCTCCATTTGTTGACCACATTGCTAACCATTGATTTTGGATGCTCCAGTTGAACAGCAATGGCATGTGTGGACATGCCACCAATGTGACAACCCACAATGATGCCTCCCTTGCAGTCAATGAGTTCATGTTGTGTTGCCATACCACCTCTATTTAACTGCTACGATGAAATAATCTGCACCAGTTTTTATGTTATTAACAAATCTGGAATGTTCCATAACTTCAAATTACAGGGGTGTCTGGACAATTATTGGTAGATGGCACACACACACACACACACACACACACACACACACACACACACACACACACACACACACACACACACACACACACGGGGGGGGTCTGGAAAGTTCTGATAAACACCGAGAACAAAATGATATTAAAGCAATATTTTTTTTCCTGACCTCCATCATGGAGTCATCGTGGGAGGCCAATACTAGTTAACACAAAGTTCATCATACCACTCCTTAAACTCATCCACAGTCTACATGTTCACCACCCTCTCAGGTAATGCATTCCATGCTCCTACCACTCCATGCAAAAAACTTACTTTTTACTCACCAGCTTCTTTCGCAACTTACAGGGATAGTCCTTGTCTTTGCTCCTTTCCCTCATTTTACCATATGAAAAATCTCCTCAGTACAATAATAATCCTTCAACAGTTTCCATGTCTTGATCATACCCATCCCCTTTACCTTCTATCCACCAAACTCTGATTCTGCATGCCCTCAGTCTATTCTCAAAATCAATGTTGTTTGGTCCTGATATCATTTTTATTATCTGTCTCTGCATCCTCTCCAAGGTTACTTTTATCCCCTTCAGATACTAGTGACCAGATCAGAGCACAGAAATCCAGGTATGGTCTGATCAAAGCTTCATACAATGGGACTAGCACATTTTTATCTCTCGTGGTCAATGTTCTCCTTAACATTGCCGTAATTTTCTGAGATGTCTTCACAACTTTTGCAGTATGTCCTCGGAACTTCAGATCTGTATCCAAAATTACTCCAAGATCCCTTGCTTCCTCCACTTCCAATATCACTCCACCAAGTGAGTATGAAGTATCCTGTCTGTGGACCTCAAATTTTAAAACCCTACATTTAGTTGCATTAAGCAAACATCTCCATTTATTTTCCCATTTTTCCAGCTTATTTAAACCCTGTTGAAAAGCTAAAACATCAGCACCATTTCTAATAATCCTCCCAAGCTTCACATCATCTGCAAACAACTGAACATCTCCTTGTAGTCGTGTGACAATATCATTGAACATGAAAGTTGAACAGTAATGGTTCCAGGACTGAACCCTGTTGAACTCCACATGTAACCTTCCCACTCCCTGATATGCTGTATAAGAACCAATCCAATCCACTAACTATCCCAACCTATATGATGTAGTTGCTTCCCCCACTTCTTCCAGTATAACTTCACCAAGTGAGTACGAAGCATCCATCTGTGGACCTCATATTTTAGAACCTTACAACCTTACATTTAGTTGCATTAAACTGACATCCCCAATCATGTCAAATGCTTTGGGAAAATCCCAAAAAATGACAGGATATGCTTTACCCTCATCCACTTCTCTTGTTACTTTATTGTAAAAGATAACCAGATTACTAAAACAAGAGCACCTTTTAACAAATCAATGCTAGCCTACATAAATAATATTACCCTCATCTGCCCAATTCTGTATATGAGTTCTTACCATTTTTTCCAAAATCTTAACAACTACAGAAGAAATACAAAAATAGCGTATAGTTTGACACCTCCATTCTACTACCACCTCTTATGCACTGGTACTATCTTACCCTCCTTCCACTCTCCAAGAACCTGCTCCATTGCAAGACTTTCATTAAACAGCCAAGTTAATGGCACACTCAGCTCCATAGCACATTCCCTTGAAACATGAAATTCCATCTAGTCCCCCCTGCTTTATTGACATGTGGCATACTCAGTATTTGGAATTCATCCTCCTCATTCACCTCTAACATTTCTCCAATTATCCTTCTAGGAATAAAGTCAGTACTACTAGGATGAAACACTCTAATAAAGTGATCATTAAATAGCTCAACTATATTATCTGCATCAATCGCCCGATTCCCATCTCCATCCAGCAAGGTAATCCCATCTGCTATCATTTTTCCTCCTACTTGTCATGTATTGAAAAAACTCCTTGGGATTCTCATTGAATTGTAAGGCCAGTCTTCTCTTATATTCTAATTTTTCTCTCCTAACAATACTAGTCACTTTTTTAGCCTGAGCCTTATATTCCTCATGCAACTGTTCTCCCCTCCCCTCTTTTTCTCTCTTTATATGCCTTCCATAATCTCTTTTTCTTCTGCAATTCCTCTTTTATTCCTTTTGTCATCCATTTGACTCCAAATTGCTTTATCTTCTTCACTCAAGGTATACAATCTGTCATCACTGTCAACAGTTTTTTTCTTAAGCATCTCCCATGCACTTATAATTCCACATAACTTCCCTATGTTTTGATATCTCCACATGATTATTCATCCTCCAAGTCAGGACTACATTGTCACTCTCACTGACTAGGATGACATCAGTGACATTCAGATCCTCTGATACTTGGACCAAATTCAAAACACTTTATCCTTGTGTTCTCTCAACCACATGCTGCATAAGATATTTTTCCCCTTAAGAAATTCAAAAATTCAGTTCCCTTATTACTGCAAGCTGTCTCTTTAGCCCAATTTATATCACTATAGTTGACCTCTATAATGATCGCTTGCTTTGCACTTGCCAAATTAATTTGCCTAAATATTTCCTGCTCCTTACCATTTATATTCCCTGGTCTGTAGCAACATCCCACTAAATATCTTGTCTTATAAATATCTATCTCACACTATATATTCTCAAAGCCATTAGTGCTATTTCCACTGAAATTCTCCACCCAGAGGAGCACACAATTCATCTCTTATCATGAGTAACACTCCATACCACATTTACCTAACCTGCCAAAATATGCTTATCCTTTTCAATTTCTATCCCTATTAGAATATCGTCGAGTTAACCAAGTTTTACTGATACCAACAACCTTTGAGACTGAGTCAATGCCACAAATTCCCAGTATTCTTATAGCCATTATTACTTCCCTCATACTCTACCTGGCTCTGTAATATGCTGTACACCCCTTCATTTCTCAAGCCATTATCTCCACAAGGCCATCCTTGCATCATTCCACCTGTGCAATTCTAGTTTCGCCTCTCCCGAAACACTCATTTCCCCAGAAAACAGCACTCTCTCCAAATGTCTGTGTCCTTCTCCATTCAAATGTAATCCATCTCTTGCATACAGCTCTCTCTTCTATCCTCAAACGTACTCCACACATCCACATTCATTCCAGACCTCTTTTCCTGCGCATCTCATTTTTCACCACCACCACTGGTCTTCTTCACTCTGCATTATCATACCAGGGCAGCACTATCCTTCCTCAGACACATTTCTGCTTCACTGTCTTTTACATCAATCTCAAATTTCATGTTACATGATTCATGCTACCTCTCGGGTCATTCGTCCCAACCATTACTATTATTTCCTGTACCCTTTCACTCCTCTGGCACTCTACTCTGCACTTGCCAAATCATCAAATCTCCACACATGACATGCCAAACAGATTCATTCATCATTCTCTCACTGGCATCCCTGAGTCTTACAGCTTCCAGTCTCTCTCTTGTTTCTCTACCTCCTTCCTCTCATCTCTCTATCCCTTGCATCCACACTCTCTCAGCACTCTGCAACTTCCTCTCTCCCTTGCTTGCTGATGCCATTCTCTTACACCTACTCTCATTCCTCTGACACTAGCTAATCTCTCTATCCTTCTAAGATCTTAATTCACTCTCCTCAACCGAGTAGTTCCTTTCATCTTCTTTCTTGGCAGTTCTGTTTCTCTCCATACATTCTGCTTTCAATTTACATTCACACACAAAATCGTTGCCATCAGATAAACCATCTGCGTCCATTAAACTGCCCAAAACTACTAGCAAACTGAAAATCACCCATTTCTGAAGCGCTATTTCTGCTGCCACTACATCCCCAAGATTGAGGCATTTATGTTTCCCAGTGCCTCCTGCTGCTTACATTTCATATGTATGTACCACATGCATAGCAAGCTACAAAATCATCAACTATGCTACAAATAGCATGGTCTTTAAATGTCAGGGGACTAGGTGTAGTGCTAAAACTTTTGCCATGTTTGAATACATTCAATACATGTGGAGACAATACTGAGATAGTAAAATCCTAACAAAATAGCACATATTAAAAAAAAAAAAAAATTACCACTTCAAATTGCGCAAACTGAAAAAATAGTATTATCATGAAATAAACACAATAATATCTTTCCTTATTGCCAAATCATCAAATCTCCACACATGACATGCCAAACAGATTCATTCATCATTCTCTCACTGGCATCCCTGAGTCTTGCAGCTTCCAGTCTCTCTCTTGTTTCTCTACCTCCTTTCTCTCATCTCTCTATCCCTTGCATCCACACTCTCTCAGCACTCTGCAACTTCCTCTCTGTTGCATTTGTCATCGCATGTTAGAAGCACCAATCTGTGTTGAATAATCTTATATATTGGTTCCTGTTTTAATATTTTGCATACTGATCTTGGATTACAACCTGATCTTGAATAACAATAGACCGTCCCTGAGAGTTTTGATTATGCTAGTTTTTGGGGAAGGTAATGGTGGTATTATGCAGTATGTAGGTGCCTCTTTGTATCTGTCTTCTTCCTGTAAATTTCTTCTTATACTAATTTAGTATGATTAGAAACTGATACCAAAGTATGAGGGAAAGATCTGCCTATTTTCATTTCAAGAGTAAATGTATCTTTGGACATATACCACTCAGATAAGTCTGAAATAGATGGAGTTAATGTATTATACCAAATGAAACTAGTGAAAAGTTGCAGTACCAGTGAAACTAGCAAAATATTTATTGATATTGTCATCCCATCATATGCTATGTCATTTCTCTTATAAGCAATGGACAGTAACCACAGAAGTCTCCAGATACACTATACATTGTTTGTAAATTATGTGTGTTCATTTGTTTGTATATAGAATGAAAGACTTGAGATTCTAGCAGGAAATTACTCTCCCACCTCCATATGAAACCAGCTGATTCACCTTTAGTTGAAGTCATAAATATCATCATCAAATTCTTGCCATGTACACGATATGATAGTACTACATGAAAATTTACATCATTACTAACTTCCTATTTACAATTTTCCTCCAAATCATTCTGTTACTTGTCAAGACTCTGACATTACAAGATCTTATATTTCTATCTTCTAAGGCACTTTTTACCGTACCAGTCTTGGTAATTTTGGTAATCTTTCCTCTCCCATTCTGTTTAAGTGACCATACCACCTGAGATTAGCTCTGCTAATGCATTCCTGGATGCTGACAATGTCAAGTTCTTTCCTAATATCCTCGTTTTTAATATGATATTGCCATTGATGCCATCTGTTCATGCCCCTAATCTTTCTCCTTACTCTCATATCTGCGGTCTGTAGCCTTTGGTCAAGTGTTTTACTTCTGACCCAGCTCTCAGATCTGTAAGTTAAAATTGGTTTGAACACCGTCTTTTATACAGCTAATTTAGTGTTTTGACTAATTTCTCTCTCTTATTCCATATAAATTTATTCAGTTGACTTCCTACCATACCAGCTTTGTTGATTCTGTTGTCTATTCCATATTTAATTTACCATCTTCACTAAAAATCATGCCTAAGTAGCTGAAATATTTTACTTGTTCTATAGGTTCTCCATTTACAATGCAGTTGATATTTTCAATACTTCTGCCTATTTTCATTGTCTTGTTATTGCTGACCTTCATATCATATCTATTACAACAGTTATTCAATTTAGTCAGGGAATCTTGCAAACGTGTAGCGGATTTATTTAGAAGTACAACATCTTTCACATAAAGTAAAGAGCTGAGATTAACATCTCCAATGAGGTTTAATACCACTTTCCTTCATATTGTGATCCATATAGATAATGAATAACAGAGGGAATAATGTACATCCTTATCTGATACCAGATTTAACATTAAACCATCTTCCTGTACTTCCTTCAATTCTAACTGCTGACTTACAACTCAAATAAAGACTAAGTATTGCTTGATATAATGCCTCATTGATACCATATAACTGTAGCATTTTGAATAGCTTCTCTCTCTTGGCGTCTTATCATATGCCTTTTCCAGATCTACAAAACTTAAATACAGATATTTGTTATATTCTCATGATTTCTCAACTATTTGTTGCAAAGTGAAAATCTGATGCTGACAGCTTCTATTTGGCCTGAATCCAGCATGTTTTCACCAAGCTTTTCTTTTACAATCCTAAGTCATAAATATTCCTCTTTCATAGTATGATGGAAACTGAAATCATTTTTCATGTGGGTTGAGAATTTTAGCATGCCTAATATAAGCTGTACCATATCCTTTAATTTTTTTAAAAAAAAAATCTAAATTGCAATGCATTGTTGATTTTTGAACGACTTCCTTTCAGTATCAGGTTTGATCTAATAGATGCTGCTTCTGAAATTTTTGATGTTTCTATAAGAGTCTATGGAGCACAAAGTGCTGAGACTCTAGTTGCAAAATGTACATCACCCTGAATTATATAACCAAATATTACAACTCATTTGGGATGATGAGTTGCAATATAATCAAAGCTGGGAAGATGAATATTTTACTGTGACCAGTAAAATAATCATCTTCCCAGCTTTGATTATATACTCAGTAATGCTATGCAATAATCTGCATATATTATTTACATTTACTTAATTTTTAAATTATTTAACACAGATAATCACAATAAATCATTGTACCCTTAGGATATTATGTTTAGTCTTGTTTTTGTGTATTTTCTACTGACTGAAACCACTTACCAAGTGGTTTCGTCACTAGAAACCACTTACCAAGTGACTTGGTAAGTGGTTTCCACGCTGATGATATCTTGTTAAGATATCATCAGCATGGAATGAAAAACGAGTATATATAATTAGTGAAACTATATATTCTCCCTAAGCATTGCTGATCTCCAGTAGGAACCTGCATACTAATAGATGATATCTGTTGATAAAATTGTCATCTATTAGTGACATCCTTGTCATCAGCCTACAATTCCCCATTGACTATCTCCATAACAAATTCAACAGCTTTTACAGTTTTTTCTGTAAAAGCTGTTTTTCAGTTCTTCCTCAGATCTGAAACTAGTAGCTCAATTAACTTCCCTTGCTTACCCTCACTTGTCATAACCAAATCCTCAGTGCATGTACCACAACCTATCAACATTTGCATCTAAAAAAAAAATGAAATAGCAGTTATAAAACATGAAATGTTTATTTTATGGGTGTAGTCATATTCACTCCTGCTATAATTTAATTCTTTAACTCTCTCTCTCCCCTAATCTAGTTCTGTTTTCTCTCTCTGTCCCTTAGTTACTCTTTCCAGTTCAAGTATAACTGATTTATATTATTTTGATTACTTACTTTGGTGATTCTTAGTAGCTACCAAGAATCACTAAAATTTCAAAGTAAGATGCTTTCTTCTCTTGCTTTCCTCATTTACTAATGGGTTTTAATTCTTATGCTTAGTATTCTGAGACATTAGTGATAATGTAATGATTATTATCGCTGGTCTGGTTGGCCGAGCGGTTAGCGTATCCACTCTCCAGCCAAAAGGTTGCGGGGTCAAATCCTGTTGTGAGCATGGATGTTTGTGATTGTCTGTGGAAATACTAGTGGTGGTGGTGGCGGATGGTAGATGGTGTTGGTGGAGAGAGAGTTGTAGAGTAGGTGTCCTCCCTCAATGAGTCTTTGGATTTCCTGGAGGTGTCATGTAATAATAATTACATAATCAATGTAATATTGATTTTGATAACATAATCAAAGTACTTCAGCATATTCAAGTGCAACTTCCAGTATTAGTTATGATGTTAAAGTGTAATTTACCCAAGGTACATTTCATTTAATATCATTGGCTTCTTCAACAAGAATTATTTTTATAAGTTTCCTTTTCAATTTTTTTAATCAAATCCTTGTGATAAACGTTGTAAACCTGTCATACATCAGTACTGTCAGTTGACTGAGGATAAGATAATATGGAACCTTGCTCTATAGACCAAATC
This sequence comes from Typopeltis vanoorti, assembly GCF_054136105.1. Classification (NCBI taxonomy): domain Eukaryota; kingdom Metazoa; phylum Arthropoda; class Arachnida; order Uropygi; family Thelyphonidae; genus Typopeltis; species Typopeltis vanoorti. The sequence goes on along the minus strand of NC_143553.1, from coordinate 81,761,963 downwards.
GGAATCTTTTTTTCCAAGCTGCATATTTAGGCTTAGATGCTGGTTTACACCAAAATACAATTTAATGGAATAACTACAGCACATTATTATTATTAATTATTATTATTGTTCCGGGAAACTCCAAGGAGTCGACAGACTCATCGAGGGAGACCCTAACATCATGTCAAGAACAACTATTCGACATTCACACAGTATCTATCATACCTTGCCTTGAACTCATTCACGGTCGTAGCACCCACAACAGACTCTGGAAGCTTATTCCACTCATTTACCACTCTCCAAGTAAAGAACCTAGCTCTAACACCCTTGTCAACCACGCTCTTGCCCAGCTTCCATGCATGGCCCCTAGTCCTCCCACCACCAGTCATATTTTCAAAAATATCTTCTGGATCAATCTTATAAAAACCCTTCAGTAATTTGAATGTCTCAATCATATCACCCCTCCTTCGCCTATCGTCCAATTTCTGCAACCCACAAATCTTCAACCTATTCTCATAAAGTTCATTCCACAGACCTGCTATCATCTTGGTCACTCGTCTCTGGACCCTCTCCACTTCCTCCCCATCACGAAGAAACCCTGGTGCCCATAGCTGGGCACAGAAGTCCAGATGGGGTCTTATCAAGGCTCGATACAGAGGAACAACAACTTGTTCGTCTCTGCATTTTAAAGTATTTTTCAGAAGCCAAGTGATTTGGTGAGCTGTTTTAGTTACTTTTGCAATGTGCCCCCTAAACTTCAATTCCCTATCCACCAACACTCTCAAATCCCTGGCCTCATCAATCTCCTGGAGTATGGTTCCACCAATGCGATATACTGCTGCTATTCTTTTCACCCCAAAGTGCATAACCTTACACTTTGCCACATTAAATTGACATCCATTTTTCCTAGTCCAGTCCTCCAAACTATCCAAATCATCCTGTAAAATTTTGACATCCTGTGCACTCACAATTGCTCTACCCAACTTTGCATCATCAGCAAACAAGTGAACACTTCCTCTCAGATCCTTTCCAATATCATAGATGAACAAATTGAAAAGCAGTGGTCCAAGAACAGAGCCCTGTGGCACTCCACTAGTCACAAGACGTCTTTTAGACTCCACTCCTGAATAAACCACTCTTTGATATCTCTCCTTCAACCACCCTCTTATCCATCTCACCAACCCTATATCTATACCCATCTGCTCCAGTTTACTGATTAGGGTTCCATGTGGTATCCTATCAAAGGCCTTGGCAAGGTCCAGTAGTATCACTGTAAATCCATTACCCCTATCCAGTTCAGCCGTCACTGTGTTATAAAACGTGAGCAAGTTACTGAGGCATGATCTACCCTTCACAAAACCATGTTGTCCCCCATACAATATCCCATTTTCATCTATCCAATCCTGTATTCTTTTCTTGACTAATTTCTCTAAGACCTTGACAATGATTCCTAATATGCTAATCGGTTGGTAATTTACAACAACAGTCTTGGAACCACCTTTATGCAGTGGAACTATTTTCCCCTCTTTCCACCCGCTCGGGACTAACCCAGACCCGAGACTCAAATTAAACAAAATGGTCAAGGGTACTGACAATTCTTTAGCTGCTTCTCGTACAACACGAGCTGGTATACCATCCAATCCCACAGCTGTATTGACATTGAGGTTATGCAATAGACTACTCACCTCCACTTCATTAACCACAATTCCCATATAATCTACTGGTTTATTCGTTTCTGCAATGTCACCACCTGGATGATATACTTTTGCAAAGTGCTCACTCAGTAACTCAACTATCTCAACTGATTCAGTTACCTCCCTACCATCGGCATTCTTTAAAATCAATCTGCCATGTACATTTTTCCTTTTACTTGCTACATATCTAAAAAACTGTTTAGGATTCTCTTTAGCCTGCATGGCCAATGTTCTTTCGTAATCCTTTTTTGCTTTTCTTACCACACTCGTCACCCTTCTGGAATGTGCTTTATACCGTTCATGTGCCTGCCGGTCACCCTTCTCCTTAAATTCCCTCCATAGTTGTTTCTTTTTTTGCAACTCAAGCTTATTGGTGTTATTCATCCATTTAACCCCTACTTGATTTATTATTCGGACTCTAGGTATACAGTCAGCCATTGCTTTATGCAAGCACTTCTTAACTACCTCCCATGCACTATCAACTTCTAGTCCTTGCAGTTGTACATGCCATGGCACTGAACCAATCAAACTCCTAAGCTTGTCATACTTTCCAGCCCGATAATTCCACATGTACCCTGTCTTAATTGAAAATTCTACACCTTTAGCCACCTCCCAAGTTAAGACCCTATGATCACTCTCACCGATTGATGGCAACGTGGTCATATTTGTTACAGCCAAATCCTCAGATGTAATTACTAGGTCAAGCACTCTCTGACCCCTAGTATTTTCCATTACATGCTGTCGCAGATAGTTATCCCTTAATAACCGCATAAAATCCAGTTCCTTCCTCCCGTGTGTCCTCTCCTCACTCCAATCAATGCGACCATAGTTGAAATCTCCCATAATAATCACCCTCCTTCCACCCATTTCTTCTATTTGCTTGTGCATACTGTCACCACCATCTTTTCCATCACCTGGTCTATAGCAGCACCCAATTGTATATTTAGTTCTGCTAGCCACAATCTCACACCAAATGGCCTCAAATGTGCTCTTTTCTCTATCCTGCAATTCAACTTCTATTCTCCTTGGCTGGAGCTCATCAGCTATCATCAACAATACTCCTCCCCCCATTTTATTCTCTCTGTCATTCCTGAACACACTATACCCATCACATTCAATCCCACTAGTTATATCATCTACAGTCAGCCATGTTTCACTAATACCTATAACCTGTGGTCTGGAAGTGCCAACCATGGCCAAAAACTCTTCCTTCTTGTTCCTAATACTCCTGGTATTAGTGTACATGAATTTAAGACCCCCATTAGCCGCAACCCTACCTTGATGCCTTATATTAAACCTTATGCCTTAATTAAACAGCAGTTTTAATCGTTTCAAAATTTCATCTTTGTCACAGAAATATTTTCAGGAATACAATAGTACTAACATGCACAAAAACAAGAAACAATAAATGGAAGAAATGAAATTAGACTAATTCCACTTACTGGCCACACTTCTTATACAAAACGTTCTACACGTTCATAAATAAACATTAGATACTCATGTGTAAAATATGTATACTGTTAAAATATTCTGCAAGAATTTAAGATAAAATGGTTTGTATGGCATTAGAGATCCTTTAGTGCAGTTATTTCCAAACTTATGGATGTCAAGGTTCTCTTTGGAAAAATTAAAATATTTCATGGCCCCCATCGAAAAAAAAATCGTAATATAGACATATAATCTTTTTTTTTGCGTAATACAAACATATAATCTATAAGCTTTTTGGTGCTTCTTATACCTTTGAAATAAAACTTATATGAATAAGCATATATTTACTAATATTATGCAGGAAGCAAAATTTGTGAACCAACACCAATGCTTGATTTTTTTCCATTAAAATATAAAAAATAACAAAAAAGAAATAATAAAAATTAAATACATTTCTTTTAAGATTAAAAAAAAATCTACTTAGTCTTAAAACATTTGAAATTTGTTTTCACTTCATGAGCCACCTCAACAAAACTTATGGCCCCAAAGGGTCCTTAGCCCATAGTTTGGGAAGTGCTGCTTTAGTGGGTCATATAGGAATAAAAGTAACTTACCATGTTTTAGAGAGCATTTCATGGGATTGTAAAATTTTTATTATTATTATTATTATTGATTTTAAAGATGGGGAGAATATAGTGGATGCATGAAGGTAGGTAAGGGAAGGTTAGTAATGAGAAGTTAATTTAACCACCCAAGTGGCCACACAGATAAAACATATCAAAAATATAAACTTTATATCCACATTAGTTCATTGATATCCAAGTGTTCTGCTAACTTCAGTGGACACTTCACATTCATGTAATTATTGGTGTGTGGACACATCAAGGCTAGTTCAGTGGTTAAGGAACCTAGATCTTTGGTAAACAGTTACTTACATGCTCCTCTATTGATCTTCATTCACCTATTCCTCTTTGTTTAGGATATGAGGACATTATAAGGGCTTTTTAAATTACTTTGAGTTAGCCAGTCTGATGCGGAAGTGGAAGGATTTTTTCCCAACAGATTTACAACCTCAACCATGAAACTCAACTATCAAGACAGTACTTTTTCATCAATATTTTTAAAATGCTGTTTGGGCATGTTTCTCTGATACCTGAACTTTGCTTTCATTCCCTTCTCCAAATAGAAATATATGGGATAATGGATTTCATTTTATTTTCTGTAAGGTATAGAGGAGAATTAATTACTGTTAATATTTAGATAATTTAATTATTATGTTGCCAACTTTCCATCTTTTTGGTTATAAAATATTCTGCATATTCATTGTTTAAATGTTTTCTAACCTGAGACCAGTTATCTAATTATCGTACATTGTAAAATATATTTTTTTCAAAAAAAAAAATAATAATAAATTTTCACAATCATTTTTAGCAGTTGCTGAAATGTTAAATTTCAGCAACTGCTAAAATAAAATATCTATAATTTACATATTTGAATTTTCCTTTTAAAACAGTTCCTTCTTTTGACAGATATATGAATATATTGCATTGCATCTTCCTTCTTACCATTATGCACAGCTGAAATATCTACAAACCTATGCCTTGCTTAACTGAACTCTTCTTGACTAATAAAATTCAATAAATAAAAGTAATTTCTTTAAATACACACATCTCTCTATACAAGTGTATAAACAGATGTGTATTTTAATCTTTAAAGGTACATGTGGCATAACTATAAACAACAAATTACATAATAACCACAGTAATTAGCTTTAATGAAATGAATGTACAGATATTTCGTATTACAAATAATATACATCATCAGTGCATAGAAATAAGCAAATCAAAGAAGCTGGAATACAAGATACATACAACAATCGGTTTACCAATTAAAAATGGTTGCTGTGTGCTAGAAATTAATATATTAATAAATAATATTAAAACTATTTTTGATATTTACTTAGAATAAGAATCTCCCAAACTTTAAGGAGAGATAGAGAGAGACACACAATCATTCCGATTCGGGTTTGGCCATTGTAAAAAGGCTTCGCAACTTTCTTTGAAAAGGAATTCATATTTAAAACTGTTCTGTGGAGAAGAGCTTCATCCCACCAGATACAATCCTTAATATTTCTTGTATCTCTGAACCTATTGTCTAGAATTTTGAAGAAATATCACCTTATTCCCACATATTTTTCTATCAACAAAATTTCTCATCTGTTTGCCATCTACAAAAGACAAACTGTCACCTCTATCATTAGCTGGTGTTGACCAGATACCTGGCGAATGTAATTTGACATATTTTGGACAGACAGACCATTCTGTGGAAAAAGAATTTATGAATATCAATATTATATTGAATACATGAAACCTCGAAAGTCTGGTCTGTCAAACTTGGTATTGACACTAAACACAGTATCAGGTGGGATGAAGTTCATCTTCTCCATAGAAGCAGTTTTAAATATGAACAGCTTTTCAAAGAAAGTTGTGAAACCCTTTTACATTGGCCAAACCTGAATCATTACGATTGCTCTCTCTCTCCCAAAAGTTTGGGAGATTCTCATTCTATGTAAGCATTAAAAATAGTTTTAATATTATTTTTTAATGTATTAATTTCTAGCAAATGGCAACGATTTTTAATTGGTAAACTGATTGTTGTTATGTACCTTGTATTCCTGCTTCTTTGATTTGCTTATTTCTGTGCATGATGTACTGTTATTTTCAGTACGTAATATCTGACTTTCATTTCATTAAAGTTAATTACTCTGGTTATTATGTAATTTATTGTTTATAGATATGTATTTTAAAAAAAACCATATTATTATTATTGTTATTATTATTGCACCCTCCATGGAGTCAGCAGACTCATTATGGAAGATTCATTCAACTGACAACATATTTATTATACTAGATCTTAAAATTCTTAACACTCCTTGCATTAACAACACATTCTGGTAATGTGTTCCATTCACTAACAATTCTCCATGTAAAAAATCTACTCCTCACACCCATCTTCACCACACTTACATAACTTCTAGGGATGACCTCTGTTTTTTTCCCTCTCACCTTCTACTCTTTTTATAATCTCGTCTGAATTAATCTGATAAAATCTTCTCACTAACTTAAATGTCTCTATCATATCCACCAAGCTCTGCAATCCACATTTTTTCAACCTCTTTCCATAGCCAGCAGGTCCAGAGTTCAGATATTGTCTTAGTCACTCGCCTCTGGACCCTCTCCAATGTCTTCACATCACACTGAAAACCAGGTGACCAAATTTGAGCACAATAGTCCAAATGTGGTCTGACCGGTGTTTTATATACTTCCTTATCCTACATGTTAGAGTATCTCTCATCATAGCAGCACTAATGTGCAGCCTTTACAACACTAGCAATGTGCCCTCTGAACTTCAGTCTGCTGTCAACCAAATCAATATTAAAAATTATTTTGCTGGTTGCATGTATATACATATACAGCAATACATAAATAGCAATTTTATAATAGCATTAAGTTATCTAATAGATCAGAATAATGAAGAGCAATTAGTTGTGATTATTCTTCTGAGAATTTAGTCCTATTCATTTGTGAAATGTGGATATTGGTTTAGAGAAAATTCATCATTTATGTGATTGCTCAAATATTTTTCTTGTTAGAACTCTACAGAAAGTGCCAAATTATTCAGCTTAAAGAAGTCTGTCTTCAGCATATAAACTGTGTTTTCTGACTGCCCTTCTAAATGTAGTAATAATATACTTGATACGAATTACCATTAGACAGTTGTATTTCTAGATAATAGATTTTTGAAAACTTTTAAAGTCTCTAGTTTCTATTTTATCGATTGTAAACTATTATTATGAAATTGCCATTTCTTTTCAGAGAACATTCAGGAAATTAAACAAATTATTAGTTTGGAGCAATAATTATTATCTGTGCTTTCATTTATCATTCGATCTCTATAATTCCACTCAATAAACATTTTTAAAATTAAAATAAACTGTTAGTGCCTTAAATATGTTAATTGCCATATGGTTAATATATAGGTTAATCTGTTTTTTTTTTTTTTTTTTAAGTATATGCTTTTATATCACTGGAGAGTGACTTGCATCAATCAGATGCTAAATTCATAAAATCCAAAATGTATAATATTTATTCAAACAAATTAATACCAGTAGTTGAGAGAGAAAGAAATGTTTGAAAAAGTAAAGCCATCAGAATACTGGAAAATAAAGCATTTAGCAATGTCATTATGCAGAGTTAAGCTGTAATGTTGTATATATATATCATAAAAATAACATAATGGTTATATATCCAAAAAGCAATTTTATAACTTTAACCTAACTTTAATACTATTGGTGACTATATTTTACAATCTGGCATCAAGTCAGGGAAACTATTTTTGTGAGTTATACTAATATATATATATATATATATATAATTATTATTGTTATGAAACCTCAGGCCTCCATGGAGCGAAAAGATTCATCACAGGAGGCAAACACTGTTACATACAAACTGTCATTTAAACTCATTCAATGTATCTGTATTTACATCAGGCAAAGCATTTCAAACACCTTCCACTCTCCATGCAAAGATCCTATCCCTTATGTCCCTGTTCACACCCTCCTTATACAATTTCCAGGTATTCTCCCATTCTATGAAAAATTTCTTCCACATTAACCTAACGACCCTTTATCAATTTAAATGTCTCAATCATATCCCTCTTTTCCTCCTATTCACAAGTCTTTGCAAAATGCATTCCCTCAATTTGTCCTCACATAAAGACCAATTACAACCTTAGTCTCTCTTCTCTGGATCCTTTCCAATATATCCTCATCACTATTACAACCAGGGGGACCAAATCTGTGCACAATAATTCATAAGAGGCCTAATAGGCCCTATACTATGAAACCAGAACTTCTTTATTTCTAAAAGTTAAGGTGCTCCGTATCAGTCATAATCTGATATGATGTCTTCACAACTCAAGCAATGTAACCACTGGACTATAGATCGTTATCCACCACCACCACTCTAAGTTCTCTTTATCTCCTCAACTTCCTCCACAATTTCCATGCCAAGTGTATACTTTGCATACCATTGTTGCCTTCCAAATTTCAGAACCTTATACTTTGCAACATTGAATTGATATTTCCTTACTGTTGCCCACTCGTACAATATGTTCAGGTCCTCCTGAAAAGCCACACCTGTTTGATTCCTCATCACCCTCCTCAGGTTTGCATCATCTGCAAAAAGGTGTATATCACCAGTTAAGCTTATCCCAATATCATTAATATACAAATTAAATAGCAATGGTCCCAAAACTGATCCATGCGCCACACCACTAGTGACTTTCCTCTTTCGAAATAGTTTCCACCCATACGCAACTTGCTGATACCTATCTGATAGCCATTCACCTATCTAACTCACTAGTCTATCATCCAATCCCATTTGCCTCGGCTTCACCTTGTTATAATAGATAAGCCAGTTTGTAAAACATGACCTCCCTTTAACAAATCCATGCTGACAAGCAAAAAGAATTCCATTATTATCAACCCACCTTTGTATCCTACTTCTCACTAACCTTTCTAATACCTTAACTAGAACTCTAGATATACATATCATTATATAATTTGTTGCCTTAGCCTTATCACCACCTTTGTGAAGTGAAATAATTTTGCCTTCCTTCCACTCCTGTGGGACTTGTGCTGCTGCAAGACTCTTGTTAAACAGCTAGATACATCATCAAGTCTTATTGACATTTTGTTTATTAATTCCTCATTTACCTCTTGCCCACTCACCAGCAAGTCTTCTCTCATTTCACTCTCTATACTTGAGCTTCTGATTTCACAATGAGGATGAAACACCTTGGCTATGTCCTCTGTAGCAGTTACCAATCTCCCACTCTCATCCATTAACATCTTACCATAATCGTTCTTCTTTCTACTTGCCACATATCGAAAAAACTCGAGAGTTTTTCTTCGCCTGATTTGTTAATTTCTGCTTATACTGCACTTTTGCTTCCTTACCAACTGAGAACTCTCCTAATCTGCTCATTATACTTGTCATGCAACTGATTATTACCATTATTCACCTTGTGCTGCCTTCAAAGTACCTTCTTCCAGATTTCATGCTTAATTCCCTCTTCCATCCATCCATTTTACACCTACCTTATTCAGTCTTTTCACCTTTGGAACACATTCACACATTGATGCCATTATATGTTTCTTTGTCAGTTCCCAAGCACTATTTATTTCCTTACCCCTCAACTCCTCATTTCATGCTATAGTTCCAAGTTGTCTCCTACATTTGTTATAATCACCAACCTTGTACTTCCACATATATTCTTTTCTCACAGAAGTCTTCAAATGGCTAGTCACAACTCATGTGATCATGTCATGATCATTTTCACCAACTGGAGTAAAGTGCAAAACCTCACTCACAATTACATCCTCTTATGAAATGATCAGATCTAAAACTCTCAATCATCATCCTGTATATACTGCCTAAGATAGTTGTCTCTCAAGAAATTCATTTTCCTTATTCCCAAATGCTATCTCTTCCTTCCAATCTATACAGTGATAATTAAAATCACTCTTCCCTTGTTCACTAACCGAAGTTGCATATACATTTCTTCGTCATCACCTTCCCAATTCTCTGACCTATAGCAACATCCAACTAATTTCTCTTCCTATCAACCTCCACCTCACACCACACTGCCTCAAAACCATTTCCTCTGTTTCCCTCTTTTGTGTTTATCTTATTTGGACATAATTCCTCTCCTATCATCAGTAATACTCCCCGCCCCTTCCTGTCTTTCCTATCCCCCATGAAAAACACTGTGCCCTTCCATATCTATTCCCATTAGGAAATTATCCTCGTTCAACATTGTTTCACTTATTCCAACAATTGTGGGACATATTAACTCAATTAGTGAAACAATTTCACCTCCCTTATTTCTGTTATTCCTGGCATTTGTAAATAAACACAGCAGTTTGCTTTTAGGTCCTGTAACCAGCTCTACCCAAGGAACTTGGCGGTTGTGATTTTCCCACCACACCTGCCCTTGGTCAGTCACCTTTATTTCTGCTTACCACATATATCCGCTTAGTCTCAGTTACCCTACTCACATCCCGATCTATTCCATTTCTATGCTAATCATCCCATTCACTACCATTTCCAACATCAACTCTCCCCATGTCATGTCACTCTGTCCACCTAAGCTCCGCCCATTCCTTTCCTTGTTCATCTTGCATTCCTGTTCAGTCTTTTCAGTTTCACTTCAGTCTCTCTTCAATACCACTCTGCTGATCTTTCACTTCACCTGTTACTACTGATCTCTTGCTTGCATTATACAGTGCACTTCCATCTAGCAACAGTTTCTCGAGTTCACTCACTCCTAAGTCATTTAAATCCATCAACTAGCAAAAAATATTTTCCTTGCCTTTGTGCTATATTGTAAAATATAAAGTCATCAACTAATGTTGATGACTTTATATTTTACATTTTAAAGATAGCATAAAGCTATAAAATGGGTTTGTGGACATACATATACACCCAAGCCCATGGGCTTGGTTACTCTACTGTTATATATGATGTTAATAATGAAAAATTGTATATAGCTACAGATGTGTTTTGCTGCTACTGCCACTACTTAATACTTAACTATTATACTCAATTTAAGGTGCTTATTTTTAACAACAATTTGCACAATTTTTGAAAAGGTGGCACTGTGTTCTGTATCAGTGTTCACATATATTTATTGTGATATTAACGTATATTAAGGTGAACTTTGTGTGCATTTGTACATTACTAGATAGCTACTGTGTGTTTGTGTTTTGTATTTCTTTTGTATTACTTCCCCTCCTTCTTATGCAAGCTTTAAGAAATTGCATTTCTTTTAATGTGAATTTCTGGAGACCATTCTAGAATTTGTTGTGCCAGTTAATTTTAATCCTACTAATTTTTATTTTTATTTTGGGGGGGGGGAGAGAATGGTAAAATTTCGATCTAATATATTAGATTGAAAAATGCTTAGTGCATGGCTTACGCACCATACACTAAGCATTTTTCTTTCCAGTTTAAATTGCTCTACAATGTAAATGTTTTTTCGTTACATATAAATAATACTCCAATTAAGAGTATTGTTTGCTTCTGGTTCTTTTTCATTGCTACATATTTTTATATAATGATAGACAAATGCTATTATGAGATTGAAGGAGTGTAATTTAATTAGCTTGCAGTTAATAAAAGAAAAAAAGAAAAAAACTAATGTACAGTAGTAGCAATAGTTAACTTTTTAATGAGATATTTTTAAATATGGTATATTTTAATAGTTCTTGAAATTAACTTCAATGTTTAACAAATATATACATACCTGAGTCAACTGTGTATAGAATTGTGTATATATATATACTTTTGTATGATATTACTGAAATGTCCTTTTCTTGAATAAACTGTTGCATTGTTTTACTGTATGCACTTAAAACCACCATGAGCACTTAATTATATTTCAGATTATAAAGCTTATTAATATTTATTCATATTAAATTTGATTTAAAAATGCAGACAAATAGAAAAAATAAAGATTCATGCTTTTTATTACAAAATTTTCATTTTTCCCCTCTTAAAACATTTTCAGTATGGAGTAGATGTTGAAAGTTTTTTCAACATCTACTCCATACTATTCGTGAAGTGACCAAACTTTGTTTGCTTACACTTGGATAAATTTCTCCACATTAAACTGACATCCATTAATCCATAATGATAACCTATTTAAATCATCCTGCAAGCTCTCCACATGACGTTGATTAACTACTACTCTACCTAATTTTGCATCAGCAAAAATGAATATTTCCTTTCAGGTTATTTCCTATATCATTTTATATACATGATAAACAGTAGTGGTCCAAGCATTAAACCTTGCGCACAACACTACTTACCTGTTTTTGCTTTGATTCAGTCTCTCTCTCTCTCTCTATATATATATATACTGGTTTTCGATATCTGTCCAGCAACCACCCTCTATCCACATAACTAGTGTCATATCCAACCCCATTTGTTCTAATTTGCATAACAGAGTTCCATGCGGTATTCTGTCAAATGGTTTTGCAAAATCCAGCAGAATCATCATGTAGCCATTTCCTTCATTCAACGCAACTGTTACTCTTATTAAAAGTTAGTAAATTATAAGGCATGAATGACCTTCACAAAGCCATGTTGTCCCTCATAATGCATCATATTCTTATCCACTCATTCTTGAATTCTCTTTTTGACTAATTTTTCCAGTACTTTTACAACCCCTCCTGAGATACTGATTGGTCTATAATTTGCAGCCATAGAACCTCCCTTATGCAAGGGAATTATTTTATTCTCTTTCAACTCCCTTGGAGATGAGATTTGAGTCAAAGAGCCTTTCTGTGAGGGGGGGGAGGGACTGAAAAGTTTTGATAAATACCTAGAACAAAAATTATATTAAAGCAACTGATAACCACAAGAAAGAGCATATCTTGAAACCCTTAAACCCCCATGTTTCATCAAATTGTAATAATTTGTTCTTTTTCTTTTAGGATATATAAGAAGACATAACAGTGGTTTTGAAAAAATTCGAAGACACAGAGGTGCAGGCCGTCAATTTTTTTGTGCTGCAAGAAAGTGCAACTGAGATTTACCAGACTTTGTGTGAGACAATAGATGCCCCCTCTCCCTAGATCAGGAAGACCTTCCATAGTGAAATTCCACACCTGAAATTATCGATGCACTGCATGCCATGATCCTCAATGATAGATGAATACCAGCCAAAAACATTGCAAAGACTAGGGATATCCTGGGAATGAGTTAGGGTCATTATCCACCAGCATCTAGTCATGCAGAAGCTCTCAACAAAGTGGGTCCCCAAACGTTTGAATGCTGACCAAAAGAGAGAGAGAGAGAACGTGTGCTGTTGTCATCTCAAGGGATTTTGGGTCATTTTGAGAAATCAAGTATCAATTTTTGGTTCATATTATGACTGTTGATGAAACATGGTTTCATTACTATAACCCAGAGACCAAACAATAGTCAATGGAGTGGAGACAAAGGTTCTCCATGGCCAAAAAAGGTTCCAAATCCAAAAGTCAGCAGTGAAGCTTCTTGCCATTGTCTTTTGGGAAATGGATGGTGTAATCCTTACCAAGTATCTCAAAAAAGGTGAATCTATTACAGCAGTAGTTTATCCAACAGCTCTGAAAGAATTGAAGGAAGTACTGAAAAAAAAAAAAAAACCTCAACAGGAAGCTGTATGCACTATTTTTGCAGGACAATGCATCAGCTTACACTGCTCATGAAGCTCAACAGACAATAAATAACTTGGGCTTCCAATATCTGTCTCACCAATTCACCAGACCTGGCCACATCTATTTCCTATTCCTAGATTTAAAGAAACACTTGAAAGGAACAAAATTTATCACAGATGATGAAGTCATATCTGCAGCTGAGGACTGGTTTGTGCAATAAGGAAAAGACTTTTTTTCTCAGTGGATTGCAAATGATGCAGCTGTGTTGCAACAAGTGTATAACACTTCATTGGGATTATGTAGAATAATATGTAAGTTACATGGGTCTATCTCAATTCCTTCCTGGTGATTATCACAACTTTTTCCTCATGTTTGTTTCTATCATATTCTCCCTCTCCCACCTCAGCTAAACTGCAACCCACACACCTCCAACCTATCCCTCATAGGGAACATTCCATAGACCTGTCATGAGCTTGATCACTCATCTCTGAATCCTCTCCACCACTGCCCAGTCTCCCTAGAAATGCAGGTGATCAAATCTGTGTACAGTGGTCAACATATAGCTTTATGAATAGGGATAATATCCTCCCAATCATTACTTAAATGTGTTCAATATCCAAGTAATCTTTAGTGAGCTATTTTGCCAACTCTTGCAATATATCATCTGAATTTTAAATCTCTATCCACCATAATAATAAACTAATGCAATGAAAGCAAAAATTGAAAACAGTAAATGCCTTTTATCAATCACATATGTGAAACTATAGAACACCTGGTTGGTGGCCACCACAGCAAGAAGCCCAAACTCATAAATACCATCATCATCAAGTGGGTAAAATTATTTTGGCTTGTATGCAAAAAATATGTTTTTCTTACACCTGAGAAATGGTAACTGGAGGCTGCATAAAAAAAGAGGGATATTGGAAAATGAAACAAAAATTTCTCTGGGACTTTAAAATACAAAATGAACGGCCTTTGGAACACAATAGACCTGATAACACAATTATTGAACATCAACAAATTTCCATTATTGACATCAACTGGAAAAAAATTTTTTTTAATATCTAGATCTGGTAATCGATGTTGGTCAGCTGTAGCTTAAACACATTAGCTTAAACACACTCCTCCCAATTCTTATGATGCACTTGATGCAATTTCAAAGCTATCCAGCTCTTTTCAAGAATTAAAGATGAACGATTTAATCACATGATCTACAAAACTACATTATTTGAGATCTTCTTTGAGTGCCATCTCCTATCGGAGGTCGGCGACCACCTTTGCAAATTTTGAGCGATTCTCATCTATTCTGAGCAGTCTCTCAGAGTTCATACCAGTCCACTGTCTGATATCTACCAGCCAAGATTTTCTTCGTCTTCCTTGTCCTCTTCTTCCATTTATCTTCCCTTTTATAATCAATTGAAGTATCTTATATTTTTCATTACGAAGTAGGTGACCAAGATATGCAGTTTTCCTTCTTTTTATGGTATCTAAAAGTTCACGTGATTTCCCCATTTGTTTCAGTACTTCCTGATTGGACGTTTTTGCTGTCCATGGGATTTTTAACATTCGTCTGTATAACCACATCTCAAAGGCTTCAAGTCTTTTTATTGATGTTGTCTTCAAGGTCCAAGTTTCTGCACCGTACAGCAGTACAGACCATACATAGCATTTAATCATGCGTATTCTAAGCTCTAAGTTTAAACTGCAGTTACACAGTGTTGATTTCATCAAGAGAAAATTTTTTCTTTCCATTTCTGGATTGCAATCTTCATTTAACCAGCATCCGAGATATTTAAACTTTGCCACTCTTTCTATTTGTTTCCTATTTAAAGAAAGTGCTAAATTAAGAATTGGTTTCTTACTTATGACCATGAATTTAGTTTTGGTGATATTTATTTTTAATCCCATTTTTTCACTCTCTGCATTTATTAGCTCCAAAAGATTTTGAAGATCCTGAATATTGTCAGCCAGAAGAGCTGTATCATCGGCATATCGGATGTTACTGATGATTTCACCATTTACACTAATCCCTTCCTTTCTTCCTTCCAAGACTTTTTGAAATATGGCTTCTGAGTAGATGTTAAAAAGAAAAGGTGACAGCACACATCCTTGCCTTACTCCTCGTTTGATGTTAATGGAGTCTGTAATAATGTCATCAACTTGAACAGATGCCTTTTGGTTCCAATATAAGTTTTCAATGATCCTGATGTCTTTACCGTCTAATCCAATTCTTTTTAATAGTACAATCATTTTAGCATGTTGGACTTTGTCAAATGCTTTCTCGAAGTTGATGAAGCAAATGAATATTACCTTGTTTTGGTCAATACATTTTTTGAAATAAGATCTGAAAACAGAAAAGGGCCTCTCTTGTTCCCAAGCCGTTTCTAAAGCCGAGTTGGGTATCACTGATGGTGTCTTCACATTTTTTGTATATTATTTTTTGAATTATTTTCAGAAACATTTTGAGAACGTGACTCATTAGGCTGATCATTCTATAGTCATTACAAGTTTTCGCATTTACTTTTTTAGGTAGCATGATGAAGGTTGACTGCAACCAGTCTTGAGGGATTATGCCTGTATCGTAGATCTTATTAAATAGCTTTACTAATATGTTAATGTTGTCACCTTCTAATAATTTTACTATTTCTGCCGGTATTCTATCTGGTCCTAGAGCTTTACCATTTTTAGCTGAGTTCAATGCACATTCTACCTCTGATTTTAGAATGCATGGACCTTCCATATGTTCATAAGTATTTTCTGGGTTCTGTCTGTCATCAGTAAAGAGTTCTTCTATATATTTCACCCATTCTTGTATTTTGTCATCCTTTTTTGGATATAATTTCTCCCTTTTTGTTTCGAAGGATACAATTGTTTTTTCTTATATATACCTGAGGTCTCTTTCATCTTTTTGTGTAGATTAAAATTGTCATGTTTTTCCTGTAGAATCTCTATTTCTTTACATTTTTCATTCATCCAAATTTCTTTTGCTTTTTTGATCTTGTGTTTAATAATTTTCTGAACCTCTGTATATTTTGTTGGATTATGATTTTTATATGATCTGCGTTGATCCATGAGAGAAAGAATTTCATCAGTCATCCAATCGTTCTTTTTTAATGCTTTATTAGGACATAAGGTATTGGTAAATTTCTCTATGAAGACAGATTTCAATTTGTCCCACGATTCATCAACCCTCATGATGTCATCATTCTTGATAAGTGCTAGCTCTTGATTCAGATCTTGACTCAATTCGCTTCTTATCTCTGTGTTTTTTAATTTTTCCAAATCAAACTTTTTTTGTTGATGTTTCTTAAGCATAGCTTTCAGTCTAAGTTGTAACTCTGCCACCAATAGGTTATGATCAGAAGCAATATCTGCACTAGGATAGGTTTTTGTACTCTTTATAGAACTTCGAAATCGTTGATTAATTAGTAAGTAATCAATTTGGTTTCTGACTATATTCCCATTATTATCCTGTGGTGATCGCCAAGTATACAATCTTCGAGGTGGTAGCTTAAACCATGTGTTTGTGATTATTAGCTCCTCTTCCTGGCAGAATTGAAAAAGACGGTCACCTCTCTCATTTCTTGTGCCCAGTCCATGTTCGCCAACTACATCTCCACTTCTACCTTTCCCAACTTTAGCATTGAAATCACCCATGACTATGTTAATATCATGCTTTTTTGTATTTTTCATTAGTTCTTTTAATATTATTATTATTATTATTATTATTATTCAGGCCTCCAAAGAGTCAAAAGACTCTTCAAGGGAGGTCCTTCCTAAGACATAAAGTCTGTCAAGACTCACTGAGGGGAGGTCCCCTCCCTGAGAAACACAAAGTCTATCATACCACTCTTTAAACTCACTGACCGTTCTCGCTCCCACCACTCCATCAGGCAATGCATTCCACGGCTCAACCACCCTCTACACAAAGAAACCACTCCTTACCCTCTTGCTCACAGTTTCCTTTCGTAACTTCCAGGGATGGCCTCTTGTCATCACTCCTTCCCGCTGATCAACCAAGCGAAAGAACTCCCCAGTGTCAACCCTGTAACCACCTCTCAACAGTTTAAAAGTCTCAATCATATCACCTCTCCTTCTTCTATCCACCAAACTCTGCAGTCCACATTCTCTCAGCCGATCCTCATAACTATCCTTGTACAGTCCTGAAACCATCTTTGTCATCCGTCTTTGTATCCTTTCCACAGTTAATTTATCCCCTTCAAATCCTGGGGACCAAATCTGAGAACAATAGTCCAAGTGTGGTCTGATCAGAGACTTATACAACGGAATGATAACCCTCTTATCTCTGGAGGTCAGTGTCCTCATAATAGCAGCAATCCTCTGTGTTACCTTCACCACCTTTGCAATATGTCCCCTAAACTTCAGGTTTCTATCAATCATCAACCCCAGATCTCTTGTCTCCCCTACTTCCTCCAGTATAACTCCTCCCATAGAGTATGCAGCATCCCATCGATGTTTCCCAAACCTCAAGACCTTACATTTTGCTGCATTAAACTGACACCTCCATTCATTTGCCCATCTATCTAGCTTATTTAAATCCTCTTGCAGGGCTACCACATCTGCACTATTACTAATAATCCTTCCCAGCTTCGCATCATCTGCAAATAACTGAATATCCCCCTGCAATCCACTGGCTATGTCATTGATATAAAGGTTAAACAATATAGGTCCTAGTACTGAGCCCTGTGGGACCCCACTTGTAACCCTCTGCCTCCTGGAAACTGCTCCACCATACACAACTCTCTGATACCTATCAGACAGCCAATCCTGAATCCAGTTGACCAATCTGACATCCAGACCCATGTGCTGCAACTTAAATATCAGCTTATCATGTGGCTCCCTGTCAAATGCCTTCGCCAAGTCTAAGAAAATTGCAGTATATGCCTTTCCCTCATCTAATGTTCTTGTAACTTTATTATAAAAGGCTAGCATATTGCTAAAACAAGAGCGTCCTTTCACAAATCCATGTTGATTCTCACAGATAACATTATCCTCATCTGCCCAATGCTGTACACGGTCCCTCACTACTTTCTCCAAGATCTTAACAACTACTGATGACACACAGACTGGCCTATAATTAGACACTTCCAGTCTGTTACCACCCTTATGCAATGGCACTATCTTACCTTCCTTCCATTCCCTGGGCACCTTTGCCAAAGCCAGACTTTCATTGAAAAGCCACGTTAAAGGTACTGTCAATTCCCTAGCACATTCTCTCAAAACTCGTGGCAAAATACCATCCAGTCCCACAGCTTTACTGACATCCAGAGTATATAGATCATAAAATTCTTCAATCTCGGTATCACTCTTGTCAGCAGTAGGGGCATAGACTTGTATAAGATTAACATCTAGTGGTTGTCCTTTCAGTTTTAATAACATCATCCTATCTGAGTAAGGGATGAAGCTCAACAGTGACTTATTGATCTCTTTGTTTATTATTATTCCAACTCCGTTTTGATGGTTGTTTTCACAACTTCCAGAGTGATACATTGTCATGTCATTGACTCGAGTTTTGCCTGATCCTGGCCACCTAACTTCACTCATTCCTAAAATTCCAATTTCAAGTCTTTTCATTTCTTGGATAGCATTTCTTAGCTTACCTGCTTCATACAAGGTTCTGACATTCCAGGTTCCTAGTTTTACTGAGCGCACCATGTTGAGCCTGGGGATTCTTTGCACCCCTGTCCCATTTAAGGGACGCCGGTAACTCGGGGCCATTTGTGTAGATTTGCTCGCCATGGTGGTTAGTCTGGAGAGAGAATAGAGCAGTAGTTTCTCCATTTGCTTTCTGCTCTGCAGTATTACAGACATACACAAACTGTATTGCCATCTGCAATTTTCTAATCACTAGTTTTACCGTCATCATGAGACTTCAACCTTGTGTCAGTACTGACAAAGCTGCTTCCCTTTGCCAGAGGATTGAATCCTTTATTTTTTCTTGTAACCCTAGGTAGGGGCCCTAACCGGGTACTGACAGCCGGAGCCCGGGTTGTTTATAGAGGTCTGCTCCTCTGAAGATTCTTCCGCACATTTCACTGTTGGGATACAAATCCTCTTCCACTGATTTTTCCGTTGTTCTTCACAGAGGTCCGTTAGCATCCTTGTAGGGAGTGTACCCTACGGAAGGTCCCAGGGAGCACGATGTGGACGTGGACTTGCCTCACTCCCCATTATTTGAGATAGTCCATATTTTATGACGACACTACCAGACAGACTCTTCTTAGATTCTCTGTTAGAATCTGAATTACTCTGTATCACTAGGTTGGGTGATATCTTTATTAGTCTGTTTGAATTGTGCGAATAAAGTCGTCATAATAATAGAAGTGTCTGTATAGCTGTGTGGAAATTGTGTTTGCTTCTATATCTCCAATCTGTCGGAACAAAGACAATTTCAATTCTTGCCTACTAGAATAAGGTTCTGAGGCTTTCTTTCAACAGGGCCCTTAGTCGATCACTACTTATATAGGTGGCAACCATTAAAGAGACCAACAAACAAGTGTTGCCATCTCTTAGTATCTAATCCTGACAATAAGTTATTGTCTGAAATAGTGTGGGTTCTATGGATGATTTTCTTGAGTTTTTGGGATGAAAGACCTGAGTTTCCGAGAGAAAAAACCAGCTTGCTGTGCCAGAGATCATCTAACTTGGGAACCGATCGAAGAAAGGCTTAGAAAAAAAAGTTTCTCCAGTCAGTGACTAGAGTTGAACTATGTCTATCATGAGGCAGCCAAGATAGACGGTGTAATGAATATCAATTACCACTATGTGTTGGTTTTATTGACTATAAGAGTCTTTGATTCACTAAAAACTTGTGCAATACTTAAAGCATTACGAAACCAACAAGTGGAGGAAAACCATACATCAGAACCATCAAATCACATACACCAATGACATAGCAGCAATTCATTTCAGTGGAAACATTTCTATGTGGAAATACAGAGAGGTATAAGACAAGGTGGCATCTCCAAAATTTTTCACAGCGTGTCGAAGAAATATTCAAACTTCTTGGTTGGGAGGGGAAAGGTTTGAAGATAATGGAAGATATTTTTGCTTTGTAGATGACATAGTTATCTTTAATTCAACTGCGCATGAATTACAGACTTGTATCCATGAACTGCAAATTGCCAGCGAAATGGCTGGCTTAAAGATAAACCTAAAGACTCAAGTTATGTTCAGAAAATAATAATCATGAGGAAATTAAACAAGTTGATCATTACATATTCAGTTTTGATTAGTTAATTTTGATTACTTAATAATACTTTGATAATTGAATTACTTAGACAGTTGATGTGAAGTCATTAGAAACTATATATTTAAGTAATCCAGTCGTTAAGATATTTCATTTGCAGACTTTCTTTGCTTACACTTGGATAAAGGATTAAATCAAGAACAGTTTCTTGGCATCTTTAATTTTATAATAAGGTGATTTTTACTGCTTGTATATGGCTAATATACGATTTCTGCATTACTTCTCCCTTGTTCAGTGTTAGTAGTAGGAGACCTGATCGCTGAGTTCACAAAAAACTCAAACACTTATGTTGCTGTCCCCTCCCCCGGATATATGACTTGCCTAAATTTCATAAACCCAGTTCCTCACTGATACCCATAGTAGATACTACAGATTCTCCCTGGTATAAATTATTCAGTTAGCAAAATTTCTTGTCCTCCCTTACTGGTCATGCCATAACATATATATATATATATAAAACGCTTTCCATTTTAAAAGGTTCTTTTAAAATATAATTGTTAATGATACTGATATCCTAGTGACCTTTGATATCACCTCATTTTTCACTAACATTCCCATAAACGACACCTTATTGCTTTTAAAAGTTTTTTCCCTTGATATTATTGACCTGTTTTCCTTTCTGGTTATTTCTCTTGGAACAAAATTTGTAAAGAAATAGAGGTACCTCTATGGGGTCTCAATCTTTTTTTATGGAAGATTTCAAAAACAATTGCTTCACTCACTACCTCTCAAACCTTCTATCTCATTAAGATATGTACTATTTCGTTTCATGGCCCACATACACACATTGGACACTTGTCTCTGCCAGCTCAATAGTCTTCATCCTAGAATCGAATTTACAATGAAAACCAATAACAGTCTGGATTTTCTAGCCTAGCTAATAATGACGTTTCCTTTTCAGGTATGACTGTAGAATGGATCACACAGGCAGATCTGTTCACAAACTTTCCCATCACCCACCTCTCAAGAATATGGGTCATAAAACGCTAACTCATAGATCTTACAACCTTTGTTACAATGAGACTTCTATTGCTTATATCGAATGACTTCAGTTCCCACAAATTAAAAAAACAATCAATTCATCCCCAATTCATGATCTTTTCTTCAGAAAGATTTTAGTGATGCCATCACCATTCTCTACATCCTGGGCACATCATAAAAATATCCATAATCTTCAGGGCCGGTCTATGAGTATCTGATGCCCCTTGGCAAAGAAAGTTTAGGCACCCCTATGCATTGTCTCGCTATATATATTTTGTCATACACAAGCACACGTACACCTACACATGTGGATATTTTCTTAACTCCCCTAGGCAATTGCCTAGGTTCACCTAATGATAAAACCGGCCCTGATAATCTTACAGAAATGCAATCTTTGAACTACTTTAAAGCTGCACTTAAAACTAGACACTTATCAGCTCCAGTAAAGACAAACTCCCATCCTCTCTCAGTTCCTGGTGTCTATAGAGTATCTTGTTCCTGCAAGTTGCCATGCTAGGAACAGACTGAAAGAACAGCTACCATCCGCATGGAAGAACACAAAAAAAATAGATCTTCAATCATAACTATGGTCATTCTGGCCTTGCAGATCATGCTTTGGATACGGCTCACGGAATCAATTGAAAAATATCTTGATGCTCCATCGCTGTGTATTTAGAAGAGGATGGCTGTTTTTAGAATCGGCTGGTGTTCTTAAAAATAAGCCTAATTTGATTAAACATTGTTGCATAAAACTATCTAGTAATCCCCCCCCCTCCCCGTTCTGTGTCTACCACCTTATCCCTGAAAATTCTAAATCCATCACATTCTCTCCCTATAACCATATCATTTGCTGTTAGCAAAGTCTCACTAATGCCAATAACGTTTAGGGAGGTTGCACAAACTAATTCCAAAAATTCCTCCCTCTTGTTCCTTATACTTCTGGCATCGGTATACAGAAACTGCAGCATCTATTTAAGTCAGCAACCTTTGCTTCCTCAGTTGACTACCCTATTTAATTTTTTTTTTCTTGAGTGATTAGATTCTGCACTTGTTCGAAATTCTCACACTTATTTGCTTCATAGGTGCCTTCACACACAATCGTTTACATCTGTCCTAATTTCTTTAGTTTCCTGACTTTGCGCTTTCACACTACGAATCCATTTAAGTACAGTCCATCAGCATTGTGTAATCTTTACATCCAGCAAATGTTATAAATTTCGAACAAATAAAATTGCAATACGTTTCTGGAAAAAACTTACCAATTTCCTAAGGACATAGTTCACGAATTAATGTACAGTGCTAATAGAAAACAATCGTATCATGCTGACCAAATGATTCTGGAGTTCTTGAGACAAACTGTCCTGCTTCTCCTTCAGAGAAAGGATGAGGCCTTGTTTGTTTTCTGAAGAGGAATTTTGAACAGCAATTTGTACACCTATTGCATCACAAATATGTTCTATAGGGTTGAGATCTAAGGAACTTTCTGGCCACTCGATTCTATTAATATCATCAAACTCCAGAAGTATCTCCATTGCTTGTGTACGACGTCTTGTGGCATTGGCATACATAAAAATGGTTTCTCACCTACAGTACCACGGAGCAACATCAGCCATAGTCCCGTTTTTTCAGCACTTGTAGCTCGGTGCGTCCATTAAGCGTAATGCCGATCCCACGTCATAAACCAAGCAGTGCCGTATATTTCCCTTTGAAGAACATTCTTGAAATGGCAAGCAACAAGAGGAAAGAAGAGGACTTTCACCTGTAAAGAGTATTTTAGATCATTTGTGTCTTGTCTGATTTTATGGGTACAACAACACCACCACCACCACTGAAACCGTGCTCTACAATTAGCTGTGGATAAAGAGACCCAGACTACAGGACTTTGAACGCAAAGGTCTACTTGCTACAGACTTCTTGCCAGAGTTTGTCGAGTCATCAGCATCAACATACCTGTGCTAGAATGGAGCCGACTTACAAACTGATCTGCTATGCGCTGATTACGTTTTGTTGTTATGATCCAAATTTTGTCTTCATGCTCCGTGGTAGACAACCTTTCAGCAAACGTCTGCAACATACTCCATTGGTTCGAAACACTGCCCAAAGCCTAGATTCCACGCTATGTCAGATTCTAAACTCTCTGCAATATCAGTAACTCTGTGACCTTCCCCCTTTCCGATAATTCTTCCTAGCATGGAATCACCTAGATGATGTCTTTGAGACATTACAAGGCATCAAGTTTTTATTTGCAGCTTGATTCCTTCAAACATAATTCGCTTTGTGCAGCCTTTTGCCCTTTTATGCTGTTGAATGTACTCAACAGGATAACCGAGCGCAAAGAGTGCACTCACATGTGGTATTCGAAATTTGAATGTGTATCCGCTTTCTACTCGAAATCGTCAGTTATAAAAACTGACAAGCTGATTCGTCTGAATTTTCGCCTGAAATCTTCAGAAATAGTGTTCGGTCTTAGGTTTTTACCTTAGTATACAGTATATGTATTGAAAATAAATTAGAAAGCAATACACTCCTTTTATCTCTTATGGCGAGGCTTTCAACCCTATTTAGCTTTAGGAGATTGAGTGGGCAGTTCAATTCCCACTGGTAGCAAATCAGAGATAGCTTGCCCATGACTGTCACTAATTATAAGCAGCAGCTGATAAAGAGATGGGGAAAGAAGTGCTGTTATCTCTTGCTACCTAACAATAACAGGATATCTTTGAAGTAATGTGAGTTCTACGGTCAATTTTCTTGAGTTTACAGGACGAAAAATTTGAGTTTCCATATTAAAAACCCGCTGACCCGCGCCAGAGATCCATAACCGTTCGAAGAAAGGCTTAGAAAAAGTTTCTTCAGTCGGCGACTAGACTTGAACTAAAGTCTATCTTCGTGTGGCCTAGTGCAGGTGATGCCAGCGCAACTTCCACTGAGCTATACAGGCCTACAGTATATCTATTACACACAAATTACTAGTTGGGAGTGATGGTGAGAACTAAGCTATTTGAGCAAATCGAAAAATTTACAATAATATTGAATGCATTAATCTTGTGCACGTCTTCTTCTTCTTCTTCATTTCCAGGTTTATTCCAGGCAACTTCCAAATGGCCTTTTCCGGACTTAATTCCATCGTTTTAAAGGTCTTCCTCTGTATCAGGTACCTTTTAAGTAGTAAGTTAGAACTCGTTTAGAATTCTGCTTCTATTCATTCTCAGTAAATGGTCTTTACAATCTTCTCTATAGCAAATAGCTGTTTCATTTAGGGAGTTTGTTAATGATTTCGCTGCTTCTCATTTTATCAATTATTGCGACTCCTTTATTTCTGCACAGAACTTTCATTTGAGATGTTTCAATTCTTCCTTCATCTGCTTTTCTATTGTCCATATCTCAATGCCATTCTTATTCATGTGTGTTTTTGTACATAATTAGATTTGAAAATTATTATTATTATTATTTGACACCTCCAGGGAGTCCAAAGACTCATCGAGGGAGAGTGTGCCAACAGCATCGAACGATTGATCCCCTTCCAACTACTAACCGTGCTCAAACTTAATTATATTTATAATGCCTGTTACTTTTAAAAAGTTTGATAGCTTCGTTTATATATATCAGGTTTATTTTCATATGTCATTGTGCATCTAAAATATTTGAATGTATTTACTTGATCTATTATGTTGCTGTTTATTACTATTTTGCTTCTTATTGGATTAGCACCTTTGAAGGCCGTGACTTAAGTTTGGTGTATTGATATTTCCATATCGTAAATAATCTGATATGTTTTATCATATTATTTAGAGTACATAATAATTTTCATAGTTCGTCTTAGTTTTTTTCCAAGGATTATTTGTTCATCAGCAAAAAGTAGAGTACCTAATCTTGAATCTTCGTTCATTAGTTATCTTCCATTCTTTTATCATTTTATCTAAGAATATATTATATAAAACCAGAGAGAGAGGGTAACCCTGACATGCTCCTCTAGTTATTGGTTTCCAGTTTTATGTTAAATTATTGTACTTCACAGATATTTTATTATCTTGATATATATTAAATAAGGCTCTAAAGAGTTGGTTTAGTATTTCATATTCTTTCAGGATTTCCCGTAGTTTTTTCTGATAATTTTATCAAATGCTTTGGTGTAATCTATAAAAGCTATGTGTATGTCTATGTTCATTTCTCTGTGTTTTTCGATTAGTAATTTCAACATAAATCTGGAGTCTATGCAAGACCTGCCTTTTCTGAATCCATTTTGTTCTATTAATTTTCGGTCTACTATAGGTTAAGTTTATATGCCAAGATTTTTGCATATACTTTATAACAGGTACTAAGTAAGCTGATGCCACGATAATTGTTAGAATCAGATTTGTATCCTTTTTTGTAGATGGGGTAACTATTGATTTTGTTCAATCTTTTGGACATCTGGTGCACATACACATCTTTGTTCAATTAAAAATCGAGTTGAAATCAACTATTAAATTTTATTTCTGAACTTAAAAAATGCTGAATGAATACTAGATAACAAACAACTGGCAAGGAACATTTTTTTTTCTTTTCCCCTCGAGGAAACTGAGTTTCTTTATACCGTGATGAAAATCAAGAAAATAGCCCATTGAATTACACTATTTCAGACAATAATATATATTATTTGGGAATACGGTGTGGCTGAAATTGAGTATACTCTTCATCCCGAATGTCACTTAAAATAATTTATATTATTTTGATTGATATTGATATGAAAATAATTGATATTATTTTAAGCCTTGCCATATTAGTTTCTTTGTTCTGCAGGAAATGTACTATCCAATTTCAATCTTTTTGGTCTTAAATATCTTACACTCTCCACCTTTAAACTGGAAACTAATGTTCTTTTGTCCACTTTTTTATTTGATACATAGCTTTCTCTCTATCTCCAATTCATTTTCGGCAGCTTAGAGCTATGGGCAAATAGCAGGATGTTTCCAATCAACTTGATTGTCAGGCATAATGGTCATGCCTGACATCATTAACATCTAGGTTAAATTAGTGAAGATCTTATGATATTTGCTTTATATTTTATCTTCAAGTTTTATTACTTATTTTTTTAACACCTCTGAAGACAATGACAGATTCAGGCAGTTTTGCTTTGATTTATCAAATTAGTTATTGAGATATAGTTTAGAAATCCTGGTATCTGATCATAATTGCTCAATGTGGCGACATCTGTCGGATAATTGTTTATTGAACGCGAGGCTGACAAGAGGGCGTCATCAATAAAAATGGTGAGGAGTTTGATTTTTTCATATGAAAAAATTAAAATGCGATTTTTGCTGGATATGAAAATTGTAGGGATTAATATACTTAGTAAAACTGATAAAATACATAAAAATATCTTGTCAGAAAAAAAAGAAAGGTTTCGTTTGTTTTTTTTAAGACCATCTATTTAAGTGCCGGAAATATGTCTTCAGATATCAGCGAATTCTGTGAATTTTAATTTTATTCAAACCATTTTTTTTGGTATTCTTGCGGTTACGGTTAATACTTGTTTTTGTAGCAGAATGGTATTTTGATGTAAAGAAAATGTGAATACAATCAAGAAATAGAAGTAATTTGATTATTGCTAGTAACATTTATTTGTAAACAATCCTGCATTAAACTAGGAGTTCTTTAAAAAAAAAAAAAAAACTTTATTGCAGGAGAGGGGATGGTGGAATCACATACGAATGTTAATAGTTGCAGCTTTTGATCTACTGTATAATCAGATTCCATTTCTACGTTTTCATGTGCACACGCATGAAAACGATGCATGAAATGTTTCATGTTTGATTCATAATATACACGTGTTATATATTAGGAAACGAAAGTTTTCTAATATATCACACGTGTTACTACTTCACTTAGTTATTTTGCTTGCACATACTGTTATTATATATCTGCAGGGAAATATATAATTTATATACATTTTTTCCGAAACTGATACTTTTTTTTTTTTCAGTTGCCATCCCATAATTTCAATACTTTGGATTATCAGTGCATCTGATAGTACTGATGCCGATTCAAATAAAAAAAATTATATCAAATGTATGTTGTGCAAGTGATAACAATTCTCTCAACAATGAAGGAAAATAATGTATTAGAATATGCAAGATAATATGTATGAAAAAAAATTCAGCAGTCACTGAACAACTGCAAATGCTGACAAGAAAATTTCAAACATATATGAAAGATGAAATCTCAGAAACATTTCCTTTGGATTAACCCCCAAGAGGGAAAGAGAGAGAGGTAATCTCACCATATCTGGAATTCCCTTTTCTAGCTAACCAATACCGCCTGTTCCAGAACTTAAACATAAAAATTGGTATCTCCACTTGGGCCTGGCTCCCACTGAAGAGACCTCAATAAAGGTCGAAACTAGTCTGGGTGGTGGCCCTTCCCTTAATGCATAACATTATACATATCCGCATGGAGATGTGTTTTGCATTATGGGAGATACTGCGATAGGAGTGTTGGTAGCTTGCTCCACCTTTGCAAGGAGTTGTCCGGTGTTGTATCACTTTACCCCAGTCCTGAAGATACTTTCAGGCGCAAACTTTGTTTGCACACACTTGGATAAAGGATTAAACTAAATTTATTATAAAAACTTAAAAGAGCAGAAAATCAGGCCACTTTAATTTTAAATTCAAAGGACTTAAAATCATAATCTGCTCAGCTGTACATAATTAATATTACAGATGTCACTGATGGCAAGAAAAAGTCATAATAAATCCATATAATAATAAAAGAAAAATTTCTTTAACTATCAAATTCTGCAATGTAAGTAACTACAGCCTCAAAAATCCACAAAATAATACAGACCAATCAGAAGAGCCTGTGTTGCTCAGTAGAAGTGTTTGCGCCCGTCAGCACTAAAACCTCCCAAAGTCAGACTTAAGTGCAAGTTTAGTCGCTGACTAGAGGAACTTTATTTTGCCAGCCTGGTTGGTGAAGTGGTTAATGTATGTGCCCTCCAGCCAAAAGGCTGTAGTTTGAATCCTGCTTGGGCATGGATGTTTGTGATTGTCTGTGAAAATACTAGTGGTGGTGGGTGGCAGATGGCGTTGGTGTAGATGATGGTAGCTGCAGTTCGTTGTAGTTGGTGGATTGAGAGATGGAGAATTGTAGAGTAGGTGCCCTCCCTCGATGAGTCTTTGGACTCCTTGGAGGTGTCACATAATAATAATAATAATAATGTATAGATCTTCTCTGATACTACCTAAGTTTTCACCTCTCACTGGTGAATAAATGATTACAAAGTCCCAATGGCTGAGATTGTTATCCAAGATTATTATATGATAATAATCTTGGATAACAATAAAAAATAATAAAATTTCCACGAAACTCGCATTGAGTTCAGTGGAACTGCTGTCGCCATCCTTTTTTTTTTTTTTTTGACTGCAAACTCATCAAATCTGCTTCTCCTCTTCCTCTTTTATTCCAGCTTCATCTCTTCTTTGGCACAGCTTTCCTTGGATGTGATCCTCATAAACTACAACTTCTAGCTTATCAGGGTAAAATATCAATAGGTTCATTCGTTTTCAAGAGTTCATTCTTTTCCCTAGATTATGGGTTCCACCTTTGGCGTATGGTATTTGATATAATCAGTATTCCACAATCTGTATATCATTTCGGATACTTACTTTTGTACTCTTTCCACTGTATCAGAATCACCACAGAAACAAGGAGACCAGACCCATACACACAGTACTCCAAGTGAAGTCTTATCAAGGACTTGTAAAGAGGCAAAATGATATCCTTATCTTGTTCAGGTTCGTTTCAGCATTGCCATTATTCTCTGAGTTGTATATACAATTTTTGCTATATGACCCTCGAACCTCAACTTCCTGTCCACTAAAACTCCAAGATCCCTAGCCTCATCAGTTTCTTCAAGCATATAATACAACATCATCATCATCAAATTCCTGACATGTACCTTCAAGGGTTGTACAGGATATGATAGTACCACATGAAAACCTTATATCACCACTCACTTCCTATCTACAGTTTTCTTCCAAATCAATCTGTTACCTGTCAAGACTCCAACATTATCAGACCTTATATTTCTGACTCCAACATTATCAGATCTTATATTTCTGTTTTCTAAGGCTTTTTACTGTATCAGTCCACCTATATCTTGGTCTTCCTCTGGGTCTTTTTTCCTGCCAACCTGGCAGAGAACACTTGTTTTTGCTAATCTTTCCTGTCCCATTCTGTTTAAGTGAACATACCACCTGAGATCAGCTCTGACAACATATTCCTGGATGCTAATAATGTCAAGTTCTTTTCTGATATCCTCATTTTTAATATGATATTGCCATTGATGCCATCTGTTCATGCCCCTAATCTTTCTCAGGAACCAAGCTCTCAGATCCATAAGTTAAAATTGGTTTGAACACTGTCTTGTTCAGCCAATTTAGTGTTTTGACTAATTTCTCTCTTATTCCATATAAATTTATTCAGTTGACTTCCTACCATACTAGCTTTGTTGATTTTGTTTTCTATTTCCATATTTAATTTACCATCTTCACTAAAAATTGTGTCTAAGCAACTGAAATGTTTTACTTGTTCTATAGGTTCTCCATTCACAATGCAGTTGATATTTTCAATGCTTCTGCTTATTTTCATTGTCTTTGACTTGTTATTGCTGACCTTCATACCATATTTATTATAGCAGTTATTCAATTTAGTTAGGGAATCTTGCAGACTTGTACTGGATTTATTTAGAAGTATAACATCATATACATAAAGTAAAGAGCTGAGATTAACATTTCTAATTTTGATATCAGGTTTAATACTACTTTCCTTCATAATGTTGATCCATATAGATAAGAATAACAGAAAGGATAATGTCCATACTTGTCTGACACTAGTTTTAACATCAAACCATCTTCCTTTAATTCTAACTGCTGACTTACAAATCAAACAAAGACAAAGTATTGCTTGATATAATCCCCATTGGCACCATAAAACTAGTGTTCTGAATAGCTTTTCTCATGGCATCTTGTTATATGCCTTTTCCAGATCTACAAAACTTAAATACAGATCTTTGTTATATTCCCATGATTTCTCAACTATTTGTTGTAGAGTGAAAATCTACTCCTGACAGATTTTCCTTTATTTGGCCTGAATCCAGCTTGCTCTTCACCTAACTTTCTTTACACAATCATTCTCAACCATTTCTCAAGTATACTTGCATAAATCTTACCAGGAACACTCAGAACAACATTGGATATGTAATCACACCAAACTGCATGACCTTACATTGATTAATATTGAAATGACATCCATTTTCATATGCCCACAGTTCCAGTCTATTCAAATCATTCTGCATATCAGCAGCAGTCCTGATCACTCTATCTATCTTTGCATCATCAGCAAATCGCTGTATGTCACATGTCAAGTCCTTTCTAATCTTATTAATGTATAGATTGAATAACAATGAACCAAGGACTGATCTTCGAGGCATCACTGGTTACTTTGAATCTTGCAGATTCACCCCCCCCACACACACACCATACGACTTTTTAATGTCTGTCAGTCAGCCATCCTCTTATCCATGCCAATAGTTAATAATATAATCCCATATTCTCCAATTTATGCAACAGTATTCATGCTGTATTCTGTCAAAAGCCTTAGCGAAATCCAAAATATCATAGTGTATCCTTTCCCCTTGTCTGAGTGGTAACATTATAGAATGTGAGCAAGTTGCTAAAACATGACCTTTCTTTAGTAAACCCATACTGTTTGTTGCAAAGTAGAGATTCTCTCAACCAATTTCTGAATGTGAGCCCTAACCAACTTTTCCAAAATCTTCACCACCGATCTTGGGATACAGATTTTGATAGTTAGATAATTCAGTCTTTACACCACCCTTGAGCAATGGGATTACCATACATTCTTTTCACAGCTGTGGAATCTTCCCTGTTCTGAGACTCAAATTATATAGCATGGTCAAGGGAATAGCCAGTTCAGCTGAGCACTCTCAGCTGAACTGGCTGAAAAGATAACCCAAAAATTAGAATTCTTTTGGGTTATTTTTAGCTTGCAGAGCCAGTTTTTTTTTTCATACACGGACTACTTAGCTTTCCGTACAACAATTCTGACTCTCCTGGCCTGCTACTTATAATTATCATAACTGTCATGATCCTTATGCATGTGATATTCCTTCCACATGATCTTTTTCTTATGAATCTCTTGCTTAATTAGATTATACATCCATTTCAATTCTACTCTATTTATTCTTTGAACTCTAGGGATACATTCTGATATCACATAATTTAAGTATTTTTTAAACACTTCCCACACGTTGCTGATATCCTTCTCATCCAATAACTGCTACCATGTTACAGAACCTAGCATTTCCCTTAGATGGTTAATTTCCTGCTTGTAGTTCAGAATGTAACCTTTTCTGAATGGAACATTCATAAACTTAGCCACTTCCCAAGTGAGTACTGTATGATCACTGTCACCAACCAGAAGTAGAATAGTTGTGTCTTTAACTGAAACCTCCTCTAACACTATAATCAGATCTAACACTGTTTGGCCACAAGTTCCTTCTGTCACATGCTGCTTGAAGAAGTTGTCTTCTCACATATCAGTAAATTCAGTTTCATTCTTCTCATGCAATTTCATAGTTACCAATCAATGTTCAGATAATTAATGTCCCCCATTATGATTACTCTTTCGCACCCATCATATTTATTTAGTGATGCATTTCTTCTTCACTAGTAACTGATCCACCAGGTCTGTAAGAACATCCCATTATGTAATTGATCTAGTTAGATTCCACCTCACATTCAATTCAGATGGCTTCAAACTCACTGCCACATGAAATACTGTTAGTAGTAGAACTACTATCATAAGTCTCAACTCTAACTGAATTCAAGTCATCTGATATCATTAGCAGCATGCCTCCTCTTCTCTGTCCTTTCTAAAAATACTGTACCCTCTACACTCAATACCAGTTAGTATGTCTAATTCTGATAGCCAGGTCTCACTAATGCCTACAATCTCAGGTCTGAACATATTGATTAGGACAACAACTCTACTCCTTTGTTTCTGATGCTCCTAGCATTCGTGTACAGACAATAAATTACCTGCATGCTCTTTTGTATACAGTTGTCTATGGTCTGCATGACACAGCTCAGCAACTTGCAGATCTCTGTTCTTATCTAGTTTCTTACTTGTACAGACATCATGACCTTTGATGTCCTTGTGCCATAAAAATCATACAAACAATCTTGCTTTAATCCTTTACTCAAGTGTAAACAAATGAAGTTTTTTTTTTGTGGCACCCACTCATGAAAGGTTATTTGTAAAGCTATAGTAGTACATTTTTACCTTAGTTGGCCTTTTATTTATTTTGTATATCACATATTTTACATTTGTTAAATATTTTACATTTAATTTGCATATGAATAACTTCACAACTAGGCTACTTATTTATAGAGGTGAGAGTATTTTAAAAATATGATGATACACCAGTATAATACTTGTGTGTGGAAAGTGTATGGGCTTCTGCATTGATTTAACTTTAGTATCTTCCTAAGTTTAGCTCCCACTGTTAAGACTTCAATAAAGGTTGAAACTGGTCTGGTTTACTTCTAAAGTTTACTTCTAAAGATACTTCATGTGCAAATCTTATTTGCTAACACTTGGGTAAAGGAATTAAACAAGAATATAATTTCTTGTATAGCATAATTTACTTTATAACCAAATGGGAAAAACTTTTTACACTAACTCTGATTCAGATGTTTTTAATTGCATTCACTGCTAATTAACTGATGTGTTAATTAGCAATGTAGTTAAGAAGCTGATAGTTAATGACTTCTTTCTGTATTACTTTCCAGAGTATTGAGCTAAGGGTCATTAGACACTAGTTTGATGGCTATCTTTTCTCCCTTTTAAGGACTGACTGAATTTAGGCTGGCTTCCATGCTGCTGGGTAGATGCTAGATTAGCATTTCTTACACCTTGTATAGGCAATGCAAGTTGGGTGCTAATTTTGGAGTAAAATTCTTTACCACAATTGCTGGATACCATCCAGACCACTGGACTTCTAGTATCAAGGCTATTATATAGTTTTCTGATATCTGTCTGATGAATTAAACATTGTTGACTGTCCATCAGCTACTTACTTATCCATGTCACCAGTTTCACATCCATTCCCATTTGCTCTAGTGCATGCACTTAAGTTTCTTATGGTCAGGTAGTCGTGAAAACACTTTAAATAATAATAAACAATAAAAATAACTGCTCTGTAAATGTATCCTAGAGGACCATATGTATACATTCAGTTATTTGATGATGGTGATGATGTTAGGTGAATTATTGCAGCCAGAATTGTTAAGATTATGGAAGTGGTTCGTTGCTGATGCTGATAACACTAGCTTGGAGTCAGCAGCCTAGTCAATTTTTGTTTTTAATGATGTTTGAAGCCTAATACATTGAAATAAGTTTATGTTCAAATTATAACATTCTATATGTACCTATTTTGTAATCTTTGAAAGAGGCAATATCTATGCCTTGCTCTG
Source organism: Typopeltis vanoorti (assembly GCF_054136105.1). Lineage (NCBI taxonomy): Eukaryota > Metazoa > Arthropoda > Arachnida > Uropygi > Thelyphonidae > Typopeltis > Typopeltis vanoorti. Next base: position 81,727,808 of record NC_143553.1, on the reverse strand, counting down.
CGACCACATTTATATGACATTCTGACTGAGATTTTAGTCATCAGAACAGTTAGAACAATCTGTTCTTAGAAATGCGACATAAATTACTTGATCTAGAGTGCAGGGATATTTAAAGACTTCTGAGAAGTGGCAGCATTTTTCTTCATGCAAAAATGAACAAATGTCAAACAATACACATGCCAGTTAATAAATAATGTATATAGTTCATAGCCATAGAGTGCTCTCAGAAATAAGGTTTTGGAGTATTAATGTAAAGTCACCAGGCTTCTTGTTTGTAATTATTATTGGTAGGATAAGGCTAACCACTAGTTAATGCTTAGCTGTTGAAAGTCTGATTTTACATCATTGGTTACTTTTTATGGAAACAAATTCATCATTCAAGCTAAAGCATTTTATGCATTTTCTTCAATATTCAAATAAATCAAAAGAATTATATCTCTGGGTATAATTTTCAATTTCTCTGTGGTTATTTACTTTGCTACTACAGAGATACAGAGATTTTTCTTTATCATTTATTTTCTGCAGCCATTATTATTATTATTTTCATCTTTAATTTTGGCTTTAGCAATAAACAGGTCACTTTGCTTACAAAATTAATGTTTCCATGCAAATCACTTACAGGTTACAAAAAAGACATTCACCCTGTTCTGTAATCGTTTACTGTATGATTTATGTAAAAATTCTTTGTTAGTTAGTAGTGATTTATTTTTAAAATTGAAATGCACATGATTTGTAGTGTATTGTGTTTAACAGATGTGTGTATAATAAATTATAGTCATTACTAACAAACAGAATCTGAGTTGCAAGAAATTATTTTCATATTTATAATATATTCCATAATGTTCTTTAGATATGTTTAATTTTAATATTTTTCATTTCAGTGTTATTTTATTTATTTATTTATTTTAGGCAGCAACTCTTCGCCCATATTTGACTGCTGTCAGACATACATTGAATGCTGCAATGTGCTTGGAGAATTTTTCTTCACAAGTAGTCGAAAGACATAATAAACCTGAAGTAGAAGTCAGGTAAGCATTATTATTCACACACACACACACACACACACACACACACACACACACACACACACACACACACACACACACACATATATATATAATATATGTATTTAAATTGAATGTTTGTTATTATATACTGGGATTATGCTTTTTTTTTTTAATATTCTCAGTATTAGGAATAATGTTTTTCACATATTTTCCAGCACAAAATAGGAAGATAAATCTTCTTGAATGGCAAGCAATATGAAGTATAGTGATATGAGTAAACATCAAAATGGGGAATTGGACAATGAAATTTATTTGTATATATAATCACGTAGAAGGTTTTTACTAAGAAAGAAATGGAGGAATCTTTTGAAATAAAGAATAAATAAAAGTTTGTCTGTGTTGCAGATCTAAAACAATAGGTTAGCAAATGACTAGCAGACATATAGGAATGTTTGGGAAAAATTTGGAGAAAAGAGCAAACTTAATAATAGTAATGGTAAGTTCCTGCTATATTTCTGTTTAACCATGGACTAATGCCACATTTCATCATAATGATGCACACAAATTCACATGGAGAGAAGAAATAAGAAAAGACTTATTGATGCAGGGGAAATGTTTCAATACCTGGTTAGAGGGGGCCAGAACAAGTGGTCATCCCTGCAAGTTGAATAAAGGTGTAGTTAGTAGAGGGGTGAGGACTAGATTTTTGCTTGGGAAGTTGTGAATGAGTGGAATGGGTTGCCAGAGTCAGTTGTGAATGCTTTGTTAAGGGGTTCAAGTAGAGGTATGATAGATTGTGTGGATAAATTAGATCTCCCGCATTGAGTTTTTGCACTCCGTGCAGGTGCCTGTGCAATAATAATAATAATAAATGATCTGCTCTCACCGACTTCCAATTCTATACATAGCTTTACCGATGACATTACTCCATTCCTCCTTTTCATTTGAAAAAAAATCTTGTTGTGCTCAAGTATTAGAATCCTAAAGATTCACTACGTCCAGTGGCCTGAACCCTGATCTAGCTAATCCCAATGTGGTTTGGACAACCTTGTAGACTTCGGTGCCACCAAAGCTTAGTCCTGTCTGATTTCTCATAAGAAAGAGCTCATATCCCTTCCCCTTACCTTCTGTAAAACTGAGATATCCAAACATGATCAGATTTTTCTTCTTGGACTGACCTATATCTGATCTTTCCTGGCACAACCATATTTCAACTATAGCTTCTACAGCTGCTAAAAAACTTGGTCTACTTTATCACACAAGACACTGTTTCATGCTTTCACAGCTGCTTATTGTATACAAATCCCAAATCTGTCCAACCTTGGAATATTGCTCCCATATTTGGGGTGGTGGTGCACCAAAATCCTCTCTAAGATTGCTCGATTCTATCCACAAGAAGGCAATCCTTCTAATTAATGACCCCCATATCTTTTCATATCCACTTCAGTTCCTCTGAACTGAATGCTGAATGTCTATGAGATGTTCAGTTTCTGCTTTTTGTGTGTCTTCTACAGATATTTTCATGGACATTGCCCCTCTGAATTGGCCACTATTATTCCTCCACTCTCCTCCAAAATCATTAAAACAACAGCCACTGTAACCAACATCCTTTTATAGCTCATCTTGAAATTCACTGAACCAACTTCACTGCCTCTTTCATTCCATCTACTTGTGTTTTTTTGGAATAATCTTTCCCACTCTGCTTTCTCTAAATATTATAAACTTTAGCTTTTCAAGTAAAATGTGAACAGATTCCTCCTTTCTTTTATTCCTCTTGCCCACACATGGCACTGATGTGTTACAGGTCTTGTGACCTTTATTGTGTGGATCAGATATTAAAAAAAATTAATTAAATAAATAAAATAAAAAATATCTGCTATTGGGATGGAAATGTAAAGACAGGAAACCATCCATCATGATGTAGTGAATAACCAGAGAGGAAACTGATTATCATATTGTGGAACTTAAACCATAAGATAATAACATGAGAATTATGCATGGACAAGACCTGATTGCCCTGGAAATATCATAAGCAAAGGCATCTGCTTCCCTGGAACTTTTGGCTTTTGTCGTTTTTTTTCCCTTGACTGTCTTTGCCACAGTTATTGGAAAACCAAAGATATTGGACAAGAATTTTGAATAGAGTATGGAATAAAGGGCTTTATGGATAGATGATGATTTCTGGAATCTATCAGATGAAGTACTTGAATCATGAGAGTGGAAATGGAAACAGTAATCTCAAAATAAAAAGAAATACAGGTCTTAGAGGTCCCACTTGCCATTGTTATAATGCTCAAATATGAAGCATTTTCTTAACCTTAACAGGTATGGCTATATTAATTTACAAAAAAATTTGGGAGACTTATCTTAAGATCAACTCCTAAGCAACTGTAATACTTATTTTTTACAACATTAGAACATGCCAAGTTAGGCCTTTGGATCTTTTGTCCATTACAATTTAAATTGTTTCGCTTACTCATTGTTGCTTGTAAACTGTAACATGTTGTTTGTTCTAAAGATGCTGGTTTGAAATCCAGTGAAATATAAGCCAGTTAATAAAGAGCTTTTTATAATTTAGTTTGTTTGGTATAATACTGTTATGAATGGAGATATAAAAGTTTTTAGTGGGTGTATTACATAATTCAAAAAGATTAGTCAGAAGGTTGAATTCCCGATGATTGGAGTAGGGCTCTCATAGTTCCTATCTTTCAAAAGGGGAATAAGAGTGAATATAAGAATTACAAAAGAATTTCACTGAGTGTTCTAGATGAGATTTGTGCAAGCATACTTGAAACGAGAAAGGAGAAGAACAAGCTGTGTTTATGCCAAATAGGTAGTAGATGGCCTAGTAGGTGGTAATTTCCTTCATTGCCTGGCTTATTGGAGGTCTGAGGTGGCATATACCATGTTTGGTCTCCAGAACAGAAATTCTGGTTTCTGTGCCTTCCTCTTCTCCATGCACCCTTCAAGGCCATTACATAATAAATTTAGTTTAATCCTTTATCCAAGTGTGAGCAAACAAAGTTTGCGCCTGAAAGTATCTTCAGGACTGGGGTAAGGTGATACAACACCAGGGCAACTCGTTGCAAAGGTGGAGCAAGCTACCAGGTAGCTTGCTCCACCTTTGCAACGAGTTGCCCTGGTGTTGTATCACCTTACCCCAGTCCTGAAGATACTTTCAGGCGCAAACTTTGTTTGCTCACACTTGGATAAAGGATTAAACTAAATTTATTATACTCTAACCAAGTGAAAAATAAACTTTCAACATCAAAGGCCATTACAAACATATTCAAAGATCCATAGCCTCCTCCATTTCTGATGATACATCAGTTTAAATGGTGGTGCTGTAGACTGGCAGCCAGTCAGGAGACTTCCCACTCAATTTGTGCACAATTGCATTGTTTAGACTCCCTCTCCAGGTTGTGCGTATGTACTACCAGGTAGAGAGTGAGTCCGAGTAGTGGTATGTGTGTGTGTGTATGGGGAAGAGGGCACTGTTAAGGCTAATTCATGGCATGGAGACTGGTTGCTCTCTGTATGGGTGTCATGTCCAAGAGTATCTTCTCTTACTTCACATTCCCATGATATCATTCCATCTAATCATGATTGAACTTATGGAGACTCTTACAAACCATGACAGTGACACTGCAACAAAAGTAAGTCTTCCTTATAAACTAATTCTCTCAAGAAAGTCTGGTAACATTTAGTCTCAACATACAAGCCAAGTCAGGATCTCTATACTAAAAAATCACTTTCACATCCATGGCATTAACACAAACAGAAATGGCATTCACGATCACTTACAGTTTTCTAGACCAGACATCTTATTTCTGACAGAAATCAAAATTACAGCTGCATCTACTACTATCCATCTCCAATGCCCAAACTACACACTTCACGATTTTTTTTTGCCACAAAGTCCCTAACCCCTCAAAAGCGATCTCAGCTCCCTACCCTTACCCTCAGTAATACACTAATACAAATCACCAGACAAGATTGGATCTCTTTACTTGAACCAATGGTTACCTCCAGTCTCTCCTGGAATAAACACATCACATTGATAGTCTACTCAGCATCCAAAAAACTGGACACTTTTTCATTCAGGATGCTGTTTTACACCCAACCAATTCTTAACTATATACATACAATCTCAAATATGCCCTGCTTAGAATACTGCTCACGTGTTTGGAGTGGTGCACCTAAAACTTTCCTCAAAATCCTTGATGCTGTCCAGAGGCAAGCAATTAGGCTCATAGATGACCCTCCCCTCCCTCTCTTACAGATTCATTCCACCCTCTGTCTCACAGAGGTGGTGTTTCAGCATTTGTCTATTCTAAAGGCATGATCACTGCTTCAGTGACTTGGCAACCATTATTCCTATTGTGCCTGTTAATACAAGACCAGCAGCATCCCAACACCTCTTTACTATGCAACTGCAAACACACCAAACCTATTTCTCCTCTTCCTATTTTATTCCATCTGCCTCTGTCCTCTGGAACAGCCTTCCTCATGAAGTACAGGTAACCCTTGTATAACGCGGTTTCGATATAACACGGTCTACAAACTGTAGTAACCCTTTATCTTTTCATATCTTTTTCACCGTGCGACTTAAAAATAAAATTTTATCTTCATTAAATATTTGTCTACCTGTATTGCACATATAGTCATAAGCATCGAATTTATATTAGGTGAAATACTCTTTAGCAAACATGCATTTTTTTTTTTTTGTTTTTTGTTGTCGTTGTTGTTGCAGTTTTAGTAACCATTCTATAGGCATGATCACTGCTTCAGTGACTTGGCAACCATTATTCCTGTTTGTAGAGTCAATTGTTTATCGTATAAAGTGTTTATTATTGTGCATGTAGTTATAAGTAGAGAATTTATATTAGTGGAAATACCCTTTGGCACGCATGCACGTCAGTTGTTTAGCATATAAAGTGTTTATTATTGAAATTTGTCTTTGAAAATGAAGAGTTTTCTGCTAGGAAAGCCCATTAAAAATCATAAGTGTGCTAATCTCAAGCTGAGCACTTTATTTTTTAGTGAGTTACATAATTAATATGTAATGCTTTTTTTATGTAAAAAATTATTTTTATAGTAATGGTCACTAAAACTGCAACAAAAGGGAAAAAAAAACAACATTGAAAAGAAAATTCATTTTTCTTGAAGAAAAAATTAAAATCTTTGATTGGTTGGAAAATAGAGAAAAACTAGGAATTATTGCAGGGATTTTGAATTTATATGAATCAACAATTTGAGCAAAATGAACATAAAATCCGAGAAAGTTTTATTGCTGGGTAAGTGCAAAGCGCATTGCTCGTACGCGATATTCTAATGGAAAAAATGGAGAAATCTTTAATGATTTGGATAGAACATTGCACTCAAAAGAAAATTCCTTTGGAAGGTAATCTTATTAAACAAAACATTTCATTTTAGAAATTATGGACTTTACAGCCGTGTTATATTTATAACTCTTTTAATTAAAATTAAAATAACTCTTTTAATTTCCGATGTGGAAGGCACATATCCTACCCATGGAACCTTTCTCTCTAAGAGTTAACTATAAACAGGACTGTAGATAATCCAGAATTCTAAATCTTAAATAACAATTGTAATGTTAAAAATAGGACATTATTGTTACTGAAAGAAGACTACAGGTATCCCTTGATTAATGCGATTAATTAATCCCTCGATGTTACCGCGTATATTAAAATCACATTAATCAAATATAATAATCAATGGTAAAAATTACAATTCATCCATGATTGGTTACTGTATTAATAATTCGTTTTATATGGTACTCTTTTAGGAAAGATAAAAAATGAATGCAGTGTAAATGCTTGTACCTACGTTAGTTATTGCAATTTTTTTATCAAAAAAGTTATCAAGAGCAGTAGGTAATATTTATTACCCTACTAGTTTCATCGATTTTTGCTATTGGCATCATCAGGGATACAATTGGTAAGCGATATGAAGGTAACAGACTAGGTTTTAACTGACAGTTCTAATTCATACAAAATTAGTACAGTGTGAGACAATGCGCGTGTCTCGGGAACAGGATTTATTTGTTGCAGGACATAATGAAATTGGCGTGAAAGTTCATTTCTTTGATGTTTGGTGATCTAATTAAAGTTTTCCAAATTTCCGGTAGGATTAGACTGTGATTCTTATTTATGTTTCCTGTTGAACGGCTACCATAGCAGCCTCCTTGAAGGTTCTGGAATGGTAGTTCTCTTCTATATAGGGCATATGACTCTTATCCCACTCAATAAGATGGTTGGTGGAGGCAAAGTGGGAAGAAAGGCCTGAGATATCTTGTCTGTTGTTTCTAACATAGCCTGTGTGCTCCTTCTGTCTTGTTTCGAAGTGTCTAGAAGTCTGACCAATGTAATTAACACCAAGAAACAAGGTATATTATATACTCCAGACTACTTGAAGAATGGTGAGAGTCTTTCAGTGATCTTAAAAATTTCCTGAGTAGTATTGACTGGATTGAATGCTACTCTAATATTGTGTGGTTTTAGAAGGATAGCTAATTTTTTTGGAAATGCTGCTGACAAATGGAATAGTTATAGTACTGATGTATTGGGTGTCATCACGTTGTCTTTGTGGTATATCCGAAAAGAGAATCTTGTTGCAGAGTCTTTTTGGATAACCATTTAAGGATAGCGCTCTGGATATTGTAGTTAATTCTTCTTGTAAGTCATCTTGATCGGTGGTGTACTGGATAGCTCTTTTCTTAAGCATATGGATAATGCTAAGTTTCTGGGATATATGATGTGACGAGTTGAAATGGAGGTAACATCCAGTATTCGTAAGTTTTCTATACACAGACAGGTTGATACTGTTATTGGTTTGTTTCTTTATTAGGATGTCTAGGAATGGAAGTTTTTCATCTTTTTCAATTTCTAATGTGAATTTGATGGTATGGTGGAAACTATTGATTTGGTTGAGATAATCCATTAGTTCTTCTTTTGTCTGATTCCAAATGATAAAGATGTCATCTACATATCTGTACCAAGTTTTAGGTTTTTTGAGATAAGATTTTATCTTCTAGGTCTTCCATGAATAAGTCAGCACAAGAAGGAGAGAGGGGGCTACCCATGGCTAATTCGGTAAGTTGTTTGTAGACGGTTTTTTGCCAACCGAAATAGTTCGAAGTTAAACAATGATTGAACAACGTAGTGATGTTTCTTGGGAACAAGTTGTCTAAGATGTTGATGACTTCTACAACTGGAATGTTTGTAAACAGAGATGTGACGTCAAGGGTTGCTAGTATATCATCTTCAGAGATAGGGATGTTTTTTAATTTTTCAATAAAATGTTGTGAGTTTTTGATATAAGTATCCGAGTTGTGAATGTGTTGTTGTTGTAGAATCTTGGCTAGATATTTAGACAGTTGGTAAGTTGGAGAATAGATTCCATCAACTATTGGACGTAATGGTGTACCTTCTTTATATATTTTAGGAACACCTACAATCTTGGAGTCAACGGGTGCATGGATTTTAGCTTTCTTATCAAGTCTACAGACCAGTTTGTCATTCAACGTAATAGTCATTCCATGTCTCGCAACAAATAAATCATGTTTCTGAAACACACGCATCGTCTCACACTGTACTAATTTTGTATGAATTAGAACTGTCAGTTAAAACCTAGTCTGTTACCTTCATATCGCTTACCAATTGTATCCCTGAAGATGCTGATAGCAAAAATCGGTGAAACTAGTAGGGTAATAAATATTACCTACTTAACTAACATTCCTAAAATGTGTTATAGTTTCTTACACAAGTAGTCAAGAAAGAAAATTACAGTTTTAGTTTTTTTCCTATCAGAATAAATTCTAAGATAATAAGCAAAAACTCTCTCAACCTCGGCAAACAAGCATTCTTTGATTAACATCTGGATGCATATCCATTACTTGCTGCTTAAGTGATTCTAAACTGCAAAATATTCCATCCAGTTTGGTTATCTCCTTTGGAACCTCATCTTCACATTCCATTTGTTTGTTGTCTTCATATGCGCATTGTTGTTCAATTTCAAGAAGATTGTTGTCACTGAAATGTTTTGAATTTGAATCCAATAATTCTTTAACATCTTCAACAACACCATCAGAACCAAAGTCTTCCAATTGCAACGATTTCTTTAACCACGTTGTTCACAGGATTTTGAAAACCACCTAAGTCATTAGCACATTCTGGCAAAAGGTTTTTCCAAACAGCCTTCATGCAGTTAGAAGACACTTGTTGCCATGAGTCATGAATGTTTCAATTGCGTGTTTAATGAGAAAAACTTCATTTTCTTTCATTATTGTTTCTACTGCCTTTGAGAATTTCTTTTTAAGAAAATAGGCTTTGAAAGTTGCCATGACACCCATGTCCGTGGGTTGTATCGATAATGTTGTATTTGGTGGAATTTTGGTACATTTAAAGGTGCGTTAATTACAACTCTTGCCGCATATATAAAGGGATTTTTTTTTTTTTAAATAACGAAACCTGTGTTGCGATCGTAATTAAAAGAAACACACACATTAACCACAGTGAAAATTATTTAATTGTAAATATTTCATCCTAAGTATCTTAGGACATAATCAGTACAGTGGTTTAAAATAATAATAGGAATAACATACATACATATGTTATTCGTATCATTATTTTAAACCACTGTACTGATGATGTCCTAAGATACTTAGGATGAAATATTTACAATTAAATAAGTTTCACTGTGGTTACTACGTGTGTTTCTTTTAATTATATAAAGGGATTTTGAAAGTTTATTTTTCACTTGGTTAGAGTATAATAAAATTAGTTTAATCCTTTATCCAAGTGTGAGCAAACAAAGTTTGCGCAAGTCGGTAGTGGCCCTTCTCTTAATGCATAACATTAGACATATCCGCAAGGAGATGTGTTTTGCATTATAGGAGATACTGAGATAGGAGTGTTGGTAGCTTGCTCCACCTTTGCAACGAGTTGCCCTGGTGGTCTACCACCTTACCCCAGTCCTGAAGATACTTTCAGGCGAAAACTTTGTTTGCTCACACTTGGATAAAGGATTAAACTAATTTTATTATTATACTACTGGACCTTGCCAAGGCTTTTGATAGGATACCACATGGAACCCTAATCAGTAAACTGGAGCAGATGGGGATAGATATAGGGTTGGTGAGATGGATAGGAGGGTGGTTGAAGGAGAGATACCAGAAAGTGGTTTATTCAGGAGTGGAGTCTAAAAGACAGCTTGTGACTAGTGGAGTGCTGCAGGGCTCTGTTCTTGGACCACTGCTTTTCAATTTGTTCATCAATGATATAGGAAAGGATTTGAGAGGAAGTGTTCACTTGTTTGCTGATGATGCAAAGTTGGGTAGAGCAATTATGAGTGCACAGGATGTCAAAATTTTACAGGATGATTTGGATAGTTTGGAGGACTGGACTAGGAAAAATGGATGTCAATTTAATGTGGCAAAGTGTAAGGTTATGCATTTTGGGGTGAAGAGAATAGCAGCAGTATATCGCATTGGTGGAACCGTACTCCAGAAGATTGATGAGGCCAGGGATATGGGAGTGTTGGTGGATAGGGAATTGAAGTTTAGGGGGCACATTGCAAAAGTGACTAAAACAGCTCACCAAATCACTTGGCTTCTGAAAAATACTTTAAAATGCAGAGACAAACAAGTTGTTGTTCCTCTGTATCGAGCCTTGATAAGACCCCATCTGGACTACTGTGCCCAGTTATGCGCACCAGGGTTTCTTCGTGATGGGGAGGAAGTGGAGAGGATCCAGAGACAAGTGACCAAGATGATAGCAGGTCTGTGGAATGAACCTTATGAGAATAGGTTGAAGATTTGTGGGTTGCAGAAATTGGTCGATAGGCGAAGGAGGGGTGATATGATTCAGACATTCAAATTACTGAAGGGTTTCTATAAGATTGATCCAGAAGATATTTTTGAAAATATGACTGGTGGTGGGAGGACTAGGGGACATCCATGGAAGCTGGGCAAGAGCGTGGTTGACAAAGGTGTTAGAGCTAGGTTTTTTACTTGGAGAGTGGGGAATGAGTGGAATAAGCTTCCAGAGTCTGTTGTGGGTGCTACGACCGTGAATGAGTTCAAGGCAAGGTATGATAGATACTGTGCGAATGTCGAATAGTTGTTCTTGACATGATGTTAGGGCCTCCCTCGATGAGTCTGTCGACTCCTTGGAGTTGCCTGGAACAATAATAATAATAATAATAATAAAAACACAAGGCTAATCTTCTTGAATGGCAGGCAGTCTCAAGTAGAGTGATGTGGGCAAATATCAGAATGGGAAATTGGATAGTGAGACTTATTTGTGCCTATGGTCTCACAGAAGGTTCTACTAAGGTAGAAGTGGAGGAATTTTTTGATGCTTTATAAAAAGCAACTGACACAATGAAAAAGGAAAAGTTGGTCCTTGTTGGGGATCTAAATAGCAGAGTAGGAAATGATTGTCAGACATACAAAAATATTTATTTTGGGAAAATTTGGAGAAAAGAGCAAAGCCAATAATAATGGCAAATACCTGTTGGATTTCTGCTCAGGTCATGGACTGGTTATTACTAACACCATGTTCCAACATAAAAATGTGCAAAAATTCACATGGAGAGAAGAGGCAAGGAATAAGAAAAGTCTCATTGACTATGTTATTGTTGATAGTGATGTTTTTCCCTGGTGCAGGACACCAGAGTATACAGAGGATTTGAAATTGGAAGCGATCACTATTTAGTCTTGAGCAGGATAAAATTGAATTTCATATTGAAAAGAATAACATATAAGAAAGTCTTAAAGCAAATAAAAGTCGAGCAACTCTCAGATGTGAACTGTAGACTAAAATACACAAAGATTATTGAAGAAAAAATGAAGCAGTTTGAGAGCAAGAATCATAGCTTGAAGATTCAGTGGCAAACCTTGAAGAAAACCTTGATTGATTCTGCCGCCAGAGAGGCATGTGGTGAGGTTGTCTGCAAGGATAGAAAAATCAGAACTCCATGGTGAACACAGGAAGTTAAAGAGGCAGCAAAGGAAAAGAAGAAAGCATATCAAAAGTTCCTGGCAAATAAGTCAGCTTGTGCTCTTAGAGAATACAGAAACAAATGTAAGAAAGCTAAACACTGTGTAAAACTAGCTAAACAAAAGTCATGGGAGGATTTTGGCAAGAACATAGAAAATAAATATCAAGAAGGTGGTAAGATATTCTGGAGGTTGTTGAAGAAGCTTTAAAATGAAGGAAAGAGTGCTGTAAAAGGAGTTAGAGATGATAAAGATTACATGAAAACAGAAGAAAAACATATCCTTGAAGTATGGAGTAATTACTTTGAAAAACTGCTAAATGAAACAAGCAGTGATGACAGCACAGTGGTAAAAAAACAGTGACCAGGCATACAGTCAGGAATACATATCCATACTTGAAGTAGAAAAAGCCATCAAAGTCTTGAAATGTGGAAAGGCAGCAGGAGTAGATGATATTCGACCAGAAATGCTGAAGTATGGTGGTATAAAAGTCTTACAGTGGCTGCACTGCATAGTTCAGAATGCCTGGACAGAGGGACGAATTCCTGATGATTGGAGTAGAGCTCTAATAGTACCCATATATAAAAAGGGAAATAAAACTGAATGTGATAATTACAGAGGTATTTCCCTACTGAATGTTCCTGGCAAGATCTAAAAAATAAAAAAAAATAAAAATCTATGTAAGCATACTTGAGAAACGGTTGAGAAGAATTGTGAAAGAAAAGCTTGGCGAAGAACAAGCTGGATTCAAGCCAAATAGAGACTTTCAGGATCAGATCTTCACTTCACGACAACAAATAGTTGAGAAAGCATTTGAATATAACAAAGATCTGTATTTAAGTTTTGTCAATCTGGAAAAGGCATATGATAAGGTGCCAAGAGAGAAGCTATTCAATACGCTACCGTTATATGGTATCAATGGGGCATTATATCAAGCAATACTTAGTCTTTATTTGAGTTGTAAGTCAGCAGTTAGAATTGAAGGAAGTACAAGAAGATGGTTTAATGTTAAATCTGGTGTGAGACAAGGATGTACGTTATCCCCTCTGTTATTCATTATCTATATGAATCACATTATGACGGAAAGCGGTATTAAACCTGATATCAAATTGGAGATGTTAATGTCAGCTCATTGCTTTATGCAGACGATGTTATACTTCTAAATAAATCCGCTACAAGTTTGCAAGATTCCCTGACTAAATTGAATAACTTTTGTAATAGATATGGTATGAAAGGTGAGCATTAAAAAGACAAAGACAATGAAAATAGGTAGAATTGTTGAAAATGCCAACTGTGTTGTGAACGGGGAATCTGTGGAACAAGTAAAACATTTCAGCTACTTAGGCATGATTTTTAGTGAAGATTTGGTAAATTAAATATGGAAATAGAACAACAGAATCAACAATGCTGGTATGGTAGGAAGTCAATTGAATAAATTCATATGGAATAAGAGAGAAATTAGTCAGAACACTAAATTAGCTGTATACAAGACAGTGTTCACACCAGTTTTAACTTATTGATCTGAGAGCTGGGTCAGAAGTAAAACACTTGACCAAAGACTAGAGACTGCAGATATGAGAGTTCTGAGAAAGATTAGAAGCGTGAACAGATGGCATCAATGGCAATATCATATTAAAACCGAGGATATTAGGAAAGAACTTGACATTGTCAGCATCCAGGAATGTGTTAGCGGAGCTAATCTCAGGTGGTATGGTCACTTAAACAGAATGGGCGAGGAAAGATTAGCAAAACAAGTATTCTCTGCCAGGTTGGCAGGAAAACGACTCAGCAGTAGACCAAGATATAGGTGGATTGACATGGTACAAAGTGCCTTAGATGATAGAAATATAAGATCTGATAATGTTGGAGTCTTGACAAGTAACAGACTGATTTGGAGGAAAATTGTAGATGTGAAGTTTGTAATGATGTAAATTTTTCATGTAGTACTATCATATCCTGTACACCCCTTGAGGGTGCATGTCAGGAATTTGATGATGATGAAGTATTTGAATTCCGTAACTTGTTCTATTATTTTATTATTAAGCATAATTTTGACATTTTGAATGGTGTTTCCACATATTACCATATCTTTTGTTTTTGTTTCAGATATTTTCATTTAAAATTTTTTTGCTATTTCATTTAGATAGTTGTTGCAATTTGGAGTTTATCTTCTGAATTTGAAATTAGTACTTGATCATCTGCATAAAGTATTGTATTTAGCTGTTTATTATTTGTTAGTTTAATTCTATCTTGGACAGTTGTTTTCCATTCTTTTAGGATTCTGTTTATATAAGTGTTGAATAGGATTTGGGGATAAACCGCAACCTCGTCTTACTCCTTTATTTATAGTTATTGGTTCTGATAATGTTCCATCTTCAAATGCGAATTTTTGTTTCTCTGTATAGACTTTTTATTGCTTTAATTAATTTAGGTAATTTATTGTCCTGTAATTCAGTAGAGTTATTCTTTCAAATTCATTCTTTCTTTTACTTGCAGCATAACGATAGAATTCTTTTAGGTTATCTTTAACTTACCATATAGTTTTGGCCTGCTGCTTATAATTATCATAACTGACATCATCCTTATGCATATGATATTCTTTCCACATGATCTTTTTCTTATGAATCTCTTGCTTAATTAGATTATACATACATTTCAATTCTACTCTATTTATTATAAAAAACTTTAGTTTAATATAATCCAAAATGAACACTCTATGTTTCGACCTTCATATCAAGGTCATCATCACCTCTGGTGAGAAAACAAAAACCTTTACTACATCAAAGCTAGAGTCCTATTATTATTATCTATTAGGTTACAAAATTAAATTGGGCTGGAGAGCAACATAATAATAATAGGACTCTAGCTTTGATGTAGTTTTTTTCTCACCAGAGGTCAGACCAATAATTGTTGTAATGGTTGGTCAGTAACTTTAGCAAACCATGTAGATTGTAGTGCAGCTTGTTTCTTTGTATATATGTGTATGCTCCAGATGATGATCTTGATATGAAGATAGGAATGTCGAATGTTCATTTTGGTTTATATTAAACTAAAGTTTTATTCTGATACGGTAGTTGTCTCCATAATTTTTTTTTATAATGTATTCTGATCACCGTGTAAGCACGAAAGAAAGGATACTCTATTTATTCTTTGAACTCTAGGGACACATTCTGATATCACATCATTTAAGTATTTTATAAACACTTCCCATACACTGTCAATCCTACCTATCCTATAACTGATGCCATGTTACAGAACCTAGCATATCTGTCAGGTGGTCATAATTTCCCTGCTTTGTAGTTCATCATGTAACCTTTTCTGAACGGAACATTCATAAAGTTAGCCACTTAACAGGCGAGTACCGCATGATTATTGTCACCAACCGGAGTCAGAATAGTTACATCTTTAACTGAAACCTCGTCTGACACTATAATCTGATCTAACACCCTTTGTCCACAAGTTCCTTCTGTCACATGCTGCTTGAGGAAATTGTCTTGTAACAGCTAAATAAATTCAGTTTCATTCTTCTCATGCAATTTCATAGTTACCCAATCAATGTTCAGATAATTAAAGTCCCTCATTATGATTACTCTTCTTGCACCTATCGTATTTATTTGGTGATGCATTTCTTTGTCGCCAGCAGCTGATCCATGAGGTTGTCACAGTATCCCCCCCCCCCCGATCCATGGGGGGGGGGTACGTGCCAAGACCTCCAGTGGATACCTGAAACCGCAGATAGTACCAAACCCTATATATACTGGTTTTTTTCCCTATACATATGTACTTATGATAAAGTTTAATTTATAAATTAGACCCAGTAAGCGATTAACAACAATAAGTAAGAATAAAATTGAACAGTTGTAACAATATACTGTAATAAAAGTTTATATGAATGGAATCTTAGCAACCTCATCATATGTTTGTTTTGTTTCCTTATGAAGTCGAGAACTTCCACCTTTCACTTAAAGGAAGCACTTTACTGCTTCTCTTTGGCATATCCAAATTGTCAGCATTCTTGTGCTTTGGGGTCATTATTAAGTAAAATAAAGGTTACTTGAACACAAGCGCTGTGATAGTTGATCTGATAACGGAGATGGCTACCATGTGACTAATGGGTATGTAGCGTATACTGTACAGTGTGGATGCACTGGACAAAGGGATTTACATCCTTGACAGGACAGTGTGAGATTTCATCAGACTATTCAGAACGGCATGCAATTTAAAACTTATGAATTGTTTATTTCTGGAATTTTTCATTGAATATTTTTAAACTGGATTTGACCTTGGGTAACTGAAACTATGGAAAGCGAACCCATGGATAAGGGGAGGGACTACAGTATGTATTTAATTTTGTTAGACTCCACTTCACATCAGATGGCTTCAAACTCACTGCCACATAAAAAAACTGTTACTAGTATTGCAGTCATACGTCTCAACTCTGACTGGATTCAGGTCATCTAATATCATTAGCAGCATGCCCCTCCTCTCCTATCTGTCCTTCCTAAAAATACTGTACCCCTTTGCACTCTATCCCAGTTAGTACATCTGTTTCTGATAGCTGGGTATCACTAATGCCTATAATATGAGATCCCAATATATTAACAAAGGCAACAAACTCTACTTTGTTTCTGATACTCCTAGCATTCGTGTACAGACATAAATAAATTACTTGTATACTCTTTTGTATACACTTGTCTGTGGCCTGCATGACATAGTTCAACAAATTGCAGATCTCTGTTCTTATCTGGTTCCTTACTTATGCAGAAATCATTATACATGCTTGATAGGTCAGAAATGGATGAAAACAGAATCGTTCTCTCTTCATAATCATTCCCATCATTAACACAGTTATCTAACATTGTTGCTCTTTTCACAGATTCTTGTGATCACTACCCAGACCGGTTTCAACCTTTATTGAGGTTTCATCTGTGGGAGCCAGACCCAGAGGTGATACCAAGGTTGAAGTAATGCAGAAGTCATATTTTCATATACGAGTTACCAAAAGGTGTCACACCTTATTATTATAATACTCTGGATTAGAGATAGCTGGTTGTTGAAACTTTTTCCACTTGGTTATACTATAAATTAAAGATACCAAGATATTAATACTTGGTTTAATCCTTTATCCAAGTGTAAACAAACAAAGTTTTCGCCTGAAGTATTTTCAGGACTGGGATTCATCTAGGATACTTAGTCTTACTAGGAGAGCTAACAAAACTCTAAAAAAAAAAGGTTTCTTACCCATATCTGGTACAACGTGAACAGTAGTTTTTCAAAGAATAGGCCTTTATAAATGACTTAGTGATTCTAGATAAATTTGTGGGGCAATTCCTAGCAATGTATTTCTTTTCCTAAACATCTAATAACATGTACATTTTTTTTTTCTTTCACCTTAATTTCTTCCTGCAAATGATCCTTTACCTTTAAACTTTTGATTCTTTATTGTATATAAGTATATAAAGAAGTGAGACTAAATATTCAGAATAGAATTTGAAATTTCATCTTCTGTTTTAGTAAAAGCTAGACCATTATCGTTTTTTTTTTCTAGAGCATTTTTAAGCTTTTCAACCTGTTCATTAAAAATATTTTTCTATGAAATTTTATTATTAAGCATAGTCTGAGGAAACCTTTCTGATTTAGTCAGTTTTCTTCATTAGTTTAAGAGTTATTCATGTCTTCAATAACTTGAACAGACCTTGGTGAATTAGGTTACTCAGACTTTGAATTAACTATTCTTTCATTTGAACAGCTTGCAATCCTTTTTCAATACTAATAGCACCAGGTTTATAAACAGCCCTTTTCGGTTCAGATTTCAAACCATTTCTAAACTGAAAGAAAAGTGTTCTCTCAACGTGCTCAAAATTAATTTCATCAGTCCTGAAACTGTATAATAGATTTGTCAGTTTATCATAATATTTTATTTTATAAACTAAAATTATGTTTGATAACTCAGTCTTCTTAATTATTTCTTTGAATTATCTTAGCAATTTTATTCTAATCCTGTTGTCAACTGCACCATTGTAAAAAAATCATATGTATACACAGTGTGCCCATTAAGTAATGAGACAACAATTATTATATCAAAACAGAGAGCTATATTTGGAATTGTAAATTACACAGATTCAAAATGATCTCCCTCCAACTCCACGTAACGTTTTACATCTTGTACAGGTGTTTGAAGGCATGGAAAGTCCTGAATGGGAACCTCCTTCAGTGTCGGGGGGTCACACGTTGGATGTCCTCAATGTCGCTGAAGGCCACCCTTTCAAGGCTCGCCTCATCTTTGTTTGGGAAGTGGAAAAGTTGCAGGAGCTAAAGCTAGCAAATAGGGGATGTTCAATTCACACAGATCGGTTTTGAAAGCCAGAAACTGCATCACAGGCAATGCACAGTGCTCGGGTGTGTTTGTCATGCAATAGCAACCAATTGTTGTTGTGGAACAGTTCTTTCCTAATACGTTGCATACGGGCATAAAGACATTGCATTACTCCTAAATAATACTGAGTGTTCACTATAGTGCCCTCATTAACAAATTTGCTTGGATAATTCCAGCAATGTCAAAAAAAAAGAAAAAGACTATCGTCTTGACACACGATTTTTGCAACCTGACTTTCTTTGCGGGGAGAAGTTCTGCTGTCGATGATCATCTCTGCACAGCTCAGACAGTCATCAACATAAACTTCTGTAGCAGTTTTTCCTAATTTATATCACAGCTCTTTGCTCCATGACACAACTTCTGACACTCTCCGCTCACACACTATTAGTTCAACAGTTACCACACAAAAACTGCTGCATCACCTGACTTGAAAGTTGCACCTGCAATCACAGCACTCTAGTGGTCAAAACTATAAACACATTTTGTTACTTTTATTCAAAGGACTGTTCTGTAAAAAAAATCAATCTCATTACTTAATGGACATACTGTGTATGTTGTACATTGCAATACTTGGTGAAAACCGAGGTTATGGAGTTCAAACTTCTTCCACTGTGGATGTCCTGAACTTCTGGTTGAATGAATCTACTGATGTGTTAGAAGAAATGCATAATCCATTGTAGCACTTGCTTCACCTTTTCGATAATTTTGCAGTCTTAGTTTTGAATGTTTGCTTAATGTTGCATGGACTGCATAATGACTGATGTGGTAGTTTAAATCACACACCTATTTCCTAAATGGTGTACAACTGCAGTCATTTTTTTTATGTTGCTCCCACCCACTAAAGATTATTTGCTAACCTAAACCCTCTATCCAAAAAGAAACTGAACTTTTGATAGAAAATAAAACACAGGCCAATTATAATTATTCAAATCATTTATTTCAATCAATATACTCTCCCTCAGCATCGATACAGTGTTTGGCACAGTCGATTAATTCATTAAATGAGTTTTTACATCAGTTTTTGGGATACTGTTGAGGGTCATGGTTACTGCCGCTTGAACGTTTTCAATGGTGTCGTATTGCTTTCCTTTTATCAGCAAATGAAGTCGGGGGAAGAAAAAGAAGTCACAGGGTGCTAAATTAGGCAATTGTTTCAAGGAAGTTTGGGTCCTTACGAGTGGTTTTAATGAGGTCCTTGCAGTGTTCAATTCGATACATTTTTTGGTCGGTGGGGAAACAAATCGCAAATTCAATTTACGAAGGCCCAAACTCTTGATCAAAATGTTGTGCACAGTTGATTTTGGAATCTCCAATTCATCTTCAATCAATCTCACGGACAATTTTGGGTTTTCTTTGATGAAATCACACACTTTTTGGATTTTAACTTCACTCGGTTCAGTTTTTGGATGGAACAGCTTTTCATTGTCCTCAAGTGTCTCACGACCACTTTGAAATCACTTAAACCACTCGTGAACTTGAGTATGGGATAAACATTCATCACCATATGCTTTTTGAAGCATTTGATGCATTTCAGTAAAACGTTTACCAAGTTTAACACAAAAGTCAATCGCAGCTCTCTGTTTGAAACTCATTTTCCCACCGTTCATCAAACACACACTGTCATTCTTGGCACTATAACTTTGCTTCTAATGAAACAAATGTCATAAACAGTTGACACAACACTAACGAAGGTTGCTGCTTTCGACAACAAAAAGATACAACAGGTGGCGCCACTAGTTTCAAAAAGTTCGATTTCTTTTTGGACAGAGGGTGTATAGTGTATTTTATACTGTGGGTGAGCTAACGATTTCTTCCCCATTTTTTTTTATCAATTTTATATATATTTTTTTTGTATTTAAAATTTATATTTACATACTCCAGAAACTGCTGTAGAGACCAGACAAGGAACTTTTTCCAGCGATTTCAGGCCTCCAATAAGTGAAGTGGTGAAATTCATCTTTCATCTGAAGATATTCACAAACACCTATGCCCATGATGCGATTTGAACTTGCAGCCTTTTTTTTTTTTTTTTTTTTTTTTTGGTTGGAGAGAGCAGGTATGCTAACCATTTAGCCAACCAGGCCACCAAGGAATTTAGCATGCATTCCCTTGAATATATAATTTGCTGTGTTCTGTTTTATTCCAGTACATGGGATTCAAGAAAAGTAAGGATATTGTTATTTTTGTAACATACTAAGAGGAGGTATCTTTTCTTCTTGCTTCACACATCTGGCCACTTTTTTCATCTTGTCCAAAACCAAATGCGCTGGTAATAAATCTAAAAAACAAAGGTCTGCAATTACTTTAGAAGAAAAGTTGAAAATAATTCATATGTATGAAGGTGGGAAAATTTTATCAATAGTTCGGGAAATAAATTGACCTATTTCGACAGTGAGTACAATTGTGAAGGATAAAGTTTGCATTGTTGAAAGTACGAAAGGTGCATAGTAGTGTTGAAGGGCACAATTATTACCAAGAAGAGGCTGGGCCCGATATCAGAGATGGAGAACAGCCAACTTAGCCATCACAAGACATTTTTTATTTGAAAAGTGAATATTTCAGTTTGTTTTTATATTATGTATTTTCCATATTTACAGAATATATATTATTCAAATACAATTGATAAATTTTTTTATAATTGATTTTTTTAATTGCCCCAAAAATGAAAAATATTAAAAATGGAAAATATCTGATTAATGGCAAAAAAATTAATGTAAGAAGCGGTATGAGTAGCCATTGAACATTTTATTGTATGTATGTAATTTACAAATTCGAGTTATGTAAAGGTTTATAGAATGTATTATTTACGTAGCTCGGGGTGTAACTGTACTTCTAATTTTTTTAGGAAATGGCAATGTCAACTATATTATTAATATAGTTTACATTGCCATTCCCTAAAAAAATTAGAAGTAAGAAAAACCATCTTGACTAATTCTCCTGATTTGATTCCCATTGAACATTTGGGGGTTCATGTGGACTATATCTGCTGGTTGATAAAGAATACCCTCAGGACACATTCCATGGTCTAGTGAGTCAGTGCTAAGACATTGACTCCACTAGTCAGGGGGGTTATCTCAGCCAAAGGAGTCCCAATTTGCTACTAGGTAGGTGGTCATAATGTTTTAGCTCATGAGGGTGTGTGTGTGTGTATAAACACATGCTCACATATACAAGAATGTATGATGCTATATATATATATATATATATACAAGAGTCAGACAAAATAATGGAAACACTTGTTATTCATACATATTTCTTTATTAATATAGTATTCGACCACCTTTTGCCTTCAGTACAGCCTAAATTCCTCACGAAATGGACTCAAATAAGTTTTGAATAGTTTCTGCTAGGATTTTGCACCATTCTTCTTCTTGAACATCTTCAAGGTTGTTTTAAAGACATTAGAGGTTGGAATCTATTTCTTATTCTAGCTCCAAAACTGATCAGAGTGGTTCAATAATGTTCAAATCTAGTGATTGTGCTGGCCAGGAAAGATGTTGAAGTTCACCTTCATGCTGTTTAAATCACAACTGTATAGTCCAAGCTGTGTGAATGGGGACATTGTTGTTTGGAAATAACATTTGGATCATGAGAAACACTTGATTACCCAAAATGTCCAAATCGCTTGCAGTAATTCTGACACAAAGAGTAATAATAGGACTGGCGGAATATTGCTGCCCAGAACATCATAGAACCACCCCCATGTTTTAATGTTAGAACTACACATTCTGGATTGTAGGCTTCTCTGAGTAATCTCCAAACTTAAATTCACCGTGATGTAGAAAACAGCATGAAGGTTGACATATCTGACCATATCATGTTTCCAATTTTCTGGTGTCCAAGTTTGGCACTTGTGACACCATCCTTTATGCATCTGAGCATTCTTTTCAGTAATCAGAAGTTTAACAATTGCAGCTCTACTGTGAATATTAAATTTATGAATCTCATGTTAGACAGTTTTTTTTTTTTGGAAACAGGTTCTACAAGATGAATATTCAGTTCTGCTGTTACCTGTGCTGCAGTAGTTCTGTGATTTTTTGAAACAATCCTTCTCAATGTCTAATTATCTCTTTCTGTCATTTTTGATTTTCACCCACTGTTTCTCTTTAATGATGCTGTCTTGCAATGATCTGTGTATGCTGACATAACCTTAGAAACTGTTGATCTCAATACACTTAATAATGTGGCAGTTTTTGTCACTGATGCTTCAGCTAAGTCCTCCTTCCGAGTTGGACAGGTGTCCGTTTTCTGATTTTTTTAACATGAATTATCACTTGGTATAATCACTAATGCACTTTCATGAGAACTACAGAGTGTAAAAAAAAAGAACATTGAGTGCCACAAGTTTTTTCATCATAGCCAACACAGATTCTATTCCCAAATATCTTAGTATTTTATTTCCATTATTTTTTCCAACCTGTGTGTGTAAACACATGCTTGCATATACATGAATGGCATACCTGAGTAGCTTTATTATAATTTCCGTGATACAGTGCACATATATTTATTTTATTCTCCAGGTCAAATTGTATAACATAGTTTTAAAACTGATGGTCATAACTCTACTGTATCTAATTGTATAGTTCTACTGCTACCTAACATATTAAATTCTAGGGGGTGAGAAGAAAAAGAAAAAAAAAACCTCATCTAATTCCTGATATATATATATATATATATATATATATATATATACAGTAAAACCCCGAAGTTATGCAGTAGGTGGGACCAACAAAAGCACATAAGTTGATTCGCGTAACTCGGGGGTATAATTTTGCATGTAATTTATATATACAAACATACAATTGGGACCAAAGGTTTACAAAAACACCTATATTTTTTAAGAAATATAATCATAATTGTAGTTTTTCGTACATAAAAAAAAGAAAGTTATGTTGATGGTTTCATAAAATCTAATAGATTCGTTTGACAGCATAATGTCTTTTTCTTGTCACGCAAAATTCTTCATACCAAGCTAATGATTTTTTTATTCCTTACCTTCTGGCTACAATTCGTTCCTCGTTAGAATCTATGTCCTCCAAAATCTGTAAACCTTTCTTTTATGATTGTTCTTACTGTGGATTCCTGTAGATCGAACTTCTTTGCTAGCTCACGAATTTTCATTCCTCCTTCAAAATCCTTAATAATGTTGAGTTTTGTTTCCATAATCAATGTTTTTCTTTTCTTGCTAGCTGTAGAAGAATTGGACTTGCTTCTTTTGGATGACATTATTATTTTTTATGTGATAAAATTTTTATCAAGAACATAACATTAAACAATCGCAAGGTTTGTAGACTATAAAAATCGTGTATGAATGCAGACTGTGTGAAACACGTCAGTACTTGTTCACAGCATGTGCGACACTGGCGAATGTGGCCAGCCCCCGAAAGATATGACTAGTAGTGGGGCGTGAAGTGGGACGGGAATACGTACATATATGAAACCACGTAAGTCGGGATAGCATAAGTCGAGGTATGACTGTATATTTTCAAAGGGGGATACTGTGATAGTATTACATGATTACGTACACATTATAGCTAGCTTCCTATCATCAATTTTCCTCTTAATTAATCTTTTATTTGTTAGGGATCTAATATTGTCAGGTCTTATATTTTATTCTTCTAATATACATCCTCTGTCCAAAAAGAAACTGAACTTTTCGAAAATAGAAGAAACTAGTGGCGCCACCTGTTGTATCTTTTTGTTGTCGAAAGCGGCAACCTTCATTAGTGTTGTGTTAACTGTTGGCATTCATTAGAAGCCGAGTTATAGTGCCAAGAGTACACGACAAATTCTCGCTATCATTCGCTTCAAAACTTTGAGATAAAACTCGCCATTGACTGTTTGGCCAGGCGGAACGAATTCTTTGGAATAATGCCCTTGGAATCGTAGAAACAAATCAGCATTGTCTTTACTTTTGACTTCTCCAAGCTACTTTTTTTTTGGATGCCCCTCTTCTGGTGGCCTCCACTCAGTACTCTGGCATTTGTTTTGGGCTCATACACAAAACACCACGTTTTGTCACCAGTAACGATCGTTTCAAGGAAGTCTGAGTCCTTCGAGCGGTTTTAATGGGGGCCCTTGCAGTGTTCAATTCAATACATTTTTTGGTCGTCAGTCAACTTGTGGGGGAAACATCGCAAATTCAATTTGCGAAGGCCCAAACTCTTGGTCAAAATGTTGTGCACAGTTCATTTTGGAATCCCCAATTCATCTTCAATCAATCTCATGGACGATTTTAGGTTTTCTTTGATGAAATCATGCACTTTTTGGATGTTAATTTCGCTTAGTCCAGTTTTTGAATGGCCTGGCTTTTCTTCGTCCTCAAGCATCTCACGACCACTTTGAAATCACTTAAACCATGCGTAAACTTGAGTATGGGATAAGCATTCATCACCTTATGCTTTTTGAAGCCTTTTAACACAAAAGCCAATCGCAGCTCTGTGTTTAAAACTAATTTTCCGACTGTTTGTCAAAACACACTGTCACTCTTGGCACTATAACTCAGCTTCTAATGAAACAAATGTCATAAACAGTTGACACAACACTAAGGAAGGCAGCTGCTTTCGACAACAAAAAGATACAACAGGTGGCACCACTAGTTTTTTCTATTTCGAAAAGTTTGGTTTCTTTTTGGACAGCGGGTGTATTTATAACTTCATCAGTCATTTATATTTTGGGTCTTTTTCTTGCTATCAAACACTTCTTTTACTAACCTTTTCTTTGTTATTTTCCTAAGTGGCTAGACAACTTTAGATTAGCTCTGGTCACAGCCAACTTTTAAGATTAAGTTAGGTTCAGAATTTTGGGGGTGATAATAATTATTATTATTACGGGTATCTCCATGGAGTCAGTAGACTCATCACAGGAGATCCAAACTAACAAAACTATCTATCATATCTGTTCTTGAATTCATTTACAGACGAAGAACTCACAGCTGAGGCAGGCAATGCATTCCACTCATTCACCATCCTCCAGGCAAAAAAACCTCGTTCTCACACCCTTGTTAACCACACTTTTCCTTAAATTCCAGGGATGACCTCTTGTTCTTCCATCACTATCATACAGCTGAAACATTTCCCCTGCATCAATCTTATAAAAACCTTTTTGTAATTTAAATGATTCTATCATATCCCCTCTTCTCCACCAATCAACCAACCTCTGCAATCCATCAATGTAGGGAGCATTTTTTACATCACTCACCAACTTAGTCACTCTCCTCTGAACCCTTTCCACAACCTCCTCATCTCCAAGGAATCCATGTGACCAGACCTGAGCACATTAATCCAAATGTGGAAGTATCAATGCTCTATAAAGGGGAATAACCTCTTTATTTCGGGATTTTAGTGTATTTCTCAATAACCAAGTAATCGTGTGTGCAATCTTGGACACCTTAGCAATGTGTCCCTTGAACTTCATCTCCCTGTCTACCAACACCCCTAAGTCCCTAGCCTCATCAATCTCTTGGAGTACTGTTCCATCAATGTAGTACACAGCTGGTAATCTTTTAATCCCAAAATGCATAACTTTCCACTTTTTCAAATTGAACTGACATCCATTTCCTTTTGCCCATTTTACCAGCTTATTTAAATCATCCTGCAAACTCTCAACATCAGCTTGATTTTTTATTGCACTACCCAACTTTGCATCATCAGCAAATAACTGAATATCTCTCTTTAAGCCATTTCCTATGTCATTTATGTACAAATTAAACAACAATGACCCAAGCACAGAGCCTTGAGGCACACCACTGGTCAGCTGCCTCATCCTGGACTCTGCTCCTCCATACACCACCAATAATATGGTGATTCTCTGCTGTTCTTAGCTTGTGGAGCATAGAATATCTTTTTGAACTGCAAAAATTGTAGAAAGATCTGATCTTTTAGAAATAGCACTCTTAGCTTTGGAGTAGCACACAAAGCCATATCTACCTCTTACACACTAATGCAAAGAAAAACATGACATTGCATGAGAGACATCACACATGTCTAACTAGAGCAGTGCACTATCGAATGATGTTCTTAATTCTGCCCACTCTAACGATGAAGATTCTGTCACTCATCCAATGATCTTGAACAAATCAGAAAACGTTTTTAGATGCTATGATGAGCTTGATCTAATCCTCAATTCAGTCCATCTTAATACTGACGTTAGCTATTGCCTATCTGATCATCAAGCTTCAGCTATTCAACTTTGGCTTACATGAGATCATGCCTGCGTGAACGTGCCCAACAATACTGTGGCATCCAGAATGCCTTCAGATATCAGCAGTACATTTGCAACTTAATTTATAGCTGTTAATATAAATTAAAGATGCCAAGAAATCATATTCTTGGTTTAATCCTTTATCCAAGTGTAAGCAAACAAGGTTTGTTTTCACCTGAAATAACTTCAGGTCAGGGCAACTCGTATATATATATATATATATATATATATATATATATATATATATATATGAGTTGCCCTGATAATTTATAGCTGTTGTTGTCTTGTAATGTATATTTTCTCTATTTCTCTGTTCATGTTATGCTCGATGAAGTCTTCTAAGAAGACATAACTAGTTGTGCTTTTAAAATAGTTTTTCTTATTTGGCATCTTTTGGTATGTCTTAGCTTCTAGTCATTAAATTTCTTCAATTATGTCAGTATAGCTGAGTAAATCCATTGCATTAAATACACATATACATACATGTATCCTGAACTAGCATGACAATATTATTGACAATAACATAGATTGTGCACATCTTTATGTTGGAGCATAGTCATATTAATAATGACTAGTCCATATCCTGAACAAAAATCCAGTAGGTACTTACCATTATTATTGACCTTACTCCTTTCTATAAATTTTTCCAAAACAATTCTATATGCCCTGGGATTGGTTTCCTACTCTGCTGTATAGACTAGTTTTTCCATTTTCTTTTTGTCAGCTGCCTTCTCTGGTGACTCAAAAATTCCTCTACTTCTTCATTGGGAGAACTTGATATTCCATGACTTTTGGTATGTTAGTGTATAAAAATTGGTTGCAAATTATCGTGTCATAATTTCTTGGTAAAAGTAGTTTAACTGGATAGCCAGTTAAGAGAGTTTACTGTTATAAACATTCCTTCTAATTTTAACCAGAATTGAAAGTTTAATGTTTTCTAAATTGAAAATTTGATTTCACATGAAATGACACATGATATTTATAAATTGACTATATAAATGCAACTTATTATTTGAATGACATAAAGACTGTAATTTTTGTTTGTTTATTTTGCTCATTTTTCAGAAGTAGTAGAGAATTGCTTCTTACTCCAGTTGTAATAAGTCGTAATGAAAAGGAGAAAGTACTAATTGAAGGTTCAGTCAATTCCCTCCGTATCAGCATTGCTGTGAAGCAAGCAGATGAGATAGAAAGGATACTTTGTCATAAGTTTATGCGTTTTATGATGATGAGAGCAGAAAATTTTATTGTATTAAGGAGAAAACCAGTAGAGGTTTGTTTTGTAATACCATAAGCCATATTAATAGCAGTTAATAATAATATACAGACAATAAAATAAATTTATGTAATATTTGTAATTATTTAACATAAATAAAAATATTTAGTTTTTATTTATGTAATATATAAGACCCTATAATTCTCTAACAAGTTTCCAAAGCAGTCCAAGATAAAAATTAATTTCTCAAATGGCTCATTCATAAACTCCAAGCTTTGTAATAACTCAGCCTATACTGCAATATCTGTATTAAAAAAAAATGAATAAAAAAAATACAATTCAGAAAGGACTAAATTCATAAAAAAATTGCTTTCCACTCAAACTTCAATCAAGTCTTATGGTCCCTTCCTCAGCTTGGATACACTTTTGCTCTTCTATGCCGGCCTGGTTGATCAAGTGGTTAGCATATCTGCTCTCAGCCAAAAGGTTGCAGGTTCGAATCTCGCCGTGAGCATGGATGTTTGTGATTGTCTGTGAAAATACTAGTAGTGGTGGTCAGCAGCAGATGGCGTTGGTATAGATGATGAAAGTAGTTGTAGTTGGTGGATAGAGTGGTGGAGACGGAGAGTTGTGGATAGGTACCCTCCCTCGATGAGTCTTTGGATTCCCTGGAGATGTCATATAATAATAATAATAATATTTGCACCTCTCTCTCTCTCTGTCTGAAGATTGAACATTGGGGATCCAAACTCTTTACAATATATATCTTGTTTCCCCTTGAACCAATTAACAGGCAGAGCACTCATGACTGGCAACCCATTCCATTCATTCCCCACTTCCTCATGCAAAAAATCTGGTCCTCACACCCTTACTAACAACACTTACTCAACTTCCAGGGATGATGTCTTGTCCTGTCCCTCTCTAGCCGGGTGCTGACTCATTTCCTATCAATCCTATAACATTTTAATTTTAAATGTTTCTGTCATATCTCCTCTTTTGCCTATCAACTAACTTTTATAATCTACAAACTCTCAATCTGTCATCATTCGGAGCATTCCACAGGTCACTCACCATTTTGGCCACTCTTCTCTGGACCCTCTCCACTACTTCCTTATCCCCAGGTGACCAGTCCTGAACACAGTAATCCATATGTGGATGTATCAAGGCCGTATAAAGAGAAATGACAACTTCCTTATCTCTGCTTGTTAGTGTGTTCTTCAGTAACTAAGTAATCCTATGAGCTACCTTTGCAACTTCAGTAGTATGTCTCTAAACTTCAACTCTCTATCCACTATTATCCCCAAATTTCCTAGTTTTATCGATTTCCTGGAGTATAGGAATTTGTGGACATGTGGAATGAGTTTGATGGGTGAAAGGATTTATACAAGATGGATGGCGTTCATTTGAATGGATTTGGTGTGCAGAGACTGGAAAAAGTGTTGCTGAATGAAGTGAAAATGGATGTGCAGAACCAGGGAAACTAGAACTACCAAGGAGGGGGGGGGTATATATGCGGACATCAGTGAGACAGTTGAGTATAAGAATGTATATAATGTACTGGAGCCAGTACTAAAGACAAGTAATTGGAATGGGATAGTTAGAATAATGCATCAGGATAGGGGTGGGACAAAGGAACCTCTGCATTTCATGTATACTAATGCCAGGAGTATTAGGAACAAGAAGGAAGAATTTTTGGCCTTGGTTGGTTCTTCCTGGCCACAGGTTATTGGCATTAGTGAAACATGGCTGACAGAAGAGGATATAGTTAGTGGGATAGAATGTGTAGGTTATAGTGTGTTTAGGAGGGACAGAGAATAAAATGGGGTGGGGGAGTGTTATTGATGATAGCTGATGAACTGCAGCCAAGGAGAATTGGAGTTGTATTGCAGGATAGTGAAAAGAGCTCATTTGAGGCTATTCGGTGTGAGATTGTGACTAGCAGAACAAAATATACAGTTGGGTGCTGCTATAGACCAAGTGATGGAATAGATGGTGGAGATCATAAACAAATTGATGAAATGAGTGGAAGGAGGGTAATTATTATGGGGGATTTCAACTATGGTAACATTGAGGAGGAGAGGACACATGTGAGGAAGGAACTGGATTTTATTCAGTTATTAAGGGATAACTATCTGAGACAGCATGTAATAGAAAATACTAGGGGTTTGAATACGTGTGTAGAGGCTTAAGTGCTGTGAGGACATCATGTTGGAGGCTTAATGGATTTTTTACACCACTCAAAAAGAATTAAAATAGAATTTAATACTTCCTATATTTCGTCCTAGTCACTAGGACATCTACGGGGATTACAAAAACAATTAATGTAACATATACAGAAATAACAAACAATACTAAGCCCAACCACGTGGGTGACACTAAAGTCCTATCTAGGTAGAGCGCCCTCTAAGGGCAGTAGTAGGTGGCCTGGAATGTAAGGTGGGAACTCTGGTGATGAGTGTTTCCCAAATCTTCGGAAGCTTAATGCAACCGTATTTATTGAGATTTGGTTGGTTTTTGAGAGCTGCTGCTGCTTCTAAGAAAAGTCTCTCTTTCTTGAATTTGCTGTGGTGGAGCATGGTGGTTTTCTTCCATGATATCCTGTGGGTGGTGTCCAAAACAGGGTCAGCCAAGCCTGAATGGCCATAGTTGTGTTTGAAGATGTGCGACGTGTGTTCCTCTAGACGGATGGATGCTGATCTGCCAGCTTACAGGAACAGGGTACTTTGTAAACTCCAGGCAGAGAGAGAGGAGGGAGCTGATCTTTCGTAGAACGGATAAGGGTAGCAAGTTTGCGGTGGGGCTTATCTCAAAAACCAACCAAATCTCAATAAATACGGTTGCATTAAGCTTCCGGAAGGAACCAAGCTCGTATTCAGCCTAATAATACTCCATGTCTCCTTTGGTTAGAAATAAAAGTCAGCTGCCCATCAAGCTGTCATTCAATTATCTCATCTAAATTCTATCAAAAATGCAGAAGGTCATCAACAGCTCTGCCAACTTTTTCACTACTAGAAGGTCCATTAACATTTACCAATATAGATTCCATCATTCTCCTATCACCTTATGCATCTTTGAATACACGGCTTGAAAGGGGTTAGAGATTGGTTGCTCATGACATTTCCAGGACATTTGATAAGGTAAAAAGGCCTTCTTAGCAAACTACTATCACTTGCTAGCTAATTTCCTCTTTTCATATTTCTTTATCAGTGCCAGAGTACAACATCCAGGCTATATATATTTACCCACATTCTTCTTCCTACACATTGATCATCTCTTACTGACTCAAATCCTGTTCATTTTGCTGATAACATAATACTCAGTTCTCCTCTTCATTCAAGAAGAACCCTTGTAGTGCTCAACTATTTTAAGCTTCTAGATCGTCCATAACCAAAACTTGGTCTTCTTGCCATTCTCCAGTGGCATGAAGATAATAGCATCAAAACACAGTCCTGTGTTATTTCTCACTTTATCTCCTCTTATTTTGATATTATTCAGATCTTCAGTCAATTATTTCAGTAGCATTTTATTTGTAAAATTAGCATTTGTGAACTGTTTTATAGGGACATATATTTTACCAAATATTGTAAAATAATCCTGTTATTTTATTTCAGGCACCGAACTGCACAGAGGCCAGCATGCCTTTGTTTTTCTTGCAACTGTACAGTATGATGTCTCTGGATTAAGGGAATGTTTTTTTTTTTTTTTTTTTTTCACTGTACCGGGACATTTTCCTTTCGTTCTTCAGAAAGAATTGACATAGTTAGTAAAAATCTGTTTGTTGCTGTTAAAAATGAATCCTATGTTTTACAAGAAAAGGACTGTGTCTGGTGATTTGCAACAAGATATTAGTATATTCAAAATTTATTGTGTAAAAAAAAACATTGATCATAACAATCATAAAAGAAAGTTCTTCTTAGAAAACAAAATAGCAAAATATAAATTTAAAAAATAGTGATGAGATACAAATAACAAGCACTACAGATTGTGCAGAATTGCTAGTTTACAACTACCATCAACACGCATAATTCATGCCGCACCTAGATGAATCATCTGATCAATGTTATTACTTCAACGAATATGCCACCTCTCTATAGTCATTTGCTAAGCACAGGAACTTATTAGACACACATACCTTCAGTTCCAAGCATGTCATCTTTTCTGTAGATCATATCATATTCTTTTGCAAAGTGTAACTTGTTAATTTATTAAAGTAATTTTTTTATGTTTGACTGTATGTTTCCGAATGTTTCTTGTTGTTTTATTTCTAACATTCATTTCAGTGTTAAGTTCATATTTATGTACTAAACTTGAATAAAAATTATTTTTGAATGCTGTGCGCAGTTTTGGGGATCTTGCTCACACAAAGGGTCAAATCCGTTAGTATCATGGTTGGAACTAAGGATTAAATAATTTAGTAAATCTTGCTCTAGAAACCCTTTAAGGTCATGTGAGATGGTGATCCTCATAGATTACGATGTGTTTATGAAACATACAGTATAAAATTTTTGCACAAAGCTACAGTGGAATATGACAACCTACAGCTGTTGGTTTGAAGAAGACAATTCAGTGGGCCAACTAGGCAGAATTCCTAGACAATTTTGGCTATTTGAAGTATTTTTCTTGAATGAAGCAATATAACTCAGCATTTTGAATACTTTTTAAGTAAGTCCTGTTCTTTTAAGTTTTTAGAAGACTTGAATACCACTTAGTTGTGGTATTGCATTACTATACTACTCACAGTAGTTTCCGTTGATACATTGCTAAGCATCAATACCAGCAGCAGCAGCACAGCTCTAATATTTTTTTCCTGTTATAGTTTATTCTTTTGGTTCATATTACTAGACAACAGAAGTCTCTCAAGTCTGCTACTCACAAGGCCACAGTCATAAATTGACTTCCATCAGGCATAAAGATACATGTTAGTTGACTATAGTTTAAGCTTACATGTTTGCTGTTACATTCTTTTCATGGTATAAAATTTGAGGGTGGGGGACATTAAATAACTCAAAGTTACTGTAAGATCTTACTATTATATACACAGGTATAGCTTTGCGGCTAATATTTCTCTAATATTTTGCTTTGACAGAGCAAACAGCGATATTTGCTCCTTGTTGTCAAACAGTTCACTAACTGTCTGCTCTTTCACTTTTGCTTTGACAGTGCTGATGTTAAACTACAGAAATATTAGCTTTAAAGTTTTAATATTTAATAAACTTAGCGTATCCATTGAAATAAAATTTGGATACTTTTTGAAATAACATGGATACAAAACATAAATTATTTGATATAGGTTCATTCACATGGCTGTTCTTGTGGTTTAAAGAATTGCTGTCAATAAAATTAAACAATTATGCTTGCTGGTAGATGTAGGTATTAGCACACATCTGCACCTACTTTTGCTGCACTACTTCGTAAATGCTTCTGTCATGCAAATACACAAACTTTTAAAATGAAAAAAGCATTTGTTTGACTATTTAACTTAAAAATATTAAAATATTTAATAACAAAGGCCAAAGCAAATTAATTGCAAATATTTTATACACATTTTTAGATCTTTTAATTATGTAATACAGTTTGACTTTTTTTTTTTTTTTTTTAATTATGTATGTCTGATTTTAATTATACATGTGGTTTATTTTTTAACAGCCACAACATTTCTTGTGGGGGATCTGCAGCTAATTAAGCTTGCAGAATTCCAAGACCTCATACTAAAACTAGTTATCAGATCCTTATATTTAAAATTGAGTCTCTAAAGCCAGGATCTGATAACTAGTTTTAGTGTGAGGTCTTGGATCCTTGGACAAATAATAAATTACCATGTTCATTATATACTGTGTATTATAATGGCATCTATATTTGGCTTTGGTATCTTCTCTGATTAGGTGTCCAAGATAGTTATGTCTTTACTTTTGCCCTGGATCATGTTGATATTATTTTGATTTCACGTAACCCGACCCCCCCTTCTTTAAGCCAGTAAACAGCTAACAGATTTCAAACATATGCTTCATAGCAATTACATCATTATATTATCGCTAATTAGTATTGCTCTCAATTTAATATACGCTGAATTTTATTGAAGAAAAACGTAAATTGGCATTGCCTGGACAAGAAATGTCATCCTTATGTACATTTGCAGGCAAACAGTATCTGCCAATTTTTGTCAAGTTTCATTATCCATCTGCATGGAACAACTTGAGAACATATGAGCTGATTTTGAAGAAATTTCATATTTAAAATATTTATGACAAGTTCATCATCATCAAATTCCTGACATGTACCCTCAAGGGGTGTACAGGATATGATAGTACTACATGAAAAATTTATTATTATTATTATTATTATTAGACACCTCCAGGGAGTCCAAAGACTCATCGAGGGAGAGTGTGCCAACAGCATCGAACGATTGGTCCCAATTTACATCATTACTAACTTCCTATCTACAATTTTCCTCCAAATCAGTCTGTTACTTGTCAAGACTCCAACATTATCAGATCTTATTATTAAATTACTTAAGGAATTGAACAACGTAGATACGAATATAAATTAAATTACGCTTTACTAAATATTTCCCATATTTCGGCAATGTCACGTTGCCATTTTCAAAAGGAACTTACAAAAAAAGGCACGTGCACGTAGGCACTACAACACGGTAACTGAGAATGCAGAGATGAAGCTATTATTCTCCTAAAAGTCCTGATGGTGCCCTCTAGCAGGCTAAGTAGGTGTTCTTGGCCGTTGGGCTGAAGGTCTGCTGATATAAACCTCCCAAATTTGGGGCAGTTGCATACATCCAAATTTGTTGAGATTTGGAGAGTTTCATAGGGCTGAGGCTGATTCCATAAATAGTCTTTCGAATATATATTTGCTACGGTATATTACTGTAGCTTTCTTCCACCGTATTCTGTGGTTTGTATCCACACCACAGAATACGAATCTGTGGTGTGGATACGAATCAGAAGGTCTGCTGATATAAACCTCCCAAATTTGGGGCAGTCGCATACATCCAGATTTGTTGAGATTTGGAGAGTTTCATAGGGCTGAGGCTGATTCCATAAATAGTCTTTCGAATATGTATTTGCTACGGTATATTACTGTAGCTTTCTTCCACCGTATTCTGTGGTGTGTATCCAGAGCATGGTCTGCAAGACCAGAATGGCTGTACTTGTGAAAACAGATGTAGTCCTTGTGTTCAGAAATTCTGGTATTCGCTGTCCTGCCCCTTTGACCAAAGTAAGACAGTTTACAGCTGCAATGGACCTGGTATACACCAGGTAGGTCTAGGGAAAGTGGTTGGTCTTTAGTGGAGCGGATAAGAGATGCCAATTTTCTGTATAGCCTGTAACAGGAGGTCAGGTCATGTTTTTTTAAAATTTTGGTGATGTTTTTTCCGAGGTGCCTCGGATGTAGAGAAAGGTGATGGATTTAGAGTAATCCTTATTGTGGAGGGGGGGACAGTGGTTTGTAGGTTTTAATATTTTTTTTGGGGGGGGGGGGTTTAGCCATTGGCTGAGAAAGTGTTGAGGATGTGATTTACTTCAGAGTTTAGGGCCATGTCGTTAGAACAGATTAGTTTAGCCCTGTTGTATTTCACCACTCCATATTGTTGTGAGGGGGGGGGGGTTGTTGGTGAATGTATCTGCCTGTATGGGTGGGTTTTCTATAAACTGAGAAAACCAAGGTTCCATCAGGCTGGCGGGTGACTAGTGTGTCTAGGAAAGGTAGGCTGTTGTTTTCCCCATTTTCCATTAATTTCTATTTGTATCTACGGTATTCAATTCCTTCGGTAATTTAATAATGCATAACCAACGTAAAAGCCTGTCTACCAGAATTATTAGATCTTATATTTCTATCGTCTAAGGCACTTTGTACCATGTCAATCCACCTATATCTTGGTCTTCTGCTGGGTCGTTTTCCTGCCAACCTGGCAGAGAATACTTGTTTTGCTAATCTTTCCTCGCCCATTCTGTTTAAGTGACCATACCACCTGAGATTAGCTCTGCTAAAGCATTCCTGGATGCTGACAATGTCAAGTTCTTTTCTAATGTCCTTGTTTTTAATATGATATTGCCATTGATGCCATCTGTTCATGCCTCTAATTTTTCTCAGGACTCTCATATCTGCAGTCTCTAGTCTTTGGTCAAGTGTTTTACTTCTTGATATTTATTTTCTATGTTCTTGCCAAAGTCCTCCCATGACTTGTGTTTAGCTTTCTTACATTTGTTTCTGTAATCTCTAAAAGCACAAGCTGACTTATTTGCCAGGAACTTTTGATATGCTTTCTTCTTTTCCTTTGCTGCCTCTTTAACTTCCTGTGTTCACCATGGAGTTCTGATTTTTCTATCCTTGCAGACAACCTCACCACATGCCTCTCTGGCGGCAGAATCAATCAAGGTTTTCTTCAAGGTTTGCCACTGAATCTTCAAGCTATGATTCTTGCTCTCAAACTGCTTCATTTTTTCTTCAATAATCTTTGTGTATTTTAGTCTACAGTTCACATCTTAGAGCTGCTTGACTTTTATTTGCTTTAAGACTTTCTTATATGTTATTCTTTTCGATATGAAATTCAATTTTATCCTGCTCAAGACTAAATAGTGATCGCTTCCAATTTCAAATCCTCTGTACACTCTTGTGTCCTGCACCAGAGAGAAAACATCGCTATCAACAATAACATAGCCAATGAAACTTTTCTTATTCCTTGCCTCTTCTCTCCATGTGAATTTGTGCACATTTTTATGTTGGAACATGGTGTTAGTAATAACCAGTCCATGTCCTGAGCAGAAATCCAGCAGGTATTTGCCATTATTATTGGCTTTGCTCTTTTCTCCAAATTTTCCCAAAATATTTTTATGTCTGACAATCACTTCCTACCCTGCTATTTAGATCCCCAACAAGGACCAACTTTCCTTTTTCATTGTGTCAGTGGCTTTCTCTAGAGCCACAAAAAATTCCTCCATAGGCACAAATAAGTCTCGTTGTCCAGTTCCACATTCTGATATTTGCCCACATCACACTACTTGAGATTGCCTGCCATTCAAGATGATTAGCCTCATATTTAGTGTTGAATACTATGGCTATCCCTTCTTTTCCTTGATTGTCATTGCCTGAATATAACATTTTGTATTTATTGCTCAGAAAGATCTCACCAGTTTTTGTCTTTTTTGTTTCAGTCACCCCTGTTATGTCGATCTGGTACTCATCTAATTCCTCAGCTAGCTCCATTTCTTTGCCATTCAGGCTTCTTATGTTGATAGTACCAATCTTTTACTCTGGTGATGTTGAGTTGAGATGTGCTTTCAGATTTGTTCCAGTAGCTGACTTTTTGCTGTTCGCCCTGGTTTCGTGGCTAAAACAATGGGGGCCTTGTTTAACCGGGCGACGCTCCAGCCAGAATGAAATTTTGTCATGTTGCACCATCATTTTGTATATTGTTTTAAGCCAATAAGAATACAATTTGGTCAGCTAAATCCCAAATTGCCAGCCCATCCTCGTTCGTTCAGTATCCAGTTAGATACCCAACAGGGTGCACCACACAAAGGTGAGGATTGGACATTAGTTCAGAAGCCCTGGTCGGTTCTCTGCATTTGTTTAAAGGCTATGTGGAGGTCTCCTCTCAGTTATACAGCTTTGACCCTTGAGCACCCCTGTAACATATCTTAATATCACAAATGTCTCTGCAGTTTTATGTTATACATATGATGTGTTCCCAAATGTAATGCATCCATTTTAATAGCTTCTCATCTAAAAGAGATGTGGCAGTGAAATTGAAAAAAGAGAGTTTGAATTCTTTGCTTTATTTTTATATACTGTTTCTCAACATAATATATCTCCCTTTTTTTGTTTTCTCCACAGCATGGCAAGTTTTTTCCCTTTAAAGTTGCCATTATAAAACTCTTAAGGTTGTTTATGGAACTTTTTTTTTTTTTTTTTTTTTTTTTCACTTCTGCTTTTGACACCTATTCATCATTTTCAGAATGAATACTCTTAAAATGCTCCTTCAGTTAGGAAATAACCAAAAGTCTGGGGAAGCTAGGTCTGAACTGTATGGAGGATGTTCCCTAACTTCAAATTTGATCTCTTCAGTTGCCATTGAAATGATGCACTCATGTGCAGCATTCTGTTGTCATGTACAAACACCGTAAATTCATTGTTTCAGCTTTCTCAAAGTCTTCACATCGCTTTATCAATTTATAGTTGTCCCTTTCACCATACAATTCAGTAGCACTCTAATTTTGTGCTTGAAAATTTGATTATGTTGCATGTGCTGTTTTTTGTATGCTCCAACAAACATGTCAAACACTTAGTCTAGTGTATGCAATAACATGAAAAATACAACTTCGATCATACACCACTGTATTCTAAATTGTAGTGGAGGAATAGGTATAAAACAAGATGGCATGTTATTACTAGGCCACTCTAACTTCAAGGCTAAGCAGCAAACAGTTTTAAAAATAAATGACATACTGATTGCAGTAAACCATACAAATCGCACATTTGATACACTGCTGAAAAGTTGCATAATTTTTTTTGTTCAAACAGTTAATAGCTTAGTGAGCATACTGGTTACTATTGAGATTACATCATAAAATAGTCTACAAAATACTGACATTTAAATGTCATATTAAAAATCTTTCTTTGGTGAAAAGTTCAGTGTCTTTAACTTCAACATATAAGTTGATTGGAGAATATTCTGTAGGTTTTAAGTTCTGATTTTTTTTTTAATGAATAATAAAAATATATTATAATTAGGCATATTTTTCAAGTGATATGATTGTTAATGTATGCATTTTAAAATGTATATTTTAAATGTATTATAATAAATACATTTTTTTTTTGTAGTTAAATCATTTATCAATGAGGAACTAAAATGTTTGATTATTTTACCTGATTACTTTTAATAAAATTTTTTAAGTTGCATATTAAAAATTGTTTTACATTTTATTAACATCACAATTTTCTTCCTTTTTTGCAGGGATATGATATATCATTTTTAATCACTAATTTCCATACAGAACAAATGTACAAACACAAACTGGTTGACTTTGTGATTCACTTTATGGAAGAAATAGATAAAGAAATCAGTGAGATGAAGTTAGCTTTGAATGCAAGAGCTAGGATATGTGCTGAGGAATTTCTGAAAAGGGTGAGTGCTTGTATTGTTATTCCTTGATTTTCTTATTATATCTATATCTGAATACCTTTGGAGTTGGTATTGGAACCAGTTATAAGAACAACTGAAGTAATGTTGCATATTACATTTTTGGGACCTTGTATCAAAATTGTAATATGCAGCATCCTTCCATCAGGAATTAAATTAATCTGATTCAGGTAGAACTGTCGCTGCAAGTTTAGACAGTTCTGTGCAGACTTTTTGTGATATTGCAACCCCATATATAGTGCCGTCCCAGTAGCTTGTGCTTTCTACTGTAGGGCTTGCAATTACTTACTACTTACCACTCCTTTGAGTTAGAATGAGATTTATATTAAAAAAAATCCAAGTCCTTAAATTTACTAATTTTATATTTTAAATAATTCTTCTCAATGTTTACCACACCCTTTTAAAGCTGCTTGCAACCTTATAGTTGCCATTTGCAACCATCACTGTGGGAGCAATCTGATATTGGGATATGTTGCAGAAAACAGGTAAATTTGTCTTTGTGCTTTTTGAAACCATAGCGATTTGTGGATTGGAATATTTCTTCCAATGTAAGAGGATAGTCTGTCTTAAACTCAGTTTGAGCTGAGTAGTTAATGAAAGATTTATCTTCTATTTAATGTAAAGAGAGTTTCTTATTAGGCAAATAACAGAGAGTCTTTGTTTAGATTTCCGAAAGACTGAAAATCTTTGAACAAACATGCCTTAATGGTGATAACAAATAATATACAATGCTTAATAGAATAATTAACAGAAATTGAATTTAACTTAGCTTTAAGCAACTTGGCATTCAGCATGGCTACTCAGTGACTTTAACATTAAATAATATAATGTATGGTGTGGCAATTTAGCAATCCAAAATTAACTGACAATATGGCTAACATACCTTCACTCTAACAGACAATTGAATCCGTTCCTAATTTTCATAATATGTGCTCTAGATTTAGGTTGCATTATAAAAGAAAGAACTCTGGGAATATGATCCGATATGCAAAACATCCTTTGAATGTTCTCCATGCACTGCTGGCTCCTTAACTTTGAAGTTTTCAAACCAAGGCACATCATCAAGCTGTCTTCTAAGTTTATCATAATCTGCTGCCTTATGCTATCTTTTGATTAGCACCCACACGTAGACTCACACTTTCCTGTGCAGACATTCCAAACAATGTAGGGTGGTTAATCCTTATTTCCATAGTGTCCTATGTCTGTATATTATGTGTGTTCTTCTAGACAGCTGCATATTTTGAGAGATGGAAAACCTGTGTTTCTGAGATTTCCAACTGAGCTACAGCTTCTTATAGGGCAGTCACTTCATTTATGGTCATAATTTTTTTTTCTCCATAAATTCCCTCATGCATTTCATTCCCATTAAGTTTGGCCTATCTATGTAGTTTGTTGTCATTTTCTGAGATTCACATCCCCACAGCATATTTTGTCCTGTTCACTTTGATCCCCCCCCCCTTGCACTAAACAGATCTGAAGGACTCATGTTGCCGTTTTGTTCTAGATGGATTTAATTACTCTTGGGTGTGTGACTGTGGACAGGGAGTTGAAGTTTAGAGAGCATATTGTGAAGGTAACCAAAACAGCCCATCAGAATACATGGTTGTTGAAGAACATACTAGCAATCAGGGATAAAGAGGTTATTGTTCTCTGATATAAGGCTTTAATAAGGACACATCTGGACTCCTGGATTCTGTGGGGATGAAGAAGTTGTGCAGAGAATCCAGAGATGAGTGATAAAGATTGTAGTAGGTCTGTGGAATGCTGTCTACGAGAATAGATTGATAGTTGATTTTTGGCTTCAAAAATTAGCTGATAGGCACAAAACAGGAAACATGATAGAAGTAGCATTTAAGTTATTTAAAGATGTTTTATTGGATTGATACTGAAGACTTTTTTTTCCAGTACAGAGCAAGAAGGGAGAGAACAAGGGGGTCACCAGTGGAAGTTGCGTAAGAGTGTGGTTAGCAAGGTTTTAGAACTAGATTTTTTGCTTGGAGGGTGGTGAATGGGTTGCCACAGGTGGTTGTGGGTGCTTCATAAA
The DNA here is from genome assembly GCF_054136105.1 of Typopeltis vanoorti. Taxonomy (NCBI): domain Eukaryota; kingdom Metazoa; phylum Arthropoda; class Arachnida; order Uropygi; family Thelyphonidae; genus Typopeltis; species Typopeltis vanoorti. Next base: position 81,686,785 of record NC_143553.1, on the reverse strand, counting down.
TAAAAATAATCATATCATTAGCAATACTTCGCCACCTACTAATCTCTCTGTCCTTCCTGAATATGCTGCACCCATCACATTGTTTCTGTAAGGATATCTTTTCTTTATTAACCAACTTTCACTAATAACTGGTATGTTAAAAGCATAATATAACAATGGGAGGGTGATATATTATGCTTCTAACATACCAGTTAAATATCCAATTCGTAAGTATTCATCCAGCCTATGTATCCTCACTGTGTCAAATAATTGACTAGTAAAGAAGGAGTAGCCATAGTATTCAACACAAAATACGAGACTAATCTTCTTGAATGGCAGGCAGTCTCAAGTAGAGTGATGTGGGCAAATATCAGAATGGGGAATTGGATAGTGAGACTTATTTGTGCCTATGGTCCCACAGAAGGTTCTACTAAGGTAGAAGTGGAGGAATTTTTTGATGCTTTATAAAAAGCAACTGACACAATGAAAAAGGAAAAGTTGGTCCTTGTTGGGGATCTAAATAGCAGAGTAGGAAATGATTATCAGACATACAAAAATATTTTGGGAAAATTTGGAGAAAAGAGCAAAGCCAATAATAATGGCAAATACTTGTTGGATTTCTGCTCAGGTCATGGACTGGTTATTACTAACACCATGTTCCAACATAAAAATGTGCAAAAATTCACATGGAGAGAAGAGGCAAGGAATAAGAAAAGTCTCATTGACTATGTTATTGTTGATAGTGATGTTTTTCCCTGGTGCAGGACACCAGAGTATACAGAGGATTTGAAATTGGAAGCGATCACTATTTAGTCTTGAGCAGGATAAAATTGAATTTCATTTCAAAAAGAATAACGTGTAAGAAAGTTTTAAAGCAAATAAAAGTCAAGCAGCTCTCAGATGTGAACTGTAGACTAAAATACACAAAGATTATTGAAGAAAAAATGAAAGAGTTTGAGAACAGGAATCAAACCTTGGAGATTCAGTGGCAAGCCTTGAAGAAAGCCCTGATTGGTTCAGCTAGAGAGGCATGTGGTGAAGTTGTTTGCAAGGATAGAAAAATCAGAACTCCATGGTGGACACAGGAAGTTAAAGAGGCAGTGAAGGAAAAGAAGAAAGCATATCAAAAGTTCCTGGCAAATAAGTCAGCTTGTGCTCTTAGAGAATACAGAGACAAATGTAAGAAAGCTAAACACTAGTCAAACACTAGCTAAACAAAAGTCATGGGAGGACTTTGGCAAGAACATAGAAAATAAATATCAAGAAGGTGGTAAGATATTCTGGAGGTTGTTGAAGAAGCTTAGAAATGGAGGAAAGAGTGCTGTAAAAGGAGTTAGAGATGATAAAGGTGACATGAAAACGTGAGAAAAAGATATCCTTCAAGTATGGAGTAATTACTTTGAAAAATTGCTAAATGAAACAAGCAGTGACAGCACAGTGGTAAGAAACACTCAACAGGCCTACAGTCAGGAATACATACCATACTTGAAATAGAAAAAGCCATCAAACGCTTGAAATGTGGAAAGGCAGCAGGAGTAGATGATATTCGACCAGAAATGCTGAAGTATGGTGGTATAAAAGTCTTACAGTGGCTGCACTGCATAGTTTTCAGAATGCCTGGACAGAGGGACGAATTCCTGATGATTGGAGTAGAGCTCTAATAGTACCCATATATAAAAAGGGAAATAAAACTGAATGTGAGAATTACAGCGGTATTTCCCTATTGAGCGTTCTAGGCAAGATTTATGCCAGTAAACTTGAGAAACGGTTGAGAAGAATTGTGAAAGAAAAGCTTGTTGAAGAACAAGCTGGATTCTGGCCAAATAGAGGCTGTCAGGATCAGATTGTCACTTTACGACATATAATTGAGAAAGCATGGGAATATAACAAAGATCTGTATTTAAGTTTTGTCGATCTGGAAAAGGCATATGACAATGTGCCAAGAGAGAAGCTATTCAATACGCTACAGTTATATGGTGTCAATGGGGCATTATATCAAGCAATACTTAGTCTTTATTTGATTTGTGAGTCAGCAGTTAGAATTGAAGGAAGTACAGGAAGATGGTTTAATGTTAAATCTGGTGTCAGACAAGGAAGTATATTATCCCCTCTGTTATTTATTATCTATATGGATTGCATTATGAAGGAAAGTGGTATTAAACCCGATATCAAAATTGGAGATGTTATGCGGACAATGTTATACTTCTAAATAAATCTGCTACAAGTTTGCAAGATTCCCTGACTAAATTGAATAACTGTGGAATAGATGTGGTATGAAGGTCAGCATTAAAGAGACAAAGACAATGAAAATAGGTAGAATTGTTGAAAATATCAACTGTGTTGTGAACGGGGAACCTGTGGAACAAGTAAAACATTTCGGCTACTTAGGCATGATTTTTAGTGAAGATGGTAAATTAAATATGGAAATAGACAACAGAATCAACAAAGCTAGTATTGTAGGAAGTCAATTGAATAAAGACACATGCATGCAGGCAAATGTGCAAAAATTCATATGGAATTAGAGAGAAATTAGTCGGAACACTAAATTAGTTGTATACAAGACAGTGCTCAAACCAGTTTTAACTTATGGATCTGAGAGCTGGGTCAGAAGTAAAACACTTGACCAAAGACTAGAGACCGCAGTTATGAGAGTCCTGAGATAGATTAGAGGCAAGAACAGATGGCATCAATGGCGATATCATATTAAAAACGAGGATATTAGGAAAGAACATAACATTGTCAGCATCCAAGAATGCATTAGCAGAGCTAATCTCAGGTGATATGGTCACTTAAACAGAATGGGCAAGGAAAGATTGGCAAAACAAGTGTTCTCTGCCAGGTTGGCAGGAAAACGACCCAGAGGAAGACTAAGATATAGGTGGATTGATACGGTACAAAGTGCATTAGACGATAGAAATATAAGATCTGATAATGTTTGAGTCTTGACAAGTAACAGACTGATTTGGAGGATAATTATAGATAGGAAATTAGTAATGATGTAAATTTTTTCATGTAGTACTATTATATCCTATACACCCCCTTGAGGGTACATGTCAGGAATTTGATGATGATGATTTTTCAAAAACTATTCTTTCAGTATTGCATTCTTGTAGACGTTGGTTGTACATGCTTACTAAATAACTTAAGGAAATTACAACGTACAATAGAATATATATTAAATTAAACTTCAATATATTTCCAATATTTCAGCAATCACATTGCCATCTTCAAAGGAACTTACAATAAAGACACATGCATGCAGGCACTAATCGTTTAAGCCTGTCTACGAGTAATCAAAAGAGGCTTGACAAGTAACAGACTGATTTGGAGGATAATTTAGATCGGAAGTTAGTAATGATGTAAATTTTTCATGTAGTACTATTATATCCTAATACACCCCTTGAGGGTACATGTCAGGAATTTGATGATGATTTTTCAAAAACTATTCTTTCAGTATTGCATTCTCGTAGACAGGCTTAAATTTTTGTTGTACATGCTTACTAAATAACTTAAGGAAATTACAACGTACAATAGAATATACATTAAATTAAACTTCAATATAATTCCAATATTTTGGTAATCACGTTGCCATCTTCAAAGGAACTTACAATAAAGACACATGCATGCAGGCACTAAACACAGTAAATGAGATCAAAGCAAAGAAGCTATGGTTTTCCTAAAAGTCCTGATGCTGCCCCCTAGCAGGCTATGTAGGTATTCTTGGTTGGGCTGAAGATTTCCTGATGTAAGCTTCCCAAATTTGGGGCAGTCTCATGCAACCAAATTTGTTGAAGTTTGGCGCGTTTCTTAGGGCTGAGGCTGATTCCATGAATAATCTTTCAAATTTGAACTTGTTACGGTGTATTATTGGCTTTCTTCCACTGTATTCTGTGACATGTATCCAGACCATGGTCTGCAAGACCAGAGTGGCTGTACTGGTGAAACCGGATGTAGTCCTTGTGTTCTGATATTCGCTGTCCTGCCTGTTTGGCCAAAGTAGGACAACTTACAGCTGCAAGGGACCTGGTATACACCAGGTAGGTCTAGCGGGGGGGGGGTCTTTAGTCGAGCAGATAAGGGATGCCAATTTTCTATAAGGTCTGTAACAAGAGGTCAAGTCATGTTTTTTTAAGATTTTGGTAGTTTTTTCCGAGGTGTCATGGATGTAGGGAATGTTGATGGATTTAGAATAATCCTTGTTGTATAATGACGGGAATGGGCTTTGTCATGGAAATGTTGATGAGGTGAGAACGAGTTCGTGTTTGTCTGGGTTGGACTCATATGTGTGCAAAGATGTCTACATGTGTAAGGCATTAGAGAAGAATAGAGATCTGCAAGATATCCAACTGTGTCAGGCACACTGCAAACAAGAGTTTACAAAAGAACATGCAGGTAGATTATTATGTCTGTACACAAATGGTAGGCGTATCAGAAACAAAGGGATAGAGTTTGTTGCCTTAGTCAATATGTTGTGACTTCAGATTGTAGGAATTGGTGAGACCTGGGTACAGTATTTTTAGGAAGGATAGAGTGGATAGGAGAGGAGGGGACATACTGCTAATGATATTGGATGACTTAAATCCAGTTAGAGTTGAGATCTATGAATGTAGTAATACTACTAACAATATTTCATGTGGCAGTGAGTTTGAAGCCATCTGCTGTGAGGTGGAATCTAAAAAGACAAATTACATAGTGGGGTGTTGTTACAGACCTGGTGGATTGGTTGCTGGTGATGAAGAAATGCATCACCAAATAGAAAAGACGAGCGTGAAAAGAGTAATCATAATCATAGAGTAATCAACACCTGGATAATTATCCAAATTATCCAGGTGTGTGAGGCCGAGATATTAGAGCTGTTGCACAAACTGAATAAGAATTCAGCAATAGGGACTGATGGAATATCAGCATGTGTGCTAAAAGAGTGTTCAGCTGAACTGGCCATTCCTTTGACCAGGATGTTTAATATGAGTCTCAGAACAGGGAAGATTCTGCAGGAATGAAAGGAATGTATGGTAATTCCATTGCACAAGGGGTGGTGCAACGCCCTATGTATTCAACGTATTGACCAATTAGTACCTCAGGAGTGGTGGTGAAGATTTTGGAAAAATTGGTTAGGGACAGTGAATCTCTACTGTGCAATGAACAACATGGGTTTACTAAGGGAAGGTCATGTTTTAGCAACTTGCTCACATTCTGTAACAATGTTACCATTGAACTAGACAAGGGGAATGGATACACCATGATACTTTTGGATTTTGCTAAGGTTTTTGACAGAATACAGCATGGCAGACTACTGCATAAATTGGAGAAAATAGGTTTGGGTTATACAATATTATCATGGATAAGAGGATGGCTGACTGACAGATATCAAAAAGTGGTATATGGGGGATCTGAGTCTGCAAGGTTTAAGGTAACAAGTGGTGTACCACAAGGATCAGTGCTTGGTCCACTGTTATTCAATCTGTACATTAATGATATTGGGAAGGATTTGACAAGTGACATACAGTTATTTGTTGATGATGCAAAGATAGGTAGGGTAATCAGGAATGCCGCTAATATGCAGTCTTTGCAGAATGATTTGTATAGGCTGGAATTCAAGGCATGGGAAAATGGGTGTCAGTTTAATGTCAGTAAATGTAAAGTCATTCACTTCGGCATGATTAGATATCCAATGTCATATTATAATGTCAGTAAATGTAAAGTCATTCACTTCATCATGATTAGATATCCAATGTCATATTATATTGGTGGGATTAGGCTAGAAGAAACTGATGAGGCTAGGGATCTTGGAGTGTTAATAGATAGGAAGTTGAAGTTTAGGGGCCATGTGGCAAAGATTGCAAATACAACTCAAAAGATAATTGCAATGCTGAAACGAACGTTCACATGTAAAGATAGGATGTTATTTTGCCTCTTTACAAGGCCTTGATAAGACCTCACTTGGACTATTGTGTCCTGGTTTCCGTTGGGATTCTGATATATTGGAGAGAGTGCAAAGGAGAGTGTTAAAAATGATATCAGGATTGTGGAATATTGATTATGAAGACATTGAGAATTTGTAGACTGCAGACACTAGCAAACAGGAGAAAGCAGGGTGATATGATTGAGACTTACAAACTTCTGAAAGGGTCATACAGGATTTCAATTTATGGAGGGTGGGGAAAGGACAAGAGGGCATCCTTAGAAGCTGAGAATGAAAGCCACCAAGAAGGGTGTGAGGGCTAGATTTTTCTCTCAGAGGGTGGTGCTTGATTGGAATGGACTGCCATTGAATGTTGTGAGTGCAAGCAGTGTGAATGAATTCAAGAATGAGTATGATAGCTGGTGTGTAGTATGTGGCCTCCCTCAATGAGTCTCTGACTCCCTGGAGGTCTCTCATAATAATAACTGTTTTAATTCTTTATAAAATTTTCTACATTCTCTTTTCTCACTATACTGCACTATTTGTTTACTTTCTTCTCCATCATTTCTTTCTTTTTACAAATTTTATTTGTCAGCTTTCTTTTCTCTTCATATTCTTCTCTATTATTTCTTGTGTTCCTTTGTAAATACTTTTTTCCTTGCTTTGTTTTTCAATTAAATTATTTCCTTACATTCTTTATCAAGTCATTCATTTCTATTTTTCCTATACCATCCTATTTCTTCTTCTTCAGCTGCATTTATGAATGTTTGTTGGATTAAGTCCCATTTTTCTTCTATATTCTTTCCTTTTTCTATTGTGTTAATATTATCTTTTATTTTCTTCTGATATTTATCAATTATTTTTCTAGTTTGGAATGCTTCAGTGTTTCATTTCTTTATCTTTTCAGTTTTCTTTTGTGTCTACATTTGATATTCTGTATATAAATTTAATTTTAACTAATATATGATCAGAGTCACAATTTGCACCTCTATATGTTCGTACATCATTGACATTGACTGACTTTGCCCATCTTTTCGAAATGATCTATTTGATTACATTCTTTGGTTGTTGGAATAATCCAGATTCCCAAATGTATCTTCTTATGTTGAAAACATGTACTCATTATTCTAAGTTTATTTGATATTGCTAATTGTATGAGTCTATTTCTGTTTTTATTGATTTCTTCATGGAATATGCCCTCTTTCCATATTTTTACATTAAAATCCTCGAATATTATCATGGCATCATTTTTATTTATTTTTTCACATTTCTTGGAAATCCTCATAAAATTGATCTATCACAATCTCGCCAGCATTTTCAGTTGGGGCATATACTTTAATAAAAGTAATATTATGGAATTTCCCTTTAATTCATAACTTGCAAATTCTTTCATTTATTGGCATGAATCCTAAAATTGATTTTATCTTCTTCTTTCTAATAATAAATCCTACTTTGACTTTGAAAAAGCATTTGACAAAGTTAAAAGAAGCATTTTATTTAACATATTAAAAGAAAGACAAATACCAAATAATATTCTAAAAGTTGTCATAAGTATATATGAAAATAATCAAATATAAATAAGATTAAATCATGAGCTATCATATACGAAAGAGATAAACCAAGGAGTCTGACAGGGATGTCCCCTTTCAGCAACTCTTTTTAATATTATCTAAATGAAATAATAATAAAATGGAATAAAAATTTTCATCAAGGTATTAAACTTTCTCCGACTGTGAACTTAAACACACTCTTTTTTGCTGATTATTATTATTACTATTATTATTATTATTACCACGGGCTACTCCAGGAGTCCTTAGACTCATCGAGGGAGGCCCTAAACATCATGTTCACGCAGCTGTTCAACATTCTCACAGTATCTATCATACCTTCCCTTGAACTCGCTCACTGTCATAGCACCCACAACAGACTCTGGCAGCTTATTCCACTCATTTACCACTCTAAAAGTAAAGAACCCAGCTCTAACACCCCTGCTAACCACGCTCTTGCCCAGCTTCCATGTATGGCCCCCTAGTCCTCCCACCACCAGTCCTATTCTCAACAATATCTTCTGAATTAATCTTATAGAAACCCTTCAGCAATTTGAATGCCTCAATCATATCACTCCTTTTCCGCCTATCAACCAATTTCTGCAACCCACAAATCTCAAACTTTCATAAGGTTCATTCCATACACCTGCTATCATCTTGGTCACTCGTCTCTGGATCCTCTCCACCTCCTCCCCATCAAGAAGAAACCCTGGCACCCATATCTGGGCACAGTAGTCTAGATGGGGTCTTATCAAGGCTCGATACAGAGGAACAATAACCTGTTTGTCTCTGCTCGTTAAGGTATTTTTCAACAACCAAGTGAGTTGATGAGCTGATTTAGCTACTTTCGCAATGTGCCCCCTAAACTTCATCTCCCTATCCACCAACACTCCCAAGTCCCTGGCCTCATCAATCTCTTGGAGTACAGTTCCACCAATGTGGTATACTGCTGCTAATCTTTTCACTCCGAAATGCATAACCTTACATTTTGTCACATTAAATTGACATCCATTCTCCTTAGTCCAGAACTCCAATCTGTCTAAGTCATCTTGCAAGACTTTGACATCTTCTGCATTCACTATCGCCCTACCCAACTTTGCATCATCAGCGAACAAATGAACTGTCCCACTTAGACCCTTCCCTATATCGTTAATGAACAGATTAAACAGCAGTGGTCCAAGAACAGAACCCTGTGGCACACCACTAGTCACAGGCCGTTTTTTGGACTCTACTCCTGAATAAACTACTCTTTGATATCTCTCCATCAACCACCCAGCTATCCATCTCACCAACCCTATATCCATTCCCATATGTTGTAGTTTACGGATTAGAATTCCATGTGGTATCCTGTCAAACGCCTTTGCCAGGTCCAGCAGTATCACTGTAAACCCATTTCCCTTATCCAGTTCAGCCGTCAAAAAACTTGAGCAAGTTACTGAGGCATGATCTACCCTTCACAAAGCCATGCTGTCCTCTGTACAGTATCTCATTTTCATCAATCCATTCCTGTATTTTTCCCTTGACTACTTTCTCCAAGACCTTGACAACGACTCCTGATATGCTGATCGGTGCTGATGACCCAAAATAATTACAAATTCTGAAGATAACTTACAGAAAGGTATTTTAAATTTAAATGAAATAGCCAGATTACGGAATGATAATATCAACAGAAAAATCAAAAACGATGGCCTTTAAAGCAGTAAGAACTAAAATAATAATAGATAACAAGATTTTAGAACATTTGAATTCATTTAACTACCTAGGATGTATGATTGCATATGAAAATGAAAAAGATATAAACCAAATATTTAAAAATAACAGGTGTAATTAATTCTATATTTAAATCAAACCTAGCACAAAAACAAACCAGACTAAAAAGTATACAATATATTAGCCCTACCAGTCCTATTGTATGGAAGTGAAATCTGAACAATAAAACAAAAAAGACAAACAAAGATTAATAACTTATTAAAACACTTAAGGAATAGAACAACATAGTTAAGGATATAAATTAAACTTTAATAAATATTTTCCGATATTTCGGCAATGGCACATTGCCATCTTCTAAAGGAACTTACAAATAAAGCACGTGCATGTAGGCACTACAAACACAGTAACTGGGAATGAAGAGATGAAGCTATTGTTCTCCTAAAAGTCCTGATGGTGCCCTCTAGCGGGCTAAGTAGGTGTTCTTGGCCATTGGGCTGAAGGTCTGCTGATGTAAGCCTCCCAAATTTGGGGCAGTCGCATACAACCAAATTTGTTGAGGTTTGGAGAATTTCTTAGGGCTGAGGCTGATTCCATAAATAGTCTTTTGTATTTGTATTTGCTACGGTGTATTACTGTAGCTTTCTTCCACCGTATTCTGTGGCGTGTATCCAGATCATGGTCCGCAAGACCAGAATGGCTGTACTTGTGAAACCGGATGTAGTCCTTGTGTTCAGAAATTCTGATATTCGCTGTCCTGCCTGTTTGGCCAAAGTAAGACAGATTACAACTGCATGGGACCTGGTATACACCAGGTCGGTCTAGAGAAGTGGTTGGTCTTTAGTGGAGCGGATAAGGGATGCAAATTTTCTGTAAGGTTTGTAACAGGAGGTTAGGTCATGCTTTTTTAAGATTTTGGTAATCTTTTCCGAGGTGCCTCGGATGTAGGGAATGGTGATGGATTTAGAGTAATCCTTGTTGTGGAGGGGGGGGGGGATCTGTGGTTTGTAGGTTCTAATATTTTTTGGACTTTTTTGGGGGGGTAGCCATTGGCTGAGAAAGTGTTGAGGATGTGATTAGTTCAGTGTTTAGGGCCAAGTCTTTTGAACAGATTAGTTTTGCCTTGTTGTATAGTGTTTTCACTACTCCATATTGTTGTGTGTGTGTGTGGGGGGGGGGGGATTGTTGGTGAGTTGGTTTCCAGCTTGTGTCCTTTCCAAAGCATTCCCACCAAAATCCAACATATCCAACAAGGAATATAAAGCTCTACAGGAAATGAAGAATAATAAAGAAATAGTTATCACCAAAGTGGATAAGGGAAACGCAACTGTAGTCCTTAACCAAAAGGACTACACAGGTAAGCTGAATGCTCTTCTCTTAGATCGGGTTACTTACCTCCCCATCAATTACAATCCCACCAACTCTCAAATTAGAAAACTTCACAGGCTCCTTAAGAGAGTCACTTCTTGGCCTGTAGAAGTTACCAACAGATTAAAGCCATTTAACTCTATACCCCCCCCCCCTGTATTTACGGACTCCCAAAAATACATAAAGAAAATGTGCCATTACGTCCCATAGTGGATGGCATTGATTCCCCCACATACAAATTAGCTAAACATTTGGCCAAAGAGCTCACACACTATACTGGCAACACACCATCACACACAAAAAACTCAGCCCATTCCAAAGCCAGCATAGAAAACCTTACACTCCAACATACTGACATAATGGTCAGCTTTGACGTCTCCTCTTTATTCACAAATGTCCCACTCAAGGAAACTCTAGAGCTAATCTAAGCTAAATTTTCTCCCGATATCTCAGCCTTATTTCAGTTCACAATGAACTCAGGCTATTTCGTTTGGCAAGGAAAATTCTACAAACAAATAGAGGGGACAGCCATGGGTTCACCACTCTCCCCACCCTTGGCCAATTTCTTTATGGAGACCTTTGAAGAAAAAGCCTTAGCATCTACCCCACAAAAACCAACCATATGGCTTCGCTACGTTGATGATGTGTTCGCTATTTGGCCACATGGCTCTGAAACACTTCTCTCCTTCTTAACACACTTAAACAACCAACACCCCAGAATCAAATTCACCCTGGAAAAAGAGGAAAAAAACAGCCTCCCTTTCTTAGACACACTAGTCACCCGCCAGCCTAATGGAACCTTGGTTTTCTCAGTTTACAGAAAACCCACCCATACAGGCAGATACATTCACCAACAATCCCCCCCCCCCACACACACACACAACAATATGGAGTAGTGAAAACACTATACAACAGGGCAAAACTAATCTGTTCAAACGACTTGGCCCTAAACACTGAACTAAATCACATCCTCAGCACTTTCTCAGCCAATGGCTACCCCCCCAAAAAAGTCCAAAAAATATTAGAACCTACAAACCACAGATCCCCTCCCCCTCCTCCACAACAAGGATTACTCTAAATCCACCACCATTCCCTACATCCGAGGTACCTCGGAAAAGATTACCAAAATCTTAAAAAAGCATGACCTAACCTTCTGTTACAAACCTTACAGAAAATTGGCATCCCTTATCCGCTCCACTAAAGACCAACCACTTCCCCTAGACCTACCTGGTGTATACCAGGTCCCTTGCAGTTGTAATCTGTCTTTCTTTGGCCAAACAGCAGGACAGCGAATATCAGAATTTCTGAACATAAGGACTACATCCAGTTTCACAAGTACAGCCATTCTGGTCTTGCAGACCATGCTCTGGATACACACCACAGAATACGGTGGAAGAAAGCTACAGTGATACACCATAGCAAATACAAATACGAAAGACTATTTATGGAATCAGCCTCAGCCCTAAGAAATTCTCCAAACCTCAACAAATTTGGTTGTATGCGACTGCCCCAAATTTGGGAGGCTTACATCAGCAGACCTTCAGCCCAGCGGCCAAGAACACCTACTTAGCCCGCTAGAGGGCACCATCAGGACTTTTAGGAGAACAATAGCTTCATCTCTTCATTCCCAGTTACTGTGTTTGTAGTGCCTACGTGCACGTGCTTTTTTTGTAAGTTCCTTTAGAAGATGGCAATGTGACATTGCCGAAATATTGGAAAATATTTATGAAAGTTTAATTTAATTTATATCCTTAACTACGTTGTTCTATTCCTTAAGTGTTTTAATAATGCATAACCAACGTATAAGCCTGTCTACGAAAGATTAATAACAGCTGAAATGAAGTTTATGAGAAAAACTGCAAAGTATACTCTATTTGATCACAAAAGAAATGAAGAAATTATGAAAGAATTAAACTGGGAATCAGTAATAGAAAAAAATTAAAAAATATAAACATGAGTGGATGGAACACATTGAAAGAATGAAAACAGAAAACCAGGACATCCTCTTAAGAGATTCAACGATGACTTCTAAGGCCGGGGCAGGCCACTCTAGGCCTAAATCCTTGATAGGCATGATGATCTTTTTTTGTTTATTCTTCCTTTTCCTCTTCATCTTATCTCCTGTAATGCTGTAATATCCAATTTATATTTCTTTAACTCTTCTACTATACTTTGCATTTTCCCTACCTGTAACATTGTTCTAACATTCTATGTTCCAAAATCCATTAACCTTTTCCTTTTCATGTGTTATTTCCTTGAAGTCAGTCCAGCTTTCAATTGTTTAGCCTTAACAAGAGATTTTTTACAGGAATGGGTTGTTAGCCCATTGCCAAACCCCTCCAAATTTTTGTCCTCTGGAGACAGGGTGGCCCTGCTATACCCCCCAGGCATGTTGGGACTATTTTTTAACCCCGGTCACCAACAGGGGCATTTCAGAGCTTAGCCCTAATATATTTGGAGCTTAAATAACTACATCCATAATCACTTAACAACCAATACTTGAAATGCTGAAATCTGAAGGATGGCATTGTGGGCCAATTATTGTCTTCATTCACTTGCACAGGTTAGGAGGGAAAATGATGATGAAAGAGATATATACTGCATGCTTATTTCATTCTAGCAAACCTTCTGCTATAACTAACTGTTTCTCTGATCCCTTCAGGCAGAGCTTTCCAAACTGTGTCACGACTCGTTAGTGTGTCGGCTGCAGTGTGAAGGTGTGTCGTGTGAACATAAAGTGTTAAACAGAATAATCGCTGAAAATTTCCACAGCGGAATCCATTTCGCAAAGTACCGGTACGACTTTTAGTTAGCGCTGTTAAAGAAGATATTTGGTCAACCGCTCGGAACCCCTTCCCTGAGTCTATACCGACTTTAATGCAACCATCACCGTCAGTTTCGTTTTCTATAGTTCATTCAAGTATGAGTGACGCTAAATTGTGCAGAGCCGCATTAAGGAGTCCCAAAAATACTCTACTTTAAATAGAATGTAATTGCAAGATGTTTTACGTTCTAGAATTTAAATTTCACTTTCAAAATTATATATACAAACTTTCTTTTAATTATTTTTAACCTTTAAGAATATTTAAATCAATATATTTCGATAAATAATGGAAAATAAATGCAGCGAATTCATCCCTGTGGTTTTATCACGTAGTAGTCACTCGGTTTTATTATCGTTCGACCAATAAAAATAAAGTGCCCCACTTATTCATGTTTATTCTAACTGCAATGTGAATAAACGAAGAGCTGGTGCTTTTATTTTATGTTTAGTTACTGTTATTGTTTTACAATAACAGTAAATTTTGTGATGAATAAAATGTATCGACTATAGAGGAAATTACACAAGAATCAACTGTTGAACGGTCTGCATTAATACGGAAAAAGTGTAAAGGAAAATTTTCCACGCCTCGTTTATACAATAAAGATTATATGAAATTGGGGTTCACATTTTCTGGTAATGAAAACTATCCTTGTCCCCAGTGTTTAGTTTGTGGGTGATACTTGCAATGAAAGTATGGTACCAAACAAATTAAGTGCCATTTTACCTCAAAACACAGTCATTTGTCAGAAAAGCCAGTAGAATACTTCATTGAACTTTCAAAATCCATAAAGAAGGTCTACATCGTTCACCAAGAGAATGAAGACATCAGAGAAAGCTCAAAAGGCAAGTTACTTGGTTGCTCAAATAATTGCCAAAAACAAGGAGCCACACACACTATTGCCGAAGCCACTATAAAGGAATCTTGCTTTGCTATTGTTCGAACAATGTTTGGGCCCGAATTTAGAAGATAGAAGTTAATAAAATCTGTTTGGCAGATTACACGATTGGAAGACGTATTCAAAACATGTCTGCTGACATTAAGCTGCAAATAAAAGATATTTTTCAAGACGATAATATGATTTTTACATTGCAGTTAGATGAATCAAGAGATGTCAGTGGGTTAATGCAATTACTCGTTTTTATACGTTTCATTCATACTAACAGAATTATTGAGCAATTCTTGTGTTGTCTAGAACTTCCAAAGAAAACTAGAGGTGAAGATATATTTAAAACAGTAGATTGCCTCATGAAGGAAAATAATTTGCTATGGTTAAATTGTGTAGGAATATGCACAGATGGTACTCCTTCAATGGTTGGTTCAACAAAAGGTCTCACATCTTTAGCAAAGAAAGAGAATGAAAATATTATAATTACTCATTGCTTTTTACATTGCGAAGCACTAGTCGCACAAACCACTGGTAATGAATTAAAAAAGGTTATGGACAAAGTTGTTCAAATGGTCAATTACATTAAAAGTAGACCTCTTAAATCAAGATTATTTGCTAAAATTTGTGAAGATATGGGGGCAAAATTTAAAAAACTTATACTACACTCAGAAGTTCGTTGGCTGTCAAGAGGTTGAGTGCTTTGTCGTGTATATGAATTGAGGGAAATGATGCTTAAACCTTTTGAGGAAAATCAACAAAATGAATTCTGTGATCTAATTCAAAACAAATTATGGTGCAAAATTGGCATATCTTGCTGACATATTTGAACATTTGAATAAAATAAACACCAGTATGCAAGGAAAAGGAGAAAATATCTTAACAGCAATGAATAAAGTTTGTGCTATGAGAGACAAGATAGAAATTTGGAAAAGGAAAGTGAAAGAAGGAAATTTTGAAATGTTTTCCAAAACTGCCGACTGTGAACTAAAATGTGATATCAGCTCACTAATTGTTGACCATTTAACAATGCATGGAAAGAAAATTCATCACTACTTCCCAGATATTGAAATACAAGACTATGATTGGATCAGAAATCCATTTTTTTCAACTGCAACGATTAACTTGTCACTTATTGAAGAAGAATTAGCTGAAATAAAAAATGATTGAAGTCTGTTAATGATGTATGAAGCGGGTGATTTAGACAACTTTTGGATTCGTGTTTCAAAAATGCATCCAAACATAGGTAAAAAAGCATTAAAAATTCTTTTGCAGTTTTCCACTACACACGTGTGAAGTATCCTTTTCAACGATGGCAAACTTGAAGACATTGAAATGTGGAAGCTTCAGAATGCTTGATGACGAAATACGAGTGTCTTTATCTACTATTCCACCAAATATTGAAAAGCTGTGTTCATTCCATGAAGCTCATATAGCTCATTAAAATTCTATTATTATATATTTCTTTCTATTTCTTATAACAATGACATTAATCTTTGAAATAAATATAAATATATTATATATTTTTATTTTATATATTTTATTATATATAAAAATACAGTATGATCGAAAAAATTCAACAAGCGAGCTATGAAATCTGTTTTCCCTATATTAATAAATACATTGAAAAATTATGAAGAAAGAATCATTTCAGCTCACTTGATGTGTCTTTTATTCGATCATATTGTATTATATATTTTTAATAAAAATGAAAGGTTTTCATGAGATAGGTTGTGTCGTGAAACAAGTCTAACCTCTGGTTTGCTAATAGACTGTGTCATGCCCTCAAGACAAAAGTGTAGTCTAACTATATCACGCAACCTTTAAAGGAGTTATATGATATTTGATCTTATCAAATATCAAAAGGAGTTGCTTGTTATAGTAATGATGGGATCAGTTTTAAAAGGAGTAAGTGATTAATCACTTAATATAAATAGTGAATTTTTATTAACCCAGTATCAGATGAACAGGAAGAGATTTTTAAATAAACCTTTTAAAAGTTATACAAAATATTTTAAAACCATATACTTAAACTACATCTGATCTGGCCACGTGACCCATGAGAGCAAATCAGACTGAATTACTGTGCTGCGAAATTATGGTTGTCTAAAAAGTGTGTCACCAACATGAAAAGTTTGGAAAGCACTGCCTTCAGGTTTACTGAAGTGATCAAAGCTGCAGGTAATCTTGACTGCATATGCTCAACATGCTCTATAGTAACACTACTACTGTAATGAAATGATGTGCTGTGACAAACTGCGCAAAAGTCGATTCCTTATTCTTATAGAACCAATTTTAAGCTCTATTAAAAACAATGAAAGTGCAAATTATTCACTACAACGAACCAAATTTCCTTGCAAATAACATTACAATCCATGCTCTAAAATTTTCATTTGCTGACATGGACATTTTTAATTTAATCTATACATCACACTGCAGCATCTAATAGCTGTGTTGTCAAGGCAGTAAATATGTGTGAGTAGAGGGCACTGAGTAGTGACTGTAGCTCCGTCTAATGTTAACACTGATTAGCTTTTGAAAATCAACAGCCAGAATATATGTTCTGAGTAATATTGTTAGAAGTAATACTGTTAAATATTAACACTAGAAACTAAAACATATCTAAAATACTCTGGATTAGAGATAAATGTTGAAAGTTTTTTTCACTTTGTTATAATATAAATTAAAGATGCCAAAAAATTTTATTCTTGGTACATCCTTTATCTAAGTGTAAGCAAACACGGTTTGTGCATGAAGTAACTTCACGACTGGGCTACTTGCATATAGAGTCTAATGACTTCACATTGATTGCCTTAGTATCCCATAATGCAAATCACATATCCTTATGGTTGTGTATAATAGTATGCATTATGGGAAGGGCCACTATCCAGACTGGTTTCGACCTTTATGAGGTCTCATCAGTGGGAGCCAGACAGAAAGGTGATGTAAGCTATAATAAGAGATGGTTATATACCAAATTTGAAAGTAGTAATTTTTTTTTAATATATTTTTATTTTTGCTTATATAAAATCTGCTAGCATTTTGCTTTATTCCCTGGGTACAGAGCCAAATTAAAAGTTGAAAGTGTTTTGATAAAATCCACAAGAATTTGTTTTGTTTCACCTTATGTATAGGGGGAAAATAAAAACCTAACATACTTTTAAATTACAAAAAGAGTGCACATTATCTCCTGTTATATATCATCTCTATGGATCATATTGTCAACAAAAGTCGCATTAGGCCTAATATGAAAATTAGAGATATCAGATTAGTTCTTTACTTTATGTAGATATTATATTCTTAAATAAATCCAGTATAAGCTTGCAGGATAATAACTGCTGTAATAATGAAAATCAGCAATAAGAAGATCAAGGCTATGAAAATAGATAGAAACAGCTACATCCTGAATAGGAAAACCTATAGAACAAGTAAAATATTTCAGCTCTTTATGCATAATTTTTAGTGAAGGTGGCAGATTAAATGTGGAAATAAACAGCAGTATGAGCGAAGTTGGTGTTGTGGGCGAGTCAACTGAATATATGAAATAAAAGAAATAATCAAAACATTAAACCAAGTGTATACAAGAGCATTTTTAATGTGCAGGAAGGTGTTTAAGGGATGGTATGGTTAGTTAAATAGAATGGGAGAGAAAAGGTTAGCAAAACAAGTATTTGTTGCTGGGATGGCAGGAAAAAGATCCAAAGGAGTACTGAGATCTAAGTGGATGATTGATACAGTGCCTTGGAACAAGTAAAACATTTCAGCAATCGAGGCTGTTTTTAGTGAAGATGAATGAATATGAAAATAGACACCAGAATTAGCAAATCTGGTAGGGAGATTGTAATGCTATTATAATATCCCCCCCCCAAAGGATACATAGCAGGAAATCGTTTTCAGTTTGTTCCATCAACTGACTTTTCACTGTTTACCATGGTTTTCCGAATGAAAACAGCAGTGTCCTTATTAACAGATGAACCACTGTGCTTCCTCATGCAGCACAGTGGTTCATCATTTTGGTTTAAGAATACAGTTAGTTGGCTAAATCTCAGATTTTTATCTCATCCTGATTCATTAAACACCCAAGTGAATATCTACTAATGGAGTTCCACATTTATTTATTTATTTAGCATATGGCTCATACATGAAAAGTTACATTACATTAATCCTTAATATATATGGACATATGAAAGACATATGTAGAATAATAAGACATAATACAGTCATAAAAGAGACACTCAAGAATAGGCTATAACTGTATGTCTAGGTTGATTATCCAGTCAATTGCACTTGGTGTAGAATGGATGAAGTCTGACAGGTTTCCACTGTATGCACATTGGACACATTCTGCTGTAATATGATTGATTGTCTGGTGGGGTGATCCACAGTCACACCTCATTTGTAAAGGTGGTCTGCACATCTGCCATGATTGGAGTTCCACAGGAGATAATTAGTGGACATCAATTCTCCAAACTCTGTCTGTTTTATCAGTATTCAAGAAACAAAAAGATTGTCTGTTTCTTTAGTGATGGCTTGCAAGTTGAAATACAATTTCAAGTCTCAATGGAACAAATCTCACATATCATCATCAAATTCCTGCCATGTACCCTCAAGGGGTGTACAGGATATGACAGTACTACATGAAAAAATTACATCATTACTAACTTCCTATCTACAATTTTCCTCCAAATCAGTCTGTTACTTGTCAAGACTCCAACATTATCAGATCTTATATTTCTATCGTCTAAGGCACTTTGTACCGTATCAATCCACCTATATCTTGGTCTTCCTCTGGGTCGTTTTCCTGCCAACCTGGCAGAGAACACTTGTTTTGCTAATCTTTCCTCTCCCATTCTATTTAAGTGACCGGGTCAAAGCTGTATAACTGAGAGGAGACCTCCACATAGCCTTTAAAGGAATGCGGAGAACCGACCAGGGCTTCTGACCTAATGTCCAATCCTCACCTTCTCGTGGTGCACCCTGTTTGGTATCTACTTTGATACTGAACGAACGAGGATGGGCTGGCAATTTGGGATTTAGCCGACTAAATTGTATTCTTATTGGTTAAACCAAAATAAAAAAAAAAAAAAAAAAAAAAAAATCTCACATATTTAGCTCATTATTAAGATTTTGAATGAGTGAAATTAATTTGAGCTGTCATAATATTTCAGAATTGGATTTTCATCTTTATAATTTCATACTCTTCTAGTTCTCTTTTATTTCTCCCATTGTTTGAATTTTTTTTCATGTTTTTCTTTTGTGTTCATTGTGTACTATCCTTGATATGCAATTTCCCACAATTCCTTTTTTGTTTTGTCCTCAGTTTTATTCCCAAACTTATATTTTATGATTATCACTCATTAGTAGAAGAATGTGATGTTGGACTTTGCCTTCTTGGGTGTAAAATACTAGATTATATGTTAAAGATGTCAAGCTATTTTAAACCTGGTTTTACTGCATTTCCCAAGTAAGCAAACAGACAAATACGTCAAGTTTGCGCCTGCACATATTGCAAGTCTAGGTGACCCGCAATGTAGTGCAACTTGTGGTAAAGGTGGAATAAGCTCTGATCACTATTCTTAATATTTACCCGTAATGCAAAGCCCATCTCCTTGAGAAGATGTATGATGCTATGCATTAAAGGCAAGGGGCCACTACCCAGACCGGTTTCGACCTTTATTGAGGTCTCATCAGTGGAAGCCAGGCTTAGAAATACCAAGGTTAAGTAATACAGAGCCTATAAGTATTTTACCAAAACAAGTTACCATAAGGTGCTTTGACCTTATTAAATAAATATCTCAGGATGAGAGATAGATGTAGAAAGTTTTTTACCTTGGGTATAATATATGTTAAAGATGCCAAGCTATTTTAAACCTGGTTTTACTCCATTTCCCAAGTAAGCAAACAGACAAATACGTCACGTTTGCGCCTATTGCAAGTCTAGGCAACTCCTGGTAAAGGTGGAATAAGCTCTGATCACTATTCTTAATATTTACCCTTAATGCAAAGCTGGGTAGTGGCCCCTTGCCTTTAATGCATAGCATCATACATCTCCTCAAGGAGATCGGCTTTGCATTAAGGGTAAATATTAAGAATAGTGATCAGAGCTTATTCCACCTTTACCACGAGTTGCCTAGACTTGCAATACGTGCAGTGCAAACTTGATGTATTTGTCTGTTTGCTTAGTTGGGAAATGGAGTAAAATCAGGTTTAAAATAGCTTGGCATCTTTTAACATATATTATACTCAAGGTAAAAAACTTTCTATACTAGATTATATTATTTATATTATATGGTAGCTAACACAGTTTTGATACTTTCATGTTTAAGTTGATTCACAGTCTATCAGATTTATGCTGTATATCAGTAGAGAAGTCTGAAAGAATAATACAAAATATGATATTCCAAGGTGACAAGGAATGTAGTTTAGCCCTTTGTTATTCAAAGTTGAAAGTACTTGATCATCATCATCAATTTCCTGATATACACCGATCAGGTTACTATAACAGCACTACATGATTAAGTTTACATTATTATTAATCCCCTATCCACAACTTTCCTCCAAATTATTTCCTCTTACTTGTAAGCACTCTGATATTGTCATATCTAACATTTCGTTCTTCTAAGGCAGTTCTGACTAAATCAATTCACTTAGACCTTGGTCTTCCTCTGGGTTTCTTTCCTGACATATTGGCATCAAACACCTGTTTTACTAACCTTTCCTCACCCATTCTATTTAAGTGGCCATACCACCTTAGATTAGCTCTGCTGACATATTCTCGAATGTTTTCTCAGGATCTTCATATCTGTGGTCTCTGTTCTTTGATCAACTACTTTGTTTCTAACCCAATTCTCAGATATATATATATATATATATATATATATTTATTGCTTATTCTGTTGTCTATTTCCAGGTTTAACCTGCCATCTTCAGTAAAAAACTGGGCCTGAAATATTTTACTTGTTCTATATGATCTCCATTCAGAATGCAGCTGAAGTTTTCTATGTTCCTGCTTTTTTTTCATAGTTTTGGTCTTTTTATTACTGATTTTCATGCCAAATTTGTTTACAGCCGTTATTCAACTTAGAGAATCCCGGAGACTTGCACTAGATGTGTTTAGGAGTGCAAAATCATCTGCATAAAGCAAAGAGCTAAGTTTGACATCTCCAATTCTAATATCAGGCTTGATGCCACTTTTTTTCATAATGTGATCCATATAGATGATAAATAAGAGTGTAGGTAATTTGTCTTATCCCTGATTTTACATCAAACTATCTTCCTGTATTTATTTCAATTCTAATTGCTGACTGACAACTTAAATATAGACTATGGATTCTTCTGTATAATGTTCCATTCACCCCATATAATTGTAGTATTTTGAAAAGCTTTCCTCTTGGCACCTTTTCCAGATCAACACAATTTAAATACAAATCCTTATCATGTTCCAAAAATTTCTCAACTGTTTGTCTTAATGTGAAAATCTTTTGGACTGAATTCAGCTTGTTCTTCACCAAGCTTCTATTCCACAATTTTTCTTAGCCATTTCTCAAGTATACTTGCATAAAATCTTACCAGGAACACTCAGGAGAAAGATACCTCTAATTCTCACATTCAGCTTTCCATTTTTATAGATGGGTACTATGAGAGCTCTGCTCCAATCCGGAATTCGATTTTCTGACCAAGCCCTCTGAATTATGTAGTGTAGCCACTGCAAAACTTTCATACCTACATACTTAAGCATTTGTGGTCAAATATCATCTACTCCAGCTGCCTTTTCACATTTCAAGTTAACGGCTTTTTCTACCTCAAATATTGATATGTACTCCTATTCGCATTCCTCTTAAAAAATTTTTCTAGTACAGTTCTGTCACTGCTTGGTTCATTTATCAGTCTTTCAAAGAAGTAATTACTCCAGACATCTAGGATATCCTTATCTTCAGTTTTCATGTCATCTTTATCTTGGATTCCTTTTATAGTATTCTTTCCTTCATTTCTAAGCTTCCTCAATAGCCTCCAGAACATTTTGCCACCTTCCTGATATTTATTTTCCATACTCTTACCAAAGTCTTCCCATGACTTTGCTTTAGCTACTTTTACACACACAATAATTTGCTAGAAACTTTTGGTATGCTTTCTTCTTTTCCTGGACTGCTTCTTTAACTTCTTGTGTCCACCATGGTGTTCTTATTTTTCTATCCTTGCATACAGCTTCACCATATACCTTCCTAGCTCAATCGGTCAATGTATTTTTCAGTTTTCCACTACGACTCCAATGTTTGGTTCTTGTTTTCAAATTACTGAAAATTTTCTTCAATAATATTTGCATAGTTGAGTCTACAATTTACCCGTAAAAACTGCTCAATTTTAATTCTTTTTAAAACTTTCTTACGTACTGTTCAATGTGATATCCATTTTTATCCTGCTTAGTACTAAGTGATGGTCACTTCCAATTTTGAATCCTCTGTACATTCTTGTATCCTGAACAAGCTTTATGATATCACTATCAACAAACATAATTAATGAGGCTTTTCTTATTTCTTGTGTCTTCTCTCCATGTGTACATCTTTATGTTGAAACATGGTGTTAGTAATGACTAATCGTATCCTGAGCAGAAGTCCAGCAAATACTTACCATTATTATTAGCTTTGTCCTTTTCTCCAGATTTTCCCAAAATGTTCCTATATATATGGTGAGATTCATTTCCTACTCTGCTGTTCGGGTCTCCATTGCCAGATATCAATAATGAAACTTGTATTGTATGGTGGAAGAACAGATAAATCACCAGTTGAAATGATATGATTCTAAAGCTTGCTGCAATATAAAGCCAAGAATCATAGCTACCTCATTGAATGTTTTTAGATTAGTCAGTATTTTCTTATTTCTTTCACTCATTCTGTATCTTCTTTTTGAAGAAATTTTCTTTTCCCCAATGCTGTTTGTATATTTGAGTTGAGAGTTGTTGAACTTTGATACTTTTCTGACTTCAGCTTATTTTTCTTTTTAGTGATATTCAGTTTCATCCTGCTAATTTTTTTTTGGGATGCACAGTCTTCCATCCTAGAGAAATCTGAAGGCATCACTATCAAACCATATTGTAATCATGATGACTGTTTGTTTTGTGTTCTCTGTGTATATTAATTTTTGCACATTTTTATGTTGAAATATGATGTTAGCACATACTAGTCTATGGCCTGAACAGAAATCTTAAATCATTATTAGCTCTATATTCTTCTCCATATTTTTGTTTCTCACCCTTCTCCCTTCTATTTCACCCTCCAAGAAGAATCTTACATCGACTACCTTTTCTTTAATTTGCATGTTTTCTGCTCAAAATTGGCTTCCATTTTCAAGTTGCTACTCTGTCCTTTCTGCAGTTTCTTTTACCTGTTATTTTAGTCGTCTTCATCTTGGCAATATTAAAACTGTTTCCACGGTCTGAAAAGTCATGCCCACACTGTTCTGGGATTGCTAAGGCATTCTGTTGGTGAACTTCTTTCTGAGGGAAGAACAATCAGTGCAGAGCAATGTTGGACAAACTGAAAGCAAATAACCAAGACTGCTGACAAGCAGCGTGATTTTGGTGTACAACAACAACGCTACTTCACACCACTGGTGAGTAGTTGCATTGTAATTGTTGGGAAACTCTGCCACATTCTCCCTAAGCACAAACTTCAATTTGTTTGGCTCCCTCAAGAAACTCCTTTCCGGAGGTATTTTGCTACAGATGAGGAAGTGCATCAGTACAGGATTTCTTCAATTGATAAACTGATCTATCCTTGGGACAAGTGCATCAATAAATCTGGAGACTTTGTGGAGAAGTAGTGTATGTTCACTTATTTCTTGTATAATTTCAGCTTTCTATTATTAAACATCCTTGAGAAGAAGAAAAAAAGTGTTATACTTTTTCAGAAATTCCTTGTACAAATCTGAAAGGCTATTTTTGCAGTTCAACAACAATAAAGATTATTCCTAATCTCAGCAAGTATTGGCCACATTCATTATTCAAAATTTGGAAGACAATTATAAGATCACTTTCAGTCATCGACAAGGTTAGGTTATTGGCTCTCTTCTGTCTTTAGTCCTATATGGCATTTACTAGGACTTCAATAAAATAAAAATAAAAAATGGCAGTGGGAGAAAGAAAATTACATTGGATTGAAATCCAGTGATTCAGTAAGTGACATGATAGAATTTCTCCTCTCTTTGAGACCAGTTCCCAAATCTGTGTTTTGTGACACAGCATATTCTTCCACTGGAAAGAACTGTTACCAGATGGAAAAGGAATGCATCTGATAACAGTGTTCAAGCAGGCTATAGTGTCTTGTTTAGGAGCAGGAGGGAAGCCGAAGATATCCTCACACTATCACAGGTCATTGATAGGTTTAACTTCTGGCTCTAGCATTAGCCCGGGCTCATTTGAACCAGGATTCATTAAGCCAAACAATCTTTTTTTCATTCCTTGAGTGTCTATTGCTTTCTTTTAAGTGATAAGAGGGTGCAGCTTTTGAAAGCATCTGCTGCTATACTCCATCTATGATGGTTTGA
Source organism: Typopeltis vanoorti (assembly GCF_054136105.1). NCBI lineage: Eukaryota > Metazoa > Arthropoda > Arachnida > Uropygi > Thelyphonidae > Typopeltis > Typopeltis vanoorti. The sequence continues at coordinate 81,662,032 of NC_143553.1, read as the reverse complement.
AGCAGCAGATGCTTTCAAAAGCTGTACCCTCCTATCACTTAAAAGAAAGCAATAGACACTCAAGGAATGAAAAAAAGCTTGCATGGTCTAATGAAACCTGGTTCAAATGAGCCAAAGTTATAATGCTAGACCCAAAAGTTAAATTAGAGAATCAGTGAGCCTATCAATATGGAATGATAGATTCACTGATTAGACTGCAGACCTGTGATGGTGTGGGGATGTCTTCTTGGTATATGTTTGGCTTCCCTCCTGCTCCCAAACAAGACACTACAGCCTGCTTGAACACTTATCAGATGCATTCCTTTTCCATCTAGTAACAGTTCTTTCTAGTAGAAGAATATGGCATGTCACAAAACACAGATTTGGTAACTGGCAAAATTGCATATCAGAATATAATACTTCAGCTAACTGGTGTGTTCCATTTCAACAAGCCATGGGCACACTGCCCATTGGTGTCCAGTGCAGTGTTGGAGTTTCTGTAAACCCATTCCACACCAGTCCTTTATGTTGTCTATCCATTCTCTGTATGGTTTATCTCTTCTGGTCCTCGCTCATTCTGCAGATGTGTCCAAATAAATGCAGCTTCTGTTATATAATCTTCTGCATTAAATTCTCTTTTGGGTTGTATCTTCTGATAGAGCTCTTCATTTATGATTTTCTGTTACAGGAAAATTCTTAGAATTTTCCTGTAATAAGTTCTTTCAAATGCCAAAATTCTTTTTCTTGATTCCTTACATACGTTTCAGACCCATACAATATTCTTCTATAGAATACACTGCTAAAGATGCTTTTTTCCCTAGTACTCTTAATTTCGTTTGCAGGCTGATTACTATACTTTTCCAGATGTTATCCATGGCCTTCAACTATGTTCTGATCTTTATTTCTTTTTTTACAGTCTAAATCATGTCATTGTTCTTTATTTTCTATATCAATTACATCCACCTGTATCTTTTGTTTCATGTTCTTCTCACCAAATATCATTATCTTGTCCAAGTCTCATCCCTTCCTCATTTAAGAGTTTCAATGTTTTTTTGTAGTTCTCTTTTGTCTTCTTTAGTAATAACAATGTCATCTGCGAATCTCAGATTGTTAACTCTCATCCTGTGTACTGATATTCCTTTTACATCTTTCTAAATGTGCGATGAAAATGCTTGGTGATATTAGGTCCCCCTGCTTGTTCTAAACCATTTCCCCAAATCATCACTCATTCTTATAGGTTTTTTTTAACATATAGCTATTAGTTTTTTGTCAATTCCATGATTCTAGCATTAATAATGTTACTTTCTGGTCAATACTGTCAAATGCCTTCTGAATATCAACAAAGCAAGTATATATGTTTTTGTTTTTTCTCCTGGCATTATCTGTTAATAGCAGAGAACTAAAGAAATTGAATTGTACTTCTATCTTTCTTAAATCCTGCAAGGTATGCTTCCAATTGTGTTCTCAATCTTTTTGTCAATATCATCACATTACCAAGGTGACCTGTCAAGGCAATTTCTATATCGTCGTCCAGTAGCATCCTCTAGCAAGAGGGTTGCAGCAGATGAGCAGCTCTTCTCCATTTCTCTCTGTCTGTCGCTTCCGTCATTCTTAAACCAGTCCATTCCACGATGTCATTAAACCACTCTCTAGTTGGTCTTCCACGTCTTCTCTTTCCCTTGTAATATAGTTCTTGTCAGGTGTCCCGAAGAACCTCTCAGAAGATGTCCTGCAAATCTAGTCTTTCTTTGCATAATATTCTTTAACAGTGTTCTTTCCATCCCAACTCGTCTTAAAACTTCTTGATTTGATATTCTTTCTGTATAGCTAATCTTTTCCATCTTTCTATAACACCACATTTCCAATGCATTAATTCTTTCCATATCTCTCTTTCTTAGTGTCCATGACTCACTTCCATAACTTGCAATACTCCACACTGTTGCTTTAACTATTCCAATTTTAACGCCTATTTTAGTGTTCTTGTTTATTAAAATTCTCTTCATTTCCATAAATGCCGATTTAACTTTACCTATTCTATTTCTAATGTCCAACTCTGAAGTTCCTTTCTCTGAGATCCAGCTACCTAAATATTAAAATCTTTCCTCTACATCTTATTTTTACATTATCTCCTATTTTTCTACCCGTTATCATTATCTTGGTCTTTTTTGTGTTAATTCTTAGTCCATACTCTTTACAAGAATTTTCAATTCTTTGAATAATTTGTTGTAACCCATTTTCACTTTCTGCCATCACTACTACATCATCCGCATATCTTAAGTTATTAATGATTCTTCCGTTTATTTTTATTCCTTCTTCTACATCCTCAAGTGCCTCTCTAAACATTTGTTCACTATAAAAGTTAAACAATAATGGTGATAACTTGCATCCTTGCCTGACTCCTCTCTCCACTGGGAATTCTCCTGTTTCCTCTCCATTTACACATACTGACGCTATTTGTGACCAATATAATCTCTTTAAAATTTCCAAGTCATAAGAGTCAATATCAGTATTTTCTAGAATGTCAAAAAGCCTTTCATGTTTCACTGTATCAAATGCCTTTTCAAAACAACTTTCCACCATGGTTTAGTGTTTTCTCCCCAATAATTCTTAGACAAGTTATAGCCTCTGTTGGTTCTGAATCCAAACTGTTCCTCATTCATTTCTTTTTCTATTTTATTCCTAATTCTCTCTAAAATTATTTGCACCAGAATTTTTACTGTGTGAGTTATAAGACTTATCGTTCTAAAATTGTCACAGTCTAAAACTCCCGTCTTTTTTGGAATGGGGATAAAAATTGATCTTCTAAACTCCTCTGGTAATTCTTGTCCTTCATAAATTCCGTTATAATTTTCTATAATTTTTACATTCTAGCTTATTTCCTTTCTTGTATTGATTTCATTCACTCGTCTGGCATTTTCCTTTCCTTCCATACCATATTACATAGTTGGTGCATTTCTATAAGCATACTTTTGCCACCATATTTAATCATTTCTACCTCTTCTCTTAAAATGTCCATGCCATATTCATTACCTGGTGGTGATATCTGCTTCAATTAGTTTTCCATCTAGTTTTTCTTCATAGGACTGATTAAAGTATCTTGTCCATCGCTGTACAATTTTATCTTTATTCATCAATACTTTGCTTTTTTCATCTTTAATTGTAATCTGTTTTGGTTGCCACCTTCTATTGATGGTTCTGATCATTTTGTATACCTCCCTAGTTTTATGCTCTCCATAGTGCTGGTCTATATTATTGCATTCAGCTTCTATTTCATCTTATCCATTCTGACTGCTTTTTTCACCTCATTATATTTTCTTTTATCCTGTACTAACTTCAGCGTTTCCTGTCTAATCCTCTATTTCTGGTATGTTTCTTCAACTATGTCCTCTATCAGCTTCATTACTCCTTTCACTCTTAGATTCGAATTTTTTTCTTTGTCCACATGTTTTAGTTTCTCCTGTAACGCTGTTCTGTATCTCTTAGTTTCTGATAATGGGGTTTATATTTTCTTTTTAATTTCAACTTGATGTTTGCAATCACTTTTGACAAAATTAGTCGACAAAAATTGTTTAAAATATTAACCAATTTAAACATACCAAACCAACTTTTACAATCTATTCAAGAAATATATACAGGAAATAAAATAGCAGTTAAATTAGAACACGCCTCAGAATGGAAAGATATATCAAGAGGAGTACGACAAGGATGTACCCTCTCACCTCTGCTTTTCAATATATATATAAATGAAATATTAACAATCTGGAAACAGCATAACCCATTTGGTATACAAATGACCCCGCAAATGAAGATAGATACACTACTATTTGCAGATGATCAAATAGTATTAGCTACATCAGAAGATGACTTACAAAGATCATTAAATGATATCTCAAAGCAATATAATATGACAATATCCAAAGAAAAAACAAAAATAATGGCATTCAAAGGAGAAAACCCAATAAGAAGTAAAATAGTGATAGATAATAAAATACTAGAACAAGTAAACACTTTCAGATACTTGGGATGTGATCTATCATACGAAGAAGAAAAAGACATAGACACTAAAATATCAAACTTTGTCAAAGTAAATGGCATAATAAACAGTATATTTAAGCCATCCCTGGTACAAAAACACACTAGAATCAGACTATATAATGTCTTGTCAAAACCAACTGTACTATACGGAAGCGAAACATGGACCACGAAAAGGAAAGATGAAAAACGAATTCAAACAGCAGAAATGAAGTTCCTCAGAAAAACAGCTGGATATACCAAGTGGGACCACAAAACAAATGAAGAAATCTTACAATCCCTAAAAATCAAACCAATTAATTACTACATAAGACAGTATAAACAAAAATGGCTAGAACATTTAAATCGAATGGACAACAGCAGACTACCAAAAATATTATACAGATACAAAATAAGTGGAAAAAGAAGAATCGGAAGACCAAGAAAGAGATGGCATGAGACCGGAACAGGCCACATGGCCTATATTCCATGTTAGGAAGAAGAAGTTTGCAATCACTGAATCTATATCTGCTCCTTGAAAAGTTTGACACTGATGTTATCCACCTTCTTTTAATTATAATCATATCATTCATGTTCTTGGTTTTCCCATCATTTGATTGCTTTTTCAACTCTCCTTTTGTTGCATCATCTCATGGTCCACAGCAAATTAGCATACACCTCATTCATTTCTTCCCCCAAAACCATGCTTTCCCAACCATCATTTTCTAGTCCAACTTTGGCATTCACTCTCTTTCAATAATTAGTACATCTTTCTTTCTTTGATGTTGACCAATTTGGTATTTGACTAATTGATCCCCTGTTAATCACTTTTCTTGTAACACCTCTGTTGGCCTCTTGCTTTAAATTATAGCAAGAGGAAACACATTATAGCAAACCCACTAATTAGTGAAATAACAGCCAACTACCAAAGTACTCCAGGCAGCACCTCACTGCCAATACCAATTAAATGAAATTCAGATTAAAGGAAATTATTTTATAATGGGGAAAAATAAAATGATGTGATAAAACTAAAATTTGTAATGCAGATATACTGGTGATTGTAAATATATTATAATCATTTCAAAAATGTCCTGATTGCCACCACTGTGATTTATTTTTGCATTCCTTTATGACACTGAAAGAACTAAATAGAAAAATGTATGCTTTTAGAACTTTTTATAAAGAAATGCAAGCCATAGAAGAAACCAGTGAAGTTTCTTCCATGTTTACTTTTTTTTAAATACACTAAAGAAAACTTGCAATCCACAGGCTCACTGTGAAAGTTATATGAATCTTTGTAAAACCAGTGTTATGTTAGCAATATATTTATTATTATTACTTCTCTTTTTAATTGTAATTATGACATGCATCTTTTTTATGTTGATTAATTTATACTTTTCCACCCCTGAATAGTTCTGACTTGAAGAGGAATTAAAAAAAATCTACAACTGCCAACTTTAGGAAATTATATTGTTGAATGTTTCCATGGGTGTTCTTGTTTGCTGTAAAACAAAAAGTGGTTGATGTGAGCAAAGAAAATACTTCATTCACCATGAACATTCATATGTGACCTTAGTCATTTCCAGTTTTTGTATAATAGGACCAAACTAATGATGTATTGTTGAATCATGAAAATATCTTATTAATAAATAACTTTGTTATATTTTTTTCATTTAATTAAGTTGGTCTTTTCTTAAAAGTTTAAGCTGTTAAATAGATACAATTGAAAAAAAAAAAAATGCCCTATATATTTTTTTTTTTCTTTAAGCTGATCTGCTTTTGTGTTGTGTTTAAAATATGTCAATGCTTAAAATATCACTTCCTCATTGCGGACATATTTGCATGTTTTAATTGCAATTATCACATTCATCATTTTTGGAAGCTTTCACAATAATGCCACTTTGAGACCATGCATGAGCCCATTTCTATGATTCATGAGGGTAAGGTTCTTAAATAATGCCACTTTGAGACCATGCATGAGCCCATTTGTATGATTCATGAGGGTAAGGTTCTTAAATAATCTGCTAGTGAAAATTGTATTGATTGCAACTTCAAGTGATGAATCTGTGATATCATTGTAGGATAAATGAAGTTTAATCTCTAAAGTTTATTGTGGCATGTGTTGTGGGTCATTACAAACTGGAGTAAATATTGCCTTTGAAAAATGACTGTTTTCTTGTTTTTTTGGGTAGTAATCCCTACACAAAATACTTAGTGGAAGAGCAAGAAAAAGAAACAATAAGTGTGAATTCATACCCACTACCTCTCTGTTGAAAACTACAGATTTTTTCATACATTCTCTTAATTAGCACGTTTTTTGAGATTTTGTGGAAGGAATATTGAAACACCACCTTCATGAACAAACCATAGCTGCTAGTTTCTTCTATTTTGTCATAATGCATATCAATTCTACTTATAAAAAGGTTCATCAAATTCCTGGTGTGTACAGGATAATATGATAGTATTACATCTCAAACTTACATCATTACTAACTTCCTGTCAACAATTTTCCTCCAAATCAATCTGTCAAGATTACGACATTATCAAATCTTATATTTCTGCCTTCTAAGGCACTTTTAACTGTGTGAATTTACCTATATCTCGGTCTCCCTCTGGGTCTTTTTCCTGCCAACCTGACAGAGAACAGTTGTTTTTGCTAATCTTTCCCCTCATATTCTGTTTAAGTGACCATACCACCTGAGCTGCTAACACATTCCTGGACTATTGATGCCATCTGTTTGCACCTCTAATCTTTCTCATATCTGTGGTCTCTAGTCTTTGGTCAAGTGTTATTTCTAACCCAGCTCTCAAATCCATAAGTTAAAATTGGTTTGAACACTATCTTGTATACAGCTAATTTAGTGTTTTGACTAATTTCTCTCTTATTTCATATAAATTTATTCAGTTAAGTATATCATCATCTGCATAAGGTAAAGTGCTGAGATTAACATCTCCAGGTTTAATACCGCTTTCCTTCATAATGTGATCCATATAGATAATGAACATCCCTGTCTGACACCAGATTTAACCTCAAACCATCTTCCTGTACTTCAATTTTAACTGCTGACATATAACTCAAATAAAGACTAAGTATTGCTTGATATAATTCCCCATTGACACCATATAACTGTAGCGTTTTGAATAGCTTTTGCAGGTCTACAAAACTTAAATACAGATCTTTGTTATATTCCCACAATTTCTCAACTATTTGTCTTAAAGTGAAATCTGATCCTGACAGCCTCTATTTGGCCTGAATCCAGTTTGTTCTTCTCTTCCACAATCCTCAACCATTTTTCAAGTATACTTGCATAAATCTTACCTGGAGCACTCAGTAGGGAAATATCTCTAATTCTCACATTGTTTTATTTCCTTTATATATATATATATATATATATATATAAATTGCTTGGTTATCCTAATATACAATATACCCAAGTTAAAAATTTATTCCCATATATATATATATATATATATATATGGTATTATGAGAGCTCTACTCCAATCTGGAATTCGCCCTTCTGAACTGTACAGTGCAGCCACTTCAAGACTTTTATACCTTTGTACTTGAGCATTTCTGGTCAAATTTCTACCACCACTGCCTTTCCACATTTCAAGCATGGATATGTATTCCTGACTGCATGCCTGTTGAGTATTTTTTTTGCCACTGTGCTGTCACTGCTTGTTTCATTTGGCAATTTCTCAAAGTAATTACTGCATACGTCAACAATATCTTTTTCTCCAGTTTTTCATGTCACCTTTATCATCTCTAATTCATTTTACAGAACTCTTTCCTTATTTCTGAGCTTTTTCAGCTCCAGAATATTTTTCCACCTTTCACATATTTATTTTTGATGTTCTTTTCAAAGTCTTTCCATGACTTTTTGTTTAGCTAGTTACACAGTTTTTAGCTTTCTTACATTTGTCTCTGTATTCTCTAAGAGCACAAGCCTTATTTGCCAGGAGCTTTTGATATGTTTTCTTTGTTTCCTTCATTGCCTCTTTAACTTCCTGTGTTTACCATGGAGTTCTGATTTTTCTATCCTTGCAGACATCACATGTCTCTCTGGCTGAATCAGTCAATGTTTTCTTCAGGGCTTTCCACTGAATCTCCAAGTTTTGGTTCCTATTCTCAAACTCTTTCATTTTTTCTTGAATAATGTTTGTGTATGTCAGTCTGCAGTTCACATCTGAAAGCTGCGCAACTTTTATTCACTTTAAAACTTTCTTAAATGCTCTTTTCAGTAAAAAAGGTTGTACATTTTAAAACTGAGGGAGGACTAAAGAATCTAGCTCCCCGTTTTAGTAATTGATCAAACACGGTTGCTTTTCATATCACTTGAGCTTCCATTAAGCTAAGAGTTCTGGTCTCGCACTTGGCATCAAAATCATCTCCTACCTGGTTGGCCATGTGGTTAGCATACCTGCTCTCCAACCATCAAGTTGCAGGTCTTGCAGCCTGTTGATTGGAGGCACGTTATTGTCTTCAGATGGGAAATGAATTTCATCCTCTAGTACAAGACCAGTGCCCTGCTGACTGGAGGCAGTGGTCTAATAACCTTTTAAGGGTGAAAACCACATAAATAACATTTATGCCACAGTACACAACTCATCCTGTTGACTGGAGAGCAGAGCCACTTGGCTGGTTTGTTGCATGACTACTGAATAACCAGATAATATACAATTTACCATAATCCTAACATTCCTATTTTATATTTTGCAAAGTAAATGAATTTAATTAATGGCATAAGAGTTTACATCTTACCTGCATATTACTGCAGATGAATAATTATTTGCAGCATTATGCAGGCTCAGATTATGAGAGAAAAAATATCTTTTCAAATAAATTTCATCCTCCTATTGACATTTATTTTATAGGATACTTCATGATGTAAAAGGTGTGGTTTCCAAATTGTGAGATAATTCTCAATGATTACTTAAGAATTGACACTTTGTTTTCTGCCACTTTTAGAAATTTAAAAAATGGTTTACTATTAATTCATGACAAAATGAGTGAAGAAATTTTGCTTACATTTTTTAAATCATAAGGGAAAGGAAATCCATGTATTTATATTACTATTTCCTACACTATTGCTAACAGAATCATGATGCACAATATATCTTCTTCAGCCAAGCCTGTGCTAGCCAATGTGTCTTGAGATGAAATACCATTTACTACTGTATGATAAATGGCCTTCATTGTAGTGAAACACTGCATTTCCCACTAGAGACTCATCTATTCATTGGACATCATCAGATGCCGTGCCACACTAGTCATCACCAGGTGGTCCTGTTGTATGCTTTTCTGGAGGCTTCAACTCTCTGAAGATTAGTCACTCCAGACTATCTATCCCTTCCTCTTTTTCCAGGAACTTGACACCTTTTATTACTGTTTTGAGAAGTTCTCTTTTCAGTGTGTCCAAGCTTCAATATCCTTAAGGAGCCTTAAAGTTCTTTTGATCCTTTCTAGTACCTAACTGTTTGTCTGCCTTTCAGTATATGATATCCTCAACGACTGTAACATTACATCTCAAAAGCAGCTATCCAAGTCTCACATCCAGAATCCTCAACTTTGTTCCTGTGGGGAAATAGACCTATCCTCCTAATTTTAGACAAGTCTCTGACGCTTGTTTTAGCCATTCTTTATCTTCTGAACAATTCTTCACATTAATAATGGATCCCAGGTACTCAAATGTGCTGACTTCAATTCTTTTTCCATTAAGGTACACTTGTTTCTCAGAAGCTTCCTTGTCTGTATATCCTTTGAGAACCATTATCTCTGTTTTGCTAGGATTGAGCTGAAGTCTTCTGTTCTTACTGATCTCATTAACTTTGTCAAGAATTTGTCATTACAAAGGAGTACTGTATCATCAACATATCTCATATAACTGATATCACCTATCCTAATTCCTGTGTTAAGCTAGTTCAATGCTACATGCATGATGTCCTCAGCATAGATACCAAAAAGGTGAGGAGAAAGTAGGAATCTTTACCTAACTCTGTTTCCAACTTGAAGCCAATCAATCAATCCAACACCTGTTCTTACTGTGGCTTCTTGCTCACTGTACAAGTTAACTATCATCCTGATAATATGGTGAGGAAAACCCATTATTTTCATTACTTCCCACAGTTTTGCATGCTGAACACCGTCAAAAGCCTTAAAGTAGTCTGCAAAAAACACATTACCATAAGGAGTATAAATTCTTCATAATGCAAAAAACACATTACCATAGGGTAGGGGTTCCCAACCCTATGCCCGCGGGCACATGGCGCCCGTCGCTGTTCAACCGTGTGCTGTATAGTTTGAAACACCGTCAAAAGCCTTAAAGTAGTCTGCAAAAAACACATTACCATAAGGAGTATAAATTCTTCATAATGCAAAAAACACATTACCATAGGGCAAGGGTTCCCTACCCTATGCCCGCGGGCACATGGCGCCCGTCGACCAATTTGTGTGTGCCCGCCGCTGTTCAACCGTGTGCTGTATAGTTTGAAATAATCACGCAACAATTCATGGCATGCTATATGACGCATGCATTAATGACACATGACGAGGATTAAATGCATACATTGTAAAGTAGATGCTCATTCGAAGTTGTTCATTCCAGTTTAAGAACTGGAATATCATCATATTCTCCTAATTATGAAGCACTGGCCAATGAAATGCAATGCCAAAGATCATGCTAACTTACATATATATATATTTAAATTTTTATATAATGTAAACTTTGTATGTATTCATTTACCAAACAAATTCAAAAAATTTGTTTGAAAAAATGGTGCCCGTTGCCTTATCAGTATTTTAGAATGTGCTCTAGGAAACAAAAAGGTTGGGAACCCCTGCCATAGGGAGTATAAATTCTTCATAATTTTCTATGATCTGATCTTTAATACCTTTATCTGCACCTGGGCCTTATTGTTATTAAGCTGTTTAACTGCTCTTTCAACTTCATGCCTAGGAGGAGGTTCCAAATCCAAATTTTCCTTATCCTCTTCTGTACAGTTCCTCACAGTATTCTTTCCACCTGTTTTTGATTTCCAGATCTTCTGTTAGTACTGCTCCATTCCTGTCTTTGATGACATTCAATCTAGGCTTAAACTTATGAACTAATTGTGCCTCCTCCTTATCTGGAACTCTTTCACATTTATTAGCATAAAAATTTTCTTTTTCCTGCCTGATGGCTCTTCACGAAATACCATGTTTTGTATCCTGTGAAGGGCCTGTAGTTTTTGTCTTCTGTTCTTCCTGCATGCATTGCCAATATTGTGGAAGGGCGGCTGCTGATAGTGCACAGGACCAAGCCTGTTAGTAATGTATTAGATGCTTTCCCATCCTTCCTGGAGGGAAGCATTGTCAATCCACATTGATGTCAGGAGAGTCGATGCTCTCCTGACATCAATGTGGAGATATCTCCCATATTGCAAGTATATGCATGTCTCCCATTGCAAACACGTATGGGAGACATGTTTGCAAGCCCTTCAATTCATTATATCTTGTTAAAATCAAATGATTTAATGCACGTAAAAAAGATTTATATTTAATTTTTTTTTTTTTGTCACTTGTTAAAAGAATTCGTCAAAGATGTGACGTACGGCATTTTTAGTTTTTTTTTTAATCATTCCATATTATATCATTTTAGATGATCCTTGTAACAAGTAATGAAATATTAGAGGCAAACTTTTTGAGCATTAAACCCATGGCTTATACAGGAACTGAGGTAAAGGAAATGGAGGTACATAGCATATTCAAGAACCTCAATGTGAATACAGCTGTGGGATTGGATGGTATACCAGCTCGAGTTTTATGTGAAGCGGCAAGGGAATTATCAGTGCCTTGACCATATTGTTTAATCCAAGTCTCAGGTCTGGGTTTGTCCCGAGGGGATAAAAAAAGGGGGAAATAGTTCCATTGCATAAAGGAGGCTCCAAGACTGATGTAGCAAATTACCGACCAATCAGCATATCAGGAGTCATCGTCAAAGTACTGGAAAAGTTGGTCAAGAGCAAAATACAGGAAGGGATAGATGAAAATTGGATACTATATGGGTGAGGGGGGGGGGGGACAGCATGGTTTTGTGAACGTAGGTCATGTTTCAGTAACCTGTTGACGTTTTATAATACAGTGACAGCTGAGATGGATAAAGGTAATGAGTTTACAGTGATACTGCTGGACATTGCAAAGGCCTTTGACAGGATACCACATGGAATTCTAATCAGTAAACTGCAGCACATGGGGATGGATATAGGGTTGGCAAGATGGTGATTGATGGAGAGATATCAGAGAGTAGTATACTCAGGAGTAGAGTCCAAAAGAAGGCTTGTGACTGGTGACATGCCATAGGGTTCTGTTCTTGGAACCACTACTGTTTAATTTGTTCATTAACAATATAAAAGGATCTGAGAGGAACTGTTCAGTTATTTGCTGATGATGCAAAGTTGGGTAGAGCAATAGTTATACAGATGATGTCAAAATTTTGCAGGATGATTTGGCAGACTGAACAAAGGAGAATGTTTGTCAGTTTAATGTGACAAAATGTAAGGTTATGCATTTTGCATAACCTTACATTTATGCATACAGTTCCACCAATGTGGTACTGTACTCCAGGAAATTGACAAAGCCAGAGACTTGGGAGTGTTAGTGGGTAGGGAGTTAAACTTTAGGGGACACATAACAACAGTGGCCAAAGCAGCTCATCAGATCACTTGGTTACTGAAGAATACTTTGAAGAGCAGAGATTGGTGATGAGGAGGAGACGATCCAGAGGCGAGTGACAAAGATGGCTGCAGGTCTATGGAATGAACCTTACGAGAACAGGTTGAACATTTGTGAGTTACAGAAACTGGTTGATAGGCAGAAAATGGGTGATTGAGATTGATTATCCAAAATGTAAGCAAACTTTGTTTGCTTATATTTGGATAAACAAGAATGTAATTTCTTTGGCATCTTTAATTTACCTATAACAAAATGGGTTTCAACCATGTGACTTCATTCCCAATTTTGTGTGGGTTAGCCACATCTCCAATACCTTTAGGATGGCAAGTCATCATTGTTTGGATGACTAGAAGCTGGCATGCTGGCTTAATGTGTCACAGAGTGTCTCGATACTATGGATGCAATTTCAGGATACAGAAATCTTTACAAGAGATGGCCAGGATCGTGTAAGGATCAACCTGAACAGGCTGCTAACAGCAAGGTGGAAGCCTATGATGTCCTGTCATCAATTGTCTCCTGAGGTTGCTGCAACCATAGGTTAAATTTGATTAAAACATGTTCAGTAGTGTTCAGATCAGCGTTCTGTGTAGGCCAGTGAAGTGTAGTGACGTTAATGTCCCCCAAATGACGCAGTTACAGCAGCAGCCTTATGACATAGTACATTGTCTTGCTGAAAGAAACAAGTCATTTCCATAGAAGCATCACAAAGTTGGAAGCATTGCACTGTCCAGAATGTTCAGACCTCTCAGAGTTCAATGTTTGTGGCATTGCAGAGGTCGGAGGCTAAACCGGGAAAAAGTTTTTGTGCAGATTCATGTTACAGTAAGTACTCTGAATTCAACTTTGGAACGTCATATTCCTCCATTTATACCAGCTACAAGCACGACTCATTACATGGCATGATGCACCTTGCCCATGGAGGTGTCCGCTGACTTCCTTCCAAGTTGTATACTTTTCTATCTCTTCTGCCAATTTAATAGCTAATCCATTTTCATTGATATTTATTACATTCATGGTGCCTACTTTAGTTCTGCTGGTGCTGAGTTCAAGTTTGTTTCAGTAGCAGTTTTCACCTTTTGCTCTGGTTCTTTGATGAAAACAATAGGGGGAATGGGGGGGGGTTGCTTAACTGCTAGACAAAACCCCCAGCCAAGAATAAAATATCGTGATGAACCATATTGTTTTAAGCCAATACAGAATACAATTTTGTTCGATGCAATTCTGTTGGATGAACAGAATAGTCTCATCTGCTGGATGAAATCGCATTCTTTATAGGTTATATGCAGTCTCCTCTCAAAGATAGAAAGAGCACTGAAATTAAATCAACATACATTATGTTGCAAAACTTATATTTCCATTTATTCTGAATGCTACAAGACATTACATACTTTAGTAAGATATAAAGAATATACTAGAAATGGAGCATGGTATGAGAGTAATGTTAATCAGCTTCTAGTGAGATGTGGGCTACCATGATTGTAGTACAGAGCTCCCATAATCAAATAGCCGACCTCGAGTGCTCTGAAAAGATAGGCTTGCTACCAAAAGGTTTTTATCACATCCGATTTTCCTAGCTGGTCCAGGGCATTTACCATATGGGTTTGTGCATTATATATTGAACACAGACTTGTTCACAGAACATGGACAGCTGGTATGAAGTAGGGATGCACCAATCCAGGATTTGGCCAAAGCACTGAATACTGAGTTTGAAATTTGTTATTAGTTCTTTTGATTAACCACCCAAGACGTATATATACGTCCAGGTTACCATGGATGCAAAGTGCATATTAAAATTGTAATACCATTGATATTACATTGAAATATATGATGGATACGAAGTGTAGAGGAGTGATGTATTTTATCCACATTGATGCCGACGTGGTTCAAGTTGCGCTGGCCAGACAGCTGTTTCAAACTGCTGGTTCTTATCAGAGATCTTAAAATGGCAAGAATCCTCATTCAATACCCAAGTAGTGTTTCAGAGAGTTGTATTTTTTATAAGTGAACAGTGGTTGGTGAGAAAGAGTAATTAACAAATCAGAACAGAAATGTATTCATTTCAGCATTTTAAAATAATTAGATCAATCCATATATTATAGCTGAATATATATATATATATGTGTGTGTAAGTATATTCAGCTATGAATCTTTAATATGCATCTTTAACATCTCCTATTTCCTTTGGCAATTTACATTGCCAAAATGAAGACCTTTAGACTGATAAAAAGAGAAAATAAAATTTCTGCCTTCCCAATATAATAACTGTTGAAAGTTTATTTATTTTTTTCCACTTGGTTTGACTATAATAAATTTAGTTTAATCCTTTATCCAAGTGTGAGCAAACAATTAACGAATTAATTGACCATGCCAAACACTATATCGAAGCTGAGGGAGAGTATATTGATTGAAATAAATTATTTGAATAATTATAATTGGCCTGTGTTTTATTTTCTATCAAAAGTTCGGTTTCTTTTTGTACAGAGGGTGTAGCAGTGAGTGTGAAGTGGAGGTTAACAGCATGAAATATATGGTGAGATGTTGCTACAGACCTGGCGGCTCAGTTGCAGGGAACAAAGAAATGCGTCGCTAATTTAGCCTTATGGGTACCAAACGAGTGATCATTATGGGCGACTTTAATTTTCCAAACATTGATTGGGTAGAAGAGAAATCTATTGAATTGTTGTAAGACAACTTTCTCAAGCAGCACGTGAAAAAAGGAACTCGGCATCAAAGAGTGTTGTATTTGCTCATGGCATCAGAAGGAGGGTCTCTGTTAAGAATATATTTTACCACCAATTGGTGACAGTGATCATGCTGTGCTTTCTTGGGGAGTATCTAATTGTATTGATGCTCTGATTAAAACAGGTTATATGCTGAATTACAAAGCTGGAAATTATGATCAACTTAGGGGAATACTATCTTTGGTCTCATGGTATCAGTTACTGAATGGGAAAAATGTCAGCAATGCATGAAATCTTTGAAATGAGGCGGTATCTGAATTTATCCCTAGTGTTCGAAGAATAAATAGGTTGGGAGTGAAATGGATGTGCAACCTTATTAAGCAAGAAATCCACAAGAAGATCATGGGAATAAGAGTGAGCAGAGTTATGAAATACATAAAGCTAAATCAGAGTATGAAAAGAAATTGGCCATGCAAGCTAAAGGCAATCCAAAGAATTTTATTATGATGCTACAAAACAAGCAAAAGAATAACTTTATTGAATGCAGATGGTACTAGAGTGTCGGAAACTAATGAGGTTGTACAGTTAATGAGTGCTCTTGCTAAGATATATCAACCAGGTGTATGTAACATGTGCAGAATGCTACTACATTGGATGAACAGTTAGAGGTTCATGAAAACAAGGTTGAAGAGCTGTTGCATAACTTGGAGAATATAGGATTGGAATATAAACTCTTGACTTGAATCAGGGGATGGTTGACAGATATCAAAAAGTGGTATATGGTGGGTGTGAATCTGCCAGCTTTAAGGTGGCCAGTGGTGTACCTCAGAGCTCAGTCCTTGGGCCATTATGCTCAATCTATACATTAATGACATCAGATGTGAAGACAGGTAAGGCAATCACGGATGCTACTGATATTTAGCACTTACAAAATGATTTGAATAGGCTGAAATTTGGGCAAACAAAAATGGTTGTCAGTTTAATCTTAGTAAGTGTAAAGTTATGCACTTTGGTGTGATTAAAGTTCTAGCAGCATATTATATTAGCAGGGTTATGCTACAACAAACTGAGGAGGCAAAGGATCTTGGCATATTGGTGGGTAGGAATTTGAAGTTCAAAGATCACCTAGCAAAAGTTGCAAATACTACTCAGGGGACAATTGCGACGTCAAAGCAAACCTTGACATGTAAGGATAAGGAGGTCATTTTGCCTCTTTATAAGGCTTTGATAAGACAACACCTAGATTACTGTGTGCAGATTTGGTCTCCCAGATTTCAAGGGGATAAAGAGTGAGTTCACTGGGCATCCACAGATGCCGTAGAGTCACTCTGATGCTCAGTGATGGGCCACACCAGGCCTCGCCATGTAGTCCTGTTTGCTTTTCTGGAGCCTTCAACTCTCTGAAGATCAGTCACTCCACACACCATCTACCCATCTCATTGATGGTCTACCCCCTTCCTCTTTTTCCAGGAACTTTACCTTCTATTACTGTTCTGAAGAAGTCCCCCTTCCAAGAAGCTGTGGAAAGGGTGCAAAGAAGAGTTATGAAGATTATATCTAGATTATGGGATTTAGATAATGAGGACAGATTTTGAGTATGTAGATTGCAGACTCCAGTTAACAGGAGAAAGAGGGCTGATATGATAGAGGTCTATAAACTTTTGAATGGGTGTTATAGGATATCATCTGATTAAATTTTTCATTATATGGAAGGTGGGAGAGAACATGGGGGCATCCATGGAAGTTAAGTTTGTTCACAGTCAAGAAAGGGGTAAGAGTTAGGTTTTTCTCCCAGAGTTTGCCTTTGGGGTAGTGAGTACATCTAGTATGAATGAATTTAAGGGAAGGTATGACAGCTAGTTTGGGTGATTTATAGCCTCCCTCAATGAGTCCTTGACTCCTGGAGGTCTCAGATAATAATAGTGAATCAGAGAAAAAATGTAAAAATAATGGAAACCAATTTTCACATAGAGTGGTATGGGCAAAGTTTAAAATAGAAAATTGGGATACGAGGATTATTTGTGTCTTTGGTCCCACTGAAGATTCTAATAGGTAAGCAGTAGAACTTGGGTCAACGTAAAAAGGAAAGGCCATTCTCATTGAAGACCCAAATAGCACAACTGAAAATCAATGCCAAAAATGGGGAAAATTGGAGAAAGGGCAGGTCTAATAAGACAGACCTGATTCCAGTTAAAATACCAAATGTTATATAAGACATTGTTCAAACCAATTTTAAAATAGAGATCTGAGTTAAAAAATAAAACATCAGATGGAAGTACTAAAAAAATTGAGCGAAGAGAGAGAGAGCATGATTGGCAGAACCTTATTAAAAATAATACCATTCAAGAACCTATAAGCAAACCTAAGCAATATATGGTTTATTCAAACAAAATGAGAAATGAAAGATTAGCAAAACAAAATAAGTGTTTTTTGGGGGGGGATAGTCAGGAAAAAGGCCAGAGAAAGATTAAGATGGAGGTAGGTTAATACAATTCAAAGAGATTTAGAAAACAGAAAAACAAGAACTGGTCAAATCAGTGATGAAGAAAACTGGTCATGAAATAATTGTGTTCGACTATCTAGCCATTGAAACTAATAAATTACTAAACATAATCTGCATACCAGTATTTCATAACATTTTTATTATAATCATATATATCTGAAAACAAAACATTTCATTATCTCTTACATGATATCAAATACAAATTTTAAGACATGCTTATTGCTTTACTGGACAATTTTTTGATGCTAATAATTCCTTTAAAATTTTGCAATTGTAGTAGTGCACAATACTCTGAAATTATTTTATTAAAAAAAAGTTTATTGGCAAAAATATATTTGTATTCAGTACAAATATTGTGAACATAAAATACAAATTTGTGAAATAACATATTTGTATTTCACAAATGAAATCACTTACACATTTATGAAATGTGCACAATGCATTATTTATATAACAGCACAACATAATGATCATAAAACTTAAAATATTGACTTTTTCAAACTTTGAGATATTGAGCAAATATCAATTAAAACAGAGTTTCTCAAACTTCAGTAACTTGAGGAAAACCTAAGTATAATAGTTTCATTTCTATTAAACAAGTAATACAATTTCATTTATTGTAATATATATGTAGAGAGAGAGAGAATCTACAACTTTTAAACACATTACACTGGAGATCACTCTAAACATCATCCTTTGACATATGCTGAGTCCCTGATTTCAGGGTCATGTAATCTTGAAAGTAATAAAACAGTTAATATTAACTTTCTGCACCAAAAATAAACTATCATTTATAAATATATAGAACATGCAGACCCTTAACGATTCATAGTTTGAGAAACACTGTAATATATAATATTCTTATGTAAGTAAAATAAAAGCGAGTATATATATTTATATACAATATCTAATGGCACATTTTGGGAAAAGAATAAGAATAAATTATACAACTTATAACACCATAAAAAGAATTTGTATTACATGTTTCTTGTGTTTAATGATCCAAGTTTTATATCCCCCAGAAATTTCATTCCAAATAATTAGAAAATGATTGTCTGCTTAACTGCTGTTACAATTCAGTTATATAAACTGTTCTATTCCTTATTAGCATTATCATAAGCAAAATTCTAGTGTCATGATAGCAATACAGTAACTATCCCACCTTACGCTAATACTAAATTTTAATTATATGATTCAGAGAATGGTAAATGTGTATATATAAAAAAGAAATTAACACTGAATTTCCACTTATAAGCAAAACATAAGAAATCAGTGAAATATTGTTGCTCCTACTAGAAATTCAACTGTTAAAATCTATGTAAATCTATAAAAGAATAATATGTTTCACTTATATATAGATATATATACACACACACAATGGAGAGTGCATGTATGTACATATGCAAACACAGGTTTTTAATCTTTTATATCAATAAATATTATATAGAATAAGTAACCTCTGCTCATAGAATAATAAAGAATATCTGATTCATATTTTTGAAATGGTTAAGGATTCAAAACCCATAAATGATATTTAATAATAAATATGGATTTGGCTATTAGCCTGGTCAAAAACTTAAATATTTTAAAAAAGAAACTTAGAAATTTATTTGCATAATGAAACACCCCCCGCACCTCTGCAAACAACAGAATGATAAATAATGTTTGATTAGTCCATAAAATATGTGTTAATTAACCAACACCACATAATTCCAGATACTGCTGACTTTATTATGATGCCTGATATTTACTTACATAATTAAAAACGAAGAATCAAATTGGGCTTATACGTCTCTACACTGCAATAATATATTTTAAATAAAAGAAATAACTACAAAATTAGAATTCAAGAATACATATTAGGTCATAAAAGTTAAGAATATGATAGGATGGAAACAGCATGCAGAAAAATAGATGTATTTTATGTTGTAGGTACTATATTTTACTGTTAACAATCTAAGTTTGAGGTCCATACTATAATTGCTTTAGTTAAGTAGTATTAATCCAACACAGTATGCATAGAATAACTACTTGAATGCACCTTACATTATTAAGCAGTTGCTGATCTTGCAGGAATCTCATTAGTATGCTAACTTTTTATTTTTTGAAGTCTCCAAATTTTGCAATATATGTTTTTGTTTCTAGTGAAAGTAATAAAACTATGAAGTCATGAACTTCTTTATGTGAAGCATGTTTTCCCCACATAACGATATTTATAATATACTTAGACTAGGCTCAAAATTTAAGGTGTGAATGTATTAAGACGAGAGACACTGAGTTGAATTCGTCTTGAGGTTTAATAGAAAGGCAATCAAAATCTGCACAATGGTGTAGAAAAAAATAGTAACAATGTAACATAGTAATGTATAGAATTTCTGTGAATGGGGCAAAACTGAAAATTTCTTTAGATATGGGCTGTACAAAAATTGCAAATCCAGTTTGGAAACCCCTGTTAATGTTAAGACATTTCAAATTAGAAATGAATAAATACTATAGTTAAAAAACAACAGTATCCCAGTACTAATTTATGAAAAAGCAGATTGAGAGATACATGAAAGTTATCTAAGCAAAACAGCATCAATTTTTCCACAGTCATATCCTTTTTCATTTAGATAAACTAAATTCTAAATAAAAAAAGCATGCTTTTAAAATATAGCAAGTAGGACCTTGTTCAAAGATATTTATCTTCCTCAAAATCTCCATCATATACAAAGATAAGACCAAAACAAAAAAAGTGAGAGGAATAAGTTCATCAACTTTGGCAAAATACTTTTCTGTCTTCCAAAATGTCAAATACATTCATGTGAAAATGATAATGTACTGGAATAATTTTAATTTATCAAATAAAATAATAATAAATCTATATATATATAGTTTGTTTTATTTATTACCATATGTCAATATTCATTGGAGAAAATTTAGTTTCACAATATATATTGTAATAATTATATATTAATCCTAAGAAGGTTAATTAACAACTTCTGAAAACAATTATATACATCTGTTTCATCTAAATACATCTATTAAATTATATTTACTTTTAGAATTGTTTGAATTCTACGCAGTATTGCATTCAATGGAACAGCTTATTAAAGGAAGAACAAATTACCACTCAATATTGAAAACATAACCATTTCTCATACCAAAAACTACACATGAACACTGTAGTGCCCACATATGTGATGCAAGAGCCTCTGATATGGAATGTTTTGGAAGTAGCTGAGTTATGATGTTGCTAAGATAAGAACTAGAGGAGAGAGAAAAAAAAAAAAACATTGTAGAAAATAGCATGAGCATGGCTAAATCAGTAAAAAGAGAGACAGAGATAAGAGCAAAAAAGTTTAAAGAAGTCCATCTCTCTACCAAAATGAAATAGTAAAATTTACACCCGTCTTCTGACATGTTGTTGCTGGATAATGTGCATATTTATCTAATTGCCAAAAATATAGTGCAGTTAAGATCACCTTAACAAACTGAATGAATCTATCTACTATAAATATTTAGCTTTGTTTTGGAGGTGTGATGAATTTTGAATTTTCTGAATATTGCTATGAAACCAAGATACAAGAAATTTCTTATTTGTGAGGGCTTGTTCAGTGAACTGCAGTTAGCTTCTTTTTTTTTTTTTTTTTTTTACAACAAGAATACACAACTATTTTCAACAAATGAAAGCTTTACATGCGTGTGTGTGGGGAAGGGGGGAGGATTATGTGAAAGTAGTTTATAAAATAGTTCTTAAAAAAGAAGCATGTTCCTGGAATGAAGTCTGTTTCAAGTAGACAAATAGAACAGTAAAAAATTCAAATCTAAGAATATTAATATGGTGCTAAGAAACAAATTGTAGCTTCAGTTTTAATTAAAAAAATAATTTGTACCCAGATTACGTGTTTACTAAAAGATACAATAATCTATGGAAACTTAGAATACTACTAATTCTGGAACAACACTGTTTTCAGCATATCTTTGAACAGGCTATTCTTGTTAGTACAGTTCTGCAAAATGAAACCTAGGAATAGAATTCATCATTTAAACTTGACACAAAACCACTCAGAATATTCCTTCTGGCCAGAATTATGATAAGTATCAAATTCTATAATCATGAAATGGCATGTTAAAGGAATTCTTGTAATACAGGGTTCCCCTCCTCATTTACAATTCATCTAAAGCATAATTTTGTAGCAATAGACACTCAAATTAGAAGCCTAATTTTTTTTTTTTTTTTTAATGAGAATAGCTTCCAATTCCAGTTAGAAGATGTGCATTTTCAATGCACATATTTGATATCTCTTTTTGATCATTCAGAAACACAAACATGATAATTAATCTAATCAAGAAATGCATTACTGATGCTGTTTTTCATAAAAATTCATATGCTATCTCCTCCATTTCTGGTATCAGATGTATGAAAAGGATTTTGAGACTAGTAAATATCATCAACATGGTAGGCTATCTTCTATAATTTTTCACGATATGTTTAGTTAGCATGGTTTATATAAGCCTGCAGTTTCTGGAGCATGTATCTGTTCTGATAATATCTGCTATCATCACATTTCTCTCATGCTGTTTAAAATAGTTAGCTAATCAGGCACCAAATTTTAAGGTGATATATTATTCAAGAAATTGAATTATTCACTAATTGATGCACAATTGCCATATTTGCTGCTGAAAATAAGATGTCAGAGTTTTCCAAAATAACAAAAAAAAAAAAAAAAAAAAAAATCCCCAATATAATGTGCTAACATGCCGTTAAAGATATTTCAAAGATAATTTGAGAAATTGAATCTGAGAAGATAGTTTTATTGGGGAATAAGATTCACTCTTGAAGTTCTAAATAAACTTATTTCTGTGTGCCTTAAACTTATACTTTTCTCCATTTAAATGATCCTTTTTCAGACATTTAAAAATTACCAAACAAGAAAGCATGGAGTAAGGGCTACAGATATAGTATAATACCGAGTCATGGCAAGTAATACACCAGTTTTTCACATATTGCCTAAATTCAGGTAGAGGTGTGTGATATTTGATAGTAAATTGTATCTGAGAGATACCGCAAACTCCGATGTCTGTATAGTATTGTTTTAGTTTTTTTTTATTTACCATTGAAAATGGCTGGAAAAATATATCGACAGGATAATCCATCAGATGTTAAAGAGATTCAGCGAATGTTACCCAAGTCCGATGATGAGAATGATGGAGTTGAATGCGAAAGTGATATTTGATAGTAAATTGTATCTGAGAGATACTGTGAACTCTGATGTCGGTATAGTATTAATTTAGTTTTTTTTTTTTTTTTTATTTGTTTCTTTTTTTCAGTAATTTCTAGATTATAACTGAAAATAAACCATCACGTATCATATTTGTAGTGTTTTTTTTTAAGTTTTATCACATTTCAGCATATACTAGTAATGAATGTATTTCTCAGATACACGCGACCTAAGCTGCAATTTTTTTGACCACGACCTCTGCAGGATTAACCTCCCAACCGGCCAGGACGTCCAGCAAATCCTGGATACAAGTCAGATCACCTGTTGAAAAAACATGGTTGAAAAAATCAAGTGCATTTGACTGTCATATCCATCAGAAGGTGCGATAATCCTTCATGCTGACGAGAACAATTAACCAGATTACCTCGCGTATGTAGCTATGTTCAGTTACCTATTACCAGAAACGCAGTTGCTTGCTGTTTGCTCGGTAACTGGAATCTAAATTATATTAGATTCCAGTTACCGAATTTTTTTTACCTACAAGTTACATTTGTTTTTGCTACTTGCTTTATCATATAATTATAGTTTTTAAATGCCAGTGCAAATAAGAGATCCTTTCATATTTCTTCACTTAAGATTGTATCACTCTGGAGAACAATGCCACTATCATTTTTTTATTTTTTTTGCTAATTATCTTAGCCAACAATACATTTTATTCTCCCAGAACTTGATTCAAGATAATTATTTTTGTCAAACAATTATTTTATAAATTCATAAAAATCCAAATCTTAAAATAAATACAGCCTCCATCTGTTACAAATTGTTTTCTTTATTTTTTATTCATAATCTTAGTTAGAAAATTAGTTCACAAATTGCGTGAACTTTTAAGATATTACCTTATAGATAATCATACGTAAATCTTTAATCATATCACATAATGTATAATATTTATAACGTAATCTGTAGTTCTTTGCACTTCAACTTTCTTGGTTTCCTGGAATCGCTCATTTCATATTGAAATGAATGGCTATTATGAAGTAAACTATTATGTACATATTTTCTGCTAATTTTGGAGTAGCGATACTTTCCCTACAGTTCATCATTCAGAACATGCATAGGTGCATGCGTCAAAATTTTCATAACAGAATTAAAATTGTATTTCGTCTTTGATGGCTCACCTCTCCCCCACCCTTCCAAACCATCACACACAAATACTGCTAGGTAACACGTGTGCACCTTTTTATTTGAATTCATTATTTTTCCAAAGTAATTGTACTTTTTTTTCTTTCACATTTGACATCCGTAAACGCCGTATGGTCACTGCCTTACCTCACATGGTTTTGGCAATGATGTCTTCTGCTAGAATAGGGTCACAGACCCTAGCAGAATCTGTTAGCGTCACAGATTCCCTTTCCACACAAAGTTTGTAGGACAATCACACACACATCCATGCTCATGGCAGGATTCGAACCTGCAGCCTCTTGGCTGGAGAACGGACAAGCTAACTTCGCCAACCAGGCCGGCAATTGTACCAGATAACTTTTAATATTCCGATACTGAAATTAAATTGTGATTATTAAAAATGAGCAAATTTTGTATATTTTCTCGTTTATATTATTTCCTGATAAATATAAATCATTAAATTATGTGATATTATTGGCAAAACGCATTGCATGCGCGTATTCATACACCTGCCGACAACATTATCAAATGAATTAACCAACATAATCATGCAGGTAACATGGTATGGGTTGAAGCAGCGAAGCTACTTAATGAGATTAAAGATCAAGCCCATACAACTAATGATGGGATTCATTGAATTATCATGGAAGCATACACAAAAATATCTCTTGCTGTCATCGGCCAAATGCCAAGCAATGCCTCTGTAAAAAGTCTATTTGAAGAACCCGAAATCAAGCAGGACAGGTACCACCAAATTCGTTAAGTAATTTAATTGTTCCGCCTATATTTTGAACAGTATGAAATAAAAAGTGTTCCTTTTCATGATCATCAAAACAGTTCCTTTTCAGGACTACAAATATTGATAGAGAGATGCTTGATTGTACTGATTCCAGTTCCTCTTGAAGAGAAATTTTTAAGTTATTTTAATAACAACAGAATAATAATTGTTCCTTCGAAGTGGCTAATAATACAATTTTGAAGGAATACAATAAAAACAGAGAACCATCACAACATTCATGCCTTCTAGGTGCACAATACTTGTTTTAACGTGTTTTTAGATAACAAACAGTTCAAATAATTTTAATTTTCACTAATAGATTTCATGTTATCTTTTCATGTATAATATCATTTACAGTGTTCTTTTACACCCTAAAAATAAGTCTCCATTATTACAACTGCTGATTGTTGTCAGAAATCAGATCTTTAATAATCCTTTCTGGTTACTAGACAGTAATCAATAGGCTAAAAGCTACGTCTTAAGATTGCCACGATATTAGTTGGATATAACTATTCTCCCTAAATATTCTTAAATATGGTGCTCTTTCTCCCTCACCATCCTATCCCAGTTCTGTAACAATTAATATTCCATCTACAGAGCCTGTAGTAAGAAAGAATATGAATAACTTTATACGTAAATTTTTTTTAAAATTTTTCTTATATGGGAATTTTTTTTCCACACATATCCGCGATGAATTTTTGTGTGATTAATTTTCCCCATGATTAAATAAATTTCCAGCGATAAATTTTCCTCCCCAATGATTACTCTCCGCAATGAATTGTCAGCGATCGATTTTCCCGCGATGAACTGTCGGACATGCACATTAGAAGCATTTTTTGTTAATATCTCTCAGACATTCAAGCTCTTGGTTCCTCTCATCATTTAACCTGTCATATGCTCTCTTCATCATGGTTCTAATGATGCTATGTTTTTATGCTGCGGTAGTGGGATGCAGTATGCAGGTTCTGCATTTAGGTTTTATGTGGTAACTTCCCAAGGTCCATCTTTTTGAAATATTCCATATAAATATTAGCAATCTATGGTAAAAACTGATGAGCCCACTGCTTCTATTTGCAAAAATCCATATAAGTGAACATATCAGACATACAGAAGAAAAGAGCATATAAATAAATTCTAGATTCCCACAAAACAAATGAGAAACATTGTTATTTAGTAGTAAACCAAAATGCTGTACACTGCATATAATGGGTTATACAGTCACAGGCTTAAGAAAGTTTTTGGAAATGATTCATTCACCCATGCACTGCAACAAAGACACCTTTTCTTTAAGTAATTCACTACAAGTAGTTTATATCAAATCTTGAATGATTAAATTTACTAACTTTTTATAGAGTAACAGCTGAGTTAGATAAAGGAAATTGCTATATGATGATTTTGCAAAGGCATTTGACAGAATACCACATGGAAATCTGTTACGCTAATTAGAAAAAATTGGGATGGATATGACACTGGTTAAAGTGGATAAGAGGGTGGCTGGACAGATATCAAAAAGTGGTATATGGAGGGACAGAATCAATGTGAAAACAGGTGACTAGTGGTGTATCACAAGGTTCAGTGCTGGGACCACTGCTGTTTAATTTATATATAAATGACATAGGAAATAACTTGAAAGGAAATATTCAGTTGTTTGCTGATGATGCAAAATGAGTAGAGTAATAGTGCAATGTGGAGAACTTGCAAGACAGTTTAAATAGGCTGTCAGTATGTACAAAAATTAATGGGTGTCAGTTTAATGTTGAGAAATGTAAAGATATGCATTTTGGGATAGATTATAAGCTGTGTACCACATTGATGGAATTATACTGCAGGAAATAGATGAAAATAGAGATTTAGGGATGGTAGTAGATACAGAGCTAAAGTTAAGAGGACATATTGCTAAGGTAGCCCATAAGATTACTTGGCTATTGAAGAACACATTAACAAGTAGAGATAAGGAAGTTGTTATTCCTCTTTATAAGGCCTTGATATGCCCACATCTGGACTACTATGCTCAAGTCTGGTCCCCTGGGTTTCTCGGGGATGAGGAAGCGGTGGAGAGGATTCAGAGGCGAATGACCAAGATGATGAGTGGCATGTTCTTTATGAAGACAGAAATGCAGAAGTTGGTTGATAGGAGAAAGAGAGGAGATGCGATAGAAACATTTAAGTTGCTTAAAGGATTTTATAGGATAGATGTAGGAGAAATATTTCAGCACTTGGATAGAGGGACCAGAACAAGGGGTCAATCCCTGGAAGTTGAATAAAGGTGTGGTTAGTAGGGGTGTGAGTGCTTTGTCTCTAAATGGGTTCAAGGAGAAGTATGATAGAAGTCCAAACACGATGAGTCTTTGGACTCCATGAAGGTGCCCGTATAATAATAAAACTTGGTTTGTCTCATAGGCTTTTTATTTTATGTTTGAATTATTAAAATAAAAAGCCTATGATGCATGGGAAATATTTCATTTTTCTGAAAATGCTGTCAGCCATAGACAGCAAAATATGTCAGAGAAATGTTTTAATGAATAAAAAGTCTGAGTCAAACTGGGTTAATCATTTGATGGTGGCTGTATTCTCAATCACATGTAGTAAAATTACAACTGTCTTATATTGCAGAGTTAAAATATGATAAGCACATGAAATCTAATGTTGAATTTTTACAATTAGGTTCTTAACATTTGTTACTTTTTGAATATGTAGTTTTGCTCTGTTATTTGACATCTTTTAAGTGTTTTTTTTGTAATTCATATTCCTGAAGTAGAAAACAGGGCCTGCAAAAGTATTTGAGTAAATCAATTTAATGTTTCACTGTGGCCATACTTGCTATTTCTTTGATTATGAAGACTACAAGCCTTTGAATGTAAGTGTTTCTTTCTTGCACTTACTGTATTAGTTCAAAACTAAGTATTATAAGTAAATGTTCTAATTGAAGCTTTTGTTAGCTATATAAATATGGATGAAAAACATGTTTTTTTCCTGACATGGATTGGAAGAATTTATTGCTGAACACCATTAAAAATTCAAAATTACCCAGCCAACATCCTATCTTTTCAAATGTGAAATGCTGATGTAGTCTTTATAAAATGTAGACCAAAGAAGTTAGATGTGAAAGAATATGCCCATATTTCTACACACCATTCAGCTACAACACAGACTACTTTTCCCCAGAAGTGCCACCACAATCTTCAAAACAGGGTATCAAAAATAGCCATGTGTGAAAACTTAATGTACAGTACGGTGGGAAAAAAAAACAAAAAAAAACTACTGAATAACTACAACATATGTTTATGAAGTAAGCAGGTGAAGTTCAGCTTTTTTTTTTTTTTTGGTACCATACTGCAGAATGAAGACATAATGAAAATACTGACAAAACAAATTGCAAATGGTAAGGTCCTACTATATGTTTTTGGTCTTTAAAGCATTACTTTTGAGCACAATGATAAATTTAATAATTTATCATTGTGCTCTAATTAATGTAACATATTGGTAACTGCAGGTAACCAAAATGGCCTTAGAGCTAAGACAATTATATAATTACTTACACATATTATAATGTCTAGAAAGGCTACTGTATCACTGAGAATGCTGTTATTTTAATTGCACTACACTATTTTCAGGTGTTTTTACAATCTTGTTTATTCAGTATTCATCTCTTTCTCTCTCTAACATCTCAAAATACAGCATATTTCATGGCGACCTAACTGGTTATAAATATTTATATCTCTAAGCACTTACATATGACATTTGATTTGTCACATGAAGTGTATTTCTCAATATAGCAGCAGTTTTTCCAGTGTGAGATTTTAGCCATTTTGCTTGAAGGTTGTAAAACTTCAAGCAAAATGGCTAATCCTCAAGAAAAAAATTTGTGGGATTACTTTATAGCTTAGATGGTACACTTGTCTGTACAAGAAATGTGGATGAATGAATAAGATACAGTGGCATGAATGTGTAACAAGTGAGGGAGGCCTTCACACATTTCACAAGTTTTCAGTAAACCATTTTAAATATTAATCCCACATGTGAAAGACCACAAAACTGTACCATATCAATACTATCATTTAGGCCCTACAAAGCACAAAGCCTTCTGTGGGGATGGAGTAAGAAAGGAAAATGTGTTGTGCGAGGTCTGTGCAAGGTAGAAGGTGCAAGAAATTTTTCTTTGAAGATATCTATAATACAGAGAACAATATATAAATAGAAGGTTTCCTGTCATGGAGTGCTTAGTTTGTGCCAAATCTGCTCACTCTAAGGACTATATAGCCTCTTCTCAATATCAAAATGTAGTAGTGCGAAGTTTCTTGATAAAACACTGGAGAATAGGACAAATTCCTTGGCCTTTGAGACTTCCTGACCACACTTCATGTGAGGCTATGTGAATGAGTATTTGTAAACTGCTGCATCGGAAAATGTGGATTGTGGTAGGATTGTGTCAGAAAGTAAATTGTACTCAACAGGAAATGATATTCTTGTATTAATCCTTTACCTAATTATGAACAAACAAAAAGTTCGCATGTGAAACATCTTCATGACAGGCTACTTGTAGGTACGGGCTGTTGTCTCAAAACAAGGGGAAGGGACTTGTTCTGTATCTCATAATGTACACAATGTGATCTGAAGTAGCAGTCTGCATACAAGTTGCCTAGATGTGAGGATATTTCATGCACAAAATTTTGTTTGGGTAAAGAATTAAAACAATATAATTTCTTCTGAAGTATAATTCAGACTGGTATTTCGTGTGTCATTAAAGTTGTACATAGAGAATCCTTTAAGTTAAGCACATAGAATGAAAAGCATTTGTCTCTGTTAAATGGTACTTCAACTGTTTACTATCCCTAAAATTAGAGAGAGAGAATTTATAATCAGCCAGGTCTTCACAAAACATCCAGCATATCATCATTTTCTGTTTAGTACCACTGGATAAAACTTAGAATTCTCTATTGATTAACTCTAAAGATATCTTATTCCACTGAAATCCATTTGCAAATAAATGTCACAGATAGCATTCCTCTCCCTTTCACTAACATGGCACCTTTAACAATGGCATGCTTTTTACTTTAAAAGACTTCATAAATGTCAGAAGGTCAACCTATATAGTACATGATTAAGTAATTTTGCAATGACATTAAGGCACATGAGAGTATTAAACAGATTTAACAAATGGGAAAAGTATAATATAGCACTTCTGCAACAACTTTTAAACTTAAAATGGACAGAACTACTGACATATATCATCAAAGATTAGGTGCAGCCCAATTTAGAAATTTCATTGCCACTTCATAGCCAAGGAAACAAGCCTAAAAATAATAAAATAAAAAGAGCAATTATTAATAGCATCCTAAGAATCAATGACCTATATATTTAAATTTCTGAATTTTTGTAAATAACCTAGAAAACTTAAATTCTTCTCTTTAATAATTAATAATTACAAATAATTTTAATGACAGTATATCACTGAGTCCTCAGAGTAGAAAGAAATAATAATCCATTATATCCAAATGAGTTAAATATTTGTGAACTCTCAACTCAATTGTATTAGTAAAGTGTGTCCTATGAGAATCCATACAAAACAGGATAGCTTACATAACAGTAGTTTTCAAAAGACACTCCTTAACAAAAACAACTGAGTTGAGAGTTCACAAGTATTTAACTCATTTGGATGTAATGGATTATTATTTCTTTCTACTCTCTATTCCTTTTAGTACTTTACTCCTCTTTACTGCTCCTCTTAGTAACTAACATTTATTATTCTAACAGTGTAATAAATTTTAAAGTTATTAAGAGGAGTAGTAAATTGGAACCATACAAATTTTTGTGTAGTTCCAATAGGCTCTCTGCTTATTGGAAACAGCATGCTAACCAGGATCCAGCATGTTTAACTAACCATCCAAAACACTAGAGGAAACAATACAAACAAGAGATGTTAGATATACATCGCAACTTTTCCTTGATCAAAGGAAGCAGAGAGGTAATTTTTGTACTGGTTTGAATTTGAATTAATAAAGTAAATTTTTGAAAACTTTAAATGTGTGTGTTCTGGCATTACTTTTGAAAGAAAGTCCAGTTGAAGAATGATGTGTCAAATACTTGAAGGATTGCATCTAGTGCTATTCATAATGATTTATTGGTAAATCTGATCTCACTGTATAGAATGGCCTTAAGAATAGATCATGCCTGCTCAATGTACCAAGATTTTCACAATGCCCACCTTTAGAATGATGATGATGTGAGTATTTATAAAATATATGTATAATAAACTGGTTTATGACATAAAGAAAAGTCATCCAACCTTATTTATGGTTGATTAGTGCGTGTTAAAAAAAAATAAGGTAGTCAGCAATTAGATCCCCCCCCCCCTATAGCACAACCAAAAGGAAAGGCAAGGTTGAGGAAAGATAGCAGAAAACATTTCTTTCACATTCCATAAAATAATTTCCCCAGAGTATGGAGATGTATCCACTGCTATGCCTTCTGCTCATACACCTGGTATTTTGCTTTACCAGGTAATGAGAGTAGATAACTGTTGATTTTTGTTATCTCACTACCTTGAGGAGAAAATCTTGTAGGAGGAACTGCAGAGTATCCGCAAGTGAGATATTATTATTATTATCAGAGACCTCCAGAGTCATGGACTTACTGAGGAAGGCCACATCACCCACACCAACTGTCTTACCTTTTCTTGAGTCCATTCATATTACCAGCACTCAACACCATCCAAAGGCAAGCCATTCCAATTGCACACTCCTCTTTCAGAAAAAAAATCTAGCTCTCACCTTTTTGACTATACTAATTCTCTACTTCCTGCCCTCCATAAAATTAAAAATACCATCTACTGATAGTATTGTATATGACCCTTTCAGAAGTTTGTAGGTTTCTATCATATCACACCTCTTTTTCCTGTTTTTGCTATCATCTTTGCTATATGGCACATGAACTTCAACTTCCTATTTACTAGAATTTCATTATTTAAATTAAGGGGATATTGAATCCCACATTGTTTCAAAACCGAATAAGAAACTCAAAGATCGGAATCAAAGAGTTTCATGCCGAATATAGTCAACTATAAAAGTATCGGCGACTATTAGTGTAAGCTAAAGCACGTAGTCCAAGTACGTAGTATAAACTAGGGCAACTCGTAGCAAAGGTGGGGAAAGTTCTGATCGCTATTCTTAGTATTTCCCATAATGTAAAACCCATCTCCTAGGAGATGGGTGATGTTATACATTATGGTGGGAGGTCACTACCCAGACTGGTTTCGATCTTTATTGAGATCTCATCAGTGAGTAGCTAGACCAAATTAATACTAAGATTTATTCATTAACAAATTAATAATAAAATTTCATGTTTAATAGTCTAATCGGTTTCTTTCAGCATAATCCCACCAACCTAATATGCCATGGGATATCTCATTGTTAGTGTCTGCAGCCCACAAATTCTTGATCGATCCTCATAATCCACATTCCTGATATCATCTTTAACACTCTCTTTTGTACCTTTCCACTGTATTTGCATCACTACTAAAACCAGGAAAACAGATTTGTGCACAATATTCTGTAAAGGGGAAAAATTGCTTCCTCATTCATACATGCCAATGTTTTGCAGCATTGTAATTATCCTGAGTTGTATTTACAATCTTTATAAATGGGCCTGAACTTCAGCTTCCTAACTCCACGATCCATAGCCTGACCTGTTCACATCATGCTGCAAATTAGTCACATTACAATTACCTTACCTGTCTTTGCATCATCAGCAAACAGCTCTAGGTTAACAGTCAAATCTTTTCCAATATCTTTAATGTAAAGATCACATAACAACTGATCAAGAACTGATTCCTGCGATACACTACTGGTCACCTTAAATACTACAAACTGACCTTCCTCAACAACCACTTTTTGATATCTGTCAGTCAGCCATCCTCTTACCCAAGCTAATAGATTATAATCTAATCCCATATCTTCCAACTGTCTTTCATGTTGTATTCTGTCAAAGTCCAAAAGTATTTTGGTGTGTAATTTTCTCCAAACTATACTACAGTTTAGTTTAATTCTTTGTCCAAGTGTGAGCAAACAAAGTTTATGCCTGAAAATATCTTCAGGACTGGGGTAAAGTAGTACAACACCGGGCAACTCGCAGCAAAGGTGGATCAAGCTCTCAGCTCCTTGTCTCAGTATCTCCATAATGCACAGCAGATCTCCTTGCGGACATGTATACGTCTATGCATTAAGGGAAGGGCTACTACCCATACCAGTTTCGACCTTTATTGCGGTCTCGTCAGTGGGAGCCAGGCACAGAGTGGAGAGATACTAAGGCAGAAGCAATAGGAGAGGTCATCCTTACCTGTAGGAGTTGCCAAAAGGTGTGCCACCTTATTATTAAATTACTCTGGATTTAGAGAAAGATATTTGAAAGTTTATTTTTCACTTGGTTACACTATAATAAATTTAGTTTAATCCTTTGTCCAAGTGTGAACAAACAAAGTTAATGCATAGCAGTATACATGTCCGCAAGGAGATGTGCTTTGCATTATGGGAGATACTGAGAGCTTGATCCACCTTTGCTGCAAGTTGCCTGGTGTTGTACTACCTTACCCCAGTCCTGAAGATATTTTCAGGTGCAAACTTTGTTTGCTCGCACTTGGACAAAGGATTAAACTAAATTCATTATAGTCTAACCAAGTGAAAAATAAACTTTCAAATATACTACAGTTATCCTTTAAAATATTTGAGAGGCTTTCTTTAGATTTTTTTATCTTCTGGCAGTTGTTCACCATTTTTCAGATAAATTTATTGCTCTATGTTCCATTCCATAAATTTTTACTCCCTCAATTCTATTTCATTCAGTTACCAGCTAACTGAATGTCTAAATATGCATGAACTCACTTCACACTGCTGATAAAACTTACTAAGCTCTCCTTGTACAAACAGGAGAGCTTATTAAGTTCTTTTCCTTACCTGAAAATTTAAATAAATTTTCAGGCAAGGAAAAAATTTCCTTAACTGAAAGTTTTATTATACAGAAAATTGCAAGTTTTTTATATTTTCTGAGCAAAATAAGTGCAGTACTTAAAATTTGAAATCTTACAGAGAAAGGAAGTAATGATATTGTTAGATAAAGTCTTTAGTCAGGCCATTATTGTATTATGAATACCATTGATATTCCATTGGAATAACATGGATACAAAGTTTAAAATGACATATATTTTATCCAGCAACACGTTTAAGGTGGTTAATGGATGTGAAGAAAATCAAGGATATTCACAGAAGATTGACACTAAGAGTGTAGAGGAATTGTATCATGGTAATTATGAGAATTGATTGGCTAGTTGCAATCAGATGAGTTTACATAACAAGAGATTGAGAAGAGATTTAATTGAAGTTTATAAGTTAGTTCAAGGCCCATACACAGCCTGCTGCATTTGGCTGAACCAGGCCCTACCAAAGGGCATAATAAAAAGATAGTCAAGAGCATTAGAATAAATATATGAAGTACATTTTTTTCTTTTTACCAGGGTATGAAAGGTGGACTTTCCTAAAGGGTTATAGAAGTGGTGAATTATCTAAGGCAGAATTAGTTAGGTGAAATGGCTAGATGATAGGTTAAAGCAAAATATATGTATAATGGTTATCTAATTTAGCAGTGGTGTACACAATGGTACTGTTACGTCTGTGTATAAATATGTACAAAAAATAATAATAATAAATTAAAAACTGGTGCAAGATGAATAAAACAAGAAATATGATGTGTAGACGTAATACATAATCTAATCAAATACAGTATTTGATTAGATTGTGCCAATTTTGATTTGTGTTATAATTACTGGTTTATTTTGTTAATGAAATTATATTGTGAGAAAAGCACACTTTTTTTAAAAAAAAAAAATGTCTATTACATATGTAGTGCTTACTGTATATGCATTGATTTGATTATAAAATTCATTTATTGGAAACGATAACTGTCATTTAATTTAAATATATTCATGATACATGAAAAACTTACTTGTTTTCTTTCACACCAAGTATGCAAAATATACTGCTTTCAAATTTTTTTTTTTTTCTTTTTTCACTTGGTCAGACTATAATAAATTTAGTTTAATCCTTTATCCAAGTGTGTGCAAACAAAGTTTGCACCTAAAAGTATCTTCAGGGCTGGGGTAAAGTGGTACGACACCAGGCGACTCCTTGCAAAGGTGGAGCAAGCTACCAACACTCCTATCTCAGTATCTCCCATAATGCAAAACACAACTCTTTGGGGATATGTATAATGTTATGCATTAAGAGAGGGGCCACTATCCAGACTAGTTTCGACCTTTATTGAGGTCTCTTCAGTGGGAGCCAGGCCCAAGTGGAGATATCAAGGCAGAAGCATTAGCAAGGTCATCTCCTCCTATAGGAGCTGCCAAACGGTGTGCCACCTTTTTATTAAATTACTCTGGATTTGGAGAAAGATGTTGGAAGTTTATTTTTCACTTGGTCAGACTATAATAAATTTAGTTTAATATAGGAGGAGATGACCTTGCTAATGCTTCTGCCTTGGTATCTCCACTTGGGCCTGGCTCCCACTGAAGAGACCTCAATAAAGGTCGAAACTAGTCTGGGTAGTGGCCCCTCTCTTAATGCATAACATTATACATATCCGCAAGGAGATGTGTTTTGCATTATGGGAGATACTGAGATAGGAGTGTTGGTATCTTGCTCCACCTTTGCAAGGAGTCGCCCGGTGTTGTACCACTTTACCCCAGTCCTGAAGATACTTTCAGGTGCAAACTTTGTTTGCATACACTTGGATAAAGGATTAAACTAAATTTATTATACTGCTTTCAATTAAAGCGATGTAGTAACATGTAATGGCAGCTCATTTTTCTTGTTTTACAACTGAAATGAAAACTGGAAGTGTGATGCATAGTGGAGCATGCATAGAGTAAAAAGAACACTATAATACTATAATATGAGAGAGAAATGAGGGAGATTTTTAAAACTCAGCAGCAGATATTTATGAGTTATGTTATGGCTGAAGTACATATGTTACAAGAGTTCTGTCAACAAAGACAACAGGAGAACTGTTGTTAAAAGATATGACAGGTTAAGTGTTTAATAACTGTTCGGTTTTTTTTTTTCTTAGTCTTTTATATAGAAAGAAAAATAAAGTTCTGAACCTTAAAGGAGATAAAAGAAAGTGAAGATGACTTCTTTAAGAGTTTCAGATCCAGAAGTTTTATTTCCAACTCTATGGAAATAAAACCTCTCTAATAAATTCACTGGCAGTCAGCGATGATAAAATAACCTGACAGTGAAGGAGATGTTTAAAAAAAAAAAGCATAAATTATGCAAAGAAAATAATATATTTTGAATGCATTTAGAATGAAACTAAAATCCACTTGCCACTTGTCTCTGGTAACTTGCCTACGGCAAGTGGATTTCTGGAGTCCTAGTCACTATAGTGAGAGATGAATGTAATATTCTTATTTTAAAAAAAAAAAACATAGTAGCAGAAACATTTATTGAATGTTATATAAATTTTATTTAATGATCCATAAGTGCTACATTTCATAAAAGTTAAACTTACAGCATTAGCAGGAAATGCTCTTAGCATAACAGGTGTTGCTCCTTTGTAGAGAGCTCTTATTCCTTCTTCTCGTATAGCCTGGCGAAACACATCACGAATTCCATTAGGATAACTACCTTCTGGTGCTGAAAAGAGAGAGAGAGCTACTTTCTATACAAATATCTCTTTGAAAAGTAATTAGGAACTACTTGTAAAATACAGTAAAAGAAGCAAATAATTTAATGACTCCTTATAACCATTCTTCAAATTGTAAATATATTAATACTGAAACAGCGAATAGCTGTAACTTCAATAATGACACTAACATTTCTTTGAATAATATACAATGATAAATATTATGTGTCCAATGAATTTTCCATATGTTCAATAAATGCTTCACTTTAAATATTCTAGATGTCTCACATTCAAATATTCATTATTGTATCAACCTAAGTGAACTTTGCATTTAAGTTATTTTGGCATCAGATCCAGTCTCATTTATGTCTGTTATGATAAAAGAAATGAATGTAAAGTGAAATGAAATTAAATTAAAGGAATTAAGGGAAATAAAGTTAGTTTATGAAATAACATAACTGCATAGTTCATGGAATAATCAATAGGTGGAAATGAATTATGCTATACCAAATCCATTCACTAACGAATTACTGACAAGACCCAACCAATGCCCTATAGGTATGATACTATGCTAAACAGAATTTACTGTAGCCCGCTATTTGATAGACTATTTCTGTACCTATGAGTTTGTCATAGTGAGATGTGGTTTACAAGGCTGGATAAATATGACATGGGTGTTTGAAATATGAGCTATTTCTGGTCTTGTTAATTCAAGTGACAGTAAATGACACTAAGTACTTTTGGAATGTTAGCTCCAACCACTTTCTTATCTGCCAATATCAGTGCATTAATTAAATGCACTGAAGAAGTGTCAGGGGTAACAGTTGATTTCAACATAATCCATTAACAAAAAAATAGATTACAGTCATTTGTTATTCTTTTCACCAAACCCTTTTTCTATTGAAAAGGTAGTGTATTTATAAGACAAATTTGTCATTCATGGAAACAAGATGACAAAAAGAACATAGTTTTTACTTCTTAGTCACCAAGATCTTCAGAATCCTCCCTTCTTCATGAAAAGTACAGAGCAACATGTAGTCAACATAAGAAAGAGCTAATCAGACTCCTGATACAATGGGCAATCTCTACTAGCTTGAACTAGCAAAGATTATCATGGTTGGATTAGATTATTTCTGCATTACAGCCAAAACATCTCAGGTTATGAGGGAAGTGTATTATGCCTGTTAATCGTGTGTTTCTATGGCCAGATAAACTGACCATAGAAACAACCATTAACATGTTCTGTGGAAAGAAAAGTTTGTTTGGGTTTCTAGAAGGAAAAAACTCCTGCCACCTCCATATGAGATCACCTAAGTCACATTCAGTTAAAAAGTCTTGATAAAGATTTGTCATGTCCTAGCTCTTTCATGGCATGAGTATTTATCAAGGATCATTTTGTACTTTTCTTTACTAGATTCCAGCTAATTCCTAAAGTGAATGGATAACAGTTTCATATTATAATTTTGAAATTTTTCTTGCCCATGTCCTCTTAAGGAACAAAAAAACAAATCAATAACACTGTTTTAAAGAACTGGTTAAATTCCTATATTCAACTTGATCATGCTCAGATTAATTATTATGGATTAATAGTTCAAATCACTTTGTTATATCTCATTCTTATATGAGATTTACTGAGTGCACTACTGACAATACCTGAAATGTTGATTATTGGCATTCTCTCTCTCTCTCTCTCTCTCTCTCTCACACACACACACACACACGTATGTATATTATATATATATGTATCAAGTATTCAAAATTTACAAGCATGTTATTCTGTAGTGTATGAGATAGTGCATTTTTGGTGACAACTTTCTTTCATACAAACGCAATAAAAATACACAGTTAATAAGTAAAAACAAACTCAAAAGTCTGATAAAAAAAAGTACTGATACTGATGCTCTGGAGAAAAAAAAAATCAAAATGTTACAATCATGACAGAGTAGGGAAGAGTTAATTTCCTTGAAAGCAGGCTCCATCTGCAATTGTTTCAATATTTTTTCTGATGGAAACTCTCTGAACAGTTTTTGGTATTGGTAGCATATATGTATTTCATTAATTTTTTTTATTTAACTGGTGGCTTTTATTTATCATCATCAAATCTTTTACTTTTCCAAGAATCCCATATACTAAGGGAAAAAATTATATTATGCTATATCCAGCATATATGGAGAGTGAGGTATTTTGGCTATGTCTGCAGCTGGAACCAAGAAAGAATTATCCAGATTCTGAGACTCCTATTCTTAGATGCAATAAGAGGAGGAAGAGTTAAAGAAAGTTATAATAGTCTGTAAGAAGAGGAGTCTCAGAACTTGGATAATAAGTAAAATTTAGGATCTCCAAATCATACTGGATTTATTTACAGACTTCATGATCCTTGAATACTAAGTCAATTAAACTGTGGTAAAATAAATTTAGTTTAATCCTTTATCCAAGTGTAAGCTAACAAAGTTTGCACCTGATGTATCTTCAGGACTGAGGCAACTCGTGGTAAAGGTGGACCAAGCTCTCATCACTTCTTGTCTTAGTATCTCCCATAATGCAAAACACATCTCCTTGCAGACATGTATAATGCTCTGCATTAAGGTGAGACACCTTTTGGCAACTCGTATAGGTAAATATGACTTCTCCATTGCTTCCACCATGGTATCACCACTTCTGGGTCTGGCTCCCACTGACGAGACCTCAATAAAGGTCGAAACCAGTCTGGGTAGTGGCCCTTCCCTTAATTCAGAGCATTTATACATGTCTGCAAGGAGATGTGCTTTGCATTATGGGAGATACTAAGACAAGGAGTGATGAGAGCTTGGTCCACCTTTACCACGAGTTGCCTCAGTCCTGAAGATACTTCAGGCGCAAACTTTGTTTGCTTACACTTGGATAAAGGATTAAACTAAATTTATTATAGTCTAAGCAAGTGGAAAAAACTTCCAACATAAACTGTGGTAAGTTCTGTTTAAATCAAAGGGTTAAAAAAAAAATCCTACCCACTAACGATCTTATATAAATCCCATATTACTGAGGGTGAGCTAAGGAGTAGATAATTCACTCTGCTGTAGAGATAAAACACAGAACTTTTTAAGTCACTTTAGACTTCCAGTAAACAGGGTAGTATCACATAAGTAAAGTTATATATCTATTATCTAAAAATATTAAAAAAACCATGGACATAGTGGGACTTGAAATCAGTCTGTTAGGTGAAGAGTCGAAGAGCATATATATTATCCACTCAGCCAACCACGTTAGCAAATCTCCTGATAAATGCAACTGTGCTTTATTATAATATAGATTTCTTATAAGAATTTTTCCATACTTTTAAACCCAATATCTTACCAGTCTGCAAACGTGATTTCAGGACATCAGGAGGAATAGCAACCAACCAGTTACAGATACCTGCAGTTCCCCCTGCAAGAATTGTTCTCCAAGCACTTAAATCACTTCGACTATAAAAGATAAGAATTAAGAAATTAGTAGTTTGTTGATTTATTAATATATAAATGTAAGTTGCTTAAAAAATAAGGCTTATTCATAAAATGAAAACCTGCAAATGTGACAAATGAGTTGACATCTGCAATGTTTTCAGTGATTATGATCAGAATCTGATTGTCAAATTGAACTTTTAATAAAAGACTCACTGCCAATAACTAGAATTTATATTTATCTCTTTGAAAATTAACTGCTAAATGAAAATCTGAAGAAAAATGAAAGTTGCTATTTTTATGTAACACAAACTTTGTCAGCATGTAAACAGCTTCTATGGGAAATGCCATGTTTGGTAGCTTGCTGTTATTCCAGGTAATACTACCACATCTACTAGAGATAGTAAAAAAATATACTTTTCTTGAAAGGAAATTCTTTTAATATTTCTATATATGCACCTCTCCATGATCCATATTTTTTCAGTACCTATTAGTGAACTTCAAAATTACTACGAAGGAAAAAAAGGGAAACAAAATGAGAGTTTTAATATCTTCGCCCCATTTTTAAACTGTTAATAAAGTAGTGATATATTCACTTTATTAAGAACACCTGCCTGATATCAAATAGAACCCTGGTAACTTCTCAAAACTATAACATTTTATCTCGAGTCTCACAAAATGATGAAACATTCTGCAGAAATGCTAGCCCATGAAGAAAAATATTATCTCTGAACTAGAATACAGTTATAAGGATAAATCAATATACAGTACTTGACTGCTAAAATTCTATGTTCATCACATAAATGTTCAATAGAGTTTAGGTCAGGAAAATGAACAGAGAAGTGATATGTTCCTTGTTCCTGAAAGCTACTCCCGCATGAGTCTTATGGCATACAGAGTTCATTAAATTTATATTCATAATGGGTAGGAGAAACAGAAAATATAAACCACACATACACAGCCAACTAGGCCAGCTCAACTCCAGTAATGTTACCTAATTATAATACTAAGTGACTGTGGTGTCACATATTTGCCTGACTAGTGAGCCAACACATTTTTCAAGCCCTATGTACACACACACGCACACACAAGATGGCCAAAAGTCACATTATATGACATTAAATTTAATGAATTTATTCAGTAATAAATCTTAAAAATGTCATTTATCAAACAAAAATTTATTAAGCATTTATATTAAATTTATTGATCATATACAGGGGTGGAAAAATGTGCTCGTCCTTGATAAGTGAGAATTTTTTTTAATTGATGAGTAATGCAAAAAAATAACTAAAATAAGGAGGTAAGGGCCCTTCAGTTTAATTTATTTATGGAATTGGCATTATGTAGAGAATTGTTTTAAGCTGAATAGTTTTCGTATTTTTACTTAATTATCAAAACTATTTTGGCATAGTGGTCATTATAAATGCCTGTTTATGTCAATTATCACTGATTTTGTTATAATGAAATGACAACCATAAGAAGATAAAATACTCTTGCATCATCTTATTTTCAGAAAGCATTCAGGCATATCACAAAGTAGCCAGTGGGTAACCTAAAAACAGAAGTGTAACAGACAGCAGTAATTGGCTTATTTCATAACTGTTGACAGAATATGCAGAATTTGAACTATTAATAATAGCTATGAAAACTTGGAAAGTTCAGAGAGAAGCATTATAGATATCTTTTTAATTTTCTTGAGTGATATACTTTCTTTATACAGGCATTACCCCAGTCAGACAACACATTACAACAGTGGTCTGGAACCACCATTTCACAGCGAATTTCATCATATGGCATATCTGTAAACATGTCAGCTATTACTGGCTTTTTACATAGTGGAACAGGTGTGCATGCTCACCCAGGAGACTGATGGGTGATTGATAGCTGACGAAGAAAGTTTGGTAATGAGAGAAAACAACAAGAAGAGGGAATGGAAGCTTGAGAACTCAGACAAGGAGATAAGTAGACATGCTATTTAAATGTTTGAAGAAATGCTAAATGAAAAACTTTTTTTTTTTTTTTTTTTTGTCTCAAGGTAAAGAAATTGTGGTTTGTGCTTCTTGTAATTAAATTGCCTGAGGCAAGAATATTTACACTCAATGAAACAGTGAGGATGATTGGAATGATATATGCTAAATAACAAAATACTGCACACTCCCACAGAAGTTAGAAAGTTTTATATTTTGAGATAAGGCTTGATAAAAAAGGACTCCAAAGAACACTGCTTAAATGCATTTAAACGAACAAATAATAGAATGAGTCTGTGAGAGAATGAATTTATCCTCCAAAGATAAAGGAGATCTCCAAGTATATTTTTTTAGGCCTTGGATCCAAATAGTTTTATTTAATTTCATTAAAAAAAAATACACACACACACACACACACACACACACACACACACACACACACACACACACACACACACACACTAGGGGGGGGGGGCTAATAAAAGATCATAAATTGACCACATTTGATAACGAACGAACGAGCGCACGCTCACACACACACACATGGGGTGGCCAAAAGTCACATTAAATGACATTAAATTTAATGAATTTATTCATTAATAAATCTTGAAAATGTCAGATTTATCAAACGAAGATATTTTAAAACATTTATATTAAATTTATTGATCATGTCATTGAACAAAAAACTAAATTAAAATTGCACCTTAAAATGACTAGCCTAAAGAAGATATTCAAAATGTAAGCCTTCCACCTTAACACAGTTTTTCTATTTTTTTTTTTTTTACTTAATACCATATTCCATAAAGCAAAAACGGACTATGAAAGGAAATTAGCCATGCAAGCTAAAAAGAATCCCAAACAGTTCTTTCAATATGCTAAAGAAAAAGAAACACTGTACATGGCAGAATGATTTTAAGGAACGCTGATGGTAGGGAAGTCACTGAATCAGTTGATATAGTGGAATTACTGAGTGAGCACTTTGCAAGAGTATATCATCCAGGTGGTGACGCTGAAGGAATGAAGGAACCATTAGTTTATATGGGAATTTTTGTGAATGAAGTGGAGGTGAATAGTCTATTACAGAACCTTAATGTGAATACATCTGTGCTATTGGGTGGTATATCAGCACAGGTCTTACATGAAGTGGCTAAAGAATTGTCAGTGCCCTTGATCTTATTGTTTAATCTGAGTCTTGGGTCTGGTTTAGTCCCAAAGGGATGGAAAGAAGGGAAAATAGTTCCACTGCATAAAGAAGGATCCAAGACTACTGTTGCAAATTACTGACTGATCAGCATATCAGGAGTCAATTAGTGATAATTGACTCCTGATATGCAATTCATTCCTGTATTTTTCAAGGGAAAAATACAGGAATGAATTGATGAAAATGAGATACTGTATGGGGGACAGCATGGTTTTGTGAAGGGTAGATCATGCCTCAGTAACTTGCTCAGGTTTTATAACACAGTGACGGCTGAACTGGATAAGGGTAATGTGTTTACAGTGATACTGCTGAACCTGGCTATGGCCTTTGACAGGATACCACATGGAAGTCTAATCCGTAAACTGCAATATATGGGAATGGATATACGGTTGGTGAGATGGAGAGATACCAGAAAGTAGTTTACTCAGGAGTAGAGTCCAAAAGACGGCCTGTAACTAGTGGTGTGATGCAGGATTCTGTTCTTGGACCACTGCTGTTTAATTTATTCATTAATGATATAGGTTAATATAGATTCATTAATGAGATTAAAGAATCTCAGAGGAACGGTTCATTTGTTCGCTGATGATGCTAAGGTTGGGTAGGGCAATAGTGAATGCAGAAGATGTCAAGATTTTGCAGGATGATTTGGATAGATTGGAGATCTGGGCTAAGGAGAATGGATGTCAATTTAATGTGGCAAAATGTAAGGTTATGCATTTTGCGGTGAAAAGATTAGCAGCAGTATATCACACTGGTGGAACTGTACTTCAGGAGATTGATGTGGCCAGGGACTTGGGAGTGTTGGTGGATAGGGAGTTGAAGTTTAGGGGGCATATCGCAAAAGTGGCTAAATCAGCTCATCAAATCACTTGGATGCTGAAGAATACTTTGACGAGCAGAGATAAGCAAGTTATTGTTCCTCTGTATCGAGCCTTGATAAGACCCCCATCTTAATTACTGTGCCCAGATCTGGTCACCTAGGTTTCTTCTTGATGGGGAGGAGGTGGAGAGGATCCAGAGACGAGTGACCAAGATGATAGCAGGTCTATGGAATGAACCTTATGAAAACAGGTTGAAGATTTGTGGGTTGCAGAAATTGGTCGATAGGCGGAAAAGGGGAGATATGATTGACACATTCAAATTGCTGAAGGGTTTCTATAGGATTAATTCAGAGGATATTTTTGAGAACAGGACTGGTGGTGGGAGGACCAGGGGACATCCATGGAAGCTGGGCAAGAGTATGGTTAGTAAGGGTGTTAGAGCTGGGTTTTTTACTTTTAGAGTGGTGAATGAGTGGAATAAGCTGCCTGAGTGTTGCGGGTGCTATGCCAGTGAATGAGTTCAAGGCAAAGTATGATAGATACTGTGTGAATGTGAAATAGTTGTGATGGACATGATGTTTAGGGCCTCCCTTGATGAGCCTAAGGACTCCTTGGAGTCGTCCGTAATAATAATAATAATAATAATAATAAGTGTCCTAGGCTTTGCCTTGTAAACTTCATTCCTCAGCATTCTCCA
This sequence comes from Typopeltis vanoorti, assembly GCF_054136105.1. Taxonomy (NCBI): domain Eukaryota; kingdom Metazoa; phylum Arthropoda; class Arachnida; order Uropygi; family Thelyphonidae; genus Typopeltis; species Typopeltis vanoorti. Next base: position 81,617,206 of record NC_143553.1, on the reverse strand, counting down.
GACACAGAAATGCACAGGATAAAGTTGGGAACAAAGTGTTCACTCAAATGGATGTTGCCTACCAATTCAACCTTCTGACAAAGTGTCAAGCAAGAAATATACTTTGACAACATGGTGAGGTGGTGTGCTGTCCTGCATAATGATTGACGAGTTACAGTCCTGCTGACTTTTTAGTGCTGAGAAAAGGTAAGACTCCAACATGTACAACATGTAACAGTGGGTTTATGCCATAGGTGTGTCCTTAAAAAAAACTGTCCAATTATTCACTCCTGGCTGGTTTAATTTTTGTTCTCCTGTAATATACTGGAGATAGTCTAAGGAGTAATACAAAGAAATGCACTAGTTGACTTTGCTACTAAATTTAAATGAGACTTCGTCAGACCATATATTCTTGAACATCAATGCTGAATCTCCCTTGTGATTTAAAGATTTCACACATTTGAAGTCTTCTGTCTGCATCATATTCTAATGACTACAGATCAAGTGAGACCAATAAGGCTTAAATCAGCAATCATTATTTTTTATTAAAGAACTCGTAGATATAAAAAAGAAGTGTATTTCAGGAGAACTATTTCATTCCATTTATTGACCAAATATTGACTCAACTTCATAAACGTTTCACTCGGCACCGCAACATTTTGAAATATATTTTTTTTCTCTTCTACCAAATGGAAAAGATGCTCCAAGAGCAAGCGCAATGGAAGATTTTCGTCAATTATGTGAATTTTATGCAGGTGATTTGCCTTATACAAATCCAGCAATTTTGAACGCCGAATTCAAGTTGTGGTATACGAAATTTGAAAAAGTTTGCAATAGCTCCATGCAAAAATGCCGTTGATGCAGTTTCAAAGTGTGACAAAATGATATATCCTAACATCTATAACTTATTAAAAATATTTGCAACGCTTCCGGTAACAGCATGTGTCAGTGAAAGGTCATTTTCTAACTTACGCCTTTTAAAAACCTATTCAAGATCTATCATGACACAATCACGATTGAACGGACTGACTTTGCTATACATATATATACACATAGAGAGAGATTAATGTAACCACTACTGAAATAATTCAAGTGCTTTGTAAAAATAAAAAACTGGATTTTATAAATTTTTATAATCACCTAATGAATTTTATTGAACGAATGAAATTTAACGAATTTTAGTTGAACAGATAAAAATATTATTAATGCAAATTCATTGTATTAAAAATAATTTTATCCATTCAACTCGCCCCCCAAGATTAAATCCTCGGTGCGCCACTGACCGAGACGAAATATTGGAAGTATTAAAATCTGTTTTAATCCTTTCCGAGTGCTGCTGTTGTTGTCTTGTCCTTTGAAGAGTCTTCGAGTTTCTATGTGCTCCTTGAACTGCTATGTCGATGATTTTGTTTGTATAGAGCTGTTGTTCAGGATTAGGATCTATTTCTTGCAAGGCTGCTGCAATTGCTAAACAGGTAAAGATGTGAGTGGGTGTCAGTTCAGTATTGGGGCAGTTGTTGCAGTTTCTATATGTTCTCGTATCATCTGTATTGATCTTCATTCCTCTATAATGTCCTGTTTGTAGTCTTGCTATCGTGGTGGAGGTCTTTCTGTCAGCACTGATTTCGGGAATTTGATGTTGTATCACTGATTTCAGTCGAATTAGTTTAGCTTTTGCTAGTGCGTTAGCATCAGCAAGAGTTATCACATGAGTTTCTTGGTTGAGTTCTCTGGCCTCTTTTGCTAATTTATCAGCTGCTTCATTATAATCAATGCCTACATGAGCAGGAATCCATTGTAAAATGCAACTTTTTCCTAAACACTTTAGTTGATTTAAGAGTTTATGGATGTCTTGTGTGAGCTTGGTATTGCCATTTTTGATTGCCTCCATAGCTGATCTTGAGTCACTTTAAATTATAATTCCCTCAGATTGTTGAGATGATGATAATTTTAAGTAGACTTCGAGTGCTTTATTTATTGCATAAAGTTCGTAAAATTGGAAGCAATTCTCCCAGATCCAACTTTTATTGAAAGTTTTTCACCTTTAGGGAGTAGAAGGAGAACACCAGTGCCTCCATTAATCATATTGGTGTCTGACGATCCATCGGTATAACAAATAACCTGCTTGGAGGATGAAAGAAGGTTGATAGCATTTAGGCCTTTTCTTGGAGCATTTCTTTTGATTCTTTTTTTGTACAGAGTTTGATAAGGTTTGGATTTATGGAGGTATTTGGAGGTAAAGGACTGGAAAATAGAGGTTCTTTGTTTATGTGGGCATTTAGCTGATCAAGACCTATTTCCTTCCTGATAGTGTCATTATCATGATGACATCCAAGAATCATCTATGGATAACTCGAGTGAGGAAGAACATGATGCCCCTGAGATCTTACAAGGCGAAGTGGAAATGGCACTGCGAGAAATGAAGAATGGAAAGGCCCCAGGAGAAGATGGAATTATGGTAGACTTCTTAAAACTGGGAGGAAGCCCTGTCATCAAACAGCTGACTAAACTCTTTAATAAATGCCTAAAACAGAGAAAAATTCCAAAAAATTGGAACAATTCACTTCTAATATTAATTTTTAAAAAGGGCAATAAGGAAGAAATTAAAAACTACAGACTATAAGCCTACTCCCCACCATATATAAAGTTTTCACAAAAATTATAAATAATAGAATAAAATCTAAACTAGAGGGAATGCAATCCGGTGAATAAGTTGGATTTAGAAAGAATTACAATACTTCAGACCATATTCACACATTAAAATAGCTCAGTGAAAAATCAATTGAATACAATAAACCCTTATGTCTGGCCTATATAGACTACAAAAAACCATTTGATTCAGTTAAAACATCTGCAACACTAAAAGCACTTGAAACCCAGGGGAATGAGAAATCATATACTTAAACACTAAAACATACTTACAATTATGCAACTTCTGTAATTAAATTATATAAAAACGGTGAAAGGTTCCCAATACAAAAAGGCATCCGGCAAGGCGACACCATATCTCCCAAATTATTTACAGCTGCACTAGAGGAAGTCTTTAGAAGTCTTGACTGGGAAACAAAAGGAATAAACATAAATGGAGAAAGGCTGCATCATCTGAAATTTGCAGATGATATTGTCCTAATAGCAAATAATCTTGAAGATCTGGAAGAAAGGCTAAATCAGCTAAATGAAGCCTCCAGAGTAATTGAATTAAAAACAATTAGAGAAAAAACAAAAATAATGATGAATAAATATATTAACCATAGAACTGTCAAAGTTGAAAACCATGAAATAGAATTGGGCCAATTGTTATCCTTTGAGGCGTGCCAAAGAAAAGAGATTGAACGAAGAATTCACCTTGGATGGATGGCTTATGGGAAAATGAGAGACATATTCAGAAGTGATATCCCTATGAGTCTAAAAAGGAAAGCTTTCGACCAGTGCATACTTCCTGTCCTAACATATGGAGGAGAAACATGGACTTTAACAGAAGCCTTAAACAAAAAGCTGAGAACAACACAACATCGCATGGAAAGAAGTATGCTAAAAATAACATTAAGAGATAGGAAGACAAATACCTGGATAAGATCTCAAACACATTAAACAGGCTAAGTGGAGATGGGCTGGCCACATTGCCAGATGCAGTGATGGGATATGGACTAGAAAAACAACAGAGTGGAGACCAATGGATGGAGCAAGACAAAGAGGAAGACCAAGAAAAAGGTGGAAAGATGAACCGGAACAAATTGCAGGAGTGAGATGGATGGGAGAGGCAGAAAACTGAGTGATCTGAAAAACCATGGGGGAGACCTTCGTCCAGCAGTGGACAGAACCAAAAGGTTGAAGAAGTGTCATCATATTGTAAAGTTGATGATCTGTGAAGTCTGCATTTTTGATTCCAATGTTCATAAGTTTTTAGGTAGATATGATCGCTTTGGTAGCTTCTGAAAATAATGAGGAATTTATTATCCCCTTAACTTAAAAAAAAAAAGCTTCTGATATTATTTATGAATTTTATGGTGGCAAATTTTCATCTGTCCTCCAGCAGGTCAAGTCCACATCCCTGTTAGGCTCTGATGTTGTTAGTGGATGAGACTGCACCAATCTTGGATGCTTTTCCTTGTATTTTTGTCTAATTTTTCCTTTACCGATGAGGCCGAAGGTGACTAGATAGGTGCTACATATTCCATTATTGGCCTTATTAGTGTAGTGTTAGTAGTTTTGAGGATTTTTGGCTTTGTGCCCCAATTTGTTCCACAAAGCCTTTTCGGTATATTTAATTTTTTAGAGCTCTGTTGGAAGTGTTAGAGATGTGTTGTACAAAACGTAATTCCTGATCAAGCATAATACCAAGGTATTTTGGATTTGCAACTTTTTCAATTAGCTTGTTGTTGATAATGACTTTGGGATTGTAGGAATGTCTATTTTCCCTGTCTTTACTAAAAGTGCTTAGTGTTGTTTTGTCTGGGTTGATTTTGAGTTTAAGTTCATCTGACCATTTTTCTAATCCTCTCATGGATTTGTTTAGAATCTCCTCTGATTCTTTGATTTTAGTACTAGTGTGCCAGATGGCTATATCATCTGCATAGCAAACTACTTTTGTGTCTTCTATAAGGTAGGAATAAATTTTATTGACATATAAAAGTAATAGTAAGAGACTGAGCCCTGGGGAACACCAGCCCAGGTTCTCAGCTCTTTTGATATTGCTGCATTGATTCTAACCTTGATCTTTCTTCCTCTAATGAAATCAGCAATCCAGATTAAAGCGTTTCCTCTAATTCCAATATCATGTACTGTTTGTATTAATTGTTTGATCCAAACACGATCAAAAACAGCAATCATATCAAAGAATATGGCAGTTGTCTTTTTTTATGGTTTTTTCCTGAAATGAATCTATTATTGTTTGACAGAAGTGGAATAATTGATCTGTTGTCGAATGATGGGCTCTATAGGCAGTTTGGTAGTAGTTAATTTTCTTATTTTTTGTCAGCCAGTGCATGAGCCTGGAGTGTATGATTCTTTCAGTAATTTTACAGAGTATGCTAGTTAATGAGATAGGTCTATAGCTTTGACATTCTGCAGCATTTTTGTCAGGTTTCAGGATGGGTAACTGATTTTTTCCATTCTTTTGGAAGTTTGCCTGTTCGCCAAGAGGTATTGAGAATGTCCAGAAGTTGTTTGGCATTTTTTCTAAGATGTTTGATCATATGACCAAAGATAAGATCATTACCAGGAGATTTATTAGGTGCAGTTTTCTCGATTGATGAATTTAGTTCACTTAGTGTAAATTCTTCGGAGAAGATGTCATTAGTTTGGTATGTTTTTGCTTGTTTTAGTATTTTACTCGAGTTTATTGAGGGTCTTGTCCTCTCTCTGTTATACTGAAGTTTGCAGTTGTTTGAATAGGTTTTTGCCAGTGTGTTTGCAATTTCTTGATCTGTAATAGCTTGTTTCCCTGCATTTATGATGAAGTTTGTTTTCTGTTGGTTCTCGTCTTTGATATTGTTATTGTTGTCTAGGATTCTAATAATGTTCCACTGTTGGCTGTCTTTTCTTGGGCCCAGGTTACTGCAAAGCTCTGCCTATTTCTCTTGTTTGCATTTCCAAATTTCCTGCTCGATTTTGTGTGTTACGTCCATCACTTTTATTAATTCTGAATTATTCGTTGATATTGTCTCTTTCTGTAATCACTGAATCAATATTGTGATCGTTCCAATATGGTATCCAGGTATTTTTCCATTTGCCCCTTGGTATCGTTGCTTTGGCAGCTTTATTGATGTGTGAAGTAAGGATTTATAATTTTCTGTCAAGGTTCCCAGAGACAGGTTCATCTTGACAGAGGTTCTCCAGGATTTGAGTAAACCTTGTCCAGTCAGCTTTTCTGAAGTTCCATGTCCTTTTGATTTGCTGTTCTTGATCAATCTTGAAGTTTAGTGTTGTTATTATGGGTCTGTGGTCACTGATGGCATTTCCCAAAATTTTCCATTGTGCACTCGATGCAATGCTATAATTAATAGCTGTGATGTCAATAGCAGATTCAGTTCTCGTAGTTTTAGAGAGATAGGTGCTCTGTCCATTGTTAATTGTTGTGAGTTCCAAATGTGTAAAGAGGTCTTCCAATTGTTGACCTTTATGGTCTAAATCGGGGGAGCCCCCACATTGGGCTTTTTGTATTTAGGTCACCAAGTATGATGGTTGTATCAGTTGGAGCTTTGCTAAGCTTTTCAATGATGTCTGTATCACTATCTGTATTATCAGGGTGGTAGATGTTTGTGATTGAAATAGAATGGTTTGGTAGGTGTATTTCAACAGCTTGAGCTTCCGTTGAACTGTTATTATTTAAATATTGATTGAGAATAATTTCTTTGAATTTGATTTCTGGGGTCTTCAAAAGATAGCAAGCCTGCCACCTGCTCTTTCCTCTCTATCCTTCCTAAGAACTGTGTATCTTTTGATGCTGAAGTTTAGATTTTTGTTCAGTTTTGTTTCTTGTAGATAAGCAATATGGATATTGTTTTTGTAAAGCATGTATTCAAGTTCATCCATTTTTCTCTGAGTACCATTGATATTGAGTTGCAAAATGTTAATATGAGTCCTTGTAGCATATTTATCATCAGGAGCCCAGACTACAGTCCGAGATGCAGTAGCATTGGTTGATTTCTTTCTATGACTGTTCATTGGAAAATTGGATGCCGTTGTCACATTAGTCACCTTGAAATCGGGGCTTAAGAAATTTGGTCAAAAACTTCAAGGGTTTGGGGGGGGGGGGGGTCCAAGTGCTGTATACATTCCATTAAGCCTCCAACATGATGTCCTCACAGCACTTAAGCCTCAACATATGGGTAGAAAGGGTAATTTACATATTAAGATATTTGTTACAAAAGAAGGTTTTTTACAATGAATTTCCTTGAGAATGGTACTAATGACGTGAGATGGCTGAAATTTTTCGTAATTAGTTATAAGTGAGTGAATTCAGCATAATGGCAGTGATAAGATATATATATATATATATAAAATGTAACACTTAAATAGAAAAAAACAAATTCTGTTTCATAAATTAGTGAAGTTTTTTTGAGCAATGTAAAAGTTTAGGTTTTTTTTGTTTAGTGTGCTGTAGTTGAAACCTAGGCCCAACTAGATATTTGGAGGAATGCCCATTTGGTAGAAATTGCCATTGTTTGCAGTTGAAAAGCATAATAGCCCTCTGCTAACATCAAGTTTTTAATCTATTAAATAATCTTTTTATGACCAAAACATGATAATCAATTATCTTGTTTTATTATCTGTGAATACAATTACATTTTACATTAGATGGATGTATCCACATTAATTACATTCAATATACCTTATCATCAAATTTCTCATATGTACCTCAGGGAATGTACAAGATATTATGATAGTACTATATGAAAGAGTAGGAGAAAAATCAACAATTTTCCTCCAAATTCAGATATCAGTCAAGACTAACATTATTAGATCTTATATTTCTGTCTTCTAAGACACTTTTTACTGTGTCAAACCACTTATATCTTGATCTTCCTCTGGGTCTTTTTCCTGACAACCTGGCACAGAACACTTGTTTTGCTAATCTTTCCTCCCAGCTCTGCTAACACATTTCTGAATGCTAACAATGGCAAATTCTTTTCTAATATCCTCATTTTCAATATGATACTACCATTGATTCCATTTGTTCATTCCCTTAATCTTTCTCAGAACTTTCATATCTGTGGTCTCAATTTTTTGATCAAGTATTTAATTTTTAATCCAGCTCTCAGATCCATAAGTTAAAGCTGATTTGCATAATGTCTTGCATACCACTAATTTAGTGTTTGGATAATTTCTTTCTTATTTATTTTAGAATTTATAAATAGAATTTATTTAGAAGTATAACATCACCTGCATAAAGTAAAGAGCTAAAATTAACATGGCCAATGATATTAGATTTAATACCACTTTCCTTCATAATGTGATCCATATAGCTAATGAATAAGTGGAGATAATGTGCACCCTTGTCACACACTTGATTTATGTAACTCCTTCAATTCTAACAGCTGATTTACAGCTCAAATACAGACTTTGTATTGCTCAATATAATGTCCCATTTACACCATATAACTGTAGCATTTTGAAAAAAAAAACAACTTTCCTCTTGGTACTGTGTCATATGCCTTTTTCCAAGTGAATCGAACTGGATTCTTCTTTCCACAAACTTATATGCAGATCTTTGTTATATTCCAATGACTTCTCCACAATTTGTTTTAATGTGAAAATCTGATCCTGACAACCTGCCTCTATTTGGCATGAATCCAGCTTACTTTTTAAGATGCTTTCTCTCCAAAATTTTTCTCAGCCATTTCTCAAGTATACTTGCATAAATATATATCAAGTATACCAAGAACACTACTCCAATCACCAAAATTCAATCTGCTGACCAGGTCTTTTGAAGTATGCAGAGCAGCCACTGCAAATCTTTTATACCTCCGGATGTCAGCATTTCTGTTTAAATAACATCTACTCCAGCTGTTTTGACATATTTCAAGTTTTTTATGGCTTTTCTACTTCAAGTAATATGTATTTCTGACTGTATTGCTGTTGGGAGTTTTCTACCATCATGCTGTCATTGCTTGTTTCAATTTAGCAGCCTTTCAAAATAATTACTCCTCCAGACATCTAGAATATTTTTATCTTCAGTTTTTGTGTCACCTTTATCATCTCTGATTTCTTTCAGTACTCTTTCTTCCATTTCCAAGTTTTTTCAATAGCCTCCAAAATATTTATTTATGTTCTTATGAAAGTCTTCCAATGACTTTTGTTTAACTAGTTTTACACAGTGCTATGCTTTCTTACATTTTTCTCCATATTCTTTAAGAGTACAAGCTGACTTACTTGCTAGGAACTTTTGATATGCTTTCTTCTTTTCCTTGATTGCCTCTTTAACTTCCTGAGTCCACCATAAAGTTCTGATTTTTCTATCCTTACAGAAACCTCACCACATGCCTCTCTGCCTGAATCAGTCAATGTTTTCTTCAGGTATGTTACTGAATTTCCAAAGTTTGGTTTTTATGTCCTAAAAACGTTAGTATTTGAGTTTGAGTCTGCAGTTCACCTCTGAAAGCTGCTTAAACTTTGATTCATTTTAAAACTTTCTTACATGCTCTTCTTTCCAAAATGCAATTGAATTTTATTTTGCTCAAAACTAAACAGCTATCACATCCTATTTCAAATCCTCTGTATACGCTTGTGTCCTGAACCAGTGGAAAAAGATTGCTTTTCCCAACTATAACATAGTCAATGAGACTTTTATTTCTTGCATCTTCTCTTCATGTGAATTTGTGCACATACCTATTTGATATACCTATAAATAAATGTTTATTACAATATACAAACTTTAAAAGCATGGTGGTGGTGATTTTATTTTATCCACCATGCATAACTAGCTGATTAGCCAAATACTTTCGCAAGAATTCCAGAATAAGCTCAATTGCAAGTTTTATGATCATCATCACCATCTATAGTAAAACCCCATTTTTACGTTTTTCTGCCATTCACGTCATTTTCTGTTGGTCCCATCTTAAGGCCTATTCTTATGATATACATTAACAACTTGATGTGAATGTTATTTCCCGTGATTTGCGTTTTTTTCTAGGTTGGCAACACTGATTTTCGATCGATTTCCTCTAATTCAAATCGATTTCAGCGCATTTCTGTTCTCAGATGGCATTGCTTTCGGCTGTAGTTTCATTTCTGCCATCATGGTGACTTGCATGCTTGCAGCAGTGATGTAGTGATACTGTGATTTTTCAATCAGTATGAATTAATACCGTGAAGTCTTCATATCAGTAATTTTAAACTGTCAGTAGCTCGTGGCACCCGTAATATGTTGTGATGCGATTTCACATTCACAGTGCTGTATTGAAATCATGAACAAGGATCATACACAAATTGTGAAATCACATTCACACTTCTACCAAGTAACAGTTGTTACTTGTGAATATTAGATATCAATGAAGAAACCACAGTTCGTGAAATATCACTTCACTTGCTTGCAGTGTTGGTGTTTGTAGTTGCAATTCAGAAGCATTTCAACTTTTGCAGAATTTCTGCTACGTAATTTAGCATGTGATAGTTGCTTTCAAGTTGTGGTGGTGGATGATCCATGTTAGTAACATGGAGAAAAAAGACAGAAAATGTATTTTGGTAGAAGAAAATATGGCAATTCTGCGATGTGTAGATTGGCATGTCAGAACATGTGTGTAGTTAGCAAAAGATCTTGGCCTCTCCATGTTCACTTTGAACATGTTAGTAAAAAAACAGGTCAAGCACTGAACTCAATGCAAAGCAAATACAGAAATATAAAAAAATGCTTGTTGAAAAAGCTGTATTTATGCATGATAATGGTATGGATCCAAAACAAATGGCCATAATCAATCCTTGATGTCATGCATTATGTGGCCAAAGCATGGCTGCATGTTACTCCTGAAACCATATCCAACTATTTCCGGAAGGCAGGAGTTACGTTTGTGGAAGAGGAGGAACAACTACAGGAGGAGGAAGAAGATATGTCAGAGCCTAACAACTGTTATGTGATGGATGAGGCTTCCTCATTTCAAGACTATGTTGATGCTGGTGTGATCAGATCAATGGTACCAAGTGTAGAAGACATCCTTTCCAACGACCTTCATGAAGAAGAATGGTTGAAGAAGACTGTGATCAAGAACCTGCCGTCCCTACTAGTAAAGAAGCAATGGAAGCTATCTCTGTTTTGTGGAGGTATATTGCAAGTGCATCAGGAGACAATAGGGCATTTAATGCCTTATACACTGTGGAGAGGTAGGTGGAACTTTTAATAAGCGTGCAGAAAAAGCAAAAACAATCAATGATTAAAGATTTTTTTAAATAGATAAATGTAAGTAATTGTAAATTCATTTATTTTCAGTTATTAAATTTTGTAATCTAGTATGTAGAGTCACATACTAGCAGTAAGTCATCTTTCAGCCTTTTTTAAATGTTTTTTTACATTTCCTGCTATTTACACTTTTTTCCCATCAGTTCCCTGGAAAGTGTAAAAAAGGGGTTTTACTGTATATTGTGATAATTAAACAAAAGGAGTCGTTATTGATATCCTATCAACACTTCTCCCCCACCACCCTAAATTGATCTACTGCTTGTCAGGTCTCAATACATATGATCAGTTCTTAAATAGCTATCATGTAAGGCATTCTAATTTCATGCATAAGATGTTTGCAAACATTTTAAGCTGAAGGCATCCCCTCGAAATGACACACTTGGGTCAACAGAGCTGAACATGCATTGTTGGCTGATACAGTAAAAAAAAACAAAAAACAAAAACTGTTCTTAATAACGTCTGTCCTTATGGAATGTTTTCACGGATGCAGTGCAACTCTTTTACTGGTTTCAGGGCAGTTCATTCAATTATTTTCGTCCATTACTTTTCTCGTCCAGTAGGACATTTCGTCTAATCTTATTCGTCCAATGCTATTTGTACAATTGAAAATAATTTCAGTGCCGAATATGGTGGAAATTGTGATGAGTGACAGGGGTAAACCAATACTTTATCTACAAAATTATTGTTATCATTTTCACTTTTATAACAAGAATAAGACTCTGCTACTAATGGCTCGCAAAAAGTTAAGCAAGTTTGAGCACGGTTAGTAGTTGGAAGGGAATCAATCATTCGATGCTATTGGCACACACTCCCTCGATGAGTCTTTGGACTCCCTGGAGGTGTCACATAATAATAATAATAAGACTAGGCAGTATTGGCGATGTGAGGTTCATGACAATTGCAATGCTAGGTGCATCACAACTGCCAGTTTAGATAATATCGTGGTGTACAAAGACGATCACCAACATGAATCAGGCATGGACGGAGAGGTTAGGAAAGCTAAAAATAATCTAAAGAGAAGGGCGCAAGACAATATGCATGGTCCACCCTCACATGCTATGCGTATGGTTATAGGACAAGTTCAGCAAGATGAAGTATTATTTATGTTGCCGGAAAGGAATAGTTTACGGAAGCAAGTCAATAGATGGCAGAATACTGCGAGGCCTTGTACTCTCGCAAGATTGGTTGGCGTTGAGATACCGGAAGAATATCAAGCAACGTTAAATCATGACAGATTTCTTTTTTATGATTCTGTGTACAGGACGAGGATCGTCTTCTTGTTTTTGCCACAATGGAGAACTTAAGATGACTTGGAGCAAGTGACATTATCTTCTCCGATGGCACATTTAAAACTGTGCCCTGATAATTTGCTCAGTTGTTTACTATGCATGGAATATTTTGAGAGCATGTGATGCCTCTGATATACGCTCTAATTCCTGCATAAACTGAGACTACATATCGGTCAATATACCAGCATGTTGTCAACACCACAAAACAAGCAGGAATCGTGAATCCACATACTGTTATGATGTATTTCGAGCTGGCGAATATGAATGTTGCACGGGAGATATTTCGTAATGCAAATATAAAGTGTTGTCTGCATTTTTGAAAATTAAGGAGACAACTACCGTGTTTGAATAAAAACTTTAGTTTAATATAACTAAAATCTACATTCGACGTTTCGACCTTTATGTCAAGGTCATCTTCTGGAGTATACAACTATACACAGAAACAAGCTACACTACAATTAAACTGGTTTGTTAAAGATACTGACCAACTGCTACAACAATTGTTGGCCTGACCTCTGGTGGAAAAAAAAAAAAAAAGGCCAACAATTGTTGTAGTGGTTGGTCAGTATCTTTAACGAACCAGTTTGATTGTAGTGTAGCTTGTTTTCTGTGTATAGTTGTATGCTCCATAAGATGACCTTGACATAAAGGTCGAAACGTTGAATGTAGATTTTAGTTATATTAAACTAAAGTTTTTATTCAAACACGGTGGTTGTCTCCATAATTTTTAAAAATGCATTCGGATCACCGTATAAGCTTAAAAGAAAGGATAAAGTGTTGTCTATTTCACTTTTCTCAGGCCCTTTGGCGACATATGGCACCATTGGATCTGTCACAGCAGTATAAAGTTGCAGAAGTCCTATACGTGAAGAAGAATCAATGCTGTTCGGCTTGCCATTCATGCCGATCGACGACTTACTCGAGGTATTTGACTACATTGCAAAGTGTTTCAGAAGACCTGGAAGGAATAATAGAGTATGTTGAACTTGTTCACATCAGAGGGCATCGAGCTAGAGGGTGTAGGGGGATGGAAAACCCTCACTTTCCACCCAAGGTATGGAATGTCCATGATTTGGTCATTATTGGGACACAGAGAACCAACAATTCTGTAGAAGGTTGACATAACAAATTCCAAAAGCTGATGGTGGTGCACCATCCATCACTTTGGAGGTTCATCGATTCCCTGAAGGAGGAACAGAGGCAGAACGAACAAGATATAACACGCCTTCTTGGAGGTCAAAGAAACATCAGGACTCCTGTGAATAGCCGATACCTACATAACCAAGAACACATTTTCTCTCTAGTATAGCAATATCCTCAGTACAGGGCTGAAAACACACTCAACACGTACCTGTGGTCAATCGCTTATCATTTGAAGGTGAACCCAGCTGAGGAAGACTAAATTATCCAAACTCTGCAGATTTCAAAATCCATTATCTCGTTTTCACTAAACGTTTCGCATCAATTTCCGAATTAATTCTTTTGTTTCCTTATTTGATTTGTTAGAATTAAATGCTCACATACATATCTTGTAGAAATTTGCATAAATTAAAACAAGTAGCTCAGAATCACTCTTGCGTTTTCACTGCTGAGTGGAGAAATCTAGGTTGGACATAGTGATATACAAGTGTGATATATATATATAGTGACAAATTGAGGTTGGACAAAATGACCAATAAGACAAATTGATGTTGATTAAAGTTGATGGCAGTGTACCATCCATCACTTTGGAGGTTCATCGATTTCCTGAAGGAGGAACAGAGGCAGAACGAACAAGATATAACATGCCTTCTTGGATGAAATGTCCAACCGGATGAGTGTTCCCTTGGACAAACTTATAAAAGGACAAAAAAAATCTTGGATCATCTGCCCTCAAACCCTTTTACTGCAAGAAATGGCAACCTATCATCCCCTATCAAGCCTGGCTGGCTCAGTGGATAGTGTCTCTTCTGCTCCATTCAATGTGTGGGGGCATGACTGTCTTTAGATAATAGGTGAATTTCACTGCTAATGTTAGAGTGCCACTCACTCTGTAAGGCCAGAAGTGTCTCAAAAAAGTTCTACATTTGTTCTTTAAAGCAAGGTTTCGGAGTGTCTAACCATTAGCCCACTCATAGCACCAATACGCCAATATAGTCCCACCAAACCACCCAAAAATGGGTAGTTTGGTGGGACTTGCAAAGAAAAGTTGCCACTGGTTTTTAGCCAAGAAATGTTTTATTAGCATCATCAAGAACACTCAAACAAAAGAACAGATTCAATTCAATTTTGGAGGGGAAAAAATACTGGGGGTGCTTAAAGGTCAAAGCTGTATAACTGAGAGGAGACCTCCACATAGCCTTTAAACAAATGCAGAGAACCGACCAGGGTTTCTGACCTAATGTCTAATCCTCACCTTCTCGTGGTGCACCCTGTTAGGTATCTACCTGGATACTGTACGAACGAGGATGGGCTGGCAATTTAGGATTTAGCCGACCAAATTGTATTCTTATTGGCTTAAACCAAAATGCAAAATGGTGGTACAACATTACAGAATTTCATGTCGGCTGGGGCGTCGCCCGGTTAAACAAGGCCCCTGTTGTTTTCACCAGGGAAGCAAGACAAACAGCGAAAAGTCAGCTACCGGAACAAATCTGAAAACATCACCAGAGTTAAAGATCGGTACTATCAACATTAAAAAGCCTGAATGGCAAAGAAATGGAGCTAGCTGAGGAATTAGATAAGTACCAGATCGACATAATAGGTGTGACTGAAACAAAAAAGACAAAAATTGGTGAGATCTTTCTGAGCAATAAATACAAAATGTTATACTCAGGCAATGACAATCAAGGAAAAGAAGGAGTAGCCATAGTATTCAGCACTAAATATGAGGTTAATCTTCTTGAATGGCGGGCAGTCTCAAGTAGAATGATGTGGGCAACTTGCACGGGACAATGAGACTTATTTGTGCCTATGGTCCGACAGAAGGTTCTACTGAGCTACACATAGAGGAATTTTTTGAGGCTTTAGAGAAAGCAACTGACACAATGAAAAAGGAAAAGTTGGTCCTTGTTGGGGATCTACATAGCAGAGTAGGAAATGATTGTCAGACATACAAAAATATTTTGGGAAAATTTGGAGAAAAGAGCAAAGCTAATAATAATGACAAATGCTTGTTGGATTTCTGCTCAGGACATGGACTGGTTATTACTAACACCATGTTCAAACATAAAAATGTGCACAAATTCACATGGAGAGAAGAGGAAAGGAATAAGAAAAGTCTCATTGACTATGTTATTGTTGATAGTGATGTTTTTCCCTGGTGCAGGACACCAGAGTATACAGAGGATTTGAAATTGGAAGCGATCACTATTTAGTCTTCAGCAGGATAAAACTGAATTTCATTTTAAAAAGAAGAACATGTAAGAAAATTTTAAAGCAAATAAAAGTTGAACAGCTCTCAGATGTGAACTGTAGACTAAAATACACAAAGATTATTGAAGAAAAAAATAAGAGTTTGAGAACAGGAAACAAACCTTGCAGATTCTGTGGCAAGCCTTGAAGAAAACCCTGATTGATTCAGCCAGAAAGGAACGTCGTGACTGCAAGGATAGAAAAATCAGAACTTTATGGTGGCACACAGGAAGTTAAAGAGGCAGTTAAGGAAAAGAAGAAACCATATCAAAAGTTCCTGGCAAATAAGTCAGCTAGTGCTCTTAGAGAATACAGAGACAAATGTAAGAAAGCTAAACATTGTGTAAAACTAGCTAAACAAAAGTTATGGAAAGACTTTGGTAAGAACATAGAAAATAAATATCAAGAAGGTGGTAAGATATTCTGGAGGTTGTTGAAGAAGCTTAGAAATGGAGGAAAGAGTGCTGTAAAAGGAATTAGAGATGATAAAGGTGACATGAAAAATGGAGAAAAAGATATCCTTGAAACATGGAGTAATTACTTCAAAAAATTTCTAAATGAAACAAGTAGTAATAGCACAGTGGTAAAAAACACTCAACAGGCATACAGTCAGGAATACATATCCATACTTGAAGTAGAAAAAGCCATCAAAGGCTTGAAATGTGGAAAGGAAGCTGGAGTAGATGATATTCGACCAGAAATGCTGAAGTATGGAGGCATAGAAGTCTTACAGTGGCTGCACTGCATAGTTCAAAAGGCCTGAACAGAGGGACATATTCCCAATGATTGGAGTAAAGCTCTCAGAGTACCCATATATAAAAAGGGGAATAAAACTGAATGTGAAAATTAGAGAGGTATTTCCCTACTGAGTGTTCCTGGTAAGATTTATGCAAGTATACTTGAGAAACGGTTGAGAAGAATTGTGGAAGAAAAGCTTGGGGAAGAACAGGCTGGATTCAAGTCAAACACAAGCTGTCAGGATCAGATCTTCACTTTATGACAAATAGTTGAGAAATCATGGGAATATAACAAAGATCTGTATATAATTTTCGTAGATCTGGAAAAGGCATATGACAAGAGAGAAGCTATTCAAAACGCTACAGTTATATGGTGTCAATGGGGCATTTTATCAAGTAATACTTTTTTAATCTTTATTTCAGTTGTGAGTCAGTAGTTAGAATTGAAGGAAGTAAGGAAGATGGTTTGATGTTAAATTTGGTGTCAGAGAAGGAAGTACATTATCCCCTCTGTTATTTATTATCTATATGGATTGCATTATGAAGGAAAGTGGTATTAAACCTGATATCAAAATTGGAGATGTTAATGTCAGCTCTTTGCTTAATGCGGACAATGTTATACCTCTAAAAAAATCCGCTACAAGTCTGCAAGATTTCCTGACTAAATTGAATAACTGTTGTAATGGATATGGTGTGAAGGTCAGCAATAACAAGACAATGAAAATAGACAGAAGCATTGAAAATGCGAACTGCATTGTGAATAGAGAACCTGTCGAACAAGTAAAAGATTTCAGCTACTTAGGCACAATTTTTAGTGAAGATGGTAAATTAAATATGGAAATAGACAACAGAATCAACAAAGCTGGCATTGTAGGAAGTCAATTGAATAAATTCATATGGAATAAGAGAGAAATTAGTCGGAAAACTAAATTAGCTGTATAAAAGACAGTGTTCAAACCAGTTTTAACTTATGGATCTGAGAGCTGGTTCAAAAGTAATACACTTGACCAAAGACTAGAGACTGCAGATATGAGAGTCCTGAGAAAGATTAGGGCACAAACAGATGGCATCAATGGCAATATCATATTAAAAACAGGGATATTAGGAAAAAACTTGACCTTGTCAGCATCCAGGAATGCATTAGCAGAGCTAATCTCAGGTGGTATGGTCACTTAAACAGAATGGGTGAGGAAAGATTACCAAAACAAGTGTTCTCTGCCAATTTGGCAGGAAAACGACCCAGAGGAAGACCAAGATATAGATGGATTGATACAGTAAAAAGTGCCTTAGAAGCTAGAAATATAAGATCTGATAATGTTGGAGTCTTGACAAGTAACAGACTGATTTGGAGGAAAAATTGTAGATAGGAAGTTAGTAATGATGTAAATTTTCATGTAGTACTATCATATCCTGAACACCCCTTGAGGGTATATGTCAGGAATTTGATGATGATGATGAAAAAAGCTACTGCCATTCGTCTGTCAACAAAAAAACACTACACAGTAATTCCCAATTAATTAGTTAATAAAAGAATATCGCTTGATAGAATTACCCAAAGAACTACAAATGCCATGACAAGATTGTCGTTTCATGGTGGGATCTCAGTAGACTTCACGGTCTACTGTGATCCCATGCTCTGAATGACTAAGGCTCCAATTGAAAAATATATATAGACTACGATGAATATTTTCATGCTTGTTAGTATAATCAGCCTTTCCAAATAACAGTAAATTCCAGTCTCCAAAATTATTTATTATTTCCATAAACATCACCAATAATTTACATTTTATTTTATTTATTTTTTGTGAGTGCAATAAAATGTTTCCTATCATTCTATGAATAATCCAAGCAGCTGCTTTTTGAGAATTCATCAATCTAAGTAATGTAAGAATGCAAAGCCTAACAAAATATTTGTAAAATTCAGTTATGCTTGATTTTATTAATTGCTCTGATTGTCCTAATGATCAGCTACTATGTTTTATGACAAACATTTCACCATGTTAAGTGCTCATCCCAAAATTTTCCAAGTCTCAAATTCAACTTTGCAACTCTCCATAAAGAGAAATACTGAAGGAAGGGGGAATCAAATAAATTCTGCCATCTTACACTAAAAGTAATAATAATAAAAAAAAAAAAACTTGCTTTGCTAGGTGTTATCTTACTATGAAGAAATCAAGATAGTAGTTAAAAAAATAGTTTCTTCATTTTATCTTTGTGTATCCTTTACATGTACACATACAATATATACAATATTTCTCCTTGAATGCATTAACCAACAAAGCAATCATAATAGACTCTGCAATCCCTACCACTCATTCACCACTCTCCATGTGAAAAATCTAGTCCTTGCTAATGATACTCTAAATTTCCAGTGATTACTACTTGTTCTGACCCTTACCAAGTAAGGAGCATCTCACAGATGACCCATGATCTTGGATGTTCACCCCAGATCCTCTTCTCCACTCTCCTAAGAAACCCAGTTGATCAGATCAGTGATTTAGATGCAGCTACAGCACAGCCTTATAAAGGGGGCCTGATAACTTTCTATTCTCTGCTTGTGTGTTCTTCAATAACCAAGTAATCTTATGAGCTGCCTAGGACACTTTTACAATATGCTTTCTGAACTTCCTTTATTTACAAACACCCACAATTTCTAGTTTCATGGAGTATAGTTCCATCAGTGCAATGCACAGCCTTGTAATCTTTTCATCCTAAATTGCATAACTTTAACTTCTTCAAGCTCTCTATAAATCACTTTAAATTTATGCTACTATGTTCTACATAATCAACAAACAACTGAATATTTTCCTTCAAATCATTTCCTATATCATTTATATCCTGCAGGATATCACTAGTCGTCACCTGTTTTCATCTGGATTTTGCTCCTCCATATACTGCTGTTTATTAACTGTCTATTAGCCCCTTTGTATCCATATCAGCTTCATATCCAGCCTGTGTAACAGAGTTCCATGTGGTATCTGTCAAATGCCTTTGCAAAATCTAGTTGTATCAACATGGAGTTTTTTTTTTTTTTTACCCAACTCAATACTTCTATTATAAAAAAAAATTACTAAATTACTAAGCCATGCATGACTTATCCTTCATAAAGAATTTAAATAACCAAGTCACAGGTAACAACAATCCGTTTGCACATTCTTTTAATATGCAAGCTATTATCCCATTTAATCCCACTATTTGTATTATTATTTGCATTGAGAATCAGCGATATGCTAAGTACCTCCAATCCATCAAATTCTATGTCAATCACAGCAATATCTTCAATTGGATGATGGACTTTGAAAAGTGGTTATTCAGTAGTACCTAAACTGTTTTGTCTGCTTCTGTCATTCACTACCATTAGTGCTCATTAAAGTTATCCTTCCATAGTTATTCTTCCTTTTACTCACCATATCAGCAAAAGGACTTCTAGCCTGCTCAACTAATTTCCTCTCTATCTGATTTGGCTTTAGTCACCATGCTGGTCACCCTTCTTGCTACTGCTGAATGAAGCAATGAGCATGTAAAAGAGTACTATTTTACAATCCATTAAAAATACACCAATGGTACAGCAATCTTCCCTGAAAGGCTGTTAGCTAGACTAATAAAATAATAAGAAGAAGAATCTCTGCTAAAGTGTGCATAGTCACCAGAAAATCTTGCTTGAAACAAAAAAGTTTATGATATTAGTATTGTCACACCCTCCATGAAGTCAGCAGACTGGACAACATTATATTCAACTGACGACATATTTATCATACTGAACCTTAAAATCCTTACATTCACAATCAAATCAGATTGTGAATGCAAGGTGATCATGAAAAGGTTATCTATCAGATCATCTTTTTTTCCTTTTATCCACTAAGTTCCATAATTAACATTCCCTTAACTGCTCTCTATAGCCAACACTCCAGAGTCCTGATATTGTCTTTTGTTACTCATCTCTGGAAATTCTCCAATGTTTCTGCATCACAATGAAAACCAGGTAACCAATGTTATGTCAGAAGACATAACATTATTGTTTAAAATAAGAAATTAATAATCTACCAGAAGTGAACTTTTATGTATAATTTTGTAATATAGTATTGTATAATCTTAATTTAGTATTGTGAAATTTCAGTGTATAAAATATATAATAGCTACTTAGTCGGAAATTTTGTATTCGAACAACTAATCATTTTGTTAGAAAAGAAATCAAAATAATATACCAAATGTGTATGGCCAACTTCAGTAAGTCTGTTGTGAAGAACTGTGCTTCCCCCCCCCCCTTCATTTTATGGAAAGTACAAGAGTTTGGTTAGGTTGCCGCGAGTGGTGCCATGTGCTGGGAGAAACGCAAGGAGAGTATCATGCATGAGCGTTCAACGACAGTGGGAAATGAAGGTAGTTTAAAAGCGAGTACATCGCTACGTTCAAGGCTTTTTTTTTTCGGAGAAGTTTTCCTGCTGCTATGCGATGGATCATCCGACTGGTAGGAAGCTTCCACGTGGCTCCCTTCGTTAGCGGAAAGTATAATCTTATGACAAAGGAAACTACCAGTCGGAGACAAAGAAAGCCCAGCAGACCTAATGGTGGAAAACAAGAATGAGGAGTTCCAGTTGAAATATCAGAGGGAAAGTCAAGGTATTAGTCTGATGAAATAATTCTGAAGTGGCCCAGAGAATTAATGCAGTGAATCGGTAAGGTGAACTTTGTATTTCCTATTTAGTGAAGTTATAGTGAGGATCTGAAGTGTGTGGAGAAAGACAATCCTAGAACTGTGGCCGAATATAAAGCAAAGGAATATGACATTTTTTTGTGTTATGTATGTGTAAGAGAATTATTTATGTTACTCACATCTTGGAAAAGAGATAAAAATGTTAAATTGGATAGGACTATTAAGGAAAGTTTTGACTGAATTCTAGCGTATTTAAGAGAGAGAGAAAACTAAGTAACTTAGATTTAACCTTGGTATTCAGTGACATGAGCTTTAAAGTATTGTATTTCTGTGATATATAATTTAGAATTGGTATTCTTAAACATGAATTTTCAAGTATTTTGTTTAAATATGTGTACAAGAGTGAGATAATATATATGTGTGTATTCTGAATGAAAGATTGACTAAGTTTACATAAATGACTTGTATGATTCATTCAGTGAAATTAAATTGTTTTGCTTAATACAATGAAGTTAGTTTTCCTTATGTATAGAGCTACTGCACCTGTTCATAAAAGTTAAACGAACCTAGTAATGGCAGGAAACAGTTAAGGATCAGGTCAATTGCAAAGTACAAAAATTTTATTGAGAAGAGCGAATGCTCACTGGTTTCTAACTCCCTGGTTTTCATTTCAATTTATCCTAGGACTCAAAGTGGTGCAGCTCGAACAAATAAATTTCTTTGAGTTTAAAAAGGGGAGATAGTACCAGAGCTGAGACAAAGAAGTTGGCATCCGCCATTAGCAATTCTTTGTCTCACAAGACCTCAGCTTCATTCTTATCAAAGGTACGGCCATAAGGGTTAGTGAAAATTAAGAATAGGTAATTTTAAGGGAAAGTCGACACGACACCAAATCTGAGCACAGTAGTCCAAGTATGGTCTGATCAGCTGTATAGTAATACAACCACTTCCTTATCTCTACATGTCAATAAAGACATCTAGAGATAAGGAAGTAAAGGTAAGAATATGCGATATGATTGTGATATATTTACTGCAAAATGAAAAGTTTTTTTTTTTTTTTTAACTTTCTGAGACATAAAAAGTGATAGCAGATAAATATTTCTCTTTTATATCTGCAATGCACGTCCATTATTCTAACAAGAAATCAGACGGCAATCAGTAAAAACAAGTTTAGGAAACCGTCTCCAGCACCGAGTCCAATGGTTTTAAACACATTGTGTTGAAAGTTTATTTTTCACTTGGTTAGACTACAATAAATTTAGTTTAATCCTTTATCCAAGTGTGAGCAAACAAAGTTTGCACCTAAAAATATTTTATTATAGTCTAACCAAGTGAAAAATAAACTTTCAACATCTTTCTCTAAATCCAGAGTAATTTAGTAAAAAGGTGGCACGCCTTTTGGCAACTCCTATGGATAAAGATGACCTCGCCATTGCTTCTGCCTGGTATCTTCACTTCTGAGCCAGGCTCCCACTGAAGAGACCTCAATAAAGGTCGAAACTATTCTGGGTAGTGGTCCTTCCCTTAATGCATAACATTATACATATCTGCAAGGAGATGTGTTTTACATTATGGGAGATACTGAGATAGGAGTGATGTTAGCTTGGTCCATCTTTGCTACGAGTTGCCCGGTGTTGTACTACCTTACCCCAGTGCTGAAGATATTTTCAGGAGCAAAGTTTGTTTGCTCACACTTGGATAAAGGATTAAACTAAATTTATTATGGTTCTAAAGACAGTTCATTGTTTGCAACCTAACATGAGGTTGACCTGATTTAGGAACATTCTTCTATTGCATGATAATTTGCAACCTTAAAAGTATAAAAGCAAATGTGAAACCTTAGGACTCTTATCAATGAGATTTTTTTTTTTTACTGTGGACTTTAGCTATGCTTGTATAGCTTATGTTGCTGATATTTATATAAGTTCATGTTGAACCAGCTGCATTCATCAATAATTAGTCTGCATGTTGAGAGAATTAATATAAAACACCTTATTAAACCTAAAATGCTTGACTAGTTTCATGTGCCAAGAAGTATAAGCAAGAAAATAATACAATACGAGGGCGATCTGAAACGTTCTAACAATGAAAAAACGAATTTATAATTTCAAAATTATTTTTATTTTTCAACATAATCTCCCTTAAGACTAATACATTTATTCCAGCAATGCTCCAGTGCCATTATCCTGTCCCTGTAGTGGTTCTCAGTAAGATCTGCAAAATACCCCTCAACAGCTGCAATCACCTCCTGATTCGAAGAAAACTGCTGACCAGCGAGGAAGAGTTTTAGTTTTGGGAAGAGAAAGAAGTCAGAGGGAGCCAAATCTGGGGAATAGGGTGGATGTTCCAACAATTCATAGTGCAGATCCGTTAATTTTCCCATTGCCAAAACACCTATGTGGGCAGGTGCATTGTCCTGAAAGATGATTTTTTTTTCTTCTGCAAACTGGGTCTTTTCTCACTAATTTTTTCATCTAGTCTGGTTAAAAGATCGGAATAATATTCCCCAGTTATTGTTTTACCCTTTTCAGATAATTAATAAACAAAATGCTTTAGCATCCCAAAACACAGATGCCATGATGTTTCCTGCTGATGGAACTGACTTTGTCTTCTTTGGTGCTGAACAACCTGCTTCTGTCCACTGTTTTGACTGCTGTTTAGATTCTGATGTGTAATGGTGAATCCAAGTCTCATCCATAGTAATAAATAGATGAACAAAATCAGTTTTATTCTTGTTAAAATGCTCCAAGCACTGTTCAGAGATTTTCATGTGAGTGCGTTTTTGACCTGCTATGAGCAAGAGCGGCACCCATCTTGTGCAAAGCTTTTTCGTTTGCAATTCTTCATGCAAAATATATCCTACGTTATTTTGAAATGCCTATAGTCTCAGCAATTTCATGCACTTTAACTCACCAGTCATCCAATACCATATCGTGCACTTGATCAATGATTTCTGGTGTTGTTACACTTTTTGGATGTCCTTCACGTGGATCATCTTCAAAGCTGGTAAGGCCATGTTTAAACCCGGCAGTCCATTTCTTAATTGTGGAAAATGAAGGAGAAGAGTGCCCATAAACTTTTATGAACTTCGAATGAATTTCTTTTGGTGTTAAACCTTCTTTTACAAAGAATTTTATAACCGCACGATACTCAATTTTACTCATTTCTAGGAATATAGACAATACTGTTTGTTTTATACAGACAGCTGTATACAACAAACTACTTGATAAAATGACTTGCAATTTCATATGGATGCTTATGACAGATGTACAAACTTAGAAAAAAAAAAAAAATCTTGCTGATGGTGTTGCCATCTATGGTCGAGGCCAAGAATTCTTCAGACCACCCTCGTAAATGAAAATTAAACAATGCTTGAAAGTAGGTGTACCAGATGCTGTTGTCTTGTTCTACAATAAGAAGCATCATAGACAAGATTTATAAATGTAAGATTTCTGATGGATGAAGATCAAACTTAATGCAGGACAATTGCCTTAGTTCTTACAGCATTAAGCAGGAGTGCATAGCATTTCAGAAGCTTCTTTAAATTTCATAACAAAACAGTTCAATATACAGCATTTTTTTTTCAAAATCTTTAAAATGTTCTGATGTGGATTTCACTGAAACACCCTGTTTGACAAATATAGAACATACTACATGAACAGGTGAGGTTTCTTGGGGGGGGGGGAGGATTTCAGAGGCCATAAGAATCTGAAGATCCTGTATTTTTTTTTGTGGCTTCCACCTATGAAAAGTTATTTGGTAAACCTATAGTATAGTATTAAACCTATGGTAAACACTGTAGGTGGGCTAGGGATTTTTTTCTATTTTTTTAATTAATTAAAATTTTTTTTGTATTTTTATTTTGTTTACATAGTCTGGAAACCCTGCTCTAGAGACCAAATATGGAATTTTTTCAAGCCAAGCCACATCAGGCCTCTAATAAGTGAGGAATGATGGTTTCACGCCAGGCAATGAAATTTATCTTCCTTGTATAATGGATTGAAAGCTACTTTATTATAATGTCATGACTTCAAAGAAACTGAGAAATTTTGTCTCATTAACTGAATGAGAATATCTTTACAACCTTACAACAATTTCTTTTATGCAACTTTTAAATCTTTTTTAATTTGTTATGGAAAACAAGCATTCAATTATGTATTTTTTTTTAACAGATCTCGCCCAAGAAAAGCTACAAACTTTATCTACCAGATTACCTACCCTTAACCCCTTCATGGAGAAAGGGCTAACGATAGATAATCTGGAAACCCTGTTTCACTTTTCCAAGCCACTTGATTACCATACAATGAAATTTATCTACCACCTAAAAAGACACAAACTGTGACTGCAGTGACATTTCAATCCATGGATTATTGATTGGACAGCAGAACAACTTCAACAACTAAGCCAGATTTTAAATTGTATATAAACATGTGATGTTATCCAAGTACATTAACTATATAAAAGTTAATAATCACTAAATAACTTGTCCTTTAGAGCAGAAGAAAACATTACATACTTGTGAATATATGTATAATGCTGTAAAAAGTATTCCCCCAAAAAAGTGCAAATATCAATGAAATAAATAAAATATCAGTATCAGACTTTACTGCTATAATTGTTTATAGAAAAGGATCAACTGATTGCTTTATTGATTGCTATATTAAAGAAAACACCAACAACATTTAAGCAAAAACAGCACTTATGACTTTTTTTCCCTACCTTTATGTGTGTAAGTGCTGTTGAAAATATATGAGGAGAAAATTAATGAAGAGATACAATTCTACTTCAGCAACTAACTCAGAGCAGACAATCAAAAAAACTCACCCAAATATTGCTTTTCTTTAATCCTACTCCACAACAAAATTGTGATATTCACTACAAAGACTCAGTTGCTATTAGTTACATCAGTAATTAATGGCAACTTTAAATCAAGATTCCTGGTCTCCACAAACCTCATATTAGGGTGACTTATTTTATATTTCTCCCACACATGAAAGGCAGAAGAGCTAATATCAAACAAATGCTGTGCAAATAAATAGGCTATTTTTACTATACGGAGTCTAATTAGCTCTCCTAAAAATCACAATCCCTTCTACAAACATCCTGAGGTTTATAGAATATCCTGATCATGTAAGCTTTGATATATACACCACACTTTGAGAAGTTCTGAAATAAGATCCTTTGCCAAGATGACAGGAAAAAGACCTAAGGAATACCAAGATGAGGGTAGATTGATGCAGTCAGAAGTGTCTTAGAAAATAGAAATGTAAGATCTGATAATACTGCCAAATGACAAGACACCTAAACAGAAAGAGACAGAGGGAAAACAAGTACTCTTTGCTAAGATGGCAGGAAAAAGACACAGAGGAGGACCACGATCTAGGTGGACTGAGAGAGTAAAAAGTGCCTTCGAAAACAGAAATATAAGATCTGATATTTACAAATGTCAAGACAGCACATAGGAGGAAGAACGTGGACAAATGTCTGAAGCCCTAGTGGTGGTGGTGGTGGTAGGGAACTTGCCATTTAGTACAAAATATTTATAAGGACTTAGCTGAAAATGAGTTAACTAGTTTAATAAGAAGCCAAAAGTTTTTCTTTCTGGAAACTTCTTTTTTTTGGGGGGGGGGGGGGATACAGACAAATCAGCACCGAACACAACAACACAACAGACTATAGGAATAGAATTAACTGTCCTATCATAACTAGAATTAGAATTTAATTTAGAATTTATTTAAAGGCAAAGTAATTTCTCAGTAACAGGCCATTCGGATTAATATGTGAAGTTGGAATAATCATTACAGATTTTTTTTTTTAAAAAAAATCCTAAATTTCACAGTGATTACCGAAGTAACCATGATCATCAATTTTCTGGTATACCCTCAAAAAAGGAGATATACAGGCTACTATGGCAATAACACATGATCAAGTTTACATTATTACTAATCATCTATCAATAGTTTTCTGCCAAATTAGTATATTATCACTACTTGTCAGCACTCCTGACTGAATTAATCCACATAGATCTTGGCCTTCCTATTGGTCTTTTTCCTGCTAACCATTTCTCTTCCATACTGAAGTAACACCAACAGCAAAAATAAATAAATAAATAATAAAAAAAGTTTATTATGCTTATTTTCAAAGTGGTTCTCATAGTTCAGGGATAACATTTTTAAAAAGAAGTTTATTGCAATAAATATGAAACTCTGCCATACACCAATGTATTTAAAGAAGAAAGCTTTACAACTTCATAGAAGCACATAAAAATAGTGCAAGTAGGAACTGCAGAGAATATCACTCATATGGAGGGAGGGGTCTAAGCTTGCATTCTGATATTTCATTCTATATTCATAGAATGGAATATTAAAATGGAATACTGTGCAAACAAAATTCTTGGATTTATTTTATTTAATAAAGAATACCTCTTTCCTTCAGGTGTTAGTGTCCTCTGTAGCCATTCATATGACATGAAGTACATACCACTTGCAGGTACATCTAATGGGGTACAAAAGGGATAAATATAATTCACTGCAGAAAATTATAATAACATTTGAACACGGTCATGTTTAAGGACTAATGAAAATATTAAGAAAATGTATAACAACATGTGAATAATTTATGGATAACATATTTCTCTCTGTGTGTGTGTGTGTCAACAATTTGATCTTTTATGACAAGAACCTCTTATTAAATGCTAACAAGAGGTCACCCACGGAAAATGGGAAAGAGTGCACACAGGAAAGGGTGTGTAAGGTCTAGATTTTTTGTTAGAGGGGTGGTGAATGGGTTGCCAGAGGCAGTTGTGCTTCATCAATGAACAAGATAAAGGAGAAGTATGATACATAATGTGTGAAGAAGGGTTAGTAAGAGCCTCCAAAAAATCAGACTAGTTTCGACCTTTGCTTCTGGCTGGTATCTCCACTTGGGCCTGGCTCCAACTAAAGAGACCTCAATAAAGGTCGAAATTAGTCTGGGTAGTGGCCCTTCCCTTAATGCATAACATTAGACATATCTGCAAGGAGATGTGTTTTGCATTATATGGGAGATACTGAGATAGGAGTGATAGTATCTTGCTCCACCTTTGCAAGGAGTCGCCCTGGTGTTGCACCACTTTACCCAGTCCTGAAGATACTTTCAGGCGCAAACTTTGTTTGCTCACACTTGGATAAAGGATTAAACTAAATTTATTATATTCTAACCAAGTGAAAAATAAACTTTCAACATCTTTCTCTAAATCCAGAGTAATTTATTAAAAAGGTGGCACACCATTTGGCAACTCCTATAGGTAGAGATGACCTTGCTAATGCTTCTGGCTGGTATCTCCACTTGGGCCTGGCTCCCACTGAAGAGAACTAGGTCTAGCTACTCACTACTCACCGATGAGACCCCGAGAGAAAGCTCCATGTTCCAGCTCTGCAGTGAAAGTATCCCAGCCTTAGATTCCAGTTTCCAGACCCCGAGAGAGAGCTCCTATTACAGTCCTGCTGCCTTGGTAAGAACCCTTTGTCTTTTTTTTTCTTCTTTGGTTCTTTGTGTTCCCCCTGTACCTAAGTTTAACAGGTTTTTCTTATCTGCAAACAGGGAAAGCTTGGCCTTTTCTACAGGTCTGTCCTTTTGTGGACTTGGATCGTACAAGGGTCTACTCTCCCCCCCCTTTTTTTTTGAAGTATGTCTTCGGCTCTACCGAGAGTAAGAACCCCCGGGTTTGAAATCGACGCAAGTGTACACAAGAGGACGTTTGCGAAAGCGCTAATTGACTACGTAGGGGCAGATAATATTTCTGGCTTTACCCCCTATGGGGGTGGCAGATATCAAGTAGTTTGTAAAAATACAACAACAAGGGAGAAACTACTCAAAGGGGTCGAGTGTCAAGGGAAACTTTGCCATCCTTTTGTCGTTGGTAGCATCTCTAAAAAGATGAGAATAGAGCGATTCCCTCTGGAATACCTAGAAGGAGGCAACGACATAATTAATCAAGTCTTTTCGAAATGGGGAACCGTACGAGATGTCCAAGTAGGCAAAGACGCTGACTACCCTGAATGGATGTCGGGGGAAGTCACGTTCTCGTTAACGATGAAAACAGAAGTTCCGAATTTTGTAATGATCGGATCGGCCAGGGTAATGGTGAGTTACCCGGGAGTGAAGAGGCAATGTTTTAAATGTGGAGCCCTGACTCATCTCGGGGCCCAGTGCCCGAAGTTAAAGTGTAAGAACTGCCTAACAGCGGGTCATACACTAGCACAGTGCCAATCGGCATGCCTAAAATGCGGCATTAACAGCCATAAAATAGACACCTGTCCGGACAGAAATCTGGCCAAAAAATTGGGAGGCACTATTACGTCCAACAAGGAAACAACAGCCCAAAATGTTATCGGCGCAGAGCCGAATGATTTCCCCACCCTGAAGGCCGCGCATGAGGGAACAACAAAGAATCATGCCGCCACCTCCGAAACACTGCCAAGTACACCAATGGAGAAGCCTGCAACCAGGAGAGATGAAGGGCAGGAGGAACTGGCCACCGATCAAACCGCCACTACAGACGTAGCAACCGAAAATAACCAGCAGCACCAACAAAACGGAACTATCACTGCAGTCACAATAGACGAGGACATGGAGGCAGTAGATATGGAAATCAACAATGCAGAAACCACACAAAAGAGGCCAGCCAGCCCCGAAGAAGTAAATATTAAAAAATCGAAACAAGGAAGTCCGGCACAAGTTGGAAATATAAAGTCAACTTCAGAACCCACAAAGTTCCCTCATGCAAAGGCCAATGCACCTATATTGCATCTCTTAAAAGATTTCCCCGAGGAGGCGGCGAGACTACGAAAAGCAATAGAAACATTCGGAGACATTCAACTGATACTCACAGGACAAAACGGGCCAAGAGTCGTCAGTGCAAAATGGAACGATGTGTTTGTCGATAATATAAATGAAATCACTCCTGAAAAGATCATTGGTCTTATCGATGCAGAGGACGACGTGGGACTAGCACTGCACAGAGGCCTCTACATGCTAAACCACGTCCGTGGAGACAAATTAGCAGATCTCATCATTAAAACCCATAACAATAGACAGCAGGAGGAGTTAAACCTCGCCTAACAAGTCAGTCGACTCCTAGTATCGATCTGCCAGAGCGGGGAAAAAAAAAAATAAAATAAAAATAAAAAAAAAATTCTGGTTTGTTTTTTCTTCTTTT
The DNA here is from genome assembly GCF_054136105.1 of Typopeltis vanoorti. Taxonomy (NCBI): domain Eukaryota; kingdom Metazoa; phylum Arthropoda; class Arachnida; order Uropygi; family Thelyphonidae; genus Typopeltis; species Typopeltis vanoorti. Next base: position 81,587,061 of record NC_143553.1, on the reverse strand, counting down.
TGTCCTCTTTCAGATTAGAATTTTTGTTGTAAAAAAGGTCTGTCTATTCCACACAGGAGGGGGTATCCTGAGAACCTGGGCTGCGAAGGCTTACACCGAGGCGGTGCAGCTCCTTGTGGGCTGCATCACCCAGGCCAGGCTCTTCCTCCGCTCTTCTCAGTATTAAACTGGTCATTCAGGTTGAAATTTCAGAATTTACCTAGTTTCTCACAAATTGTTATATGTAATTTTTAATGTTATTTACTAGTTCCTCTTTTTCATGTGGTGCTTCTTTCATTTGTTTTTCCCCACTTTCCTCGGGCAGACACCTGAAGAGGTGACTGACCGGGGAAAGCTGAAAAGAACGGATGGAGGGAGATAATGTCGGAGATCTGCTTGGTGCTGACATTTAAGTCAGGCCAAGTAGATCGACTGAGGCCTCTTTTAACTATCTACTACTATCCACTCTACCTTTCCTCTCCTCTCTCACTATCAGGCTGACTCTCAGCACAACTTTTTTTTTTTAAATCTAAAGAGGCCAGTGATGAAAGGCATGAACTCCCATTCTACCTCAATAAAGGTCGAAACTAGTCTGAGTAGTGGCCCTTCCCTTAATGCATAACATTAGACATATCTGCAAGGAGATGTGTTTTGCATTATATGGGAGATACTGAGATAGGAGTGATAGTATCTTGCTCCACCTTTGCAAGGAGTCGCCTGGTGTTGCACCACCTTACCCCAGTCCTGAAGATACTTTCAGGCACAAACTTTGTTTGCTCACACTTGGATAAAGGATTAAACTAAATTTATTACAGCATTAGAACTATATCAAAGAAGACTTGCCAATCCCACAAAGAAAATAAATGAAGAAACAGATACAGAAAATGAATAGCAAAACATTAAACAAATAGTAAAACAAGTATCATATGAAGCCATAGGAACAAAACTGTGAAGAAAAAGGACTCAGAACCCAGAAATAGAATCTTCAATAAGAAAAAAGGAAAAAAAAGAAACACAGCTTAAAAGGTTAAATGACAGAACCATATGAAATGAAATAGAATATAAAACAATTAGAGCAATAACAAGAAGAGAAACCAGGAAAATCAGAAGACAAGACTGAGAAAAATTTGTATCAAGATTAGAGCATGACATAACTGGACTTCAACTATAAAAAAATGACTCAAGAAACAAAGGATAATCTACAATTAGAAGGCCCCTCACAAAAGAATGGACCAATCACTACACCCAGCTTCTAAACAATAAAAATCAAATGGACATAAAACAAGTAATAAGTCAAGAAACAAATGAACTAATACAGTTTAATGATTTAAAGAAAATATTGGAAAAACTAAAAAATTAAAAGCTACAGGAGAAGACAGAATAAATTTAGAACCATACAAATACTCTAAACCTCAATAAAGTTCGAAACTAGTCTGGGTAGTGGCCCTTCCCTTAATGCATAACATTATACAAGGAGATGTGTTGTGCATTATGGGAGATACCGAGATAGGAGTGATGTTAGCTTGGTCCACCTTTGCTGCGAGTTGCCTGGTGTTGTACTACCTTACCCCAGTCTTGAAGATATTTTCAGGCGCAAACTTTGTTTGCTCACACTTGGATAAAGGATTAAACTAAATTTATTATAGTCTAACCAAGTGAAAAATAAACTTTCAACATCTTTCTCTAAATCCAGAGTTTTTTAAAAAAAAGGTGGCGCACCATTTGGCAACTCCTATAGGTAAAGATGACCTGCCATTGCTTCTGCCTGGTATCTCCATCTCTGGGCCTGGCTCCCACTGAAGAGACCTCAATAAAGGTTGAAGCTAGTCTGGGTAGTGGCCCTTCCCTTAATGCATAACATTATACATATCCACAAGGAGATGTGTTGTGCATTATGGGAGATACTGAGATAGGAGTGATGTTAGCTTGCTCCACCTTTGCTGCGAGTTGCCTGGTGTTGTACTACCTTACCCCAGTCCTGAAGATATTTTCAGGCGCAAACTTTGTTTGCTCACACTTGGATAAAGGATTAAACTAAATTTATTATAGTCTAACCAAGTGAAAAAAACTTTCAAAATTAACAGAACAAAATTAATTAATATACTGAGTGAATTGAAACTCAACCTCAAACCACCAAAGCAATAACAAATATAATGGAAGAAAGCTATATTAAAATTAAAATTAATAATGAAATAACCGAAAAAATTAAAACCAATACAGGTCTCATTCAAGTAAGTGGATTATCACCAATACTCTTCAATATATATATATATATATATATGGAAAAAATTTCAAGAAAGTGGAAGAAAAATTAAATCATAGGAATTAAAATAGGAAATAAAGAATTAACCAGCCTTTTGTATGCTGATGATCAAGTTATTTTTGCTGAAAATGGAGACCAATTACAGAAAAATCTACACATATTGAACAAAACAACAGAACAGTATGACATGAAAATCTCAATAAATAAAACTAAATTAATAGCATTATAAGGTGCTATGTCGTTTTTCTTATTTATATCTTTTCTTTCTATCTTTCAATCGCTATTTTACTTCTTCAGATATCGGGCCTAATATATTTACATCTAGGATTGTTTCCTCTTCGGATACTGGCAAATTTATATTATGCTGCGCCAGCCAGTATCCTATAGCAGAAAATATCCTTACTCAGGGAGACAATACTAGATTCTGAGGCTCTCCTACACAATGTTTTACTTTAATACGGCTGTATAGATTCAGACTGCAGTCGTGACCTAAATCTATGATTATATACACTTTCTAATTCCTTCCCGCCAAAAGAAGTTCTATTTTTATAAGTGGTAATTCGGAATCATAGTCAGGTTTAGGCAAATAAATCATGTTTATTGGAATATCAGAGCAAAATACACTAAAATTTCATGCATTCAAATTCAATTCATCTCAATACTAAATAAGGAAACTCAAGTTAAAAGATCAATACACTTTAAGTTTAAATCAAAGCTTATAAAGCATATAATAAACAGTAACTGATAATTGGGATAGATAGCAAATGATATGGTGTTTAACCAAAAGTCTTTTCTGCAAGCAATTCATAAGATAATATACAAAACATTTAATGTTATTCAGTTACTATAAATCTTCAATCCCAGTCTCGTTATGTTAAATCAATCACATACAACACAAAAGATCTCTTCCAAATAATTCTTCTTATTCTCAAAAAGAGGCTAACTATCTAATTAGAGTCTGTCCACAAAGTCTTTAGAATAATGTTCATAATTTACATTCACAAATAATTTTCTCTCTTCTAAGGAATTCTAAACACAAAATAGAGTAATTCTACTTTACCGAACCTTTTCCGATGTCCTTCAACACCACATGTAATGTACGTCTGGTTACCTCTTGTCTATTGGCTATCCTTATGCCAGTGTAGGGGCTATGCTATCTTCATAATTACTGCCAAACATGGACTCAATTCTTTGCATCTCAGGAAACATCTCTATTCCTCTCGATGGGACTTTTCAGCGAGGGCTCGATTCTGCTAGGACTGGAAATTTCGCCTTCAGCTCTGCGTGGAATCCTACCCTATTCTCAGGAAAGCTCGCCGTCCGACATCGTAGCACTGACACTTCACCCCCCACTTACTTGAACCACCAGCTAACTTGTGAACAGGAACCAGGAAGACGATAAGACAAGAGCGAGCCGATACGGCGCTCATTCCCTGATATTCTTCGTTCAAGCGTCCCCTTTTTCAGAGTCCCCATTGCACACGACCTATATCTTTACTCCCCTTGGGTTCATCCCTAGCTCTCCCTTTTGCTGTTATACTCTTGTATTCATGGAATTCGCGTCAACGTACCTTCCGTGTAAGCTCCTGCCTCCGGTGGATACATGTAGTTGTATACCTTCTATGAATTGTGACTTAATATCTACCTGGTGATTCACAATCATTCTATACAGCTAAAGCGAGGCTAAAATAATATTAACAAATTCCTCTTTTAAGACATTCTCTAATTCGATTTTGGTATGATCACAAGAAATTAAAGTAGATGGTACATAAAATTAATGCAATTTTATACATATGCGAAGAAGTTTCACTTTAATTTCAGCTGATGTGCAGGTATTTCTCTTTGCCTGTGTAGTTTAGTATGTTAGACCCTGAATGAATGATTTCTTTGCAAGATTCCTTCATTCAGGATCTAACAAAGGTAAAGAAATTAAAAGATGCAAACCTGGTCACCCACAACAAAGTAATAGAACAAGTGAATACATTTAAATACCTAGAAAATTATATAAGCTCCAATGGAGAAATTGACATTGCAAATAAAAAACAAAAATTCCTAGCAGTCATTGGAACTTTGAACAGACACTTCAGAAAACAGATGTCTAGAACAACCCAAACAAAACTATATAAAACAATAGCCAAACTAATTCTGAAATATGGCAGCGAAAAAGAAAACAATTATCCATAATTAACATAACACATAACAGAAGACATCACAAACTACAGAAAAAACTGGAAAACAATGTAGAAAGAATGAATGAATGAGGACAGATGGCCAAATATTGCCTGAAAATGTTGGAAGTTTCTTTTGCACTTGGTTAGCCTATAATAAATTCAGTTTACTTCTTTATCCACGTGTAAGCAAACAAAGTTTGCACCTGAAAATATATTCAGGACCGAGATAAGATGGTACATCCCTTGGCAACTCGTAGCAAAGGTAGATCAAACTCTCATCACTCCTTGTCTTAGTATCTCTCATAATGCAAAGCACATCTCCTTGTGGACATGTATACTGCTATGCATTAAGGGAAGGGCCACTACTCAGACCGGTTTCGACCTTTATTGAGGTCTCGTCAGTGGGAGGCAGACCTAGAGTGGCAATACTAAGCCAGAAGCAAAGGAGAGAGGTCATATTCACCTATACGAGTTAACAACCAGTGTACCACCTTATTATTACATTACTCGGGATTTCGAGAAAGATTTAGGCAGTCTAAAGGTTTGATTCCATGTTGTTGAGTAGATACCAGATAAGAACCAAGCAACTAAAGCAATGGAGCTATTTTTCATCACAACTTACCTGAACCCTGCCTGAAGTAAGACTGGGTTTAAGTTGAGATGAAAAATTACCACCACCATATAAAACTGGCTAACTCATCTTCAACTGAAATGCTGTTATAAAGGTTCTTCCCATATTAGATGAGATGTGTATCTAGACCTTTCCAGTCAAAGCTTCTAAAGGCCATGCACAGGATAGGAATTAATTTTGGAACATAGGATTTTGGTGCAAATGGAAGGATACCATCTAATATCAGGAGATTTATCATTATCTAGATTGAAGATTTTTCTAATATCTTTCTAAAAGACAAAAGATTTGGGGAGGAATGCAGTGAACTGTTCATAGTAAAGTAGTGATTTTCCTTGGTCATGTATATAAGAACTTGAGAGAAAGATTGATGCTAAGAGGTCAGCCTTATAATGTTACTACCTGAATAGCAGAAACAGCAGAGAAGTTACATCCAATAGCCTTAGTGGCATTTTGAGTAAGAGGCAAGTTTGCATTTACAATCTGCTTTGGATTTATTGATGATTTTTTTACAGATATCGTGGACCATAGTGTAGACTAGGTGTGAAGCTTAGATTTTTGACTTGAGTCATTAAAGGAATGCCGAACTTTAATCCTGGATTGCTTTAGCATACTTGTTGACAAATCAAAGCTTGGATAGTAGTTGGGGAGGGGGATTGTGTGGAGTGGATAAAGAAGGCCCTCACTCTGGCAAGGATAACTGTTTCACTTATCTGCTCATAGCAGCTGTCTGGATCAGGAGAATGGAATCAATAATGATTAATTATTGATTCCATTTTTAATTATATATATATAAATAAATGATAAATAAACATATTTCTCCCTTCACAGGAAAAGAGGCACAGAAATCCCAGAAGTCATCCCACCTGGCACTACTATGGTAGAACAGAAAAGAGCAGAACCAACACAAATGGAATATTTGGAGAGAGAACTGGTTAAGAATAGTTGCAAGGTATTTGTGGTATTCTGGATGGTAGGTGAACAATTTAATGTCAGATCATTACCAACAGCAAATAATTCAGCCTCCCTTCCAGCTTGATCTCTGAAAGTTGGAGAAGGGGAAACCAGTCTGAATTATGAACACACCAAAATCTTCAAAGATGATATTACTGTTTTATTAGTTTGGACTGGAAGAAAATAACTGAAAGCCATACATTTTCAGTTGAAAATCAATTACTTTCAGGATTACACGGAAGCATTTTTATGATTTTTTTTGTCGGAGTTTTTTTTTTTTTTAATTATATATATATATATATATACATATATATACATATAAATGATAAATAAACATATTTCTCCCTTCAATTTTTTTTTCTATTTCTAATGTGTATAGCCTATTTATGACCAATTTTTTCAGTAAGACAAAATCAACTTTTTGAAATGAGGTTTTGCTATGAAAGATCAAATTGAGATATTAAGCTGAATTTTTTCAACAGTTAGTTTTACATTTTTCTCTTTACAGATGGAAAAGAACAACAGCATTTTCATTTGCTTTCAAAGATTAGATTCTAACATTATACAGAGGACTAATGTGAAATGCACAAACAAATGACAAGCAGAGATAAAAATACTCTTCAGAAATTGTGAAATATAGCATTACTGTCCGATGCAAGACCCCTCGACACTTTTGCATATGGCAGAAGAAGGTGAATCCATTCCAATAATAGGGTAATCAATGTGTTTCATGGGATGAGTGTTTATTATTATATGTTGGAAAATTAGCATTTCTTTTATGAAAATTCTAGTTTTAAAGTGGTTATACTATTTTGCTTGTACAAAAATTTTACGTATAAAGCAAGTGATTTCATTTGTTGGTGATGAATTTATACATTGTCTTATTCCTTTCTTCCCTTCAATATGAATAGACTCTTCTTGGCAATGTGCCAGCCAGGGTTCTTGCATCTGTGGTCAGACAATAACTAAGAGAACCCATAAAAACAAATTTAAAATGTCATATTTATACAATTCCAATAATCTGCACACTGTATGATTGGAAAATACTGAGAGAAAAAAAGATTTATATTTAGATTTTTGGCAGAAAAGCATAAATAAAATGAAATTTGTGTACTGTATTTATTGCTCAAAAAAAAAAAAAAAAAAAACTTAGGCATCACTTGCTATTGCTACTGGAAGACATCTGTCCTTATCACATGGGTGGAGCAAAGTCATTACTTGACTTGAGAACAGGAACTCTCCTTCAGCCAATAACCTGACTCAGTGCATCAGCACTCTGTAGAAAAATCCACAAATTTATGACACTAATCATTTTTGCAAAGTAACTCTAATAGACAATGTCCTGTCAACTGTCTTCAGAAACCATTATTATGCTAAAGCATCTATGAAGACACTGTATAAACATTCAAAAAGAGTCGCACTACTAATAGTATCAGGATCCAAATTCTATATTCTGTGATACAAAAAATACACTTTTTAAAAAATATTTTTTAAATAAAGGTTGTATTGCCATTATATATCAGTACCATAGGTAGGGATTAGATGATCTGGAAATCCTCTCTCAAGATCAAACTTTGAACTTTATTGATCTGCTTTAGGTATCTGATAAACAGGGTGGTGGTCTTATAGTAGGTGATGAAATTCATCTACCATCTAAAGACATTCAAATCTCCACATCTCTGGTGGGATTTAAACCCACAACCATTTGATTAGAGAGTGGAAGGACTATCCACTGAGTCAAACCAAGCCAACATATTCAACTTATCATAGGATAGGATATTATCTACTAATCTATATTTAGGTGGGATATCAATTTCAGTGCCTGGTGTGAGACCCCCCCCCCTCCCTTATTGGAGGCATGAAGTGGCTTGAAAAAGTTCAATGTTTGGTCTCTAGAGCAAGGTTTCCAGATTACTATGTAAAAATAAATAATTGCAAAAATAACACACACACACAGAGACAGATATGTAAAATTGATAAAAATGGCAAAAATAAAAAAATCCTCAGCTCACCCACAGTACAAAAAAATGTACTGCAGATTTATAACCTTTCATGGGTGGGAACCACACATAATAATAATAATTAAAAAAATGATAACATATCACAACATTCCATAAGAAAGAGTAGTAGATTAGTAGTCCTTGTTGCTAGCTTAAAAAATGCTAAATATATTTTGAATAAGCAGCTGTTCTTTTAGGCTAATCTATTAGTGCATCTACAAGGTGCAACAATGAAATGACCAAACTAATTTTTTATGTACAGTGAGGTTTTTTTTACTTGATTTTATTTTTACTCCATGCATGTGTAAGCATACAAAATGTTGCATATGAAGTAACTTTATGACTAGCTAGTTGTTCACAGAGGCTGATGACTGCATATCAAGCTGTCTTATGCATTATCTTATAATGCATAGTACACTTCTTTTTGAACTTATCATGCATTATGGAAAGAGCTACTACCCAGACTGGTTTTGACCCTTTATTATGGTATGGTATGGGCTATGCAGATATTGAGAGATAAATCAATGGCAGAAGTCATATTTCTATACATAAGTAGGAAAATGGAAAATGTGAAGTTGTATCTAGGTTACTAGATGTAACTTCATCACTAATAGTCTAGTCAGAGTAACCTAGATGTGAAGTTAATTCATATGCAAACTTTTGTTTTCACTCATTCCTGAGTGAAAGATAAAAACAAGAAGATATACTTTTGATTTTTGTTAAGCATTACTTACTCTCTAACCAGGCATAAAAAAAAACTTGCTACAACTATCTCATTCAGAGTATTTTAACATACTCTATCCACATGCCTGGCTTCCACTGATGTGTAAAGGTCAAAACCAGTCTCGGTCGTGACCCAACCTATAATGTATGACAATATACAGATCCAAAATGATGTAACAAGGCTTCAGAGCTTTCTTTGAACAGCTGCTTATATTTGAAGATATTTTGATGATGCAATTTGGTGTTATTCCAAAAGATACTGTATACAACAAGCATCATCTTGTTAGTTCCTGAATGCAGAGCTTTACAAGTAAATTCTTTATTCAGGATTTAACATGACAAACTAATACTTATTAAGGAGATATCTGCACATCGGCTAATAATTATAAAGTGTTGTTTTATGCCTTGTAATAATGTATGGTCCATGTGTGCGATATAGCGGGAGTTATTGCTAGGTTATTTGTAATTCCCAAGTAAGCTGTCTAGTACTTTGCGAAATTCTGAGAAAAGTTTATAATAGTAATCCGGAATAATCGCGTATAATCGGTGCGAGTCGAGCGTAGCGATGGAGGCTATACCTATGCGGAAATATGTCAGAGCGACTTCCTAGAATAATGTAACCGGACAGGTTAGCGAGAGTGTAGGATCACCCAAGGGGCATGAACGATAGGATTCGTGGGTGAAAACCGCATTGAATAGAGGGTGCCCGAATAGGGCGAATAAAAGACGAAGCACGCCGTTTTAGGGGACCTTTTGATCTTCGAGTGCCAGATTCGAGTTTTTAGGGGGGTTTGTCGGAGGATTCGGGAGAGAGCGGTGGGTCGGCTACAGTAATGACAGACGGCAGGTTCTTTTCTTGAGAATGCTTGAAGATTTTCAAGCGGAGCTGATCGCGATATGACGGCCTATGTGGAATCGAGCCTTAGCAGAATGTCCCATCGGAGAAAGTTTCCTGCGGAGCGGTAGACAGCACGCAGCAGTCGGAAACGATTAGAAGAAAAAGCGTAGTACATCGCCAGGTGCATAGACAGCCGAAGAATATGCAGTACGGTAATCCAGACCTACATGAGATGGCGGCATGAAATCTGAAAGGATCCTGTAATGTAAGAGTTTTCGTTCTATGTTAAAAATTTGTTTAGAAGAACAAGAAATTTGTGTGTGTTGTAACTAAAGGACACTAGTAGAGAACTTTTAGTGAGAATTTGACTGAATTAATTAAGCCCTTGTGGAACAAAGAAGAGTTGTTAAATAGGCAGTGATTTGTGAATGGCTAGGCTTGCTTAAATGAAATTTAGAATTAAGGTAATCATTGATAGAGTATTAATGAAAGTGTTCAATAAGTATTCTGTGAGTAACTTGTGAAAGGAATTATATAGTAGTATTATATATATAGTATTTTGCTTAAACCTAATCTTGTCCTTTCATAATTGAAGGATTTAACTTGCTCTGATTCATTGTGATTTAGTATAACCCTTAACTTAGAGTGAATTTTGATCCATTGAGTATTTAAACTTAAATAACTGTAAAATGTTTTATGTTTTTCCAATAAACATGCTTTGTACCTTATACCTGAGTTATGCCTGATTACGAATTCAAACCACCACTTATGAAATTGAACCCTTTTGGCGGGAAGGAATTTAGATATAATTGTTTAAGTGAGATTCGGTCTATGACTGCTAACTGAATCTGCACAGCACTAGCATGAGATAAATTATTGTGTGTATCCTTTTAAATTTTGAATTATTTCCCTGAACAAGAGTCTCTTCTGTTATAGGACATTGGCTGGCACAGCGAAATATAAATTTTGCCAATATCCGAAGAGGAAACAAATCTGAATTGGTATTTTAGGAGCACGACAATAGATTAGAAGGAGAGTTATTATAGAGGTAGAATAAGATATAATATAGAGAGATAGCGACATAACAATAGAGTAGCCGGTAGGACTTTGATTGTACACAGTTTTGAGTAAGCAAAAGGACAGATTCTAGAGACAGTAAATTAATGTATAATAAGATTGAACTTACGACTTACGAAATAACATTATATGAAAGTAAGGATATAACAATGGCGCAGCTGACAGGATGTGATTAGGGGCCCTAGAATTAAAGTTGACACATCCTTAATCACTGTAAGTTGGTTTTTGATATCGTATGAGGCAATCAGGCATTTATTGGAATAATTAGAATTTAAGAAGATTACATTGTGTTGAATTGTAAGATGAATGCAGATATGTCCCTACCTACAAACTCAACGTTAGATGACTCAGAGTTTTTTAAAACGATTAATCCCCAACAGGTATTCCCTCAGTTTTCGGGTGATGAATCTGATGACGTGATTGCATTCTTTGAGTACATTGAGGAATTGAAAAGAATTGGTCGGTGGAGTGAATTCTAACTGCTCATTCTGCTACGTAGCAAGCTAGTTGGAAAGGCTAAGACCTATTTCCATTCCTCACCGGTTCTGAAAGACACCCGGAGTTATGTAAAATTTAGAGAAGTCCTTATTTCACAGTTCTCAAGGGTAAAGAACCTGGGACCGAATATGTGGAAGCTCCAAAGAATGGTACAGAAGGACAAAGAAAGCGTGTCCGATTACTATAACAGGCTGTTAGATCTTACCAACACACTAAGTGTTTCGGACAATGACAGGCACCATCTAAACTGGGCCGTCTTCCAGCACTTTAGGGCAGGATTGAAACAAGATCTTAAGGAGACAGCATACGGAAAGGATATATCAAATCTTGAGGAATGTTTGCTTGCTGTAAAAGAAAAGGAACAGATGCTCAGAGACATTTGTCCCGCATCGAATGCCAGCTATGTTAACGTGATAAAAGAGGTGAATAATTCCGCTAGCGAGAATAGAACTGAGAAGGAATTTAGCACAAGCAAAGGAAAAACTAATGATCAAAAGGATAGTGAAAGAGAAATGTCAGTCAACGTTGGTCAAGTAACTGAAAATGAATTGAACATCCCAAAACAAGTAGGGCTATCAAATATGGAAAAAGTACGTTCTATAATTAAGCAAGAAGTTGAACGACTTCAACAGCCCGTAATGGAACGTCTTGATACTGTACTGAAACAGCTGGCGGCAGTCACAGATAAGACTTCAAGATCATCTATCCCTCAACCAGAGAAGACTAATGAATTAATTAGACTAGAAATAGAAAGGCTTCAACAGCCTATGCTGAACCGTCTGGAAGAAGTAATGCAAAGGTTGGCGGCAGTGTCAGAATGGAAACCCGAGGTGTCTTTACCTCAATCGCAGAGAAATAATGAGTAAGGAGACAGAAGGGAGCCTCCTAGATGTTTTAATTGTAACAAGAGTGGGCATTTAGCTTGTAATTGTTTTAGTAACAGGAGACCCTCCACAAGAAATAACAGAAATGAGTCGAAGTTTGGGCAAACTCCTCATAATTATGAAGGTAGACAAAGAAGTCACGACAACAAGGAAGAAATAAAATGATAATCAAGGGTAAGATTCAGGGAACACATTGTGACGTGTTGTTAGATACTGGTTCCCAGGCCTCTGTCATAACGGAAGATTATTTTCAAGGAATAAAATCCCATGTATGGCTAGGCATTTCTAATCTAAGGAGACCGATCAGATTATCAGGGTTATCGACATCTAAAGTTTGTGCAACAAAAAGTGTTAGAGTAAAATTATACTTACCTGAGTTTAACATGTGTGTTTGGCAGGAGTTGTTGGTCCTCCCTAGGACATCTCGCCCACACGTTCAGATAATTTTAGGAACTAACTTTCTAGAAAGGCATAAGTTCTCTTGCAACTTCTCTAGAAATGAGATAATCCTAATGGGAAATAAACGGTTCAGAAGAGGGAACGAAAATTTTAAGGTTAGAAATAGAAATGAGAGATCTCCTGAAGAAAGAATGCAGGGAAGAGGAAATGTCATGCCAACTGACAGAGTTAATGAAGTGTCTCCAGATGTCCAGACTAATTCTGAATTAGCTTCAACTTCAGAAGTGAACAGTCAATCTGAGACTTACCAAAAATCAAGTGTAAAATTAACAAATGACCAAGGTGTTACAGAAGAAAATTTAGGGGAGGATTGTCCAACAACAATCAGGGTAAACTACACTGAGATAGTTAATAGAACTAGAAATTCCTATAACAGACCGAGACGGAACAAGTACAGAAAATATGAAGTTATTATACAACATCAACGGCAGTTTGATTATGCAAACTTCCTCTGTTTTCTTTTTGTGCTTAGAAAGGCTATAAGTGGTTTGTTGTGTTGGAATTTAGCAACTGCTACAAAGGGTGCACACTTACTAACTGATTGTGCAAGCTTTATGAGTAAAAATAATGGAGAATAAATAGATCCAATACGTTAAAAGAAGCACCGAATATACATCATGAGAATGAGCAAGCTGAGTCATATCATGAGGAAACAATACAGTCTCATGAACCAAGATACGTACTAAGGCCCAGAAAGAATGGAAGGTTCATCCCCAGAGAATTGAGAGAGAGACAAAAGGGAGTTATTATAGAAAATTAGAAAACAATCTTACAATAAGAGTTGCTTAAAGAAAATTTTATCTTACAAAAAAATTTTTTTGTTATGGGAGACTTTTGTTAGATCCTGAATGCCGAGCTTTACAAGTAAATTCTTTATTCAGGATTTAACATGACAAACTAATACTTATTAAGGAGATATCTGCACATCAGCTAATAATTATAAAGTGTTGTTTTATGTCTTGTAATAATGTATGGTCCATGTGTGCGATATAGTGAGAGTTATTGCTAAGTTATTTGTAATTCCCAAGTAAGCTGTCTAGTACTTTGCGAAATTCCGAGAAAAGTTTATAATAGTAATCCGGAATAATCGCGTATAATCGGTGCGAGTCGAGCGTAGCGATGGAGGCTATACCTATGCGGAAATATGACGTCAGAGCGCCTTCCTAGAATAATGTAACCGGACAGGTTAGCGAGAGTGTAGGATCACCCAAGGGGCATGAACGATGGGGTTCGTGGGTGAAAACCGTATTGAATAGAGGGCGCCCAAATATGGCGAATAAAAGACGAAGCACACCGTTTTAGGGGGCCTTTTGATCTTCGAGTGCCAGATTCGAGTTTTTAGGGGGGGTTGTCGGAGGATTCGGGAGAGAGCGGTGGGTCGGCTACAGTAATGATGGATGGCAGGTTCTTTTCTTGAGAATGCTTGAAGATTTTCAAGCGGAGCTGATCGTGATATGACGGCCTATGTGGAATCGAGCCTTAGCAGAATGTCCCATTGGAGAAAGTTTCCTGCGGAGCAGTAGACAGCACGCAGCAGTCGGAAACGATTAGAAGAAAAAGCGTAGCACATCGCCAGGTGCATAGACAGCCCAAGAATGTGCAGTACGGTAATCCAGACCTACATGAGATGGCGGCATGAAATCTGAAAGGATCCGGTAATGTAAGAGTTTTTGTTCTATGTTAAAAATTTGTTTAGAAGAACAAGAAATTTGTGTGTGTGTTGTAACTAAAGGACACTAGTAGAGAACTTTTAGTGAGAATTTGACTGAATTAATTAAGCCCTTGTGGAACAAAGAAGAGTTGTTAAATAGGCAGTGATTTGTGAATGGCTAGGCTTGCTTAAATGAAATTTAGAATTAAGGTAATCATTGATAGAGTATTAATGAAAGTGTTCAATAAGTATTCTGTGAGTAACTTGTGAAAGGAATTATATAGTAGTAGTATTTTGCTTAAACCTAATCTTGTCCTTTCATAATTGAAGGATTTAACTTGCTCTGATTCATTGTGATTTAGTATAACCCTTAACTTAGAGTGAATTTTGATCCATTGAGTATTTAAACTTAAATAACTGTAAAATGTTTTATGTTTTTCCAATAAACATGCTTTGTACCTTATACCTGAGTTATGCCTGATTACGAATTCAAACCACCACTTATGAAATTGAACCCTTTTGGCTGGAAGGAATTTAGATATAATTGTTTAAGTGAGATTCGGTCTATGACTGCTAACTGAATCTGCACAGCACTAGCATGAGATAAATTATTGTGTGTATCCTTTTAAATTTTGAATTATTTCCCTGAACAAGAGTCTCTTCTGTTATAGGACATTGGCTGGCACAGCGAAATATAAATTTTGCCAATATCCGAAGAGGAAACAAATCTGAATTGGTATTTTAGGAGCACGACAATAGATTAGAAGGAGAGTTGTTATAGAGGTAGAATAAGATATAATATAGAGAGATAGCGACATAACAATAGAGTAGCCGGTAGGACTTTGATTGTACACAGTTTTGAGTAAGCAAAAGGATAGATTCTAGAGACAGTAAATTAATGTATAATAAGATTGAACTTACGACTTACGAAATAACATTATATGAAAGTAAGGATATAGCAATAACACAGCCAACGAATTATAGATATGTTACATCTCCACAATAAACTAATAAAAATCTATGAAGTTCAGAATTTCTCAACTGAATGGTCTATTTGATCAAAGCAGGTTAAGCCATAAAGGCATGGGATATGGTAAATATCTGTAGTGGCAAGAAGTCAACAACTGGCAGATCTGAATGATAGGTTTGCATGTGGTAATGAGCTAAAATGTCTGGGAACCCTCAACATATTTGGAGGCACCTTTCACTTATACACACTTATGTACATTAGGAATTCTACATTTCATCTTGGTTTGAAGGATGTAGAGAAATAGATGATCAATAGTTTTTTCAGTCACCTTTGGGCAGCAGTCATTTGAGAGAAAAGGTTTAAGAATTGAAGTTTCCTGTTGAAGTAATTCAGAAGGGCATATGTTGTGAGCTTCTGTTAACAAAGATTTAATTATTCTATCATTTTGGGAGGGATGATGAGCAGGAAATTAGTATGAATATCATCCATAGATAGTAGATTTGCTATCTGGACAGACTGATATGCTGTTCTCTGGCCAGAAATCCAGAAAATTAATAACAAAACAACACTGAATGAAATCTTATAGATTTAGTGCAATTACCTTCAGTTCTGAATAAGCACAACACAAACGTAAAGGTTCACAAAAGTTCATAATGGTTTACGTAACCCAGTTTTATAAACTGTATTTATTACATTTTTTATGAGAATTCCATCCAGGAAAGGATGATAATCTATACTCATCTATCCACCTAAAGACATTCACAAATATCAAGCCCAACATTGGAATTTGAATGCACAGCCTGTTGGTTGGAGAAAGCAACTGCTCAACAAATCAGGCTGGCAAGATCTAAGACAGATTTCAATGTAAACTTTATCTGAATCATATACTGTTAATGTCTGCTCAAATATAGATTATTATTCACTCATATTATTCATATTCGTTCTCTGCATATATAGTATCTGTACTCTAGTAGCATTATATAATTGGAGCTATAATAAACAGTTATAAGGTTACAAGGATGCATTCAAAATGGTTATTATCTATTTATTCATCAATTATAATAATTTTGAAAAGAGAAAACCACAGAGAATTTCATGGCAAAATTTCACATAATCTTATTCTTAATAAAAATTTGTAAATTTTTTCATTACCTTTAGCGCAGTCAAAGTCTAGTAAGCTAAGGCAAAACAAGTATGCAATTAGAATCAATTGTTATATTTACAATTAAAATATTTATTTTTTAAGTCTCAAAATTTTAACTACTAAAATATGAATTTAGTTTGTAGTGGCATACATAGAAGAATGTATAATTTCCTTTTCAAATACAGTTTATACTCTAAATATAATTGAAAAAGGATCATACAGTCAAATGAAAAACCATGTGGTTCCTAAGGTTAAACTATACTGAAATTAAAAATATGCACTACTCAAATGTTTTGTCATTATTAATCATTTTCTAGTAAGCCACTTGAAAAATAACAGACATTTTGAGCAGATATTAAGAACTGATTTTAATTGTACTATAAAAATTCAACTACCAAGGCCACTAATTATCTAGCCTGTTTACTTACAAAATCTATCTCTGTCATCTTATACATGAACTTTGACCTTCCAAAACAACTGAAGGATTGTACCCATGATGCAGATAATGTAATGAACATTATGTACATTTTTTTTAATACCTCCAATGTTCTTTCTTATTAAGAACTGCCGCCCACTTAAGAATTATAAACTAGATTAATAGATGATAAGAAGGGTAAACTTCAGTAACTCTGCAAGGCTTCTTTAATCATTTTTCCAATTATTACTGCCTGCTGTTCTAATTAGATAATTAAGCAAGCCATTCTACAATATTTCTAGTACTATTCCCCCCCCCCAGAAATAGAGGGTAGTACAGCTGTAGATAGTAGGTACCAATCAGCAGAAGCAGGAAGGAGGCGTGACATTTAATTGGGCTTACCAAAAGGACAAACATTTACAAGTACTCTGTAATGTGTAAAGTCTGCATTCTTTGAAATAAAAGATGAATTCTTCTTTAGCATTTGTTTTGGCTAGAATCATACCATGTGACTAATGAACAGATATCTTTTGCAGACAAAGCAACATGAACATGATGATATTACTTCTTTGGCCAGAAGAAACAAATAATTGCATGAGGAAAGCAATTGCTATAAACATGAATTATGGCTTACCATCATAATTCAGAGTGATATGATATTTATACATAAATAGTTCACAGCAAAAAAATAATAATAATAATAATTAAGTTACAGTGGTGCTGATTAAGCAGAAATGGCATGCAACCAAAAATGGAACCCTTACTACTACATTATAGCTTCTTGTTTGGTCTTGGTAAGTACACTTTTCATGCCTCATCCCTCTGACTTATTCCTTCCCCTCTCCCTATGTAGACCTCAATTTAAAATTTTATCAATGAAAAGATATTCATATTATTCTTTCCCAAAAAAACTTTTCTTTCGTCTTTTTTTTTGGGGGGGGGGGGTGAGAGTATGAGATTTATTTATATTTGAATATAAGTAAATATTTATATTACTTGTTATGTCAAATCAATACTTCATAGTAATCAATATTTCCTTTAATTTTAGTATAAATTAAGAGGAAAACAAACATTTTGTCTGGCCAGAAACAAACAAAATAATAATAATAGCATAAAGAAAACGAATTATATTTATGCAATAATATAGTTATTAGTAAAATAAGTAAATTATATGACATTTATTTTTAGAACCATTTATTTTTTAAATTATACATTTCTCAACTTTTTCCCCCTTATGTATATATATTTTCTGCCTTCTTTTTCTGTACATCTATATTTGTGTTTTTTCCTAATTTTTTCTACACTATATTATCGATATATCTATACTATATGACAACTATTAGTGGCCTGCAGAACCCAGTATTTTTCAAACAAGTGGAAAAGAAAAATGAAGTCTGCTTGAACTGTGTATAAAACCTATTAGAGTATTTTCTAGTTAGTTTTTATTATGTTTAATATTTTTACTGAATAGACTCGAGAATTATTCTTATTAAAATTGACTTAATAGACTAAGTTATTACTCTTTTAATTTTTAATTTACAGCTTATGGATGCATTATTACATGCATATATTTCTACATTGAGTTTAAAACTGTATCACAGATTCACATAGGATATTCATCCTTGAAAATCACACTCTAAACCTAGAATTTTCTTAATAATTTCAATATCTAATATGAAACTTTTTATAGATTTATACTGACCCTGTTACCTAACATTATCAGTTTAACATCTAATAACTACTTTTTTTTTTCTTTCTATTCATTATGAAGCTAGATGCAATGTGGCTTAAAAGTGCAAAAAGTTGTCACTAAAGTACAGTAAAACATTCACAAAAATAATCTTGATAAGTTAGCATGCTAGCCATAACTGCAATTTACAAATTCAATATTTCAGATACAATTAACAGTGGTATATCCAGGAAGGTGAAATAGGGACAACACTTCCCCAGAGATCAGAGGAAAATATGTAAAATTTCAGTTAAATAACCAAAAAGACATATATACATTTCTCGAATTATAATTCAAATAAAATTAAAATAAATATCCTTAAGAAAAATTAAAAATTAAATGATGATTAAAAAAAAACAGGAAATGCTAAAAAAAAACAAAAAAACTAATAATTATAGCAACCTGCGGTTGCTAGAATTATCAGTTATAAATTGTTTCTTATATATATATATATATATATATATATATATATATATAGTGAAACCTGTGGAGTATTCGTAACTAAAAATTCACACGTATGCCACAGTAATTAATTTTTTAATAATATGTAAATATTTCGTCTTAAGTATCATAAGACATCATCAGTACAGTTATTAAAACAATAGGAATTACACATTTGCATATTATTAAAAAGTTAATTACCATGGCATAGGTGTGAATTTTTAGTTATAAATTAAATTAAAAATGCCAAGAAATTATCATTCTTGTTCCATCCTTTATCCAAATGTAAACAAACAAAGTTTGCATGTGAAGTTTCTTCACGACTAGGCTACTTGTATATATGGAGGCTAATGACTTCACATTAATTGAACTTAGTATCACATAATGTAAAGCACCCATCCTTTCTGGTGTTTATAATGCTATGCATTATGGGGAAAGGCCACTACCAAGACCAGTTTTGATCAAGTAGCCTAGTTGTGCTTATACATGGATAAAGATAAATCAAGAATATCAATTTCTTGGCATTTTTAATTTAATTTATAACCAAGTGAAAAAACTCAAATGGAGTTACGTTACACCTTTTCACTACCTGTATATGGGATATATATGAATTCTGCATTACTTCAACCTTGTCTG
Source organism: Typopeltis vanoorti (assembly GCF_054136105.1). Lineage (NCBI taxonomy): Eukaryota > Metazoa > Arthropoda > Arachnida > Uropygi > Thelyphonidae > Typopeltis > Typopeltis vanoorti. The sequence continues at coordinate 81,567,601 of NC_143553.1, read as the reverse complement.
GCTTCCACAGATGAGACCTCAATAAAGATAATACTGGTCTGATTAGTGGCCCTTTCCATAATGCATAGTATTATATATACACCCAAAAGGATGTGTGTTTTGCATTATGGTATACTAAGGCAATTAATGTGAATTCATTAGCCTCTATATACAAGTAGCCTAGTCATGAAGTAATTTCACATGCAAACTTTGCTTCCAAAGGATTAAATCAAGAATATAATTTCTTGGTATTTTTAATTTAAAACCAATAATTATTTTTCAGTATACCCCTACCTCTTCTATTATTTTTTAATATGATTAAAAATGAAAATAAAGAATGACATAGTGAGCAATCAGTGTAATTAATAAACTAACAGTCCCAACAATTCTGATTATTATACAATAATTATATCTGATAGTCACCATTTAATACAACTAATATTTTTATATTGTAATATATGAAATAATTCAATACTTTTGAAATACCATTCAATACTTGTGAAACACATTGCAAACATCCACTTAATGATTTTATATATATATATATATATATATATATATATATATATATATATATATATATATATATATATATATATATATATATATTTAGTTAAAAGGTTTTTATTATATGTAAATTTAGTATAATCATTTCATGGAGTCAAAACCAACCTGCTTTCAGATTTTCATTTTAAGACAAAGTTGAGAAATCACAGAAATATAACAAGGATCTTGTATTTGAGTTTTGTAGATCTGGAAAAGGCATAACAAGGTACCAAGAGTAAAGCTGTTCAAAATGCTAACTATGTAAATGGTACATTATACAATGCAATACAATCTACTTTGAGTTGCTAAGTCAGCAGTTAAAATTGAAGGAGGTGCAGGATGGTTTGATGTTAAATCATGTTTGAGAAAGGAGAGCAGATTATCTGCATAGTTCATTTATGTATATGGATCACATTATAAAGGAAAGTGGCATTAGGACTGATATCAAAATTGCAGATATTCAACTCATCCCCTTACTTTATGCAAATGTATGCCTAAAGAAATCCAATTGAAGTCTGCAAGATTCCCTAACTAAAAGAGATTAAAAAGTTGAATATCCGCAAATTAAAAAATTGCAGATATTCAACTCATCCCCTTACTTTATGCAAATATATGCCTAAAGAAATCCAGTTGAGGTCTGCAAGACTCCCTAAAAAAAAGAGATTTTCTGTATGAAAACATCAACTGAATCCTCAATTAGAGAACTTATAGAACAAGTAAAAGATTTTGGCTATTTAGGCACAATTTTTAGTGAAGATGGCAAACTAAATATGGAAATAGACAACAGGATTAGCAAAGCTAGTATATCATAGGGAGTAAATAAATTTATATGGAATAAGAAAGAAATTAGTCAAAACACTAAATTAGCAGTATACAAGACATTGTTCAAACCAATTTTAACTTATGAGAGCAAGCAGATAGCATCAACAGCAGAATCATATTAAAAATGAGGATATTAAGAAGGAACTTGACATTGTTAGCATTTAGGAATGCACCAGCAGAGCTAATCTAAGATGCTACTGGTCACTTAAAGAGAACAGTGAAGAAAATATTAGCCAAAGAAGTGTTTTTGCCAAGATGGCAGGAAAAAAGTTGAAGAGAAAGACCAAGATTGTGGATTAATATAGTAAGAAGTGCTGCCTTAAAAGAGAAAATTATAAGATCTGATAATATTGGAGTCCTAGCAGACAAGATTAATATGGAGGAAAATTGTGAATAGGAAGTAGTAATAATGTAAACTTTTAATGCAGTACTATTATAATATCCTGTACACCACCTGAGGCTACATAGAATGCGTTTTTTTTTTTTTTTTGTTCCAGAATGGTTCCTACATCATTACCTAGAAATAAAGCTAATCTCCTGGCTGCTTACTGATGATCTTGGTATATGTCTTTCTACCATTCCAAATTCATAACATTCAATATTCACCTCTAACTATTCACAAGAAGTTCAACAAAATTATGTCCAATCTGATGTTCCAAGAGTTAACTTCCTGTTTTGTTCAGCATTACTCTACTATTCCACTGACATCTATCTTACAGCTTGGATATAGTCCACATCCAACTTATTCATAGGATGGAAAATAAACATGTAATCTTAAATTATCACACAGCTGCTTTCACTTCAATTCTTTCTGAAGTAATGGAGAAAATTTTTTTAACAAACAACTGATATTCTATCCAGAAATTTCTCAACGAATGAACAACCAACAGTATGAATTCTGCTGTTGCTAATTAACAGAAGACTTCTTTGCTTATGCTACCTATCTTTAGACAAATGCATTGATAAAACTAGACGAAACTAAGTTGCTTTTAATATCTTACACTTAACTGGGATTGAAATAAAGGCCTGTTAAGTAAGCTCCTATCCAGTTTGTTTACTTTAGCTTTAAATATTAATCAAGCACAAATCTGTACTATCATATCCTGTACACCCCTTGAGGGAACATGTCAGGAATTTGATGATGATGAAATCTGTCCAATCAACCAATGAATACATTTCACATTTGGGCAGTGTCTTTAAGATCTCCATTAAAATCCTTGACTCTGTACTGAATCTTGCAGGATTAATTATCTCTTGCCGATTCACTATACTTTATTTCACCTAGTCATTCAGTTTCTGCATGCTGAATTTGTAGAAAATGCAAGCAGCAGACTGGTATTGTTCCACTCTCCTATAAATCTGTTAAAACATGTTCAAGTGGCTAGTCAACACCATTTCTTCACAGTTCAACACTAAATTAACACACACACACACACACACACACACACACACACACACACACACACACACACACACACACACACACACACACACACACAAAATTTCTTGTCACTTTTTCATTCCTATGGCTGTTCTTTCCCTCATATATTTCCTAACGATAATTCTTGAAATCTGCAATGTTTTCATATCCAATGTCATCAAAGTTCTTATATTTCTTCAATTTCTACTTATCAGTGAAGGCTGGCCTGGTTGGCTAAATGGTTAACGTATCCGCTCTCCAGCCAAAAGGCTGCAGGTTCGAATCCCACCATGGGCATAGACGTTTGCAATTGTCTGTGAAAATACTGCTGGCGGTTGGGGGGGGGGGGGAGTAGATGCCATTGGTGTAGATGATGATGGTAGTTGTGGTTCGTTGTTGTATTGGTGGATTGAGTGGTGGAGACAGAGCTATAGAGTAGGTACCCTCCCTTGATGAGTCCTTGGACGCACTGGAGGTGTCATCATGTACCACAGGTATGGGCTATCTCTCTTTCCTCCATAATCTCCTTCTGGAACATTTTGAAAATAGGCCCTAAACTTCACCCTCTCAAATCCACAATGTTATGCTAGCAACATATTCCCCATTTGGCCACATGGCTGGGATACGTTGGAAATACTTAGCACACATCAACAACCAGCACTTGAAAAATCCATTTCACAAGTGAAAAGGAAAATAATGTCTGCCCTTACTAGTTACCCAGCTATTCAGTGGATCCATATCCTTCATGGTTTGTAGCGTAGATGCAAAGTAGATTTTTCAGTGTGTGAAGAAGAGATGGGGTTATCCCTCAAAGCTGAATAAGAATGTAAGGTCTAGGTTTTTTTTTTCATGACTTTGAATGAGTGGGATAGATTGCAATTCAATTTGACTAAGCAATTTTGAAGCCTATATTCCCTCAATCTATCTCCATAATCAACAAAACCAATATTACTCGATATTTCCTCTAGACCTCTTCCAATGTCTCTTTATTTCTACAAAAGTTGTTCTCATGAATTTATTGGCTTAACAATGTGGTCCCTAAATTTCAACTCTACAGTTGAATCAAACTTCTTTAATATTTGTCAATAATTTAAGAAATTTACTTAACTTATGCAAAGTACATTTGTAAACATTCATGCATATATTATATAATTTATAATATATGCATGAATATATTATTGAATATATTCATGCATATATAAATATTCAAGATGCATGAATTGTTTACAAATTTAGCTAATTATTTCTTTGCCTTCTAGGCTGATCTGACATCATCTAAATGGGGAAATCAGTGTCCATCAGAGTGCCACTGTCAAGAAATAAGTATGTCACAGACACTGTTATCAAGGTGGGTTTCAAGCCATGAAAATGTTCAAGCAGCTCTCTGTGTTTTTCAAAGGGACACCAAACTTCAACATCTATTTTCAAAGCTTCCAAATGATAGTGAAGTCTTGACTATTCTACAAGCACCTCAAACTCCAAAATTTAACATTTCAAGTGTACAGTTAAATGATTTACAGAATGTTATAAGCATTGATGTGCAAGGCATTACTGGAAAATCTAGGTTATCATTTGGCACTGATACGTTCCACAAGTTAAATAAACTGCAGTACCTATCTCTGCAGCGTGTTGAGTTTATAAATCCTGCAAAACTTTTTGCACAGTTAAATTCACTGGAAATTCTTCAGCTTGTTAATACAAATATGGGTAATCTTACATGGGAAATGTTTAATGGTATGAATTCACTTAAGGAACTCTATGTAGTTCAAAGTGGAATCAAGTCCATTGGAGATTTTGCATTCTATGGAACACCAAATTTACGTCGTCTCATATTATCACACAATCTTTTACAGTTTATTGAAGCAAGTGCATTTCTTGGTTTAGTCAGAATGGAATATCTAGACCTCAGCAATAATCATTTAGATCACATATCAAGCATCACATTTCCACCGCTTCCTCGCCTCAAATGGCTTGAACTCAAGAACAACCCAATTCATGTTCTCTTTCCCTACTCATTTCTGTATTTGAATGGAACTCAGCGATTAACTATTGGTCATGCTCATCAATCAGTACATCTGATGAAATATAGTTTCATGGGCTTGAATTCACTATTATTTTTACACTTGCCAAATGTTGATAATGATGCTTTGATCAAGAATATGTTTTATGGACTTCAATCGCTTTTACACTTAAGTTTGCAAGGTCGCATCCTGGTTCTAGATAAATGGGCTTTTTATGGTGCTCATCATGTTTTGCAAAAGTTAGTCTTACATGACTGTAAATTACAAAAAATTCATGAAGATGCTTTTCACAGCCTTGGCCATCTAATTTCTCTAGATCTTTCATCTAATTATCTCACACAAATTCCAGAGGATGTTTTTGAGCCGATACATGACCTACATGAACTGATACTTAGTGAAAACCGATTCCACACTCTCCCAGATACAGTATTTCACACACTAGTCATGCTGAAAGCCATGAGATTAGATGCAAATCCATGGAACTGTACATGTGAAATGGCCATTTGGGATAAAGATATTATTTTAAAAATGCCTCAAGTAATCCCAAGTCCCTGTCCAGCAAAAGGAAATGCAGTCTGCTCTGAATATCGAACAATGTATTCTGAAGATCTGCGAGTAACTCCACGATGTGAATACCCTCTACGATTTCGGGGTAGGGGAGTATTTGAAGTGACCAGAAATATACTGGAATGTAGCACATGGAATAATGTGGCTGAAAAATGGTAATACTGTTCGCCTTCAAGTCAAATGATATATTCTGAAAATGTACAACTAACTTCAATATGTGAATATCTCTAGTAGGGAAGAAGTCTAAATGTACTGGATTGCACTGCCTATCCTTAACCACTTCTTTTAAAAAGATAATCTGTGAAATAATTGTCTAAGAATTATTGCAATTATAGAACATTAAATAATTTAAAATGAATTATTCCCACATGATTATTTTATATCTCTCATTAACTGTAAATACAAAATATAAGATGAAACATTTCTTGAGCATTTCAATTTATATATAACAAATCAGATTTTTACTAAATAAATCAAATTTTTACCAGAGTTTATAAAAGAAGAGATAATCAATTTGTATTCATTAAATCTGGTTTTTACTTTTACCTTTATTCAAATAATAGAAATAAAGATAAAAAAATTAGAATTCTTAATTTTTTTTAAATTTTATTTTTAGCAGACAAGATCAATAAATGCCAATCAAGTTAAATTAGAAATCTCATCATTATGTTGTTCATTACTGATACGATGAACAATATATGAGGATATAGAACCATAAAGGCTTTTCAAATCTGGCAAATTAAGTAACGCTCAATGAGATATTAAAGATCCATAATCGTTTTATATGCAAATAAAATTAAACTTAAGAAATTTCAAATTTTTACCAGAGTGTTTATGGGAATGTAACCCTCACCACAGGAATTGCCTTGGCTTCCACTACTTAAAATGTCAACAAACTGGCACCTCTGCCCATGAGCCCATATGTTCATCTAACAGCACAGCATCATACAGGTTTTACTGGCCTGGCAGCTGTTTAGAACAGTTGGTTCTCATCAAAGATGAGACAGAAACCTAAGAGGACAAAAAACTCTACAGAATCCTCTCAAATACGATACTTATCTATTACACATAGTATAATAGTAAAACTCTATCCAATACCATAGATGTCCCATATCAGAGAGTTATACTGTTCATAAGTGAACTATGGATAGGTACATGGATATAATATTCAACTTATACTATTATACATAATATTGCACTTATGTACCTACTGAGAGGTCACGTGAAGAATATAACTCTCTGATATGGGACATCCATGGTATTGAATAGAGGGTCTTTGCCCTCTTGAGTTTCTGCCTGATCTTTCAATGCACTAAAAAATAAAAATAATAAATAAAAAATATATATAAAAAAAATAAATAAATAAAAAATTGCAAATATATGGACTCACTGCTGAGCGGAATCCATGTCTAAGTAATGCAAGCCAAAACAACTCCTATGTCAAAGATTATATTCTCATAAGCTCTGGTAAAAATTTGAAACTTTTTAAAATTTAATTGTATTTGGCTAAAAAGATGATGGATCTTTAATAGCTTCGCTATATATGAACAACATATTTTCAAATTAAAAGACAAAATTATAAACAATACTTTAATTATTTAATTATATAGCAAAAAATTGCAAAATTTACGTGTTGAAAAGGAAAGATAAATAATTGTTGTAAATAAATAATTCCTAACCAGCTCCAATTTTCCATATAAATTAATATAAGTAGTTTTACTTCATCTAAACTCAGAGAGAAAATGGTTAACTGTCTTTTTAAACAAGGAAACATGGAATATCTGTAGAAAATACAAGTGCAGAAACAAAGCATATGTGTAAGAGATCCGTCAATCTACTTTGCATCTATATTATAAACTCCCTTACAAACTTATATGTTTGTCTAAAACATCTTCTCCTTTGGTCTGACTACAACTCTTTCATGTACTGATTATTCTCATGTGCAATGTTGACAGAGCTTAGAAGCTCCATTCTAGATGTGAGAATGGTATTGAATAGTAAGATTTGTAATTTGAACATGATTAACAGTTGTTCAAAACTAAAACAACAGCTGAAGAAAAATAAAAAGCTTAGTTTCCTGGATGCTGAAGAGGTGACACCTATTCATTTGAGTATTATCAATAGTAAGAGTGGGATAAGAGAATTGTTTTACTAGAATTGAAGTTAATGAAGTTATCAGAATCTAAAAACTTCACTGTATTTGTGTGCAAGGGTTGTCAAATAAGAAAGTGCATATTATCAGTAAAACTTGTAGAAAGGCTTATGTGTTCGTCGTATATGTTGTTTAATTTTGACGGTATATACCAGAACAGAGAATTATAAGTAAATAATGAGTAAATTATAAGTAAATAAATTTCCAGGTGGTGACATTGCAGAAATGAATGAACCAATACGGGAATTGGTTCATTCATTACTGCTTATACGGGAATTGTGGTGAATGAAGTGGAGGTGAATAGTCTATTACAAAACCTCAATGTCAATACATCTGTGGGATTAGATGGTATACCAGCTCATGTCGTACGTGAAGCGGCTAAAGAATTGTCAGTGCCCTTGACCATTTTGTTTAATTTGAGTCTGGGATAGTCCCGAGGGGGTGGAAAGAGGGGAAAATAGTTCCGCTATATAAAGGAGGTTCCAAGACTGCTGTTGTAAATTACCGACCGATCAGCATATCAGAAATCGTTGTCAAGGTTTTGGAGAAAATAGTCAAGAAAAAAAATACAGGATTGGGTAGATACTGTATGGGGGGACAGCATGGTTTTATGAAGGGTAGATCATGCTTCAGTAACTTGCTCCCATTTTATAACACAGTGACGGCTGAACTGAATAAGGGTAATAGGTTTACAGTGATTCTACTGGACCTTGCTAAGGCCTTTGACAGGATACCACATGGAATTCTAATCAGTAAACTGCAGCATATGGGGATGGATATAGGGTTGGTGAGATGAATATGTGGTGGTTGATGGAGAGATATCAAAGAGTGGTTTATTCAGAAGTAGAGCCCAAAAGACGGCCTGTGACTAGTGGAGTGCCGCAAGGTTCTGTTCTTGGACCACTACTTTTCAATTTGTTCATTAACGATATAGGAAAGGATCTGAGAGGAAGTGTTCATTTGTTTGCTGATGATGCAAAGTTGGGTAGAGCAATAGTGAGTGCACAAGATATCAAAATTTTGCAAGATGATTTGGATAGTTTGGAGGACTGGGCTAAGGAGAATGGATGTCAATTTAATGTGGCAAAGTGTAAGGTTATGCATTTTGGGGTGAAAAGATTAACAGCAGTATACCACATTGGTGGAACTGTACTCCAGGAGATTGACGAGGCCAGGGATTTGGGAGTATTGGTGGATAGGGAGTTGAAGTTTAGGGGGCACATCGCAAAAGTGAGCTAAATCAGCTCATCAAATCACTTGATTGCTGAAAAATACTTTAACAAGGAGACAAACAGGTTATTGTTCCTCTGTATCGAGCCTTGATAAGACCCCATCTAGACTACTGTGCCCAGATTTGGGCGCCAGGGTTTCTTCTTGATGGGGAGGAGGCGGAGAGGATTCAGAGACAAGTGACCAAGATGATAGCAGGTCTATGGAATGAACCTTATGAGAACAGGTTGAAGATTTGTGGGTAGCAGAAATAGGTTGATAGGCAGAAAAGGGGTGATATGATTAAGACATTCAAATTACAAAAGGGTTTCTATAAGATTAATTACGGGCCATACGTGGAAGCTGGGCAAGAGTGTTACAGCTAGGTTTTTTACTTGGAGAGTGGTGAATGAGTTGAATAAGCTGCCAGAGTCTGTTGTGGGTGCCATGACTGTGAATGAGTTCAAGGCGAGGTATGATAGATACTGTGTGAATGTCGAATAGTTGTTCTTGACATGATGTTAGGGCCTCCCTCAATGAGTCTAAGGACTCCTTGGAGTTGCCCGTAATAATAATAATAATTATTATTTATTGATGATTCACTTATTGGTGATGTTTCACTGGTGTTATAACCACAATCTTCAGAGCACAAAAACACAGTTTGTCACAGTACGCGAGACTATAACAACATGGTGTAACAAAGGGACTAGTTTAAAAAAAAAAAAAATTGTAGCAATAACACAAAGACTAAAGTCCTAATTAGGCATCCTCTATCTAAAAAAAAAAAAAAAAAAAGTACTGTACAGAAGCTTTTACAAGTCAGAGAGATCGTTCTTAGAAGCAACAGAAGCCTTGAAACATACTCCGAATCTCAACAAATATGGCTGTATATATTATATATTTGCCTAAGATTTGGGAGACAGTCATAAGACATAACTAGCACCTGATTTCTCTCTCTGTTTTTTTTTTTTTTTTTTTTTTTTTTTTTTTTTAGATAGAGGGTGCCTAATTAGGACTTTAGTTTGTGTTGTTGCTACAATTTTTTTTTTAAACTAGTCCCTTTGTTACACCATGTTGTTGTAGTCTCGCATACTGTGACAAACTATGTGTTTGTGCTCTGAAGATACTGGTTATAACACCAGCAAAATATCAGCAATAAGTCAATAAATAATTATTTACTTATAATTCTGTGTTTTGATTTATACTGTCAAAATTAAACAACATATCAGCAAAACTGGATTACATTTATAGTTAGAGAAAGTGTATGAAAGAAATGAACCCTGAAATGTGGTACACCAGTATCAGTTGCAAAGTTTGAGTACATGGATCTGTCAGCAATCACATTTAAATGTATAACCAGAAAGGAAAGCTTTTTGTAAATGTCAGATTCAATTAAATGCCATACATATACAAGGCAACCACTTAAATTTCCAAGTTTATCAAAGACTGGAAATTAGTTCATGCAAAAAAAAAAAAAAAAAAAAAAAAAAACTTGGCAAGAAATTATATCATTATTATTATTATTATTACTACGGGCTACTCCAGGGAGTCCTTAGACTCATCATGTTCATACAAATATTCAACACTCTCACAGTATCTATCATACCTTGCCTTGAACTCGCTCACTGTCAGCTGAGCTAGCAGTCAGTCAGATAAACAATGGGGTTGCACACAGAATGATGGAATGGTTGGGGGGGGGGGGCTGAGTTTTGAGCAGAATGTAAGGTGTAGTCAAAGTAATTAAAGAATGTAAACAACTTGTGTAACTGAAATTTATTACCTACATTTCAGTCTAGTGCTATTAATTGTATTCACCCTGCTGTTAATTCGGTTCATTAACAAGGTTGATACAATTAAGAGTGCTAGTTAATGAAGTTTTTTTTTAATATCAAAACCACATGTAGAAGAGAGCACAAAACTTATAACAGTGGTTAGTAGGCAGTTAGTAGGTTAGGGAGCAAGAAAGAATCTGTTAATGTGCTTCTTAAGAGTTGGAAGTTATATTCACTGGAGAAAATGGAATGGAGAAGGCTGTTCCAACAAACAGCAGCAGAATGAAGGAAAAGGATGAAAAGTTTGTTCGCTAAGGTTTGACTGTGCATGAATGATGACCAGTGGCTAACTGCATTCTTGAATGATTAGAGAAACGAGGAGAAACAGTGGTGGCCAGTTTGGTGGAGCAGCACCCATGATATAAACTGGAAGAGTTCATGAGAGGAATCATCTATTAAGTTGATTTTCTTTCAGATATAACTGAGCATTCTGAAGGAAGTTTTGGGCACATTTATAAAGCACTAAGAACTGCACGGAAGAAAAATAATGTTTTGAATGAAAATGACGCCAAGTTTTTTTTTTTTTTTTGTAGGCTGAGGAGGTTGTGGATGCTTCATGACATAACACCAAGAGAAAAATTATAATTAGTGTATTGAACTTATTGATATTTTGATGGTTTTCTACATAACATTTTCAGAGCATAAATTACAACTGTAACAAGCACACAGCACTCAACTAAATAGTTTGGAAACAATTCAAATTGTAACTGAAAGAGAACTAATGTCCTAACAAGGTGCCCTCTAGGGGTTGGATAACCATAGTTAATTTGGAAAAGTCAAGCTATATTTGGTCTTAGAATGATTGTCTCCCAGATCTTTTGCAAATTGATTTAGCTATCCTTGTTGACATCGGGGGGGGGGGGGGGGTTCATAATCAATACCGATTCTAAAAAGAGTCCCTCAGATCTATAGTGGCTTCTATGTAGTAAAGATGTCTCCTTCTTCTTCCATTTAATCATGTATGACAAAATATCCAGAGCATGATCTGTCATAAATGTCATAAATTTACATCCATGGAAACTGGGCAAAAGTGTGGTTAGTAAAGGTGTTAGAGCTGGGTTCTTTACTTTTAGAGTAGTGAATGAGTGGAATGCGCTCCCTGAGTCTGTAGTGGATGCTGTGACAGTGAATGAGTTTAAGGCGAGGTATGATAGATACTGTATGAATGTGAAATAGTTGTGATGAATATGATTTGGGGCCTCCCTCGATGAGTCTAATGACTCCCTGGAGTTGCCCGTAATAATAGTAATAGTAATAAAGATGATTATAGGATGTAATTTTTGTGTTATTCAAGGTAGATGTTAAGCGATCAACAGTCTGTCATTGGCTAAAAAAATTATTGTGAAGGTACCTTGAGCTCAGTTTCAAGGGCTGAGTTATTTGAAGAAATAGCCTGGGCTCCATGTAACTATTCTGAGAATGCCATACTGTTGGGATGGGTGTGATTGCTTATGTAAGTACCTTTGCACATGTGTGAGTTTTCTATAAATGGACAAGGATAATGAATTATTAAGAAGTCATGTCGGTAGTGTGTCTAGGAAGGATACAACTGTTACTTTTTCTATTGTGAAGCGTATTTTTGGATGTTATTTAGATGCGCTAAAAATGCATCCAATGTGTCTAGACTATGAGGCTACATAAAAAACACAGCATAGCCAAATTATTGTTTTATGTGTAGCTGCATTGAGTGCTTGGTTTTCAAAGTATTCCATACAGAAAGTGGCTAGTAGGGAGAGGGGGAAAGAGGTGATCCCATTGTAGTACCATCTAGCTGGTTGCACATTTTTCCTTTCCATGAAAAATAACTGGATTAAATGATGAATCCAAATAATTCAAATTTGTCAGAGAGGAGGGGGGGATGTTAAGGGTCTCTTGCAAAGTGGTGTATACCTCTTGCAAAGGTATACACCACTACCCTCTACCCATTCCAATAGCATCCTCAAAACACTTAAACATAGAACCACGGCTATCTGTTAAAATGACACAGCCCTTGAAACTGAGTTCAGGTACTATTGCGACAGTTTTCAGCCAATGGCTACAACCCTTATAAAATACTACACAAACCCCAATTCATCCTGCAAATAACACACAAGATCACAGCAAAATTATTCTCATCTCTTATATTTCAGGATACAGCAAATAAGATAGCTAAAGTTCTCCACAAATATAATCTCCATGCCACTTTCAAATCAATTATTCAGCTAGCTACCTACATCCATTCTCCCTAGGATCAACTTCATTCTCTTGTAAAGGTTCTTATGCCTGCAGTTCATCCTACTTTGGACAGACTGGTAGATCAGTTAACATCTGCCTTAACACACAAACATGACATCCATGATCATATGTATGGCTGGTTAGGATTGGCAGACCATGAATTAGGAATGAAATTCATAGACTGTATTCATACTGTTTGAGAATGGCAAAAAAATCAAAAAAATTTGAAGGTAATGGTTTAAGAAGATCTTGAAACTTAAGTCATTCGAGCATTATAGTATTTCTTGAATGACGAAGAGGAATGATGTGTATTGTTATACAAATTTAAATGGGGGAAGGCATCTTTACTGCACAGAAGTCAGTATAAGTATAGGTCTAAGAAACTATTTTTAAAACTAGCATCAACTATGAAACACTCCCCCCAACTACAAGTATGGTTGCATTAATTTGCCAAAGAACTGGGAGGCAGCCATTTTCTGAACTCTAAAGGTGATTTGGAGATCCAGATGTTTATCTTACCCCTCCCCTGTAGGGCACCTTGTTAGGACATCAGTTCTCTTTCAGTTACAATTTGAATTGTTTCTTCAACTGTATAGTTGAGTGCTGTGTAGAAAACCAGCAAAATATTAGCAAGTTAATAAATTAATGATATTGCTTCTTTTGGTGTTGTTTATACCATGAAGCACTGTTATGAATAGCCAACACTAATGTATGGATGTGTTGTATTTGTGTCAGGAAAGGCTAGATGTGAAAATTAATATAAGAAAAAAAGTAATTTTGAGTGGTGATTGAAATATGATCAATTTTAAACAATAATGACAGCTTAGACAAATAAGACAGGAATGTTTGATTTGATAGGAATGAAATTCATAGACTGTATTCACACTGCTTGAGAATGGCAAAAAAATCAGTTTTAAGGTAATGGTTTAAGAAGATCTTGAAACTTAAGTCATTCGAGCATTATAGTATTTCTTGAATGACGAAGAGGAATGATGTGTATTGTTATCAGCAAAAACTATGGACAGGATTTGAGGCTAAGTGAGAAAAGTGGATTGATGTATATCAGGAAGAATGTGTGATGGTACAGAACCATGAGGTGCTACCCAAGCACTGACAGGTAAGAATGTCATATAATAACGAATTACAGTATCTCATAACAAATCATATAATAATTCAAATCCAATTATATAAATATTTGCATCAGAAGAGCATGTTAACATAAATATCCTATCATAGGATAAAATTTGCTGAAATCTGAAATGCTTGTTTGATATAATTCCATATTACTAGAATCTCCAAGTATTTCACAATTGCATTAAAATACTTTTTGATAAGAGAGATGCAGTGCTAGACAACAGAATTCTTGAAAATAATAATAATATATATGTATGTATGTTTATTGGCAATATATATATATATATATATATATATATTGCCAATAAGCATACTAACTCTGTAAATTTTAATTATGATTTTAATAAACTTCTGCAAAAAATATTAGAGTGAAGAAAAAAAAATTAAGATAAAGTATCAGAAACTGAAAAAATACTAATATTTTACCCTGACCTCATGATGACTTACTGGCACACTAAGGAAGAAGTGATTACACAGGAAATTTAGTAGTACTATAGGAAACCACAAAACAGGAAGTTTGATTAACTACTTCCTAATGGAAATAATTTCTTCTGTAAACTACAGAAATACAACATGAGCACTGCCAGATAAATATTGCTAATATGCTTTATTTGTTTCAATTAAAGGAAAAAAGAGAAAAGAAAGGGACACTGCGTTTCATCTTTAAAAGAAAAAGCTCAATATAAATTAGTTTTAATAGAGATACTGGAAAGACATCCTATGTAACTGTAAATACATTCAAAACTGATTATTACTTAAAATAAGGACAGTAACTATTGAAAAATTTAATTTCTAAAAATGAAACCTTTATGAATGCACCCTTCAACATAAAATATACATTTGGGTTATATATAACATTGCATTTATATGATATAAACTTTTCATGCTACCATAATATCCCATACACCCTGAGGTTACATATCAGGAATTTGATAATGTTATATAACATAAGTGTTTAAAAACAATTCCAGATTAAACTAGAAATTACAACCTACATCCAAAATTATTTACACTCCCTGCATTCACAGTACACTCAGCGATATGTTCCACTCACCAACTACTACTTTCCATGTAAAAAAACTTCTCCTCACAATCTAGATATTAAACTATTCTTTAATGTGACAATTTATACTCTGTGTACAATTCCTACCCAAATTACAATAGTTTAATGTGGAAATCACTTATACAAGTTAGAGTCCCCAATTTTACTATTATTAATGAAACTTAAGCATTATGGATTATGCTATCTTCTAAATGATAATGGCATATAAATATCTATTTCTTCCAAAGTAAAAATATTTACATATATTATACACTTTAAAGAACACATTTTCAAAAATAACATGCTCAGCAAAGTAATTTTTCATTGTTGTTATTTACATATCCTAGTTATATAATGATCATGTGAAATAAAATCTTCAAAAACGTTTGGCCTGAAAATTACTTTATACCTTCAAATTATAGCCAGCAAGTCTTTACAAGATGCTTAACTTGTATTCTCTTCATCTACATACTGGCTGCTCACATACCATATTTATATACATATCCTTGCTTAGTTATAAATACCTTATCCTGAAGGTTTACATAACTAAAAGCTATTAGTGTTTCTAATTACACATAATTAGTCAAACCCACACAAATATTGTGCTCAAATTTGGTTACCTAGTTTTCAATGTGATGTGGAAACACTGAAGAGGAAAAAGAGAAGATTATAAAAGGAGTGGGTGGTAAGATGAGAAGAACAAGAGGCCATTCTTGGAAGTTGTATAAAGATGTGGTGAAGAGGATTGTGAGAAGTTTTTTTTACATGGAGAGTACACTCTGTGTACTTCTACACTGAGTACACTCAGACAGTACACAGTTTGAGTGTACTGTGAATGCAGGGAGTGTAAATGATTTCAAAGTTCAATATAAGACATGTTGCTTGTTGAGTTGGCCTTCCACGATGAATCCATGTGATTCAATTCTAACTGCATGGAAGTTGGCTGTAATAATAACAAATAGTAAACTTAAATAGACTGAATTAACGGTCCTGCTTGATAGGTATATTTAATATCTTCCACAATGGATCTGTGCACTCAAACAGTCTGGATACCAATGATGATGGCAATAATATACAGCAGAATGTACTAGGTTGTTTATTTAAAACAGCTTTCACATTTATCAAAGGATATCAGTGCAGTAGTTCCACATCCCCCTTATCCACAGATTTGCTTTCCACAGTTTCAGGTCCAAAAATATTAAACGGAAAATTCCAGAAATAAACAATTCATAAGTTTTAAATTGCGCTGTTCTGAGTAGTTCTCAGTTATCAGGTTGACTGTTGCAGTATCACAGTGCTTGTGTTCAAGTAACCCTTATTTTACTTAATAATGTCCCCAAAGTGCAAGAGTAGTGTTGATGGCAATTTGGATATGCCAAAGAGAAGCCATAATGTGCTTCCTTTAAGTGAGAAGGTTAAAGTTCTTGACTTCATAAGGAAAGAAAAAAAATCATATGACGAGGCTGCTAATATTCCATTCACATAACTTTAATTACAGTATATTGTTATAATTGTTCTATTTTATGATTAGTTATTGTTGTTAATCTCTTACTGTGCCTAATTTATAAATTAAACTTTATCATGGGTATGTATAGGAAAAAACATAGTATATATAGGTTCGGTACTATCTGCGGTTTCAGGTATCCACTGGGGATCTTGGAATGTATTCCCCATGGATAAGGGGATACTACTATATATTTAAGACTAGTAACTATTAAATCCTGCTACAGTAAATGAAGTAAAACTAAATACAGTTAATGTTCACTGAAGTAAACACCATTCTGAGGGAAATTCATTATAGCAAACTATTCCTTTGCTTCCAGTGAGTTCACCATAGTGAGCTAACTGCATATTCCAAGAAATATTCTACTGCTGAAAAGTGTGGTGTTTACAATTTATTTCACTAAGAAAAAAAACTATAATATATATATAAAGGAAAATACTAGAATGACAATGCCTTATATCCATAATAAATATATTCAGACATTCCTCATCTTTCTATATGAATATGCCTTCGCATAATATTTTTAATGTGTTTGCTGCTAATGAGTTTTGTAACAGCAATTTTGTTTTAAATAGATGTTTTAGAAACATTAAAAAAAAAAAAAAAACGGATTTTTATAATAACAGTCCTTAAAGCACATAAATTTCATCATCAATACTCAATGATTACTAACACACACAACATGTATCTAAACACATTCCAGAGTTATTTTTATAAATACGTTTGTACAAAGAAACAAAGCAAGTTGATCAACTTTTATCACTGCAATAATATTAAAATAGTATATTAAGTGGGGAAAATTTTATAACTCATCAGAATAGACCGAGATGAAATAATGGTGAAATGAAAAATAGAACTGCAGAGATGGCCTCAATAGAAGTAGCAAGTCAAAGGGCCTTGTGAAATGACAGGATGGATGCAGGAAGGATGGAACTAGAAACATGCTATTGTGCATGACATAGCAATGTGAGGAATATTTAAGAATAAATAGAGTGTGTGTTGTGACCAAATTTGGTTTCTTCAAGTCAATGGTGTCAGCAAGACAAGGGTGATGGATGAGTAACTGATTGGAATAGCATATAATGGATGTAGCACTTGAAAATCTTTATCAAAGCTTTCAAGTGAAATTGAATTAGTCTCTTACAGTGATGTTAAAGTTTTTCTTTCCAGAAACTTAGGTTCTTCATCCCACAAAACAAACCAGCCAGAAGAACCCAAAGAATTAAAAGACAATACACTGGTCTTGTAGACATGATCTCAAATAACATCATGCAGATGAGAGACACATGATAATAATGGAACTAGAAAACATTAGCCACCTTACCGGCTAATGTTTTCTAGCCACCTTACCGGCATTATGGATCAAATACACATCCTCATATGCTTTGTATCCATCATATATTTCAATGTAATATCAATGGTATTACAATTTTTTTGCACTTTGCATCCATGATAACTTTGACATCTATAGATGTCTTGGCCAGTAGTGTGGTTAATTGGAAGCAAAGAACACATCACACGAATAAGGTAAATTAATTCTATTGAGTTAAGTGATAATTACTTCCACATAATGGATGAAGTGAGTAACAATACATGTCTCAACATACTGTTAAGAAGTCACCATGATACCACAATAGGTGAAAATGATTGTGTTATTTTGATATGGGATGATGTCAGGCAAGTAAAAGGTTCATAAAAAAAAAATAATAAATAAATAAAAAAAATGTAGAAATTCAAAGCAGGAGAATATGACAAACTTAGGAAAGAGACTAGTGAAAGTGAAAGAAGAGTAGTGAAACACTAGTGAAAGTGACTTTCTGTGGCATAACCACTTAAAGGGGAGGAAATTCAGAAGTGCCTTAGCTCTCAATTTGTGATCAGCTAACTGATGGCAGTGTTAGATTATATTACTGTAGTAAAAGGATAAATAAGGAGAGTGAAATGGATGACTTAAAAGATTATGCAGGAGCTGCAGATGATGTTATGGTAGAGGAATAAAGAAAACAATAATGATTACCTGCATGAAGAGTATAAAGCATAGACCATGAAGGTGATAACGATGATTAAAAAAAAAAAAAACTGGCATATAAAAGGAAATTTGATGAGGCAGGAAAGCAACATCCTAGAGAAGAATTGTGCAAGTATATGGCTAAGCAAAGAAAGAGCAAATATATAGAAGAGTGACTTCAGTTGCTCAAGATCATAAATGTGACTGGTATCTGCAAAGATATAATAATGTTCAGTGAGTAGTTTGTCAGTGTATTTTAAGTTCAAGTAGGCACTTGAATGCACATTGTGAAGAAAGAACAGAGTTGGCAGTTCATGAAAGTGAAGTGTTTGGAATTCTGGAAACATCCTTTAGAGGGCATCTCAAACAAGAAGGGTTACCTGGATGATATAATATATCACCATACGCATTAAGGAAATATGCAAAGGAGGATACCAGTGCCCTTGACTTGGTTGTATAATAAGAGGTCTAGGAACAGGAAAACAGTCCTGAGGAAGGAGAAAATTAATGCCACATAAAAGGAGCATGCAAACAAATAGTGATAAACTATTTATCACTTATATATTGTAATCCTTTAACCAGTTTATACCTGGTTAAAGATAGAATACAAACCTGGATTCTTGAGAAGAGGAATTTTTCCAAAGAGTAGTTCCATGTGTATTTGTTCAGGGGAAGTTGTTTAAAAAACTCATATTTTATAATAGGGTGACAACTGTATCGAAGGGGGGGGGGGGTGCTTATATATACAATGACTTTTCTAGCTTTTGCAAGGCATTTCATAAAATACAAATGGCAAACTATTGTTGAAACTAAAAAGGACAGGGATGGAGAATCAATTGGTAACATAGATACAAGGATGGCTGGCTAACAGAAGCCAATGAGTTGTGTGTGTGTGTGTGTGTGTGTGTGTGTGTGTGTGTGTGTGTGTGTGTGTGCACGCACGCGTGTGTGTGTGAGAGAGAGAGAGAGAGAGAGAGAGTGTAATATCTCAAAGAGTGGCGACAAGTGTTTACTGCAGGGTTACATTCTGGGGGCATTGTTTATTTTATGCATCGATGATATAGCTCATGGTGAGAGAGGAGATATTCTGCTTTTTGTAGATAATGCACTAAACTCCCCAGTTTAGTGACAGAGATGATGTGCTTTGCTACAAGAGAATCTGAATAGGTTAATGCTATTGAGAAGATGAATGGAGATAGAATAGGGTGTACTGTATATTGTATTGGTGAGAGATCTTGGAGTTTGGTGGATAGTGAGTTGAAGTTCAGGAGACACACTGCAAAAGTTGTAAAATTACTCAGAAAATTGTCATTTCTATCTATCACTGTCCTTCACATTATGGCAATTTTCTGATTGTTGTGATACATTGCAAAGGTTGTAAAATTGAGTAATTTTACAACCTTTGCAATGTATCACCTGAGCTTCACTATCCACCAATACAATACAGTACAGTACACCCCATTCCATTTCTTGACAGTGAATTGTATAGGACACTGAATCTGGGTGATAAAGAAACAGGTAAAGTCCAGAGGGGAGTAATTAAGATTGTCACCAGATTGTATAACATTGAATATGACAAACTGAGGGAGTGTTCTCTGCCAACTTATATGTCTGCATCATATAGCTCTACAGAGAACACTCCCTCAGTTGAGAAGAGCCTAGGATAGACACTACATAATGTAAGAGGCAGTGGAGAATTGAGAGATCATCCTTGGATCATCTGTGAAAGAATTTTTGCATGAAGAGTGGTGAATGAATAGAATGCATTGGCAGAGTGAGTGGAGAATGCTCCACTACTGAATATCTTCAAGGCAAGGTATAATATGCACTGTGGTCTACAGATGTTGGCCACCTACAAGGAGTCATGTGATGCCATGAAATAATACTAATACTCTAGTGTATGCATACTACTGTTGCACAGTTGCATATGAGTCTTTATGTAGGAGAATATTTTTCTCCCTTGTGCCAGATCACCATTTTGCCTATAGGAAAGAGATATCTAGAAACAGAACATGGAAAAAGTTCCATATTTGGTCTTCACAGTAGTAGAAACTGGATTATCTAATCCTTAGCTTACAAACTTACTATTGTACCATAAACTTAGTTTTTTTGTTACAGTTGCATAAAACAATCTTGAATTTGAAAATGGAATTGAATAGGATGAAAATTGAATATTACTTAAAAAGAAAAAGGAGCACTGAAAATTTTCACAAAAATCAAAGTAAAACAATTATCAGTGTAAACTGTAGACTGAAACATACAAATATTATTGTGAGGGAAAAGTGAAAGAGTTTGACTGGTAATAAATGTGGTAAAATCTGAAGAATATATTAACTCAGTCAGGAAAGCATGTTGTGAAATCGAGAGAGCTGTAATCGAGAGAGAAATGTAGAAAGCTAAGTTGGTTAAGTGATGAACCAGTAGGAAACTCTGAGACCTTAATAAGGAAGTGCAAAAATAGAGAAACAGGTATGTAAGATTCTGAAAAACATTTCATGTAGCACCAAAAATTAGATATAAAAACATAACAAAGCAAATTTAAATGGAATAAAGTTGCCAAAAATAACATGTATTGGATACATGTTAATATAGCTTGTTATGGAATATAAATTAACACTAAAGCAATAATCATTAATTTGAATTTTACATATTAGAAAGCATAATAAGTTAGAACATGCTTGAATTTTTAGAGATATAGATGATGTTCACTTGGTATTGAATTTGATAATGATGCTGAAAATAGTATTACATTGGAAATAATGTGAAGATATGGAAACAATAAGAAGATAAAATGGCAAGACAGCAAATAACATAAATAAATAATCCTCAACAACTAACAAACTATGCTATCTCAAAACCATGTCCCATCGTCCCAAAACAAAATATCAAAAATATGTACAGTCTTAAAATTTCCATTAAACAAAGTATCTACAAAGCTATTAAACACATTTTCACATATTCAAATTACAAATGTCTTTACCACTAGTAATAAATTACAAAACTTATTAAAGCATATACAACAGCATCTAATCTATTATTATGGCATAAAGTCGTATATAAATTTCACTGTCAATCTAGCTATGACATTTCTTACATTGTTCCACCATCTGTTTTTTTTAAATCACACTTAATTGAACATTATCACAATTGTAAATATCTATCCCTATTTATATGCAATAACAAAGATAAAATACAAATAAAATAAAGAAAACAATATAAACAAATATCCCACCACTGAAATATTGTTACATGCTATACAATCAAAGCACACCCCTCAAATAGAGGTCACTATTATTGATTTCTAAGATAACAAAAGCAAATTACTGCTATGAATGTACTGCTAAAAGAACAAAACCAATACACTATAAACACAAAAACCCCCATCTAATCTTGCCCTCACAGCAATTAAATAAGATAAATTACTCCCCATTACTCTCAAACCAACACAATTTTACCATTTTAACTTCTTATTGGTTCCATATCTTTACATTGTTTCCAATCTAATACTATTTTATGCATCATTATCAAATTCAGTACCAAATGAGCATCATCTTTATATCAAAAAATTCAGGTGTGTTCTACCTTATGCTTTCTAATATATAAAATTCAATTAATGACTATTTCTTTAAAGTAATTTATTTTCAGTAACATGCCATTAACATGTAGCTTATAAACAGGCTACATAAGGGCAGTTTCATTCAATTAAATAAGCTTTGCTATATTTTTAATAAAGAAGCAAGTACTACAAGAGGAATCAAAGATGACATAAAAAATGAAGATAAAGAAATTCTGGATGTCTGAAATAATTATTCTGAAAAGTTAAATGAAATAAGTATCAACAGAATAATGGTTGAAAATATCCAGAAGAAATGCAATCATAAATATATTTCCATATTGAAGATATAAAATGCTAGCAGAAATCAGAAAAGTAGGAAAGGCAGCTAAGAGAAGATAATTTTTATGATTTCTCTAGTGTTACAATGAATTATTCAAGTCATATCAAAAGGTCAAAACCCACATCACTAGAACTCTCATTAGTATCCAATTATAAAAAAAAAAAAAAAAAGGAAATAAAACTAAATGTGAGAATTATAGAATAATTTACCTACTCAATGTTTCAGGATAAGATTTATTTACAGTTGAGAAGAAGCTAATAAAAAAAAGAAGTAAATAAGGATCCAGGCAAATAAGTATTCATTAGAACAAACTATTTACTTTGAATGACAATGTTAAAGATATAGAAATTGTTCACTATTTGCAGTCCACGTGGTTAGTCTAGTGGCTATGTGCTTAGCAACTATATGCCTGGGAAAGGAGTGTCCTGAGTTCAATTCCCGTCACCAACGTGAGGAGCTTAAGTGTCTTTTTCAGACATAACCAAGTTAGCCGGTCCTGGACGTGGACAGCAGGGTTTTCTCCACAGTTTATCTGAGGTTTTTTCTCCCGAAAACAGGCCCCCTGACCATGAATACATCCCAGCCATATTCCAGTCCCGAGCCTGGATAAAATTGGGAGGGTTGGGGAAAGCAATGGTGAACATCATCATCATCAAATTCCTGCCATGTACCCTCAAGGGGTGTACAGGATATGACAGTACTACATGAAAAAATTACATCATTACAAACTTCCTATCTACAATTTTCCTCCAAATCAGTCTGTTACTTGTCAAGACTCCAACATTATCAGATCTCATATTTCTATCGTCTAAGGCACTTTGTACCGTATCAATCCACCTATATCTTGGTCTTCCTCTGGGTCGTTTTCCTGCCAACCTGGCAGAGAACACTTGTTTTGCTAATCTTTCCTCTCTCATTCTATTTAAGTGACCATACCACCTTAGATTAGCTCTGCTAAAGCATTCCTGGATGCTGACAATGTCAAGTTCTTTCCTAATATCCTCATTTTTAATATGATATTGCCATTGATGCCATCTGTTCACGCCTATAATCTTTCTCAGGACTCTCATATCTACGGTCTCTCGTCTTTGGTCAAGTGTTTTACTTCTGACCCAGCTCTCAGATCCATAAGTTAAAACTGGTTTCAACACTGTCTTGTATACAGCTAATTTAGTGTTCCGACTAATTTCTCTCTCATTCCATATGAATTTATTCAATTGACTTCCCACCATACCAGCTTTGCTGATTCTGTTGTCTATTTCTATATTTAATTTACCATCTTCAGTAAAAATTGTGCCTAAGTAGCTGAAATGTTTTACTTGTTCCACAGGTTCTCCATTCACAACACAGTTGACATTTTCAATGATTCTACCTATTTTCATAGTCTTTGTCTTTTTATTGCTGACCTTCATACCATATCTATTACAACAGCTATTCAATTTAGTCAGAGAATCTTGCAGACTTGTAGCGGATTTATTTAGAAGTATAACATCATCAGCATAAAGCAAAGAGCTGACATTAACATCTCCAATTTTGATATCAGGTTTAATACCACATTCCTTCATAATGTGATCCATATAGATAATGAATAACAGAGGGGATAATGTACATCCTTGTCTCACACCAGATTTAACATTAAACCATCTTCCTATACTTCCTTCAATTCTAACTGCTGACTTACAACTCAAATAAAGAGTTGTAAGTCAGTTGTAAGTATTGCTTGATATAATGCCCCATTGACACCATATAACTGCAGCGTATTGAATAGCTTCTCTCTTGGCACCTTGTCATATGCCTTTTCG
This sequence comes from Typopeltis vanoorti, assembly GCF_054136105.1. NCBI lineage: Eukaryota > Metazoa > Arthropoda > Arachnida > Uropygi > Thelyphonidae > Typopeltis > Typopeltis vanoorti. The sequence continues at coordinate 81,543,453 of NC_143553.1, read as the reverse complement.
AAATCGACAAAACTTAAATACAGACCTTTGTTATATTCCCATGCTTTCTCAACTATTTGTTGTAAAGTGAAGATATGATCCTAACAGCCTCTATTTGGCCTGAATCCAGCTTGTTCTTCACCAAGCTTTTCTTCCACAATTCTTCTCAACCGTTTCTCAAGTATACTTGCATAGATCTTGCCAGGAACACTCAGTAGGGAAATACCTCTGTAATTCTCACATTCAGTTTTATTTCCCTTTTTATATATGGGTACTATGAGAGCTCTACTCCAATCATCGGGAATTCGTCCCTCTGTCCAGGCTTTCTGAACTATGCAGTGCAGCCACTGTAAGACTCTTATACAACCATACTTCAGCATTTCTGGTCGAATATCATCTACTCCTGCTGCCTTTCCACATTTCAAGCCTTTGATGGCTTTTTCCACTTCAAGTATGGATATGTATTCCTGACTGCATGCCTGGTCAGTGTTTTTTTATCACTGTGCTGTCATCACTGCTTGTTTCATTTAGCAGTTTTTCAAAGTAATTACTCCATACTTCAAGGATATCTTTTTCTCCTGTTTTCATGCCACCTTTATCATCTCTAATTCCTTTTACAGCACTCTTTCCTCCATTCCTAAGCTTCTTCAACAACCTCCAGAATATTTTGCCACCTTCTTGATATTTATTTTGTATATTCTTGCCAAAGTCCTCCCATTACTTTTGTTTAGCTAGTTTTACACACTGTTTAGCTTTCTTACATTTGTCTCTGTATTCTCTAAGAGCAAAAGCTGACTTATTTGCCAGGAACTTTTGATATGCTTTCTTCTTTTCCTTCACTGCCTCTTTAACTTCCTGTGTCCACCAGGGAGTTCTGATTTTTTTATCCTTGCACACAACCTCACCACATGCCTCTCTGGCAGAATCAATCAATGTTTTCTTCAGAGTTTGCCACTGAATCTCCAAGGTTTGATTCCTGTTCTCAAACTCTTTCATTTTCTTTTCAATAATCTTTCTGTATTTTAGTCTACAGTTCACATCTGAGAGCTGCTCAACTTTTATTCGCTTTAAAACTTTCTTATATGTTATTCTTTTCAATATGAAATTCAATTTTATCCTGCTCAAGACTAAATAGTGATCACTTCCAATTTCAAATCCTCTGTACACTCTGGTGTCCTGCACCAGGGAGAAAATATCACTATCAACAATAACATAGTCAATGAGACTTTTCTTATTCCTAGCCTCTTCTCTCCATGTGAATTTGTGCACATTTTTATGTTGGCAATGGTGAACTACCCTGTAAAAGTCCCACCAGGAATACTTTGTGGGCAATGCCTACGAAGTCACCTATGGTTGGAAATGACTGAAAAGGCAAAATCAGTCAATATTTACAGACAATTTTATTTGTAGTCATATTTAGGATACATCAGGAAAACCTTCACCAGTCTACTACATGAAATGAAAAAGGGAAAAAGCTCAACTGTAAGGCTGAAGCTGGAAGAAATATAACATTGCTGGTTACAGAAGGAAAATAATCTACCATTAATGAGTACTGACAAAAATTTTGGTCCAAAGTGGTTAATAATAATATAAGAATCTCAAAATATGAATAATGCAGTAGCTTAGATTGTAAAATCTTGAAAGGAATAAAAGACAAGGAACTTTGAAAAAGAGGTAACAGACATGCAGGAAATGATGAATGTTTGTCATAATCTCATGCTGACAAGCTCATCAAAGGAGATGAATCAGTGACAAGGTTGAGTGAAAACCAAAATAATCTAAATGCGAAGTGATTAAAGTTGTCAGACCAGAATTTAACAACAAATCTTTAAAGGAAGTTTCCACATTCATGTTGCACTTTAATGAAATAACTTGCAGAACAAAGAGAAATAATTAAACAGGTTTAAAGGATTGCAATATTTCGTTTCAGTCACAGAGACATCACCAGGAATACAGTGTTAAAATTGTAATAACACACAAGAAACAATAAGTGGAAAAAATAGAATAAAGACTAAAATACTATAAGGGGTACCCTCTGTGGGTTCTGTTGGCTAGCCTTAGTTGTTGGGTGAGAGGCTTGAGAATTAAAATTTCCCCAATTTTTGGAAGTTTAATACAACCATATTTATTTAGATTAGGCTGTTTTTTTAAGTTTGCTGTATACTCTAAAAAAGTTTTTCAAGTGTGCATTTGCTATAAAGAGCATGGTGGTTTTCTTCCATCTGATTCTGTATAGTTCTAGTGACCAAGGCATGGTCACTAGAACTGATTGACCATAGTTGTGGCAACAGATGTATTTTTTGTGTTCTTCTAAGAGGGTGTTTGCAGATCTTCCAGTCTGACCATAATATGATACTTTGCAAGAACAAAGAACCTAGTAAATGCCTGGAATAAAGAGAGAAAGCAGAGAAGGGAAGCCAGCTTCAAATGAGGTTTGAAAGTAGTGCATAGATTATGTTTTCAAAGTTCTGGCTATTTTTTCTGAAGTACTCTGGATATAGGGAATAGTAATGGCATTACTGTATTCTTTATGCTGGGAGGGATGTGGGGAGGTAGAAGGGACAGATAATTTGTAGATTTTTTTGGCATTAAAACCATTGGGCAGGAAGGTTTGCTGTAAGGGAAGCTTTAGTAGAACAGAGGTTGGAGACCGTTGACAAGGGTTTTGATAACCCCCATATTATTGAGAAGGGGGAAGATAATGTTTATGTATATATCTACCTGTGTTGGTGGTGTTTCTGTAAACTGAGAAAGAAAGGATACCATTGGGAAGATGTGTGATTACAGTATCTAAAAAAGGCAAGCTGTTTTTTTCTCCCTTTTTCAATAGTGAACTGGATTCTGGGGTGCGGACTGTTGAGGTGGAGGAAAAAACAGTAATGTGTCTGAGCTATGTTACCAAATAGAGAATATATCATCAATATATCTTAACTAAACAGAAGGGTTTGAGACTGGTAGTATCAAAACCATTTTTTTTTTTTTTCAAAATGCTCCATATAGAAATTAGCAGAGGGGACAAGAGTCCATGGAAGTATCTTCTATCTGTTTATATAAGGTGCTCTTCTAGAAGTAATCAGTATGGATAACAAAATTAAATAGATCAATAATGTCAAGGAGGGGAAAGCATTTTTCAGTAAATTTAGTGTGTCAGAAAGGGGGATATTTGAGGAAACATCAAAGCTAACCATGATTATTCCATTAAAGTGCACCATGAATGTAAACCAGCACCTAAGCCTAAACACTTGAAGTTTCCACATCATCCAGACCACTTTTGAATAAAGTATTGGATGTTGGAGATGGATCCAAATATGAAGAGGTGCACCAGAGCCCACCTGGGAACCCTGGGTGCTGCTGGCAATAATTCAATAATTTTTGAACTGCGGATACCAGGTAGTGCCCTGTGAATAAGCTACTCTAAACTTGTGTCCCCACATTTTATCGTTATAATAAGTGTTTTTCATGCAAAATAATCCATAAACAGAGAACTAACAGTAGATACTAAGGTGCCGATTACTTCTGCACAACCTGAGTACCTGCAGTCCATCAATCAGTTATCCATACAATTAAAAAACAGCCATGTGCAAGCACCAACTATGCATAACGTACAAAGTAAAGATGGCGGCAACAAAGATCAATGATGAAAGAGCATCTCAAGTCTCGTCAGTGTAGTGCTGTAGATCACCAACAAACCCAATGACAATATGAAGTGCTGCAGCCATAAAACTGAAGTTACTGATAAATAAGGGTATATTGTGTGATTTCTGTTGCCACTGGCTACATGATTCCTGTACAAAAATAGATGAATAGGCACACAAGCTTTTTATCGATCTCAACCAGCTTTTTTTCTGTTCACTGTGCCTCCTTTCCATAAAACAGCTTCTAAACTTAAGCAAATAAATCGAAAACCTGAGCAACACCTTAATACTATGATTCAAACTTTCTCTTCCAAAATCTGGATGCTGGAAACTAAGCTCGAGGTGTTAGATGATCAGCAATGCATCTCAAGTGCATCCTTGTCCACTAATGAACTCCATGACCTAATCACATCAATGGTACATGACTTGATCAAGGCTGAAAACAGGAGACTCAATTCCGCTATTTTGAACTTTCCAATGGAAAATGGTAAATCATTAAACAAAACATCACCAAATTAGCAGGAGAAGGCAACTTCGATACCAGAAATATCATCAGATGATATTGTTTTGGACCCATAAATAAAAGAAAGGACGGAAAGAACTTTCCACGTCTTGTGAAAGTGATCTGTGACACACCGACAAGCACATCCAAATTAATAATAGTGATAAGTAACAAGTTCAAGGACACTTTCCCCTTAATCGTGCATACTGCTTGACCTGACTTAATATTTTCCCAGAGGGAACAAGGACGCCATCTTCAAAGACAACTTGAAGAAAAACAACAAAATGGAGACAACAGTTGGATTGGATCATCGACTACAAACAAGTTAAATTAGTGCAAAAATCAAGTGACACCACTAGCAGTCACCATGGAGACCAGTATGCAGGCACTGCACAGGAAATGTGCAAGACCCTTGTGGTCAAATATATGCCCCACAGAACCTTGCACATCTACTTCACCAACATCCGTGGCCTCAACTCCAACCTTAATAGTGTCCACTACCATCTTCAGTCCACCAAACCACACCAACTCTTTTTAGCATAAACTCAAATTCACCTTCCCAGAGCACTACCCATCTCAACCTTCCACACTACACACTCTTTAACAAGGGTGGCGCTTGCGCATATATCTGCCCTGACATACCTTGCAAGAGAGCACCTAACCTAGAATCATCCAACTTTGACCTTCTTTGGTTGAAAATATCCCTTCCTCACTCAGTTAAAGTCATTTGCTGTCTCTATCACTCTCCTAATGCTGCCAACCACTCTGAGCTTTTTAATTTTCTCTCCTTAAAAACTGAGTTTCTCCAGTTCCACTCTCCTAACAGCAAAATCATTTTGTCTACAACACCAATTGGCTTTCCTTCTCCAGTTGTACAGATCTTGCAGGCAGAGGTGCTGAAACATATGCCATCACCATTGAACTTACACAGCTTGTTCACATGCCAACCAGAATACCAGATAACTCAAACAACTCCCCAAACATCCTACATCTCTTCCTCACCATTGATCCTTCCAAATACACAGTGAATGTAATGAGCCTCTAGGTAATTCCAACCACAATCTAGTGCTCATCTCCTCCCCCCCATGCAACTTATACACCCACTCCCATACAAGAGTAGTTTGGCATTATAACAGTGTCTCATGATGACTTCTACTATGCCTCATTCCCATGGTTGGACTATTGTTTCCAGTCCAATCCAAACATATGTGCATAACACAGTGGATACCAGTTTATGCACTGAACTGGTATCCACTGGTATCTATCCCACGTATCACCAAAGTAATCCTCACTGGCACGGAAACATACATTCCCCACACTTCTCTGAACTGCTGTCCCCTAACTAAACCCTGGTTCTCCAAAAGATGTGCCAAGGCTGTACAAATGAAAAATCAAGTATAGCACAACTGGTTTACATCAAGAACTCCATCCTTCAACTTATACCAATTTGAATGGGCAAAAAAAAAACAGCCTGCCCAAATGACAGCTGTGCCTTTTGGTCTCCTACCAAAGCAACTGGTCATAACTTTTGCCCAACACTATCCCCCCCCCATCATATCGAGATGGCTCTATTGCATCATCACCCACAGAAAAAGCCAATCTTCTGGATTCACACTTTGCCTCCAATGCACACAACTGACAATGGTAAATGCTCCTCCACCATTCCAGCTGCCCAACATACAATGCCCCTATATCCTTTTGCCAGAAAGAGATCAGAAACCTATTGTCTAAATTAGACACAAAAAATTCTCTATTCTCTCCTGGTCCAGATGGCATTCCTCCAATTGTCCTGAAGGTCTGTACAACAGAAGTGACTCCTATTCTATACTGCCAGATATAGAATAGAGAATGAGGCACTGTTTGTCACTCTTCTTGGAATGGGTTAAATATAGGTCGATTTACAGTTTCTGTGGGATAGATACCAGTGGAGCAAGAGAGTATGTACCACTGGTATCTATCCCACAGAAACTGTAAATTGGCCTATATTCAACCCATTCCCAAGAAGAGCGACAAATTACTGCCATCTGACTACTGCTCTATCTCACTCACTCACTCACCTCAGTCCTATCTAAAGTGATGGAAAAAATCATCAATTCCCAACTCCTACACTACCTTGGAGGCACCCAGCTATTAAGTGACCACCAGTATGGATTCTGTCACTGATGCCAGGGTTCTACAAGGCTCTGTTCTTTCACCAACCCTCTTCCTTCTGTATATCAGTGACCTCCAACTCAATACACAGTTTGCCAATAACAGATCCACTCTCATATATCACCCATCTCTGGATAAATGCCATGGAGAAATTTGGTGAATTTCAAGTGGTTGCACTTGATATCTCCAAGCTTTTGACTGGGTCTGGCACAAAGACTTGCCAAGCAAACTCCTATCATTTGGACTGTCTCAGGACTTCTGCAGTTGAATTGCCAGCTTTCCTCTCTGGATGCACAGTGTGTGTGTGTGATGGTAGACGGTTCCTTATCCTCTCACCATCCAATTGATGCCAGGGTTCTATAAGGCTCTGTTCTTTCACCAATCCTTTTCCTTCTGTATATCAACCTCCAACCCAATACACAGTTTTGCAGATGACAGCACATTGCACTCCTCTCTTTCTTTTGATAAATCTTACTCCACACAACTCACCTCAACCTACAGAACATTAAAACCACCACTGCCACCAATTCTGATCTCCAAGCCATCCTCCAATGGGGTTCAGATAATCTCGTCAATTTCAATGCTAGTAAAACCCAATTCTGTCTTATTTCTCACAGTATTATTTTTGATAACACTCAAATTTCCAGACAAGATGAGATTTCTCTTCTTGGAATTACCCTGACATCAAGCATCTCCTGGCATAAACACATCACAACCATTGCATCCTCAGCTTCCAAAAAACTAGGATTTCTCCTTCACTCAAGATGTTACTTCACTTCTGAACAGCTGTTAGCCTTATACAAGTCACAAATCTGCCCAGCTATCAAATACTGCTCTCACATTTGGGGTGGGCTCCTAAAAGGTCCCTCAAAATACTTGACTCAATATAGAGGAGAGCAATTAGATTGATAAATGACCCATCTCTTACCAACTCACTCCCTTCCCACTTTCACACACGTTTGGTCTCTGCGACATGTGTATTCTATAAATATTTCCACGGCAAATGTTCATCTGAAATAGCATCAATAATTTTCCCACTCAGTACTAAGCCCATTGGAACATGTACAATTGCTACCCAACATCCTTTCACAGTACACCTTGAAACTCGCAAAACAAGTTTCTTTTCCTCAATCTTCATCCTTGCTGTTGCTGTACAGCAGCAAGGATGAGGGAACAATCTTCCCTCTTCCCCTGGTTTATTTCCTAAGGAATACAATATACAGGCTTTTAAATCAAATGCAAACAAGTTTCTCCTTTTCCAACTTACTACTCACATACAGTACTAATGTACTATAGGTTGAACAACCAACCTCTCGTGTATGGGCCCAACATGAAAATATAAAAAAAAAAAAAAAAAAAGATTAAGAGCATATGGACTGAACACCTGATAAATGGGAGAAAGAGAGATGATATGATAGAGGCTTATAAACTTGTGAAAGGGTGTTATAAGGTATCAGTTGATGGTGGAGAGAGGACACAGTGACATTCATGGAAGCTGAGCTTGTGTGCAGTTAAGAAAAGAGTGAGATATTTCTCTCTCAGAGCAGTGAGTGAATGGAAAAACAGTTTGCCTGTTGAAAGTGAGAGTCTAAGGTGAATGAATTTAAGAGAAGGTGTAGTTTCTCTCAACAGTTCTCGACATCCTAGAGGTTGATAATAAATAATAACAAAACCAGGTGTTTGATGCCAGGATAGCAGGGAAAAATTCAGAGGATGATCAGGATTTATGTGGACTGATGCAATTAGAAGTGCCCTAGAAGACTGATATATAAGATTTGACAATACTGAAGTTCTGACAGATACTAGTGTGGAGAGAAAACTGCTGATAGGAAGTTTCTAAACTTTCATGTAGTGGTATCACATCTGACAACTGCACACTGTACATATCAGGAATTTGATAATAATGATGAATAATGTTCTTTGATTATCTAACTCTTAGCCACCCAGAGTACTATATGAACTTAAGTTCATATAGTACTCTGGGTGGTTTCCTAACCTTTCATGGGTAGGACTGCTTCCAACCTCTTGTTAAAAAAATAAAATGAAATAATCTAATTTGGAAAAAGTACTGGTTGTTTGAATTGGAACCCCCTAGTTTCAAAGAATGGTAAAAAATTGAAATGCAGAAATATGTAAAGTTTGGGTTGTTCAAACATTCCAGAGACTCTACAAGTTTCATCCAGAATTTTTTCCTATGTCGTGATGCGGTGGCAATGCTGGACAGGGCTGTCATAGTTTTAAAAACAGCCTTTTTTTTTCATGGAAAGCAATATCAGCAGAATGATTTACCTCAACATGCTGAAAAATTTCATCTTTCTACAACTTGAAGACTCAACTGCACATCGTCTTTCAACAGGATAGTGCATCAACCCCACTGGCATTTTTGGAGGTCCATGCAACTCTTGACAGGGTCTTCCTTCAGCAGTGGATCGGACATGGAGGACCGATTCCCTGGCCACCCCGATCACCGGATCTTACCCCCACTTAATTTTTTCTTGTGGGGGTATGAGAAAGACATGGTCTATGCAACTAAAGTGGACAGTCTAGAGAACCTGAAACATCACATTCTTGCTGCTGCTGTGTTCCTTGACATGCTTCAGAGAACCTGATCAGAGATAGACTATCGACTCGACATTGTGCATGCTACTACTAAAGGAGCACACATGGAAGTGTACTGATTTTTTTTTTTTTTTTTTTTACAAAAATTTGGTGAGTATTCCTTCTCATTTGTACAATTTCGACATAATGGTCCATACACTTAAGTAGTACTAACACTTTGAAACTAGGGAGGTCCAATGTAGACACCCTGTATTATAAATGAGTTCAAATATTATATAACAATGAATAATCAGCACACCTATCTTAAGAGAAAAAATCAGGAAAAAAGTATGTTCACGGATATAAATGTATGCACGTACATAAGAGTATTTGAGTACTTATTTTTCTATTCTTTTGCTAATGCCAATAACTGGCATATTTTTCAAACTGCACAACTGAATTGTCACTTCCCACTCACCTATTCACTTCTTTTTTTTTTTTTTTTTTTTTTTTAAATTTTGAGATATTTACGTTTCTGGCTACAAAAAACTGTCTCACTACCAGTGCATTTACAGCAACAATATACTTTTTTCTTTTCCAGTTTTGTATTTTGCTTTAGGTTACACAATTAGCACAATTTCCAATCACTTCCAATTCTGCAGTTATCTTCAATTGTTCACTAATGGCAAAGTATAGTAAACACAATCCCGTAGTAGACATGACTAGCAGATAACATATGAAAAGCAAATATGCTAGACACAGTAAATAACTTCAATGAAAATATCACAAATATTTCATAATGAAATTAACAGTCTGTCATAAGTGTATATATGGAACAACAAGTAATTCAATGAGACAGAATACAAACTAAATATGACAATCAATTAACCAATGAAATAGTTGCTGTGTACTAGAAGGGTCAAAGTAAAAAAATCATTTTGAATATTTGCATATGATAAGAATCTCCAAAACAAACTTTCAGGAGAAAGGCAAGCATTCTGTCTTAAATATGAAATATATCAAAGTCTTAAATATGAAAGTCTCTTCAAAGAACGTTCTGAAGCCCTGCTACATAGGGCTTCAGAACTTTCTTTGAAGAGACTTTCATATTTAAGACTGCTTCTATGGAGAAGGCAAGACTCATTCCAAAGGATCCTGTGTTATTTGGTATTAATACTATTGATACCAAATATGAAATATGAAAGTTTATCAATACTATTGTGCAAAACTAGACATTTGAGGTTTAAGATATTCAATGTAGTGTTTGATGTTTGCTAATTCTTTTTTTTTTTTTTTTTCACAGAATAGCCTCTATTGTCCAAAATGTGTTAGATTACATTAATAAGAAATTTGGTACACACCAACTAAGAGACAGAGGCAAAAGTTTATATTTTGTAGAAGATTAAAAAATTTTTCAATAAGAAAACATGTACATATGAAGTGAAATTAAGTTCTCTATAATAAGTTCAGGGATACCAGAAACACATGGAATTGGAACCCTATGTTCTACTGAAGTATCCTTTAGGGCAGGAATCAATTACCTGTTGAATTTGATAAAAGTTATAGTCATTTGATTCTATTAAAGTTTTGAAAGTGAGAAGCTCTTGTTGTAAGAATGAAGGAGAAGAGCAAATTTATGTGCTCTATCAATTAAGGATTTGACATCCCAGATTTTGCTTAATTCTGCAGTATAAGAGCTGCCAGATGTTTTGGCAATAAGGTATGTAGTTTACTACATATCTAGCACTTGCATGGGAAATCAAAGCTCAAAAAGAATTTATAAAGACATTGATAATAAAAACAAATAAGGAAATAATTGCAGAAATCATAAAAAAAGAGCAGTAATAGCATTCTTGTATAGTGAGACCATTCAAGTCAACAAATCAATGCCACTTTTGAATTTTGTTTTGCATAATTCTGCTACTAAAACAATCAAACCTGATGAAAATAAAATTGGAATGACTGGACAACTTTTAATACAGATCCTAAATACTAAATGTCATTACATTTCCTCAGACCAGACAGGGATTACTATTATTATTTTGAGTTGTTTTGCCAACAAAAAGTCCAAATCCAGCAAAAATCTTGTCATAAGATTTGGCATAAGGCTGAAACTTACTATGCATGTGCATGTGACCAAATATACACTTAGCTAGCCAGCTCTTAACTCCTTGACATACTTTGTTCAGTTGAATTTTTGACTGGCACTTCTATTCATTTTCACAAGAACATGAACAACATTCAATGAGCATGTTGAAAGTTTTATAGCATTTCATGAAAGTCGAAAGTTTTATAGCATTTCATGAAAGTCGAAAGTTTTTAGATATGCATTGCAGAATTTTGTATTGCCTAATTTTGCTGCAACAAATAGTTCAATCAAAACTATAACTGAAATGATTACAACAAATTTGATTTGAGATTCTAATTACTAAACTTCATTCAATTGATTATGCAATTCAACTGATAGCTGAAATTCCACAGCCAGTGTGAAATTTTTTAAAATTTTTTAAAATGATCTTACTGAAACCAATGACATAGACATGTTTGTATGTAAATCCTAAATCCCAAATTTTACTGAATTCCATTCAGCCAGAACAGTGTTACTGAAATACAGAATTTCAGAGTACAAGAACAGCTTGCATCTGGACAGATAGACAATATAAATTTAACAAGTGCTTATGCATTTTGAAAAGTACAGTAGCATGAAAAATGATAGCTATATTCACAAAAGTGAATGAAATAAACTGAACTATTCAGGTAAATGTCCTCCACATGATATTTGTTTACTAGATCCCAGGCCTCTTGCATACATGGGAGTGTTATTAAAAAAACAATGATTTTTCCATTAAAAAATAATAAAAATGAATCATCACACCTCTTAGCAAAGTAGCAGCAGTTCCCTTATAAATGCTTCTTATTCCACCTTCTTTGTATAGTTTTTTAGTACAATCAACAGGACCTGCATATTTGGCTTCTTTTGATCCTCCAGCAGCCTGCTGAATCTAAAAAAAAAATAAGTTAATTTTGAAACACAATTGTGACAAACAACATACTGTAAAATTTTATCAATGAAAATCATAAAAGCAACTTTCTGTGTATAAGTAGAAATTTCTTATTTGTGCAAAGGCTGCAGTAATCTGACTGTATATTACATTGATAATATACAGGCAGTTCCCAACCAATGTAAATTTGACTTACATAAATATAGACTTAAGCAAATTAATGTGAAAGGACTAGTAAGAACTAGAAAAATGGTGAATTATATAAATTTTAATGAAACTGATTACATTATTTGCATGCCATTTAACAGCGGTTCGCCACAAGGTTCTTGTGGCGAACCGCACATAGCCCACACTTTTCTCAGTCTTGCTTTCAACATGAGTGCTATGTTTATAGTGATGCATATTTGTAGTGTTTGCATGGATCCAAATGCCTCATGGTTCTTAAAAGTTCAAAGAGAAATAGAAGTTAGAAGTCATGTTAGAACTTTAATGGAGTGAAAGAGCACTGGGAAAGAATTAAAAATAATATTTAATTCTTCAATATAAGAATTATAACACATACACACAAAGGCAACACAAAAACTAAGTGAAACACATGGATGAAAGCCTAGAATCCTAATGAGATGGGGCAACCTCCAATGTAAACTGGGATCTCAAAGTATTAGTGTTTCCCATATTTTGGGAAGTTTAGGCAATCATATTTATTCAAATTAGGCTGATTTTTAAGAGCAGCAGCAGATTCTAAAAACAGTCTTTCTCTTCTAAATTTTCTGTGATGGAGCATGGTAGTCTTTTTCCAATTGATTCTTTGAGCCGTATACAAAGCAAGGTGTGCAAGACACGAATGACCATTGTCATGATGCAGATGTATTTCTTATGTTCTTGCATGCGGATGGTAGCTGATTTTCTTGTATGTCCACTATGGATGGACAGAAATATTGAAAGAATTTAATACATTAATTTTTAATCCTTTTCTAGTGCTGTTTCACTCCATCAAACTTCTAACATGAGTTTCTCCCAGTGCTTTAAACACATAAATAATTGACACATTAACCTTTTATGGAGGGATTTATGAAAAGAAGAAGAAGCTACTGTTCAGTCATCTCTTGACAATTGTCAAATTTCATAAGGTTGAACAGCCAAATTGAATTTTTGTTTAAATTATTCTATTTTCTCATACTATTTATACTGTATTACATTACTTTGCACTAATAATTACATACTGAAATCCAATTTTTGTGTGAATTCTGTATCTGAATCTAACAGAAACAACCTTTGACACATGATAATTACTACTATATACATGTATTTATGTATATAGTGTACAGTGATAGGTCAAGGCACCAGATTGATTACATTCTGGCTCTCCAGCAGTGGAAGATAAGCATCTCTGATGTGCATACTTGTTCTGGAGCACACTGTGGTACAGACCATCAGCTAGTAAAAGCCAAAGTAAGACTAAGACTCTGAAAACTTCCAAGTCAGGCACACCCACTAGAGTAATTCCTAGTGGATTCACAGAAGAAGCATCAATTTGGTTGGATGATTTTTTGGAGACTAATGCTTTGGGAAGGAGTCAAGATGATAATACAGGATACAGCTAAGAAGTATCTTGGCCCAATAAGAAGATCAAGAGATCCATAGATATCAGATTCAACATGAGAACTAATCAAAAGAAGGATGGAAAAACAAAGAGACAGGGACTGAAGAATATAAGAGATTACACAGAGAAGTCAGAAGAGCCATCAAGCAGGACAAGGAAAAGTTTTGTACTAATAAATGTGAAGAGATAGAGTTTCAGATGAGGAGGCACAATTATAAAAGTATGTTTCATTTAGTTCATGACCTAAAGCACAAGTTTAAGACCAAATTGAATGTCATCAAAGAGAGGAATGGAGCACTAATAACAGAAGAATTGGAAATCAAAAACAGATAGAAAGAATGCTGTGAGGAACTGTACAACAGAGTGGATAAAGAAAATTTGGAAGAGTCCTCTCAGGAAAATTTCTATTTGGAACCTCCTCCTAGGATTGAAGTTGAAAGAGCAGTTAAGCAGCTTAACAGCAATAAGGCCCCCAGGTGCAGATGGAATACCAGCAGAGTTAATTAAGGTCACAGGAGATGGAGGGATAAGAGTGTTTCATAGGTTGATTACAAGGATATGGGAGACAGCATCATGGCCTAAAGACTGGAAAAAATCAGTTTTCATATCACTACATAAGAAGGGAGATAAGGATTGCAAAAACTATAGCACTATTGTTTTAACTATATTGCAAGAACTATAACACTCATGCAAGCAAGATTTTATGGAAGATCATGCTAAATAGGATTAATGCCAAAGTTGAAGCAGAGATGCCCAAGGAACAAGCAGGTTTTAGAAAAGGTAAGAGTATCAGAGATTGGATACTTTGCCTTAGACATCTCATAGAAAAGTACAGTATAAAGAATTTAGACTCTCTATGGTAATGTGTTTCTTAGACTACTCTAAAGCTTTTGACTGTGTTCAGCATGTGAAACCGTGGGAAGTAATGAAAAGAATGGGTTTTCCTCAACACACTATCAGGTTGATAGCTAATGTGTCCAGGGAGCAAGAAGCCATGGTAAGAACAGGGTGTTGGATTAACTGATTGGTTTCAGGTTGGAAAGGGAGTTAGGCAAGGATGTTTACTTTATTGTTTAGTATCTATGCTGAGGACATCAAGCATGAAGCATTGGATGAACTCAAGACAGGAATTAATATAGGTGGTAGATTGATCAGAAATCTGAGGTATGCTGATGATACTGTACTCCTCTGTAATGGCAAGGAAGAACTAGGACATATTCTTGATAAAGTTAACAAAATCAGTAATAATAATAGAAGACTTCAGCTCAATCCTAGCAGGACAAAGATTATGGTTCTCAAAAGAAATACAGACAGGGAACCTCTTGAGAAACAAGTGTGCCTTAATGGAGAAAGAATTGAGGAAGTCAGCAAGTTTGAGTACCTGGGATCCATTATTAATGTGAAGAATTGCTGTTCAAAAGATGTCAGAAGAAGATCAGGAATAGCTAAAATAACAGTTAGCAACTTGTCTAAAATGTGGAATGGATCTATCTCCACATGAACAAAATTGAATATTTTGGATGCAGTGGTTTTTTAAACAGTGATTTATGGATAAGACTTGGAGCCTAAAGAAGTCAAATAAGAAAAGGATAGCTGCTTACAGAAGGTTGTTGAAAATATCATATACTGAAAGGCAGACAAATAGATGGGTGCTAGAAAGGATCAGTAGAACTTTAAGGCTACTTAAGGATATTGACAAAAGAAATATGAAATATTTTGGACACACTGAAAGGAGTAGACCGTCAATGAGATGGATGGATGGATGGATGGATGGTATGTGTGGAGTGACTGATCTTCAGAGAATTGAAGCCTCCAGAAAAGCATACAACAGGACTACATGGTGAGGACTGTGTGGCACATCACCGAGCATCGGAGTGATTAATGGGTGAAGGGGGGTTAAAACTGACTTACATAAAATTTGAGTTACATATAGTTAATTATTATTATTATACAGGTATCTCCATGGAGTCAGAAGACTTATCGCAGAAGATCTTATTCACACAATACCTATCATACCTCTCTTTAAACTCATTGACTGGCGAAGTACTTAACTACCTATGGCAACTCATTCCACCCATTCATTACTTTCCATGCAAAATATCTTGTCCTAACACCTTGCTAACCACACTTTCACACAATTTCCACAAGTGATGCCTCTTCTCTCCCTTTCTGCCATGTACTGAAAAAAAAAAAAAAGTCTTCAACATCAATAATCTCATAAAACCCCTTTAATAACTTATATGCTTTTGTATCTTCTCTTTTTTTTTACCTATTGGCTAGTTTTTGAAGCCCACAGATCTTCAATCTATTCTCATAGAGAAAGCATTCCAAAGATCTGCCACAACCTTTGTTACTTGCCTCTGGATCCTTTCCACCACTTCATACCCACAGGATCATAGAATCCAGGTGACCAGATCTGCATGCAGTAGTCCAGTTGTGAGTCAAAGCTAGATAAATGGGAGGAGATAGTCACACAGTGTCTAAGAAATGCAGAGAGGCTAACCACTTCTGATGTCCAGTGTTGATCTTCATATGTCATGCCCCATTATTAGGTATCTGCTCAGATACTGAATGAAAGAGAATGGGCTAACAATTTCAAACTTAGCTGAACAACCTGAATTCTATATTGGTTTAAACCACAAACAAATATGGTGATATAACGTTATTACATTTCATCTCATCACGTTATATCACAATATTTGTTTGGGCATTGCCTTCACATTTAGCTTTATTTAATTGGACAATATCTGCCCTGAGTTCTTTGTTTAAACAAAGAGCTGTTAAATCTGGAATGAAGGGCTTAATTTATTCTTAAGCATTTCATTCAGGATTTAACTGAGTTGCAAAATTTCAAAAGAAAAAATGCTTGTAAATGCTTGTAATTATAAATATGCTAATAATAATTTTGGTATTTTTCTACGTATTATTTCATAAATGGTCCTATAAACAGCAGGCAGAAAACAAAACATTGTTTAGATTGTGTTGTATTACGAAAGTTAGAGCAAAGTATAGATAAATGTAATCGAATTGTAAACATAACCCCAGGCAATCGGCGTGCGAAGTTGGGACACGTGCAGGATGCTAGTGAACGGAGAAGGTGCTGTGTGCAGAAAATGCTTAAGTAACGTCTCTGCAAGCGATGACGTAATAGGGAGAGCAGATGCGAGGAGTATAAAAGGAATTGGCGATGCGAGCAGAGAGGGCTCTCTCTCTCTAGTTTTTTTAGAAGTTCGGGTTCAAGTGTGGGTTGTAGAGGGGGCAAAAATGGTTAGCGCCGACGATAATCTAATAGCAGTTCCGTCCAAGAATTTTCTTCAATGCAACGAGATGACCAGCGAACGCCAAAGTCCGCAAAGCTCCATTAGAAAATTTTCAGCACGAGAGGTTTAAGTGAATCGTGACCATATTCACAGGAAAGTCAAAACGGAGGACGACCGATCTCAAGACAAGGCACCTACTCGAAGAAAGCCTGAAATAGGATCAGATAAGAGGAGTCTCTTGAATGTCTAAGCTGGTCGGCAATGTTAAGTTTTTATATCCTTGTATTGTATTCTTAGACCACTGTGAATGAAAGTGCTAAATTTCTAATAATCGGAACCTGTTGATATATCTTAGGACTTTAGAGATTAATCCTCCAGTAAGGAATTGTGTTAATTCTAGAAGTAAATTGTTCCTGATATTGTTAATAGTCAAATCTAGAGTGTCATATTTTAACATCTAAGAGGAGAGAAAGATAATGATCTATGAGGTTGAATTAAGTGAATGGGAATAAGATTGCTTGTCTCTGCTAATGTCTTTCAACATAATATGCTGATTGTAAAATAGACTTTGTCTGCTTGTGTAGTATTGTATTTTTGGGACCTAGCATTTAGTTTGATTAACATGTATCATGCCTTAGTGATAATAAACATTCCTGTTTTATTTACCCAAAATGTGTGTCTGATATTTCAAGTCAATGCACCTATTGCTAAAAAAAATTAGAACCTGAATAAGTTGAAGTGTGGGAGTTTAAGATAAGAATGGGCTATGACTGCAATGTAGTCTGAAATAAGTATAGTAAGGATTTATTTATTTTGTTAGATTTTGAAAACGTGATAGTCTGTAAGTCAAATCTCTTGCATAGGAATTAAGATGGCGCAGCAAAACAAATAAATTTTCTTAATTCCGAAAAGGGTTTGACCTCGGATTTTCAATCAGGGAGAATTTGGCTCTAACTTGAAGCATTCTCTTTGTTTGAGTTTTGCACACATTTCAAAATTTTGAAGGATAGGCCACAGGGGGGGGGTATAGAAAAAGCGCAGCGGATAAGAACCTAATTCGAGTAGTAACAAGACAAGATTTCGATAGGTAAGAATAATTAAGGAATAGAATAGAGTTGATCAATAAGTAACAACATATATATAGGAAACCAATGACGTTACAATGACGCAGCAGACAGGATTGGATTTACTGAATTAAACAAAAAGTAAATTAAGTTAGTATATCAAGGTGAGATGGTTTTGGCTTGAAAGCAGACAATTTTGGTGCAGGAATTAATTTAGCAGTATTGTGTGTGAAATTAAGATAGTAATTTTGTAAGCCTATATATACAAGTATCAATGATGATGAGTTTTTCAGGACCATCAACCCTCAACAGGTTATTCCGCAGTTTTCTGGAGAGGAGAATGATGACGTTTTAAGCTTTTTTAGCTACATCGAGGAGTTGAAGAAAGTAGGCAGGTGGACGGACTTCCAACTCCTAATATTGTTGCGTAGTAAGTTGGTAGGAAAAGCTAAGAACTTCCTCTACTCTTCCCCCATACTAAAGGAGACCCTAGACTACGAAAAATTTAAGGAAGTCCTCATCTCTCAGTTCTCTAGAGTAAGAAGTTTAGGCCCTAACATCTGGAAATTACAGAGAAGTACTCAAAAGGATAGGGAGAACGTGACTGATTACTACAATAGATTGTTGACCATTGCAAACAGACCGAGCGTTTCTAACGAGGATAAACCTCACCTCGACTGGGCAGTGTTTCATCAATTTAGGCAAGGTGTGAAGCAAGAGTTAAAAGAAACCGCCTACAAGAAAAAGATCACAAATCTTGAGGAATGTTATGTCGCAGTGAAAGAGAAGGAACAGGTGCTCGGAGACATTCATCCCGCATCTGCAGCCAATTATATTAACGTGATTAAGGAGGCGAATAATTCTGCTAGTGAGAATAAGACTAACAATGAACCTAGCATGTATGAAGGAAGGACTAACGATCAGAGGAATAGTGAAGAAGATAGACAAGGATCAGTCAACGTCAATCTAGTGACTGACTGCGAAATGTGCAACCCAAAACAAGTAGGGGTATCTGATATTGAAGAAGTACGTTCAATGATTAAACAAGAAGTTGAATGATTACAACCGCCCATAATGGACAGTCTTGATGCCGCACTTAAGCAGCTGGCGGCAATAACTGAATGGACCTCTCAAACAACTATAACTCAAACAGAGAAGACTGATGAGATAATAAGAAAAGAAGTCGAAAGATTACAACAACCGATGGTGAGCCGTATTGAAACTGTACTGAAACAACTGGCGGCAGTTACAGAAAAGACTTCTGAGTCAACCATACTGCAAACTGAGGAGACTAATGATATAAAGACCAGAAGAGAGCCTCCTAAATGTTTCAGTTGCAATGAGATTAGACATATAGCTCACAACTGTTTTAAGAACAAAAGACCCTCCTATAGAAGAAGTAGATATAAGACGAGTTATGGGCAGACTCCTCATGATTATGAAGGTAAACCATGGAAGAGAAGACAGTGGGATCATAAACAACAAAGAAAGTCTAAAATGATTATTAAGGGAAGGGTACAAGGATCTCATTGTGACATCCTGTTAGATACTGGTTCTCAGGCCTCTGTCATAACAGATTATTTTCAAGAAATAAGATCCCGTGTATGGCAAGGCATTTCTAATCTAAGGAGACTGATCAGATTGTCGGGATTATCAACATCTAAAATTTATGCGACCAAAAAGGTTAGAGTGAAATTGTACCTACTGGAATTTGATGGGTGTGTTTGGCATGAGTTGTTGGTCCTACCTAAGACATCTCGCCCACACGTTCCTGTAATTTTTGGAAATGACTTTCTAGAAAAATACAAGTTTTCATGTGACTACTCACAAAATGAGATATTTCTTATAGGAAGAAAACAATCTGGTAGAAGGAGTCAAAATTTTCATTGCAGAGATAAAAATGAAGACTCACATGGAGAAGGAATGCAATGTGAAAGCAACATAGTGCAGAATAATGGAGCTAGTGAGAGTTCCGCTAACAATCAGATTAATTCTGAAAAGGCTTCTACCTCCAATGAGAATGATCAATATGAGACACCCCAAATATCAAGCGTTAAGTTGGTAATTGACCAAGGTGATGCAGAACAACAGTTAGAAGGTCACCCAAGAACAATCAGAGTAAATAATATCGAGATAATAAAACGATCTAAAAGTATTCATAACAGACTGAGGTGAATCAGGCACAGAAGACAAGAAGTTGAGGTACAAACTCAGCATCAACATGATTATGCAAACTTCCTCTCTTTTCTTTTTATGCTCAGGAAGGCTATAAGTAGTCTGTTGTGTTGGGATTTGGCTGTTGGCCGATTGTGCAAGCTGAGGTTTGGAATCTGAGGCAAGAAATCTGAAGAATTCCGAAAGGTATATTGGACAATGAGACTAATTTTTGCTTACAGTCGCATAAGTTCTACTGAAAAAAAGATGATTTTTTTCAAGTCAAAAGACAGAACACTTAACATATGTAAAAAAATAAAAATTCTTGTCCCTGTAATGATCTAAATATCACAATCTAAATAAGAAATGAATACCAGACATATAGAAATGTTTTGGGAAAATTTCTAGAAACAGGCAAAGTTAACAATACTGGTAATTACCTACTATCTGTTTAGGACATGGACAACTCATTACAAATATAGTGTTTGAACATAAAGATGTGTATAAATTCCCATGGAGAGAGGGAGGATACAAGAGATAAGAAAAGTCTTACTGACTATGTTACTGATAATTATATTTTCATTCTTTCAGAACAAAATACGAGGGTAGTCTGAAAAGTTCTCAGTCTCGAACATAGACAGCAAATTTTTTTTTTTCTAAGTTGGTACATCTGTCATAAGCATACATGTGAAATTGCAGGTCATTCAATCAAGTAGTTTGTTTTATACAACTGTCTGAAGCAAAAGTGTTGTCTGTATCCCTTGAAATGGATAAAACTGAATTGTTCGGTTATAAAATTCTTTGTAAAAGAAGGTTTAATGCCAAAAGAAATTCATTCCAAGTTCATAAAAGTTTATGGGCACTTTTCTCCTTTGTTTTTCGACAATTTAGAAATTTGCTGCCATGTTTAAACGTCGCCGTACCAGCCTTGAAGATGATCCACGTGAAGGACATTCAAAAAGTGAAATAACACCAGAAATCATTGATCAAGTGCACGATATGGTACTGGATGACTGGCGAGTCAAAGTGTGTGAAATTGCTGAGACTACAGGCATTTCAAAAGAAAGTGTAGGATATATTTTGCATGAAGAATTGCATATGTAAAAGCATTGCGCAAGATGGGTGCCGTACTTGCTCACAGAAGATCAAAAATGCATTCGCATGAAAATCTGTGAACAGTGCTTGGAGCGTTTTAACAAGAATAAAAACTGATTTTGTGCACTGATTTATTACTATGGATGAAACTTAGATTCACCAGTACACATCAGAATCCAAACAGCAGTCAAAACAGTGGACAGAAGCCAGTTGTTCAGCTGGCAAAGAAGACAAAGTTGGTTCCATCAGCAGGAAAGGTGTTGGCATCAGTGTTTTGAGATGCTGAAGGCATTTTGTTTATTAATTATCTTGAAAAAGGTAAAACAATAACCGGGGAATATTATTCCAATCTTTTAACCACACTACATGAAAAAATTCGTCAGAAAAGACCCGGTTTGTAGAAGAAAAAAAAATCATCTTTCATCAGGACAATGCATTTGCCCACAAGTGTTTTGGCAATGGGAAAATTAAGGGATCTACACTATGAATTGTTGGAACATCCACCCTATTCCCTAGATTTGGCTCCCTCTGACTTCTATCTCTTCCCAAAACTAAAACTCTTCCTCGCTGTCAGCATTTGTCTTCGAATCAAAAGGTGATTGCAGCTGTAGAGGGGTATTTTGCAGATCTTACTGAGAACCACTATAGGGACAGGATACATGTATTTCATCGCTGAAATACATGTATTAGTCTTAAGGGAGATTATGTTGAAAAATAAAAATAAGTTTGAAATTATAAATTCGCTCTTTCATTGTTAGGCCGAGAACTTTTCAGACCATCCTCGTAAAATAAAATAAACAAAAAACCTTCCACTTCTTCCCTTCCATGTTTCCACCTCTCACATCCAGAGAGTATAATGTAACATCTCCTAAATATAAGAATGACCTCTTAGCATCAGTTTTTTGCAAGAATTATCCACAATATGACTCCTCAGACCTTTTGCCAACAGGAAATCAGAAAAATACTCAATAGCCTTGATACCAATAAATCTCCTGGACTGAATAGTATTCTTCAAGCTAAAAGCTTGTATGCCTGAAATAACACCCATCTTGTATTGCCTCTTCAAGCTGTCATAATCATCTGACATCTACCCAAACTTGGAAACTTATCCTTATCCATGTTATTCAATGGGTTTTAGAGCTTCGTATCCAGATTTATCTCGACGTCTATAGACGTCGTGGCCAGTTGGGGGGGTTAATCTTATCTCATATCCCAGAAGAAAGACCATGCTTCATCGTCCCTCACTTCTGGCAATATTCTGCTTGCTGACCAGGATTGGATGGGTTGACTTTCATCTAGCTAGAGCCTGTAGTGGTACAAATATGAAGTTCATAACCTGTTCGGCCTCCAAAGAGGTTGGTATTCTTTTTTTGTTCTAAACAATACTTTTCTCATGCTCAACTCTCTCTCTCTCTCTCTCTCTCTCTATATATATATATATATATAACAACACTTTATTAAATCTCAAACCTATCCAATCTTAGAATATTGTTCTCACAATTGGAGTTGTTCACCTAGGATATCCCTCAGAGTATTTGTACATTCAGAAGTGAGCTATTTGCTTAAACAATGACTCCTCTTCTTTCTTTCTTTCTCTCTCTCACTCCCTTCCTGTAGTCATTTTTCCATTTTCTATAAGTAGTATTCTCATGGATACTGCTCCAATGAATTGACCACATTATTCCTCCACTCTCCTTAAATCATGTACAAACACAAGAGTTGCTGGTCAACAACCATATACAGTACAGTATGCTCCAAGTTTATCAAACCAACTTCTCATCCTCCTTCATTCACTAACACCTCCACTCTTTGAAAGAGTCTTCCCTATACCATTTCCCCAAATGATTATAACCATCAGCTCTTCAAGAAACACATCAACAAATTCTTTTCTTCTCTCTAATCACTTAACAACACACAGCACTGTCATGTCATCAAAAGTCTTGGGACCTCTCATATATGAAGCTGATATTAAAAAAAAATAAAATAAAATAAATAAAATAAAAAAGATTAAGGGATTCTTACATCACTCTACTAGCATCATGAAAAGATTCCTCACCTGTAATGTATGACTGCCACAGTCACCAGACATGATAGGTCTATTGATTCACGTGCTATCTCTATAACCTAAGGATTTATGAGACCAACTAGTGAATGTCAATAATTTTTAAATAACTATCCCATGCATGAAAGGTTATAAAACCTACTGTATGCATGAACACTCCAACAATACCTGCAATGCCTGCACTGCAAAGTTAACAATGATTGTCATACCATGCATAAGTCACTCTTTATCCCAACAGCCCAACAAAAGGAACACAAATGCCATATCAGATATCTCCACCTAGGAAAATCAAGATTGTCAGACAATGCAATTGATGCTAACCACATGACTGACTGGTAAGAAACTCAACTGTTACACCATATGACGTTCTGATATGGCAGTTTAAGAAAATTGTGAGGTCATTAACAATTTTCCCAACTTTAATAAACGTGACACTCTCAAGATTTGAAAATTTAGATACTAAATTTTCACATACTTATCTTCACCAGTGCTATATACCACAAGACCTAACCAGCATAATACTTCAAGAATTGATAAGGATACTTATTAAGTAAATATTTTCATCTTCAACAGTATACTTCAGAAAGTGCTTTGTTCCTCACAGTTTAGGCTCCGATAACACCTATTTATGTTTAATCCTTTACCCAAGTGTAAGCAAAGTTTGTGCCTGAAGTATTTTCAGTACTGGGGCAACTTGTGGTAAAGGTGGTATTGACTTCACATCATTTGCCTTAGTGTCCCATAATGCAAAGAAGCACATCTCCTTCCAGACATGTATAATGCATAGCATTATGGTAAGAGTCACTATCCAGACCGGTTTTGACATTTATTGAGGTCTCTTCAGTTGGCGCCAGACCCAGTGGTAATACCAAGGTGTCACACCTTATTATTAAATTACTCTGGATTAGAGAAAGGTTGTTGGAAGTTTTTTCACTTGGTTATACTATCAATTAAAGATACCAGAAAATTATATACTTGGTTTAATCCTTTACCCAAGTGTAAGCAAACAAAGTTTACACCTGAAGTATTTTCAGGACTGGGACAATTTGTGGTAAAGGTGGTATGACTTCACATCACTTGACTTTATATCATTTCACTTGCCTGGGTAAAGGATTAAACCAAGTATGTAATTTCTTGGTATCTTTAATTTATAGTATAACCAAGTGAAAAAACTTCCAACAACCTTTCTCTAATCCAGAGTAATTTAATAACAAGGTTTGACACCTTTTGGCAAATGGTATAGAAAAATATGACTTCTGCATTACTTCAACCTTGGTATCACCACTGGGTTTGGCTCTCACTGAAGAGACCCCAATAAAGGTCGACACCAGTCTGGGTAGTGATCCTTCCCATAATGCACAGCATTATACATGCCCAGAAGGAGATGTGCTTCTTTGCATTATGGGACAATAAGGCAAGTGTTGTGAAGTCATACCACCTTTACCACAAGTTGCCCCACTCCTGAAAATATTTCAGATGCAACACATACTTATATTGTAGAACTATGTTACAAAAATATTCTTCTTTAACAAGTGCTCAATTTGCCACCTTAAGTTTATCCTTATCCACTGCTTTCAAGTGGCAGTGCAAATTGCTAAAATTATATCTTTAGGTTCAAACATCAATCAGGTATGGGTTTGGAACCACAACTGCTGAAAGCAAGGTTCTTCACAAACCAATTCAGGAATCAATATTATTTAATGAAACAATCAGTGATGACAGCACAGTGGTAAAAAACACTGACCAGGCATGCAGTCAGGAATACATATCCATACTTGAAGTAGAAAAAAAAAGCCATCAAAGGCTTGAAATGTGGAAAGGCAGCAGGAGTAGATGATATTCGACCAGAAATGCTGAAGTATGGTGGTATAAGAGTCTTACAGTGACTGCACTGCATAGTTTAGAAACCCTGGGCAGAGGGACGAAATTCCGATGATTGGAGAGAGCTCTCATAGTACCCATATATAAAAAGGGAAATAAAACTGAATGTGAGAATTACAGAGGTATTTCCCTTCTGAGTGTTCCTGGCAAGTGCAAAAGTTGGTAAAATAACTCAACCAATTACTTGAATGTTGAAAAACATGCTAACAAGCAAAGATAAGGGGGTTATTATTCCTCTTAATATTGCTATGATTCAACCACTTCTTGAATACTGTGCAGAGTTTCTTGGGGACTAAGAGGTGGTCGAAAAGGATCAGAGACAAGTGACCAAGATGGTGACAGGTTTGTGGAATACTTCCTACGAAGATAGGTTGAAGGCAAGGCAATCCATTCCATTCACTCACCACTGTCTGTTGGTTACAAAGTTTAGTTGATACGTGGAAAAGAGGGAACATAATAGAAACTTTTAAGATATCAAAGGGTTTTTTTATAAAATTCATGTAAGCGAAATTTTGCAATATATGACAAATAGTCAGAGAACTAGAGGCCATCCAGAAGTTGTGTAAGAATGTCGTTAGTAAGGGTGTGCAGACCAAATATTTTGCACGGAGACTGGCGAGTGGAATGGATTGCCAGAATTGGTCAAAGTTCCCAATGGCGAATAGATTGCAGAAGAGGCATGATAGGATTTGTGTATATGATGGTTGATTTGTGTCTCCTGTGATAGTCTCCAGACTCCATGGAGATGCTGTAAGTAATAATAATTCCTTTGTTCATAGTGTCTTAAGAAACACAAAATATTTGTATCTAATTTTTACCTTTAACTAAACTTCTTTATTATTAATATATTATTCTAACCTTATTCTAATATAACAGATCAATGATCACAATGTCACAGAAAAATTCATTCTCTCTTGGACTTCTTCCTGAAAATGAAGGAATTCCAGGAGAGAATACCATCATGCAAAAAAATGAAGAAAAAATGAAAGGGTTTGAGAACAGGAATCAAACCTTGGAGATTCAGTGGCAAGCCTTGAAGAAAGCCCTGATTGATTCAGCTAGAGAGGCATATCGTGAAGTTGTCTGCAAGGATAGAAAAATTAAAACTCCATTGTGGACACAGGAAGTTAAAGAGGCAGTGAAGGAAAAGAAAAAAGCATATCAAAAGTTCCTGGCAAATAAGTCGGCTTGTGCTCTTAGAGAATACAAAGACAAATGCAAGAATGCTAAACACTGTGTAAAACTAGCTAAACAAAAGCCATAGGAGGACTTTGGCAAGAATATAGAAATTAAATATCAAGAAGGTGGCAAAATATTCTGGAGGCTGTTGAAGAAGCTTAGGAATGGAGGAAAGAGTGCTGTAAAAGGAGTTAGATATGATAAAGGTGACATGAAAATGGGAGGAAAAGATATCCTTGAAGTATGGAGTAATTACTTTGAAAAACTGCTAAATGAAACAAGCAGTGATGACAGCACAGTGGTAAAAAACACTGACCAGGTATACAGTCAGGAATACATATCCATACTTGAAGTAGAAAAAGTCATCAAAGACTTGAAATATGGAAAGGCAGCAGGAGTAGATGATATTCGACCAGAAATGCTGAAGTGTGGTGGTATAAAAGTCTTACAGTGGCTGCACTGCATAGTTCAGAATGCCTGGACAGAGGGACGAATTCCCGATGATTGGAGAAGAGCTCTCATAGTATCCATATATAAAAAGGGAAATAAAACTGAATGCGAGAATTACAGAGGTATTTCCCTACTGAGTGTTCCTGGCAAGATCTATGCAAGTATACTTGAGAAACGGTTGAGAGGAATTGTGGAAGAAAAGCTTGGTGAAGAACAAGCTGGATTCAGGCCAAATAGAGGCTGTCAGGATCAGATCTTCACTTTACGACAAATAGATGAGAAAGCATGGGAATATAACAAAGGCCTGTATTTAAGTTTTGTTGATTTGGAAAAGGCATGTGACAAGGTGCCAAGAGAGAAGCTATTCAATACGCCATGGTTATATGGTGTCAATGGGGCATTACATCGAGCAATACTTAGTCTTTATTTGAGTTGTAAGTCAACAGTTAGAATTGAAGGAAATACAGGAAGATGGTTTAATGTTAAATCTGGTGAGAGACAAGGATGTACATTATCCCCTCTGTAATTCATTATCTATATGGATCACATTATGAAGGAAAGTGGTATTAAACATGATATCAAAATTAGAGATGTTAATGTCAGCTCTTTGCTTTATGCAGATGATGTTATACTTCTAAATAAATCCATTACAAGTCTGCAAGATTCTCTGACTAAATTGAATAACTGTTGTAATAGATATGGTATGAAGGTCAGCATTAAAAAGACAAAGACAATGGAAATAGGCAGAATCATTGAAAATGTCAACATTGTTGTGAATGGAGAACCTGTGGAACAAGTAAAACATTTCAGCTACTTAGGCACGATTTTTAGTGAAGATAGTAAATTAAATATAGAAATAGACAACAGAATCAGCAAAGCTGGTATGGTGGGAAGTCAATTGAATAAATTCATATGGAATAAGAGAGAAATTAGTCAGAACACTAAATTAGCTTAAAACTGGTTTGAACACTGTATAAAAGACAGTGTTCAAACCAGTTTTAACTTATGGATCTGAGAGCTGGGTTAGAAGTAAAACACTTGACCAAAGACTGGAGACGCAGATATGAGAGTCCTGAGAAGGATTATAAGCATGAACAGATGGCATCAATGGCAATATCATATTAAAAACGAGGATATTAGGAAAGAACTGGACATTGTCAGCATCCAGGAATGCATTAGCAGAGCTAATCTCAGGTGGTATGGTCACTTAAACAGAATGGGTGAAGAAAGATTAGCAAAACAAGTGTTCTCTGCCAGGTTGGCAGCAGAACGACCCAGAGGAAGACCAAGATATAGGTGGATTGATATGGTACAAAGTGCCTTAGACGATAGAAATATAAGATCTGATAATGTTGGAGTCTTAACGAGTAACAGACTGATTTGGAGGAAAATTGTAGATAGGAAGTTAGTAATGATGTAATTTTTTTCATGTAGTACTATCATACCCTGTACATCCCTTGAGGGTACATGGCAGGAATTTGATGATGATGATATTATTTAATTTATATACTAAGCTTTTTTTTTTTTAGGAGTCCAATTTTAAACTAAAAAATTTTCGCTCTCAGGAGGCAGGCTTGTTGTATGAATATACAATGATGAATGGAATTCTCACAGTCTACAGTCATGATCCAGGATGTACAGATCCAAAATCTAAGCTTATGGATCTGCACATATATTTCTGAAGATGGCTTCAACATGGAGGCAGAAGAATTAAAGTATATTATTGGTAATAATGTTTATTCTCTAGCCAGCAATTTAATCTGTAAGTCTATAATCAGTTGATTGTGTAGGTGCTGGGGAATACCTAATAAATTAACTATTCAGTGTATATCAACATGTTATCACATAATTTTTGTGAAATATCACAATATTCAGTACCTGTAATAAGCATTTTATCCTTTCTCCAGGAGTCATTATAGCTGTTGTAAACACCCCTGACAACATCCCAGCATTGAAAAGTTGGACTAATCTAAAATGCAAAAGAATCATTATTAGCCTAAAAGAAAAGAAAATATATCAAAGGTAGTATGAAAACTTTGTGTAAACTAAAAATTAGAATGTGCTAGGTGATGTTTACAGACAAAACATTAAAAAAAGAAAAGTCTGAGAACATGTTAATCTCTCTGCATAAACCAGATAGTGATGATCAGATAAATGCATAAAACTAATCAATATTCATTTTTTTCTGATATTTCTTATTTTTTAATCAGTACAACAAAAGGCAAAGAATTGTTGCAGGCAATTTTTCATTCTCCAGGATTTGCCTGGCTGGTTGACTAGTGGAAAGTGGATAATATCTCTGTTCTCCAACCAGCAGGTCATGAGTTCAAATCCCAACACAACATGGATGTTTATAAATGTCTTCAGGTGACAGATGAATTTTATCACCTGGTGTGAGATCATTCTTCTTAGTAGACATGAAATGGCTTCAAAAAAAGTTCTAGGTTTAATATCCAGAGTACAGCTACTAGATTGTCTAGCAATTAACCTATCCAAGGTACTAATGGTACCAAAGATATGTGTGGGTGGGATTCACATAAAAAGACAGAGTAGAGAAAAATTCAAAATCAGTACACTACAGAAAATAAGCATTACACTTGGAAGGTGTAATTCCTTGATACCACTCCTTAAAAACATTCACTGAAGAATGTCTACTGGAAGTTTATTCCATTCACTCACTAAAAGTCATGTGAACAACCTGGCCCTTATATTCTTATCCTGACTACACCCTTACTCAGCTTCCAAGGATGCCCTGCCCCAAAGTTCTACTTCACCTGCCATAAGCTGTAGAATTTCATCTTTATCCATAGCTCAGTAGGTTTTGATGATGCCCTTTGGATGGAAAGACCTGGGTTTGAATTGCATCTAGGACATGAAGAACTGTACAGGCTTTTCATCTTAAGGCAAGTTAGTCTCATACAAAGATGGCAGGGTTTTTTCTCCCTGAAACATAGGTTATTCATCCTAAAAAAAACAGGCAAACCAGCCAGAACATACATACACAATAGACATAGGAAACAATTGGAATAAGGATTAATCCCTCTCCCTATTCATCAGATCTAGTTTCAGCATGGTACAATCTATATACAAGCATAAAACAGAATAGAGAGAGAAGGAAGAATCTATACTGTAAGATCCCTTACTAGCTTGTATGTTTCTATAATATATCTTTCACTGCTTCCATTACCAAAACTTTGAAGGCCACTCCTTTACTTTGTCTTCATATTCAAATGTCTACAAACCAGATATGCTTCAGGTTAAGCAGTGCTGGACATATTCCAGTGTTTCCCCAACCTCATGGAATCCAGGTGATTGTATCTGAGCAATCTTATCCAGGCCTTGTAAAATGGGAGAATCATTTCCTTATTCCAACAAGTTAGCATTCTTTTCAACGTTGCAGTTATCCAAAATTGATGTTTTAACTACCTTGGCAATCGGTTTCTAAACTTCAACTCAATATATACCACTATCCCTTTGTTTTCAACTTCAATAACTACTTGCAGCAAAATTCCAATTAATAATATTTATGATTTTTTTGTGATAATTTTGTACTTGGTTATACTATAAATTAAAGATGCAAAGAAATTATATTCTTGGTTTAATCCTTTACCCAAGTTTAAGCAAACAAAGTTTGCGCATGAAGTAACTTCACAACTGGACAACTCGTATGTAGAGCTAATGACTTCACATCACTTGCTGTAGTAGGCAAGTGATCTTGCAGAATTGGAAGAAAAGTGATTGATGATTTTGTCTACTTCTGGAGTTGCAGCCATAGCCATTTAGAGAAGTTATCTTGATGATGGAGATTTGCTGTTTCAAAAGATGCCTAATTCACCATTGTCTATATCCAACATTTTATGTTAAGTCAGTTGTGAAGAGGAACTATATGTTTATCGCCATCATTATTATATTCCTGACATGTACCCTGAGGTGGTGTACAGGATATCATGGTAGTACTACATCATTGCTTACTTCCTATCAACCAAATGAATATTATATTTTTCTTTTCTAAGGCACTTCTTAAGATATCAATTCACCTAGATTTTGGTCTTTCTTCATAGCCATTCTGGTAAAGAACACCTGTTTGCTAGCTTACTCTCTCCCATTTTCTTTAAGTGACAGTACCACTTGATATTGTTCTTTCTCAATATCCTCATTTTTAATATGATACTGCCATCTGTTCACTCCCATAATCTTTTGCAGAATTCTCATATCTGTGGTTTCCAATCTTTGATCAAATGCTTTATTTCTAGCCAAGTTCTCAGGTCAATAAGTTGAAATTTATTTGAATAATGCCTTCTATACAGCTAGTGTTATGACTAATTTCTCACTTATTCCATATAAATTTATTCAATCGACTTCCCAGTTCTTGTAGAAAGGCTTATACGCTGGTTAAACATGATTATTAAATACTTAAGGAATTGACAGCATACACTAGAAATATAAATTAAATCAAACTTTAATATATACTTTCCAATATTTCGGCAATGTCACATTGCCATCTTCATGGGAACTTAAGATAAAGACATGTGCAAGCAAGTACTACACAACAGCAAATGAGAAACGAAGCGAAGAAGCTACAGTTTTCCTAAAGTCCTGATGGTGCCCCATTGGAAAGTATATATTAAAGTTTGATTTAATTTATATTTCTAGTATATGCTGTCAATTCCTTAAGTACTTAATAATCATGACAACCCAGTTCTGCTCATTCTGTTGTCTATTGCCATCTTCACTAAACATGTGTGTTAAAATAGCTGAAATGTTTTACTTGTTCTATAGGATCTCCATTTAAGATGCAGTTCATGTTTTCAATGTTTCTACCTATTTTCATACCAAATTTGTTATAGCACTTATTTAATTTAGTAAGGAATCCTGCAGACTTTAAGTAGTAATATCTGCATACAGTAAAGAGCTGAGATTAGCATATCTAATTTTGATATCAGGTTTAATGCCACTTTCCTTCATAATATGATCCATATACAGTGCACCTTTGTCTAACACCTGATTTAACATCAAACCATCTTCCAATACTACCTGAATCCAGTTTTGTTTCCTGTCCACAATTTTTCTCAGCTTTTTCTCAAGTATACTTTGCCTAAATCTTGCCAGAACACTCAGTTTCACTACTCAGGTAGTGAAACTGAGTGTTCTGGCAACTGCTCAATGATTTCACTTTGTTTTATTTGCATTTTTTTTTTATAGATAGGTACTATGAGAGCTCTATTCCAATCATCTGGAATTTGACCATGTGACTAGCCTATCTGAATTATGCAGTACAACAGGTGTATAACTTTTATATCTCCATATTTGAGCATTTCTGGTTGAATATTCTTCGATTTTATCATCTACTTCTCCAGTTGCCATTCCGCATTTCAGGTTTTCAATGGCGTTTACATACTTGAAGCATTCCCCTTGATTGTTTTCTACCACCATGGTGTCACTGCTTGTTTCATTCAGCAACCTTTCAAAGAAATTACTCCAGACATGTAGAATATCTTCAATTTTCACGTCACCTTTAGCTCTGATTTCTTTTACCATACTCGTTCCTCCATTTCTAAGCTTTTTTCAACAGTGCCTTGCTTTCTTACATTTTTCTCTGTATTCTCTAAGAGCACAACCTGACTTATTTGCCAGGAACTTTCGATATGCTTTCTTCTTTTCTTTGACTGCTCTCTAACTTCCTGAGTCTAACATGGAGTTCTGAGTTTTCTATCCTTGCAGACAACCTCAGCACATGAATCAAGCAATATTTTCTTCAGTGTTGGCCACTGAATCTTCACGGCTTGTTTCTTTTTCTTTCTTTTTCTTCAAGTCTCATTTCTCCCTGAATGATGTTTGTGTATTTGAGCATACAGTTCACCTCTGAAAAGTGATCAATTTTAATTCATTTTAAAGCTTTCTTATGTATTGCTCTTTTCAATATGATATTCATGCTACTCAAAACTAAATGGTAATCACTTTCAATTTCGAATCGTTTGTATACTCGTGTCCTGAATTAATGTGAAGATATTACTATCCACAATAATATAGTCAACGAGACTTATTTCTTGTACCTACCTCTCCCTATGGATTTGTGCCCCATTTTTATGTTTGAACATAGTTTAGTAACAACTAATCCATGTCCTGAACAGAAATCCAGCAGGTACTTGCCATTACTATTAGCTTTTCTCTTTACTCCAAATTTTCCTAAATAATTTCGAATGTCGAGTAATCATTTCCTACCCTGCTGTTCAGATCTCCAACAAGGACCAGCTTTTCCTTTCTCGCTGTGTCAGCTGTCTTCTCTAAAGCCTCGAAATATTCCTCCACTTCTTCCTTAGCAGAACCTTCTGTGGGTCCATAAGCACAAATAAGTTTCATTGTCTAAATTATCTAAATATTTATAGATAATTCGGACAACGAAACTTATTTTTGCTTATGGACCCACAGAAGGGTTCTGCTAAGGAAGAAGTGGAGGAATATTTCAAAGCTTTAGAGAAGGCAGCTGATAATTTTATTTTTGTTTACTAGTTCGTTAGAATATTTTAGATTTGTACTTTCAGATTTGTGCATTGACTTCAAGGATCAGCATGTTGTGAATTTCAAAGAACGAAGATCATGACAGTAGTATGCAACAAAACTGAATCTCTCTCATAAACCAATCCCATGAAAAAAAGTCACATCACAGATGCAATATACAAACCATGCCAGAATCCCTTCACAAAATTCTCACTTTCATATCCACTTTACTAACATCTGTGGCATTAACACAAACATAAATGACATTCACCACCACTTGCAGTCTTCCAGACCAGACATCTTATTCCTGACAGAAACACAGATTGCAGCTTCATGTACTACTGTCCACATCTAATGCCCAAACTACTGTACGCCCACAGATAAAAGACCCTTCGACACTTCTGCGCATGTCAAAAGAAGGAAAATCCATTCTGATAATAGGGTAATCAATCCGTCTTGTGGGATATGTTGTTTATTATTACATGTCGGAAAATTAACTTTTCTTTTATGAACATTGTAGTTTTTAAAGTGGTAACTATTTTGCTTGTATAACAGTTGGAAAATTTTACGTATAAAGCACATGGTTTTGCGTGTTGGTGACCAATTCATACATCAGCTTATTTCTTTTTCCCCTTCAACATGAATTGACTCTTCTTGGCAAGTTGCCAGACTAGGGTCTCGAATCTGTGGTAGGACAGTACACACTTTATGATTCTTTTTTGCCACAGGAATGGTACCTGTGCCTTCGTGAAATCCGACATAACTGCCTGAGAATGGCTAATTTAGAATCCTCTGCTTTTGCTCAAGGTTTGTTTCCTTGCTCCATTTAGTAACTTCATTTGTTGCATTTACTGCTCTCCAAACACAGATAACCATTCAGATTTATTCACATTCCTTTCCACGAAGCATGACCATCTGCAATCAAGCTATCTGAATAGTGAGGTCATCTTCCTGGGAGACTTTGATGTCCATAATTCCAACAGGCTCCTCTATTACAACACCAACCAAGCTGGAGAAGAAGCAGAATCTCTGCTATAAGTAACAACCTAAGGTTAATCATACATCTAACTACTCTTCCTGATAATCTACTTCACTTTCCAAATGCTCTAATCTCTTTTTTGACCAGTTCTCCTTCCAGATATACCATAGAGAAGTTACCTCTCCCCTCAGCAACTTGGACCACAATCTTGTACAGTTCTCCTTTCTCACAGAATTTCCCCTCTTCCAACCACTCCCAACCTTGCATGCTCTAGTGTCACAAAGAAGTCAATTGGGATGACCTCCAGAATTTATACTCCTTTTCCTTGGTCTGACTATTATTTCCACTCATCTGACCCTAACACCTGTTGCAAACAAGTTACAGAAATTATTCTCACTGGCATGAAGACCTTCATCCCCAATTCAACCCATCATCTTCATCTGTTTTCAAAGCCCTAATTCAACTAAAAGTGTATCAAAGCAGTCAAAGAAAAAATTTAGCTTACCACATGTAGCTCGTTTCAAGAACTTCAGCTCCATACTCTGCATATACCAAAGCATGCAATATATGCAAATCAGTCAGTCATCAGCAGATTCAAATCTCATTTCATAAAGCAAAAAACATGCCTCCTGTCCAAATGGAAGCTGGGCCTTTTGGTCTCCCTCGCTAAGGCCATTGGACACAACTTCTGCTCTCCTGCACTTCCACTTCTCTCTTATCCTGAAGAAAAAAACTAATCACCTGGCATCTCTCTTTTCCTCAAACTCCCACATAGACAACCAAGGAAAATCACCTCCTACCATACTGCAATCCAAGTACTGTATGCCTCCTTTAGTCTTTCGTCAAAAATAACTCAGAAAAACTGCTAAATAATTCAGATACTAAAACGTCTTCTGGTCCTGATGGCATCCGTCCAATTGTTCTCAAGTACTGTGCTCCAGAGTTAACACCTGCCCTGCATCATCTACAATCTATTATATATATCTGGTACTTATTCTAATGCATGGATGCAATCTCATATCCATGCTAGTCCAAAAAAGGGGTCATAGAAGTCTACTTTGAAACTACCAACAAATTGCCATTACTTCAGTCCTCTCCAAAATAAAGGAGAAAGTCATCAATAGCCAACTGTTCCACTACTTAGAGGCCCACCAATTAATAAGTGACCAGTATGGATTCTGCCATTCAAGATCCACAGCTGACCCTGTAGTTTACATCACCCACTACTGGAAAAGTGCCGTGAAAAGGTTCCGAGAAACTTGTGCTGTCGCCCTCAACATTTCCAACATTGAGGCCTTAACAAATTGCCATCCTTTGGTCTCCCTGCCACCCTCTATAATTAGGTAGCCAGCTTTCTCTCTGGTTGTTATCTGCAAGTCATGGTAGATAGTTCCCTCTCTTCGAGCTTTACTTTCAATGCTGGAGTACTTCAAGGCTTTGTCCTATTGCCTACTCTCTTTCCTTTGTTCATAAATGACCTACTCAATCACCACTAACCCTATCCACCGCTTTGCAAATGATAGTAGTTTCCACTCATCCTACTCATTTGACAAAACATGCAGTACCCTGATATCCCAGGCTACAAAATCATCTACAACCAGTGCCTTAAACATTGATCTCCATACTATCTTTCAATGAGGCAAGGACAACCTTGTGATGTTCAATAACACCAAAACATAGTTTTGCCTTTTCTCTTGCAAAAGAGATCTCAGTTTACCTACCCTTACCCTCAGTAATACCTAAATCACCAGACAAGGTTAGATCTCTTCTTGGACTAACATTTATTTCTAGTCTCTCCTGGCATACATACATCAATAGCGTCCTCGGCATCTAAAAAACCAGGCACTCTCTTTTATTCAAGAGGCTTTACACTCAATCAATTCCTAACTATTTACAAATCCCAAATCTGCCCATGCTTAGAATACTGTTCACATGTTTGGGGTGGCACATCTAAAACTTCCTTAAAATCCTTAATGTTGTCCAGAGTGAACAATTAGGCTCATTTATGATCATATCTTACAGATTCACTTCAGCCTCTATCGCATAGATGCAGTGTTTCAGCACTGTGTCTATTCTACAGGTACTTTCATGATCATTGTTCCAGTGAATTGGAAACAATAATTTCTCCACTTTCTGTTGCACCTGTTAATATAAGAACAGCAGCTGCCAAGCATTCCTTTATTGGGCAACTGCAAACACACCGAACCTACTTCTACTCTTCCTCTGTCCTCTGGAACAGCCTTTCTCATGCAGTATTCCCAAACTACACCCTGCAGCTCTTCAAAAAAGACACCAATAAACTTCTACATCAGTCCTCATCTACACCCCCACACATGACACTGATGTGCTTATAGGTCTCTTGACCTCTAGTGTATGGGATCAATATAAAAAAAAATAAAAATCTTTACTAAACATATACAAATAGATATAATTCAGTATGTTAAGTTGTTCATTTTTGTCTTCTTAATGAAATCTGAAAAAAAAAAAAAATAATTTTCTAATATTCTTTATATATAAATTCTTATTACACACAAAAGATATATGAGCTCAAAAAATGCTTTCCCAATCTGATTCTCACAATGAAATTTAATTCTGAGGGATAACTTCAAACACACAAAAAAATGAATACAGCATTTAGATGAAAGTTCTATAGTTTCACTAGCCTACATGGGATGCAGCATTTATCTCAGCACTGTCCTCTATTTTCCTTAATTTTATATATTTTTAAAATTATTTCCACTTATTCATTCATTCACTGTCTTATTTCTCAAATTGCTTGGAATACAAAAAGAGTTAAAGATCTCACTCCACTATTATCTTTGCATACTTTGATAAGGGATTAAACTAAATTTATTATAGTCTAACCAAGTGGGAAAAAACTTCCAACATCTTTCTCTAAATCCAGAGTAATTTAATAATAAAGTGAAACACCTTTTAGCAACTCATATTGGTAAATATGACTTCATCATTGCTTCCACCTTAGTATCACCACCTCTGGGTCTGGCTCCCACTGATCAGACCTCAATAAGGGTCGAAACTGGTCTGGGTAGTGGCCCTTCCCTTAATGCATAGCATTATACATGTCTGCAAGGAGATATGGTTTGCATTATGGGAGATACTAAGACAAGGAGTGATGAGAGATTGGTCCACCTTTACCATGAGTTGCCTCAGTCCTGAAGATACTTCAGGCGGAAACTTTGTTTCTTACACTTGGATAAAGGAGTAAACTCAATTTATTATTATCTTTGAATACATCTACTTCTAAGAAAGCAGGTTTAATGAAAAAAAAAAATTTTTTTTTTCATTTCCTTAAGCAAGCATGAAGAATAATTGCTTGGACAATAGAGTATATTTAATTAAGCAGTTTTTTTTTTATTTTTATGTTGAGCCTATACAGGAGAGGTTGGTTGGTCAACCTACAGTATTTATTAGTACTATGTATCGAAAGAGAATTGGAAAATGAGGAACTTGTTCACATTGGATTTGAAGGCCTGTGCATTATATTCTTTGGGAAACACATGGGAGGGAAGGCTGTTCCACAATAAATCAGCAGTAGGAATGAGGAAGGGAAATTTGTTCTATGAGTATGGAGTTTGACTGTGAAGGGATAATGGGCGGAAGCTGCATGCATTTCAATGGATTTGGTAGAAGGTAGGGAGTATTATTGAGGATAGTTCTGATGAACATTTATAATTGATATGCATAACATTGATATGAACTTTCAAGAAAAATAACTGTAATGCAGATTCTACATTATATACTTAAGTGCCTCTTGCTTCCCAATTGCGTACATAACATGCTCACTGTTATACAAAGGCTTGATACACTGTATTGTCTTTTTCTTTTTTTTTTCTCTTTCACGCTCTTTTTTCTCTTTTCTCTCTTGCTTGCTGGATGGTGTTCCCAGCAACAACTATTTTCAAAAAACTAATGTGCACAAGCCTATTACCAAGATTCAAAGTGAAACTTAAGTGACAAAATGGCTGCCATTAGTATACCCTAACTGCATCTTACAATAGTATATTGCACAGGAAAACTCATATAAATAAACAAAATAATATACATACAAC
Organism: Typopeltis vanoorti; assembly: GCF_054136105.1. Classification (NCBI taxonomy): domain Eukaryota; kingdom Metazoa; phylum Arthropoda; class Arachnida; order Uropygi; family Thelyphonidae; genus Typopeltis; species Typopeltis vanoorti. The sequence goes on along the minus strand of NC_143553.1, from coordinate 81,505,351 downwards.
ATCATGTTTATGTAATTTTCTTAGGATTACATCAAGGTGAATAAGACTGCTTAAAATATATTTGAGTTCACTTTTGTTATGCCACTGCTTAACCACACTGTGGTTCTGGTAATCTTAAGGAGTACAATTACATTAATAAATACAAGCAATTAAATGGAGGGAGGGGGGGAAACATGTTTTAGCATCTACTTAAAGCTTATTCCTTATGAAATTTACAAACAATTTATATACTATTCTAAAAAATAAACATAAGTGAATCACGATTACGTAAGATTTTTATAGTGCTACTGAAGAACACACTATGTAGGCTCTTGACATTAAGGATTTGATAATATCGTATTTTCCTGAAAAGGATGGTGGTGTTAGACCTTGAATGATGGTTCTATCAAGAATAGAACTGCTCCATTCAAGATTTAACAAGAACAACCATATCAAGCAAAAGCACATTTGTATTCTTGGCAAACCAGACATAATATGTAAAAATGCAGATGTTAACTTTGCTTAAGAAGGGAATTAAAATATAAAGGAAGAAACTGAATCCTAAATTAAAATGAAATTGAAGAAGGAAATAAGTATTAGATTGTACTATGTTTAACCTCCCAAACGGCTAGGACGTCTATAGACGTCCAACTAAATCTGGACATGTTTCAGCCCACCTGTTTAAAGAACCTGGATAAGAAGTGCAATTTGACTGTCATGTCCATTAGAAAGTGTGATAAACCCTCATGCTGAAGAGAACGGTTAATCGGATTATCTCACGTTCGTAGCTGCCTCTCAGTTGCCTATAACAAGAAACGCACTTCCTTGTTCCATGCTGGTCAACTGGATTTTAGTTATATAGGATAGACTAAAAATAGAGAAATTATTTATATTTTTGTTTTCTCTTTTTATTGTACAATAGAATTTTAATGTCTGGACAAAATAAAGATCTTGTATAATTTGTTCACTTAAAAATATTTAAGTGAACAAAGCCTTACCTTGGAGAACCAATTTAATTTTTTATTTTTTTGCACTAATTTTTTTCTAATCGCTTACTAGACAAAAGATTTTTCTTTGTTCTTGAAGAAATTAATTCACGATAATTATTTGAAATATTCTTTTAAAAAAAGAAAAGAAAACCGGCTGCAGACGTTTCAGTTTATATTATTTTTATTTTTGTACAAAACCTTCGAAATCAAATAATACTTCACAGATTTCCTTTAGGACACGCTTGAGCAACCTTGCTTTATAGAGAATATCATGAAATTCTTTAATCATATTACTAAATTTTTTCTTCATGTTGTATAGTGATCTTACTGTTCTTTGTACTTTCACTTTCTCGGTTTCCTTGTATAATTGGTCATTACAGAATGAAATTAATTCTCCAATTTTTAAAGTAAGCGATACATTTGCTTATTGTTATCATTCAAAATATGTATATCAAAATTTCATTTCCTTTCACAATAGAATTGAACTTTATTTCGCCTCTGATAGTTTAACCCCCCCGTGGCATTACTATCACACACCCGAAAACTGTTATGAAACATAGGTACAGTTTTTATTTAATTCGTTATTTTTCTCTAGTAATTATTCCACATAACTTTAATTTTTCGATACTAAAACTATGTGATGATTATTATAAATTAGCAAATTATAAATCAGACAATATACATATTATTTATGTATATTGTCTGATATTGAGAGACCCTTTACTGGGGAAAGGTTACTGCATTGCAATGGATAATTACTATGTGTCCTGAACTCCCTGATTTGCTTTTACAGCATTGCACAGATAGTTATGGTACTGTAAATGCAAAAAGGCGAGATATGCCTCCAGATCTGGCTTCAGGAAAGCTATCGAAAGGGGAAATTCGAGCTTATCAGTGAGGGAAAGTCTTTGCACTACGATGGAAAGACAAAAAAGATGTTTTTCTGCTGTCTTCACTGCACAATCCATCAACGGAATCCGTGGAGAAGCATGGTTTGAAGAAAGAAAAATCCACTGCTGTGTGTGCATAGAACGACACTAAGGGTGGAGTCGACAGGTGCAATCAGCAGCTATCATTCTACTCTGTAATGAGGAAACAGCATAAAAAAATATTACAAAAAAGTGTTTGGACATGTATTAGATTTTGTTATTTGGAACAGTTTCCTCCTGCACAAGAAAAATGTTTGTCTACCATAACATATCTAGAATACAGAATAGAAATTGCGAAAGCATTGCTGCATGCACATGCGCCTTCTTCAGCAAGCAGAAAAACAGGAAATCCTGCCAGACATCTGAGGCTGAACGCTGCTAACTCCAACCATTTTCCCGAAAATCTACCACCAACAGCTAATAAAAAAAAACCTGCACGCAAATGTTATGTATGTAATAAAAAAATATCAGAAAGGAAACAAAAATCTGGTGCCTTGAGTGTAAAACTGCTTTGTGTGTTTACCCTTGCTTCAAGGTGTTCCACACTGTTCAAGAATTTTAAATTCTGAACAGTATGAAATAAAAAATGTTTGTTTTCAAGGCCATCAAAACAGTCGTTTTCAGGACTACAAATATTGATAGAGGGATACCTGAATGAACTGTTTCCTTTTCATCTTGAAGGCGAATTTTTAAGTTCTTTTTATGACACAGAATGATATTTTCGAAGGAATAAAATATAAGAGTATTCCAGGTAAAGTATTTCACCAAAACAATAAAAAATAAGTAAATAAAATCTACCCTATATACATATAAAATGATAAGCCTTTTTATGTCATGTTTTTCGAAACATTTTGAAACTCAGGGGCTACCCTGAGTTTCGAGTCTTCAAATTTCGAGTCATCAGAATTCAGGGGCAGAACCCCCTTTCGAGTTATCACAATTGAAGGAGAACTGGCCTACCAGACCGGAACACGGGGGGGTTGGGCATAGCCCCCCTTAGTTAAATGAAATATATAAATAATAATGGGAACATTTTCACCTTGCCAACACTCAACATTGATGTGATATGGGTTCCAAATTTCTTGTTTCGGAGATATATATTACAAAGTTTTGTAATAAAAAGTTCTGCTACAATGAAGTTTGACATAATCAACAATATTATTGCTACCTTATTTCTGTTTCTCATGTGGGAGAAAAACGGTAAAAATGTCACTCTTATAATTATATGAGATGTTATAATGGCAAAAATAGTAAGAAAAAAGTCATTTGCACTTTCTCTTCAAAACACAAAGAAAGAACATTGTAAATTCAGCCAGTGGAAAAGAAAATACTACATATTTTTCTTCTGTTATCTGATTTTTTTTTTCTTGTAGTACAAAGAAGAAATCACTGCATATAACATGGAGTCTGTATGAGGGAAAAAATCTGGAAATTGGTTACATTATAACGAATAGAGAAATCATGTCAGAAAAATTATTCACATAAGATTCTAATCTCAGCAGACATAACATTTTCTTCTAGATTACATATCTAAAGTAACTGAACCTTTGCTACTATTTTACACTAAAATGAATGGGTATGTTCCCCAAGTGATTTACGTTTGTAACAGCTGTCTTGCGAACGATTTATGAAATAAATTATCTGAAATATCCGCAGATTGATTAGGTCTATATCCCCCCCTCCCCAAAAAAAGAAGATTATGAAACGCATATGCACCTTTTCTTTGAAAATAATTCAAATCCTCTTTTTCAAGATAATTGTTTGATTTAATTTCTAATTTTTCGATAATAAAAGTGAAACTGATCATTATAAATTAAGCAATTATTTTGGCATCAATAATGTATAAGCATGTAAACGAAATGTCAGTATTTCTGTTAGGATATAGGTAATCAACAATTGAAAAGGAAACAAGATCTTGACATATTCTGCACTACAGCCTAAGGCACTTTAGTGTTCTCCCCCTTTCTTCTCAATAGCACTGAGAGTAATAAGCCTTCAACTTTTCCTCCAGCTAAGAGGATATTACCAAGTATTTATAAGACGTAGATTATTTCAGAAATAGCTTCCAGCAGCAGAAGTAATATTTAGATTTTTTTAAAGAAAAACAAACAAAAATAATACAACTGAACTTTCTTTTGTGTGGTATGCATATAAACAATTTTGTATGGTGAAAATATAGCATATTATTTCTAAAATTTCACATAACAAAAATAATACTACTGAAGTTTCTTTTGTGTGGTATGCATATAAACAATTTTGTATGGTGAAAATATAGCATATTATTTCTAAAATTTCACATAATTTCAGCGGACAGTAGAACAGCTGGTTTTAGATTGCAAATAAATAGAACAGAATTAGAAGCTTCACGGTACAATCTGATTGCCGTATATCTTTTGTCAAAATGGTAAAATGAAGTAATTGATTTTGAATACTGCCTAGAAAAGCTTTCAAACCTGTATAGAAATTTAGAGTAGTTATGCAATTGAGTTCCGGGAGAGAATAAGGAGGGGGGGGGGGGGAGCATTAGAAAATCTTCAAAATGAGCAAAAATTTTGAATCATTCCGTATATGATATTTTTCACATATTTTCAACATATCTACGAGGATATGCATTAGATATTATTGTAATATGCATAATACAAATAAATAAATAAATAAAAGACCAAGGCGAAGAATCACTGCTAAAATATCATTTGATATAAATTTTTGATACCAAAAAGACACAATTGGAAACCGAGTAATGCAATTTAGCATTTTAACATTTTGTTTTTATTTTGTCTTTATGAATAACAAAAAATCGTTTCTAAAACTGAAATATGATGATCCATATAATGCTATTTGGCTAGAAACGAAAGCAAAAGAACATATTTATTTCAATAAATATTTGACATAATATTTTCAAAGCAAACATTTGAAAATTCTGAAATTCGAAAAAAAATTATTCAATTTTATATGTAAAGTGAAAGAACAATCAGTGCAACTCTTCCGGTGCACTGATTTGTAGAATAAAATACACAAAATTTACTATCGCTAAATAGATTCATTGCAAAAGCTGATCAGTGGTCATTTCAGGATTGATTTTTTTCACATATGTGAAATTCGTTTCAATTTTTGGGAAGAGACACAATAAATCATTTTAGAGGCAAGAAAGGTCAAATAACTTAGGACAGTAAATGAAATTCTAAGCAACACAATAGACGTAAAGACAGGGGGACACAAAGGTCACTCAGCAACAGTTAATCCACTAATGGCTATAGAATAGCCGTAACGAGATTAACGGCGGAGGAAGATAATGGCATGATAAAAGGTACAATGCCGACGAAGTTTTGATCCATGAAAAAAGCTAGGGAGAGCTGACTATATCATCCACATTAGCCGGTTGGGAGGTTAGAGTATTGTCTAAAATAGATGGAAATCTTAAACTTTCAAAAGCACCAATATTAAACTATGCCATGTATAAAATTGCGTATTGTCGTGCGAACAAAAGTACAAAGGTTGCTGTGTGACCACCAAAGATGACGTAACAAACGATGGGTAGGCATTCGTGGAAGGCGCTCGAATTTCGCATTCCCCGAAGAGAGCGATCCTCGTTCAGCGAGGAGGAGACAGCCAATTGGAAAGCATCATAGACAAGCTTGGAGTACGGAAGAGGGCGCTATAGAAGAGTTTAAAAACAAACTCACGGGGCTGGAGGCTCTCTCTTGGCTCCTTCTACGTTTCTGGTTTTGGTTCCTGTGGTGTGCCCCCCCCCCCCCCCACCATGGGTTACTGGCTCATAGTTCCAAAGCGGGTCAGCACGGCTGATATCTGATAAGACGGCATGGCAGCAGCGAGTTTATGGTTTGTAATTCCGAAGCAGGTCAGCACGGTGATATCTGATAAGACGGTATGGCGGCAGCGAGTTTATGGTTTGTAATTCCAAAGCGGGTCAGCACGGCTGATATCTGATAAGATGGCAGGGCAGCAGCGAGCTTATTGCTCGTAGTTCCGAGGCAGGTCAGCATGGCTGATATCCGATAAGATGGCATGGCGGCAACATGTTTCTAGTTGCTAAGTGGCGCAAATCGAAGAAGTTGAGCACGAGATGACGACATTGTTTCGAGTTTCAACCATCGGTCTGGTTCTAACCAATGAGAAAGCAGCAAAGGAATCCCTTTGAAGATAATTTGTGTTAAAAGCAGCGTTGCGAAAAGTTCGTAAGCCCAGAAGAAACAAAAGAAAAAAAATCGGGATGAGCATGTGACTCCACGTGGCGGCAGATCACCGTACAGAGGGACAATCCATAACAAAGAACAGACGGAAGGATCGAGAAATCGCCTAACAAGGTGGTAACGTACAAAATCTTCATTTTTTTGTATTATCTATTAGTGATGAGTGTAAAAAAATGGACAGAGATTAGAAAAGAAGATAGTGAAAATTTAGAGACAGTTTCATGTGTTAAGTTGATTGAATTGGACTGGTAGTCTACGTTCTTAGATTGTCTAAACCCTAGTTAATGTGTATGGGTCATTAGTAGCACTAATTTAATTTGATATCGGGAACCATGTTTGTGATTTAGATGAATCATGAGAGTGTATAAATAACTTGCCTGTTTAATTACCACTGCCTTGCTTTACCTGATTTTTATTATTGATCTTGATTAGCTTTGAATATACGTGTTAGTCATATTGATCTAGTAGTCTGAAAACATGAGAGCATGCAACACTTAGTTGAATGTGAATTGATCTTTGTTAGCAAGTTTTATTTAGGATTTGAACTAGTGTTTTATGATGAATGTGTACTTATTTAACCTAGAGATGTAAGATTAGAGTATTTTGATAATTAGAATGTTCGTTATTGTTTAGCTAGTAAATTAGAATATTGATATGACATATCTTTGATGTGTGGAAGCTTAATGTATGTAATCTTGATAATTAATAAACATGTTTTTCCTATGTAAGTCTGAGTCTGTCTGAGCATGAGATTGAAATTACCACTCGCTAAAGTTCGAATCTGTGAATAAGCGGAAAGAAAAGAAAGTTTAGGCCATGACTGCAATGTTGAAGTTTCTATAGGCACTTAATACTTTAATAAGATTAGATAATACTTAAAACTCTGGGAAGGTTTCTTTGTACAAGAACTCTTCTGTACTAGGACTCTGGCTGGCGCAGCTAAAATAAATAAATTTTGTCAGAGTTCCGAATAGAGAAGCAGGTTTCTAGTTCTTGATGTGAGTGTTCTCAGATGGTGAAAATATCATCCATATATATGTTTTCTGAACATCAATCCTATTTGAACTAAACAAGCATTATAAGTAAAGCCTTACAGAACATGGAATTAATAACACAAACCATAAGAATAATGTTAAACTTCTACATAGAAGCAACATACATATTTGAATGACTTTTCCAGTAAAGTATGAAGTTCATCATCATCCAAATCTTAAAGATGGATTTCCTATGCCAAAAATATGGAAAACTTATTAAAAATTATATTTTTTAATGCTTTTTAGTGTGTGTGTGTGTGTGTGTATAGAGGATCTTAATAGTACAATTGTAATTTAGTGCTGTTGTAATTACACAGAGAAAGATACTTTCTTCATGCACTTGCATTGTTGTTTTTGAATTTTCAATTATTCAAAAGTAAAGATTGTGAGTCTGCTGCCTCGGTATGATAGGATAGGACAGAACTGAGAAGAAGAGCCATAATTGCCAATAAGATTGTGCAGTGCAGGAAGAATGGTGTGCAGCTTATTGATGTATGGAGTGAATTTAATGCACAAAAGGACTTCTATATGCCTGAAGGACTAGATTTAAATGATTTTGGAGTTAGATGTTTGGAGAAAGTGTTGTTGTAATAGTGCAAAACCAGAGAAACTACAGATATCAAGAAAGATAAAATCAAGCATGTGTCTGACCATGCCTGTGATAAACAAGCATGGGTACAATGATTATGGAATGCCGAATGGGATTTCACAGGTCTCCAATTTAAATGGGTTCGTAATGACATTACGAACGTGAGGAGCTCAAGGATTTTCCTCAGCCATAGCCAAGTCAGCCGATCCTAGGTGTGGACAGCAGGGTTTTTTCCGCCAGCTTATCTGAGTTTTTTTTATCCTGCAAGCAGGCAAACCAGCCCCATGAACACACACGCACACAGATTACAGTCACGAACACTACCCTTAAGGGATGCAGCAAGGAGTGACGAACCAACCGTATTAATTTCATCATGAACCCCTCATTAGGGGACTCTACCCATCCTAAAGGGATGGATGAGATCAATCAATCAATCAACTATGGGTACAAAAGGAAGTTGAAATGCATGTACGTGAATGCAAGAAGTATCAAGAATAAGGGCGAGGAGTTTTTGGCATTGGTAAGCTCAACTTGGCCAAAAATTATAGACAACAGTGAGACCTAGTTGACTAAAAATGATATAGTTATAAGGATAGAATGTAAAGGGTATTGTATTTGCAGAATTGCAACCAATAAAATTAGAAGTTAAAGAGGATATTAGGTCTGAGGGAGATGGTTCTTCTTAGTTCAAAATATGTTGTTGGGTGCTGCTATAGACCAAGAGATTCACAGAAAGATGCCATGTATTGGCAAATCAGCACAATGAGTGTAGGCCAAACTATTATGGGAGACTTTAATATGAGGACGTTGATTGGAGGGAGGAAATGGGGCATGGCAAGATGGAAACGGGATTTATACAGTTGCTAAGAGATAATTATATGAAACAACATCTTAAAGAGGGGACAAGGGGTTTGAGAGTGTTGGATCTGACAGCAGCATCAGAAGATATATCAATAACCAAGGTAGACATTCTGCCTCCAATTGGGGGAAAGTGACCATGTGGTCTTGTTCTGGAAAGTAGCTAAACACATAGAGTTCTCTGTCAAGAAAGGGTTTATGTTCAACTACAAGGCTGGTGATTATGAGAGATTAAGGAGTCATGGAACAGTGCAATGGCTTGAGAAGCTAAAAGGAAAGAATGTCAGTAGTGCATGACAAGTAGTCAGAAATTGCTTGCGAGTAGCAGTATCAGACTGCATACCCAAGGTCAGGAAGATAAACCAAGTTGGAATTAAGTGGATGAGTAGGAATATAAAGCAAGAGCTGAAAAGGAAAGAAAGGAAAGAAAAAAAAAACATTTTGGAGGAAATATAAAGAAAAGAGTGATCAGCATACCCATGAGCAGTACAAAGTACAAGTAAGAAGTGTGACTAGTATGGTAAGGAAGGCCAAATCAGACTATGAGAGAGAATTAGCCAAACAGGCCCAATTTAACCCAAAAGAGTTTTTTTATTATGCAGCAAGAGGAAAATGACTATGGTAGAATGACTTGAAACAATGCTCATGATAGGAAAGTGACTGTACCAAAAAGAATAGTTGAGCTGCTGAGTGATCATTTTGCAAAGATGTATCGTCCAGGTGGTGATTTTACAGTTTCTGATTTACAGAGATGCATATCAACATTGAGGTATATGAACAGGTGGTGTGCAGCATATTAAAAAAAAATGAATGTGAACACAGCAGTGGGACTGAATGGCATATCAGCCTGTGTACTATGTGAATGTGCAAGAGAATTGGCATTGCCTCTGACAAAGTTGTTCAAATCTAAGTCAGCTTTGGCAGGGTTCCAAGGGAGTAGAAAGAGGGTAAGATAGTACAACATAAAGGTGGCTCCAAGACAGAGATGGCAAACTACAGACCAATTAATATATCAGGAGCAGTTGTTAAAGTATTAGAAAAGTTGGTGGAAGGTAAATTACAACAGTAGGTGGATACTCTATAGTGGGCAGCATGGCTTTGTAAAGAGTAGGTCCTGTTCTTAGTAACTTATTCACATTTTATAAATGTGATAGCAGAATTGGATAAAGGTAATGGTTACACCAGGATACTGATTGACTTTGCCAAGGCATTTGACAGAATACCACATGGAAAACTTATAAAAACTGGAGAGAATGGGAATATGAGACTAGTAGTATGGATAGGGGCATGGCTGACAGACAGACACCAGAGTAGTATATGGTGGAGTGGAGTCTAGGAGAATGATTATGACTAGTGGAGTACTTCAGAGTTCAGTACTAGGGCCACTACTTTTTAATTTGTATATCAATAACATAGGGAAAGATTTAAGAGGGGATATTCATTGTTTGCTGATGATGCAAAACTGGGGAGAGCAATAGTTGATAAAGGTGATGTAGATATTCTGCAAGATGATTTAAATAAATTGGATTGTGGGCAAAGGATAATAAGTGTTAATGTTACAAAATGTAAGGTTATGCTTTGGGTTGAAAAGTTTGCATATGGTGTATCATATTGATGATATTGGTTTGGAGGACAAAGAAGAACTAGGACAAATTCTTGACAAAGTTAACGAGATCAGTTATAACAGAGAACTTCAACTCAATCCTAGCAAGACAAAGATTATGGTTCTCAAACGAAATACAAACAGGGAAGCTCTTGAGAAACAAGTATATCTTAATGGAAAAAGAATTGAGGAAGTCAGCAAGTTTGAGTACCTGGGATCCATTATTAATGTGAAGAATTGCTGTTCAAAAGACATCAGAAGATTAAGAATGGCTAAAATAAGTCAGAGACTTGTCTAAAATCTGGGATGGATCTATCTCCACATGAAAAATTGAGTATTTTGGATGTGGTTGTTTTTTCAACAGCGATTTATGGATGTGAGACTAGGAACCTAAAGAAGTCAGATAAGAAAAGGATAGCTGCTTTGGAGATGTGGTGTTACAGAAGGCTGTTGAGGATATCATATGCTGAAAGGTACAAATGAATGGGTTAGAAAAGATCAGTAGAACTTTAGGGCTCCTTAAGGATATTGACAGAAGAAAGTTAAAATATTATGGACACATTGAAAGTATGACTCAGAACAGTAATAGAAGGTAAAGTTCCTGGAAAAATGAGGAAGGGATAGACCATCAATGAGATGGATTGATGGTGTGTGTGTGGAGTGACTGACCTTCAGGGAGTTGAAGCCTCCAGAAAAGCATACAACAGGACCAGATGGCAAGGCCTGGTGCAGTACATCACCAAACATTGGAGTGACCATATGGAATCTGTGAATGCCTGGTGAACATATGGATAATAATGGTTTGCAAGAAATTGATGAGGCTACTGTCTGACCACAGATGTGAGGCCCCCTCAACAGTTGTGCATATGGCAGAAGGCGAATCCATTCTGATAATAGGAAGGGATAGACCATCAATGAGATGGATGAATGGTGTGTGTGTGTGTGTGTGTGTGTGTGTGGAGTGACTGACCTTCAGGGAGTTGAAGCCTGAAGGTCAGTCAGGCTTCAACTTATTATACGTCGGAAAATTAGCTTTCCTTTTATTAAAATTCTAGTTTTTAAAGTGGTAACTATTTTGCTTTTACAATGGTTGGAAAATTTTACATACAAAGTATGTGATTTCATGTGCTGGTGACAAATTCGTACATCACTTTATTCCTTTCTCCACTTCAACATGAATTGACTCTTCTTGGCATTGTGCCAGGCCAATGTTCTTGCATCTGTGATTGGACAGCAGGGACTTGGGGATAATGGTGGACAAAGTTAAAGTTCAGAGGGCTTATTGCAAAAGTTAGTAAAATAACTCAACCAATTACTTGAATGTTGAAAAACATGCTAACAAGCAAAGATAAGGAAGTTATTATTCCTCTTAATATTGCTATGATTCAACCACTTCTTGACTACTGTGCAGAGTTTCTTGGGGACTAAGAGGTGGTCGAAAAGAATCAGAGACAAGTGACCAAGATGGTGACAGGTTTGTGGAACACTTCCTACGAAGACAGGTTGAAGGCAAGGCAATCCATTCCATTCACTCACCACTGTCTGTGGGTTACAAAGTTTAGTTGATACGTGGAAAAGAGGGAACATGATAGAAAAAACTTTTAAGATATCAAAGGGGTTTTTATAAAATTCACGCAAGTGAAATTTTGTAATATATGTCAAATAGTCAGAGAATTAGAGGCCATCCAGAAGTTGTGTAAGAATGTGGTTAGTAAGGGTGTGCAGACCAAATGTTTTGCACGGAGACTGGCGAGTGGAATGGATTGCCTGAATTTGTTACGAGTTCCCAATGGCGAATAGATTGCAGAAGAGGCATGATAGGATTTGTGCGAATGATGGTTGATTTGTGACTCCTGTGATAGTCTCCAGACTCCATGGAGATGCTGTAAGTAATAATAATTCCTTTGTTCATAGTGTCTTAAGAAACACCAAAATATTTGTATCTAATTTTTACCTTTAATTATGAATATATTATTCTAACCTTATTCTAATATAACAGATCAATGATCACAATGTCACAGAAAAATTCATTCTCTCTTGGACTTCTTCCTGAAAATGAAGGAATTCCAGGAGAGAATACCATCATGCAAAAAAATGAAGAAAAAATGAAAGGGTTTGAGAACAGGAATCAAACCTTGGAGATTCAGTGGCAAGCCTTGAAGAAAGCCCTGATTGATTCAGCTAGAGAGGCATATGATGAAGTTGTCTGCAAGGATAGAAAAATTAAAACTCCATTGTGAACACAGGAAGTTAAAGAGGCAGTGAAGGAAAAGAAGAAAGCATATCAAAAGTTCCTGGCAAATAAGTCGGCTTGTGCTCTTAGAGAATACAAAGACAAATGCAAGAATGCTAAACACTGTGTAAAACTAGCTAAACAAAAGCCATAGGAGGACTTTGGCAAGAATATAGAAAATAAATATCAAGAAGGTGGCAAAATATTCTCGAGGTTGTTGAAGAAGCTTAGGAATGGAGGAAAGAGTGCTGTAAAAGGAGTTAGATATGATAAAGGTGACATGAAAACGGGAGGAAAAGATATCCTTGAAGTATGGAGTAATTACTTTGAAAAACTGCTAAATGAAACAAGCAGTGATGGCAGCACAGTGGTAAAAAAACACTGACCAGGCATACAGTCAGGAATACATATCCATACTTGAAGTAGAAAAAGTCATCAAAGACTTGAAATGTGGAAAGGCAGCAGGAGTAGATGATATTCGACCAGAAATGGTGAAGTGTGGTGCTATAAAAGTCTTACAGTGGCTGCACTACATAGTTCAGAACGCCTGGACGGAGGGACGAATTCCCAATGATTGGAGTAGAGCTCTCATAGTATCCATATATAAAAAGGGAAATAAAACTGAATGCGAGAATTACAGAGGTATTTCCCTACTGAGTGTTCCTGGCAAGATCTATGCAAATATACTTGAGAAACGGTTGAGAAAAATTGTGAAACAAAAGCTTGTTGAAGAACAAGCTGGCTTCTGGCCAAATAGAGGCTGTCAGAATCAGATCGTCACTTTACGACATATAACTGAGAAAGCATGGGAATATAACAAAGGTCTGTATTTAAGTTTTGTTGATTTGGAAAAGGCATATGACAAGGTGCCAAGAGAGAAGCTATTCAATATGCCACGGTTATATGGTGTCAATGGGGCATTACATTGAGCAATACTTAGTCTTTATTTGAGTTGTAAGTCAACAGTTAGAATTGAAGGAAATACAGGAAGATGGTTTAATGTTAAATCTGGTGAGAGACAAGGATGTACATTATCACCTCTGTTATTCGTTATCTATATGGATCACATTATGAAGGAAAGTGGTATTAAACATGATATCAAAATTGGATGATGTTAATGTCAGCTCTTTGCTTTATGCGGATAATGTTATACTTCTAAATAAATCCGCTACAAGTCTGCAAGATTCTCTGACTAAATTGAATAACTGTTGTAATAGATATGGTACGAAGGTCAGCAATAAAAAGACAAAGACTATGAAAATAGGCAGAATCATTGAAAATGTCAACTGTGTTGTGAATGGAGAACCTGTGGAACAAGTAAAACATTTCAGCTACTTAGGCACGACTTTCAGTGAAGATGGTAAATTAAATATAGAAATAGACAACAGAATCAGCAAAGCTGGTATGGTGGGAAGTCAATTGAATAAATTCATATGGAATGAGAGAGAAATTAGTCGGAACACTAAATTAGCTGTATACAAGACAGTGTTCAAACCAGTTTTAACTTATGGATCTGAGAGCTGGGTCAGAAGTAAAACACTTGACCAAAGACTAGAGACCGCAAATATGAGAGTGCTGAGAAAGATTATAGGCGTGAACAGATGGCATCAATGGCAATGTCATATTAAAGAGGATATTAGGAAAGAACTGGACATTGTCAGCATCCAGGAATGCGTTAGCAGAGCTAATCTCAAGTGGTATGGTCACTTAAACAGAATGGGTGAAGAAAGATTAGCAAAACAAGTGTTCTCTGCCAGGTTGGCAGCAAAACAACCCAGAGGAAGACCAAGATATAGGTGGATTGATACGGTACAAAGTGCCTTAGACGATAGAAATATAAGATCTGATAATGTTGGAGTCTTGACAAGTAACAGACTGATTTGGAGGAAAATTGTAGATAGGAAGTTAGTAATGATGTATTTTTTTTTTTCATGTAGTACTATCATATCCTGTACACCCCTTGAAGGTACATGGCAGGAATTTGATGATGATGAGTTCCACTCATACATCATGGTAGTAGTGCAAAGTAATAGGGAATGTCTCTTCTGACACACTCAAGAGAAATTAAGTTTTTATAAGTATTTATGTTTTAACAAATTTTCTTACTGATTATAAATATAGTAAAATAAGCAAGTACTTGAATTTTGGAAGACATTTTACAAAACATGTTATTTTCTAAGAAAAATTTCTTTTATCTTCTTTTTTTTAATTACTCCAGACATCCAGGATATTCTTATCTTTAGTTTTCATGTTACCTTTATCATCTTTGATTCCTTTTACAGTACTCTTTCCTGAATTTCTAAGCTTCTTCAATAGCCTCCAGAACATTTTGCCACCTTCTTGATATTTATTTTCTATATTCTTACCAAAGTCTTTCCATGAGTTTTGTTTAGCTACTTTTACACACAGCTTAGCTCTTTTACATTTTTCTCTGTATTCTTTTAGGGCATCTGCAGGACTGCTTCTTTAACTTCTTGTGTCCACTATAGTGTTCTTATTTTTCTTTCCTTGCAGACAACTTCATCACATACCTCCCTAGCTGAATCAGTCAATGACTTCTTCAGAGTTCTATCCATTCCTGATCAAATAACGAAAATATCAATGTAACACAATAACCATATTTAGTTTCTTCTGACAGTTTTTTAACACATTAGTTTCGAAATTTGCCATAAACAGGTTGGAGAAAGGGGAACCCAGGGCAAACCCTTCTTTTTGTTCCCAATAATTGTCTTGAAATATGAAAAAGAAAGTGTTTTCCATACAGTTTCGAATAGTCCTACAGTGTCTGGTGGGAAAAGATTTACAAGTACATCCACTATGTCATTTCTGGATACAAAAATTTCTGGAAAAAACCAGGCATTTATGAGATTCATTGCTCTCATGGCATTTGTTATGTAGGCCAGACAGGAAGGTTGGGAGAGATTCACATATCTGAACACAAAAGATGTCGAAAAAAGAAGAGAGTATAAATTAGGCATGGCATCTCACACAACTACTTACAGGCCATCAAATACTTTGGCAACAAACAAAAATGTCATATACTGGTCGTAACTGTTTTACAAGAAAATTTAAAGAAGCCTTGCAAATGCTTAGGATTCCTACATAATGCAATAAAACTCAAGGATTAATTTTACAACGAGTATGATCTGCTTTCATGAAAAATTTAACTGCCATGGATCTAGGATATAACATGCATGATACCACAGAACATGATAGCAACAACTAGCAATGTTCCAACGTGCATACAGTAATGAATTTACCATTTGTATTCTGATTTATCAATTATATGTAACAGTTGTGAAGTTATCAAAACATCCAATGTGCAATTAACTGTTAATGGGCTTTTGTTTTGCAAAACTTTTCTATACCAGTACCCCTGATGATATCTTATGACTTATAAAACTTGTTGGGGTTTGATTGCTTATTTTTTATTAAACTCTTTATTTACATCATAATGTGGTCTCAATATTGAAAACTTCCCACAGAACTGCTAAACCACAGAAACTTACAATCGCAAATTAATATTACATTTAACATCTAAAACATAAATGTTTGCATCTTCCCTAGTTGGAGGGAAGATGCAAACACTAACTAGGTCTCTAGGTGATAGATGACCACCAGGGAAACACTACGATTTCTGCTTAGAGGCCTAAAGTGGTTTTTGCTGCCATGTTTGATCTTCAAAGCAAGGCTCTAGTTTGTTTTCCATTCTTCCATAATGCAAGTAACTCTTCAAGGATATGCCAAAAACACTGTAGGAATAGAGACTCTCCTCTCATGTAAGGATACAGCAGTAAAACAGTTCCACAGTAATGAATACAAAGACCAGCTATTGTATATTCTAATCCTACTGGCACTTGACTAGACTGTGCGTAAAGACAGAAAGTCCAAATATGGTGACATGCAGGAAAGAACTGTTGAGGCCATGGAGAAGAGACTGGACTCCTCAGTATTCATGAATCTCTCATCTCCAATTGCATGCCACTACTCTAACTCTTTCTCCCCAACAACAATGAAGGACAATATTTAAATTCAATTTTACTGCACATCACAAAAATTTCCATATCAACCTTTGTTTCATTCAATGTCTCTATCTCTCTAAATTCTGATAACCACTCTGAATCCTTTGATAACCTATTTCTAAAGTTTCTGCAACTGAAATACTCAAAAAGTGAGATCATCTACCTTGAGGACTTCAACATCCACTATTCAAACTCACTTCCCTTCTCCAATCCTCCTGATCAATCTAGTAGGGATGCCAAGAAATCTACCATCAACAGTGGCTTAACATAGATATTCCATCACATGTCAGATAACCCTTATCATCCTGCTAACACTCTTAACCATTTCTTAACTAGCTCCAGTGTGGCTTGTACATAAGTACTGTGACACTGCAACGTCCCCAAGGAAAAAAATGAAAAAATTAAATTTTATTTGTGTTTATAAATAATAACAATCCTAACAACAGCTAGACTCGCTGATATTAGTTTGCACCTGTCACCGCACATAAGTGAATCCGACACTGCTCGTGGAGTAGTGCCGTTACAGATAAATTGTATGCTTGTGTACATTATTTCTGTATACGAAACTTTTATTATTGTGTGTTTGTGGTGAGGGTGAAATATTTTTGGTAAATCTTATTTTATTCTGTTAAAATAACATATAATTATTTATTTATTATAGATACAAGACTGAATTATGATGAGCGTCACTGTTGAAAATATGAAAAGAATTATATTTTCTCAATTATCGTTACACAAAACAAATGCACTGCAATCTAATGCAGTATCGAAATTATCACGTTCGGCCAATTGCAGCTAGACTTGCCGATATTTGTTTGCATTTGTCACTGCACGTAACAAGTGAATCAGACACTGCTCATGGAGCAGTGTTGCTACAGATAAATTGTATGCTTGCGCGTGTTATTTGTATACGAAACTTATTGGTGTGTGTTCGTGGTGAGGGTGAAATATTTTTAATAAAGCAATTTTTTTAATATGTAAATTTATTTATTAATAAATTGGTTACTGATTAGGAATAAATGAATTATTTTTCTTATTTTGTATATGCAGCACCCCCATTTAAAATTTTTGCTGGTCACCACTGACTAGCTCTCCTTCCAAGTACACTGCAAGTGTCAGATCTCCTCTTGATAATTCAGACCATAACCTCATCTAAGTCTCCTTTATTACAGAACACCCTTCATTCAGCATTTCAACTCACATCCTTTGGATGACATCTGTTCTTCCTTTTCTTTAGATGATTACTTCATCTAAACATCAGCCAAAACCAAATAACGAAAGAATTCTTACATGAATGAAGGCTTTTATCCCCCATTCCACCCAAAACTCCTGGCCACTATCTTAGCCCTTGGTTTTCATGTGTACCAAGAATGTATAAACTTAATATCTCAACAATGGGATAGCAAATCTAACTTTGGATTGCCCAGTTGGTAAAAGCACAAATTATAAGAACAGAGTACAAGTGGCCAGTCAGTGCATAACAATTAACATTTTTTCAGTAATTCAGTGAACCTTCAAAAATCTGAAGTTTTCAATGAATCATCACAAATTCAAAAGACAAGTTCTTATGAATTGGTGTGAACTGACTCTAGCATCATTAGTATCAAGGCAGTCTGAGAAAAACATTCAACACATTGCAATGGATTAAGAACAAAACTCCAGCTTCACACTAACCTATAATACAACATGCAAATTCAGCAAAAAATCCATCATTATATCTGAATCTGATCACGAAAAGACCAAATGCAGAAAACAAGCTTTCTGTTCCCTTGCACAGAACATTGGGCGTAATTTTTGGCCATACATATTTCTGCTTCTCTCACATCCAGATGGTACTGCTATTGTAAACATCACTCAAAAACAAGGCTGACCTGCAGGCAATATCTTCTCTTCCAATGCCTACAATTGATGACAATTAGCCAACTGAAACTTAGCCAAGAACAGCTCATTCATATCCCCCCACCACCACCTCAAATGTTTCATAAGAGAAAAAATCAGAAAAATTGTGAATAGCTTAGACACCACCACATTTCCTGCAATATGGAAATTCAGTCCTTTCCAAAAAGGTGATAAAGGGTGATAACAATTTATAATCTAACTGCTCTTACTTCATTTCTCACAAATATGATGATGATCAACCAGACAACTTCATTTGTAGGTCCACCAACTAATCAGTGACCAGTAATACAGACTCACCACTCTTGATCCACAGCCAATTTCATAGCCATGATTAGGTTTGAAGAAACTCAAAGTGGTTGTTCTTGATATTTATAGGGCACCTGATAGATCTAGCATAGAGACCTGCTCTGCAAACTATCATTTTATGGTGTACCTTCTATCTTTCTGAATTGAACTGAATTGCCTTATTAAATTGCCTGCTTCCTTTCTGGTAGTTTGGTTCACTACACATACGTGATGGCTTTCTTTCCTCAGCTTTCCCCAGCACTGCTTGAGTTAGTATCCCCAAGGCTCTGTACTTTCATCCACTTTCTTCCTCCTATATGTAACTGACCTTCATTTACTGATTTCAAATCCTATCCACAGTTATGCTGATCACTGTACAATCATTAGCCAAATTCCATAATAATACTTTAAACTGTGTTCTCCATGACATTCTTAGTGAGTTGATCCCCCCCCTTACTCTTGATAATATCAAAATATTCAAACAGAATCATTAATCTAACAGATAAGCTTAGGTGTTGATGGTTATTCATGACTTATTTTTCACGGTATTAACAACACCACAAACACTTTTATCAACAAAGATATTTTATTAACGCTTATATTTCACTGATTTTCAACTCAGCATCAACAGAGCACAACACACATGTAAACGCGACAGTGAGTGAGTGAAACAATATAATTGCAAAAGACAAAAGATCTAAAGTCCTATTTTTTGGCGCCCTCTAAAACGAATGTGCTATTTAGGAGTCGTTATAGATCTGAAAGATTATTTTTTGAGTCAGCAAAGGCTTTGAAGAATTCTCCCAACCTTAACAAATATGGTTGCATTAATTTGCCAAAAATTTGGGAGACGGTTATCCTAAGAAAAACTCCTGGATAGCTGCTGTTTTTTTTTTTGTTTTTTTTCCCGTTAGAGGGCACCAAAAAATAGGACTTTAGATCTTTTGTCTTTTGCAATTGTATTGTTTCACTCACTCACTGTCGCGTTTACATGTGGGTTGTGCTCTAATGATGCTGAGTTGAAAATCAGCGAAATATAAGCGTTAATAAAACATCTTTGTTGATAAAAGTGTTTGTGGTGTTGTTAATACCGTGAAAAATAAGTCATGAATATTCAAACAGAATAAGATTTCTTTTTCATGGGCTGATTATGCCAGCCTTTCCTGACACAAATCCTTATCAGCCATAGCTTCTTCAGACCCTTAAAAACTAGGCTGTACTTTTCTTCTCAAGACTACTTCTCACTACAGCTGCTAACACTGTATAAATATCAAATTTGGTTAATCTTGAATGCTTCTCACACATTTGGGATGATGCATTTAAAACCTCTCCAACAGTACTTGATGCTAATCGATAACCTCTATCTCACACAAATTCAATCCAATCACTCTCATGGTGTTTTGTTTCTTCCTTATGTTATGAAAAAAAGGCCATTATTCCTCTGCATTCTTCCATAAGTGTAAAAACATGGGCAACATCCATTTAATAGATGTTGCTCAGAGAGCAGTGAGTGAGTGGAATAATTTGCCCTTAGGGGTAGTGAGTGCATCTAGTGTAAATGAATTTGAGGGAAGGTATGATAGCTGGGTTGGGTAATTTACAGCCTCCCTGGAGGTCTCAGATAATAATAATAATAATAATAATAATAATAATAATAATAATAATAATAATAATAATAATAATATCGGG
Organism: Typopeltis vanoorti; assembly: GCF_054136105.1. Classification (NCBI taxonomy): domain Eukaryota; kingdom Metazoa; phylum Arthropoda; class Arachnida; order Uropygi; family Thelyphonidae; genus Typopeltis; species Typopeltis vanoorti. The sequence goes on along the minus strand of NC_143553.1, from coordinate 81,485,031 downwards.
GTGCTTAAGGGTCAAAGCTGTATAACTGAGAGGAGACCTCCACATAGCCTTTAAAGGAATGCGGAGAACCGACCAGGGCTTCTGACCTAATGTCCAATCCTCACCTTCTCGTGGTGCACCCTGTTGGGTATCTACTTAGATACTGAACAGACGAGGATGGGCTGGCAATTTGGGATTTAGCCGACCAAACTGTATTCTTACTGGTTAACCAAAATATAGAATGATGGTACAACATGAGAAAATTTCATGCCGGCTGGGGCGTCGCCCGGTTAAACAAGGCCCCCCCGTTGTTTTCGCCAGGGAACCAGGGCGAACAGCGAAAAGTCAGCTACTGGAACAAATCTGAAAACAAACCCCAACTCAACATCACCAGAGTTAAAGATCGGTACTATCAACGTAAGAAGCCTGAATGGCAAAGAAATGGAGCTAGCTGAGGAATTAGATAAGTACCAGATCGACATAATAGGGGTGACTGAAACAAAAAAGACCAAAACTGGTGAGCTCTTTCTGAGCAATAAATACAAAATGTTATATTCAGGCAATGACAATCAAGGAAAAGAAGGAGTAGCCATAGTATTCAACACAAAATACGAGGTTAATCTTCTTGAATGGCAGTCAGTCTCAAGTAGAGTAATGTGGGCAAATATGAGAATGGGGAACTGGACAATGAGACTTATTTGTGCCTATGGTCCCACAGAAGGTTCTACTAAGGTAGAAGTGGAGGAATTTTTTGAGGCTTTAGAAAAAGCAACTGACACAATGAAAAATGAAAAGTTGGTCCTTGTTGGGTATCTAAATAGCAGAGTAGGAAATGATTGTGAGACATACAAAAATATTTGGGGAAAATTTGGAGAAAAGAGCAAAGCTAATAATAATGGCAAATATCTGTTGGATTTCTGCTCAGGACATGGACTGGTTATTACTAACACCATGTTCCAACATAAAAATGTGCACAAATTCACATGGAGAGAAGAGGCTAGGAATAAGAAAAGTCTCATTGACTATGTTATTGTTGATAGTGATGTTTTCTCCCTGGTGCAGGACACCAGAGTGTACAGAGGATTTGAAATTGGAAGTGATCACTATTTAGTCTTGAGCAGGATAAAATTGAATTTCACATTGAAAAGAATAACATGTAAGAAAGTTTTAAAGCGAATAAAAGTTGAGCAGCTCTCAGATGTGAACTGTAGGCTAAAATACACAAAGATTATTGAAGAAAAAATGAAAGAGTTTGAGAACAGGAATCAAACCTTGGAGATTCAGTGGCAAACTCTGAAGAAAACATTGATTGATTCTGCCAGAGAGGCATGTGGTGAGGTTGTCTGTAAGGATAAAAAAATCAGAACTCCCTGGTGGACACAGGAAGTTAAAGAGGCAGTGAAGGAAAAGAAGAAAGCATATCAAAAGTTCCTGGCAAATAAGTCAGCTTTTATCTTACAGAATACAGAGACAAATGTAAGAAAGCTAAACAGTGTGTAAAACTAGCTAAACAAAAGTCATGGGAGGATTTTGGCAAGAATATAGAAAATAAATATCAAGAAGGTTGCAAAATATTCTGGAGGTTGTTGAAGAAGCTTAGGAATGGAGGAAAGAGTGCTATAAAAGGAATTAGAGATGATAAAGGTGAAATGAAAACAGGAGAAAAAGATATCCTTGAAGTATGGAGTAATTACTTTGAAAAGCTGCTAAATGAAACAAGCAGTGATGACAGCACAGTGATAAAAAACACTGACCAGGCATGCAGTCAGGAATACATATCCATACTTGAAGTAGAAAAAGCCATCAAAGGCTTGAAATGTGGAAAAGCAGCAGGAGTAGATGATATTCGACCAGAAATGCTGAAGTATGGTGGTATAAGAGTCTTACAGTGGCTGCACTGCATAGTTCAGAAAGCCTGGACAGAGGGACGAATTCCCGATGATTGGAGTAGAGCTCTCATAGTACCCATATATAAAAAGGGAAATAAAACTGAATGTGAGAATTACAGAGGTATTTCCCTACTGAGTGTTCCTGGCAAGATCTATGCAAGTATACTTGAGAAACGGTTGAGAAGAATTGTGGAAGAAAAGCTTGGTGAAGAACAAGCTGGATTCAGGCCAAATAGAGGCTGTCAGGATCAGATCTTCACTTTACGACAAATAGTCGAGAAAGCATGGGAATATAACAAAGATCTGTATTTAAGTTTTGTCGATTTGGAAAAGGCATATGACAAGGTGCCAAGAGAGAAGCTATTCAATACGCTGCAGTTATATGGTGTCAATGGGGCATTATATCAAGCAATACTTAGTCTTTATTTGAGTTGTGAGTCAGCAGTTAGAATTGAAGGAAGTACAGGAAGATGGTTTAATGTTAAATCTGGTGTGAGACAAGGATGTACATTATCCCCTCTGTTATTCATTATCTATATGGATCACATTATGAAGGAATGTGGTATTAAACCTGATATCAAAATTGGAGATGTTAATGTCAGCTCTTTGCTTTATGCGGATGATGTTATACTTCTAAATAAATCCGCTACAAGTCTGCAAGATTCTCTGACTAAATTGAATAGCTGTTGTAATAGATATGGTATGAAGGTCAGCAATAAAAAGACAAAGACAATGAAAATAGGCAGAATCATTGAAAATGTCAACTGTGTTGTGAATGGAGAACCTGTGGAACAAGTAAAACATTTCAGCTACTTAGGCACAATTTTTACTGAAGATGGTAAATTAAATATAGAAATAGACAACAGAATCAGCAAAGCTGGTATCGTGGGAAGTCAATTGAATAAATTCATATGGAATAAGAAAGAAATTAGTCGGAACACTAAATTAGCTGTATACAAGACTGTGTTCAAACCAATTTTAACTTATGGATCTGAGAGCTGGGTCAGAAGTAAAACACTTGACCAAAGACTAGAGACCGCAGATATGAGAGTCCTGAGAAAAATTAGACGCGTGAACAGATGGCATCAATGGCAATATCATATTAAAAATGAGGATATTAGGAAAGAACTTGACATTGTCAGCATCCAGGAATGCGTTAGCAGAGCTAATCTCAGATGGTATGGTCACTTAAATAGAATGGGAGAGGAAAGATTAGCAAAACAAGTGTTCTCTGCCAGGTTGGCAGGAAAACGACCCAGAGGAAGACCAAGATATAGGTGGATTGATACGGTACAAAGTGCCTTAGACGATAGAAATATAAGATCTGATAATGTTGGAGTCTTGACAAGTAACAGACTGATTTGGAGGAAAATTGTAGATAGGAAGTTAGTAATGATGTAATTTTTTCATGTAGTACTGTCATATCCTGTACACCCCTTGAGGGTACATGGCAGGATTTTGATGATGATGATGATGATATCTTAAAAACTTTTTTGTGTCATATCCTGTACACCCCTTGAGGGTACATGGCAGGAATTTGATGATGATGATGATGATATCTTAAAAACTTACTGAACTCACCGTTTCTCCTCCTCTTTCATTCTGTAATTTGGAACAGTTTCTCTTACTTTGTCTTCCCAAGAGACTACAACATTGTTCTTCCAAGAAAGACATCGGCAGATTTTTTTCTTAGTCTCTTGCCCCCCCCCCCCCCAACCATTAAAATACTATTAGGTTTTGTGGCTATTTTGTGTATTAGACGCATAAAACAGATCAGATATTCATGAGGTGGTTTACTTCAATCATTGTGAGTAAACACACACACACACACATATATATAAAAATCATCCAAAGAGTTTTTATCAGGTAGTAAAGTGTCATTAAATTAAGCATAATTAAAAGTAAAATATATTCCAAACAATCATCTATATATATTCCAGTAATTTTTGATTTTATCAAAAATAAGTAGTTGGACCTTTAAAATACCTTGCATTTATTTCTATGCTTAAATCAAAGTTTGTTTTTTTTTATATGAAATGGCCATTTTATAATGACCCTTTTACTATGTAAATAAATACTGTATTTAGTTTAAACTTACGTCAGCTCCTCGTCTGGAGTTTTCTGCTGAAGACGTTTACCCACTCCAAAACCAAAAAAACAGACAGCAAACATTGGAGATACCCCTGCCAATGGTGCTGCCATGCCTTTATATAGTCCTAAAACTCCCTGGAAGTAAGAATTTCTATTATTCATATATTTAAGAAAATGAATAAATAAATAAAATATATAGAAACAATGACATAATCACTTCTTATTTATCATATTAATAAGCACAGATATTTAGCATATTTCTGTAGCTCAATCAAGTGATCTTGACACGGAAGTTGGCAACCATGGATAATTTCTCATTATCATCATCATATATATATATATATCTGTAAAGAAATGGACAATACTGTGCCTGAGCAGTGCTCTATGTCTATATAATGATGTCTAGATCATCTTTTTTTCTTCTTGTAGTTCTAACTTTTTCTCATAATACATGCACCAAGAATTTAATTTACTACTTACAATTTCATTCAGTAAGCTTCTTCTTTTTTTTTTTTTTTTTTTTTTTTTTGACTCTTTCAGGTACTTATAGATTTATACCACTTTTTCTATTCAACTGATCATCCATCATTCTTCTTTACTAACCATATATCTAGAGTCCTCAGTCTCTTTTTCCACTCATTTGTTAACAGTGCACATCTCTGCTTGTTCACTATATTAACAATGAATAGATAGAATAAGTTATAAATTAAAAATGCTAAGAAATTATATTCTTGGCATAATTCTTTATCCAAGTGTAAACAAAGTTTGAACCTGAAGTAATTTGAGGCCTGGGCAAGTCGTCGTATATATAGAAGGCAATAACTTCACATCACTTGCCTTAGTATCCCACAATGCAAAGCACATATCATTATGGACATGTATAATGCTATGCATTATTATGAAGTCATTAGCTTCCATATATAGAAGTTGCCCAGTCCTGAAATTACTTCAGGTGCAAACTTTATAATTAAAAAATAATATAATTTCTTAGCATCTTTAATTTATAGTATAACCAAGTGGAAAATCTTCCAACTCTATCTCTAATCCAGAGTATTTTAGTAATAAGGTAAGACACCTGTTGGCTACTCATATATAGAAATATGACTTCTGCATTACTTCAACCTTGGTATTACTTCTGGGTCTGGCATCCACTGATATACTTTTGTGCTGAAGTGGTTGCTTTCCCTGAGCAGCTGTGCTCAGTGGTGGGGTGAGCCTGCTATTGGGCAGTGCCACCACTGATGGTTCTTCTTGTTGGTGGGGGTGAGCTGTCACTGAGTGGAACTACCACTGAGTTAAATGCTCCTTTGGGTCACTCACTACTGGGCGAGCTGAGAGATCACATGAGTTTTTGGAGAAGTATACCTGCACTTAAACATACCTCAAAAAAAAAAAAAACAGTCTGGATAGTGATCCTTCGTATAATGCATAGCATTATACATGCCGTAGGGATATGTGCTTTGCATTATGGGATACTAAGGCAAGTGATGTGAAGTCATTACTCTCAATACGAGTTTCCCAGTCCTGAAATTACTTCAGGCACAAATTTTGTTTGCTTACACTTGGATATCAGATTAAAGCAAGAATATAATTGCTTGACATCATTAATTTATAGTATAACCAAGGGAAAAACTTCCAACATAGAACAAGTTAGCAGTTGCAATCATGTATTTATATTAATTTTTCTGTTAGTATTTTGTACATATGAAGAAAAACTGTACTGGCTATTTGTATTCTTTTTATTTCTCGTTCCCATTTTCCATTACAAGTGATTAGACTTTCCAGATCAATAAATCTATCTACTTATTCTATTTGGCCTTTTAAAATTATGTTTAGTTTTTATTACTATTATTATTATCAACAGACCTCCATGGAGTAAAAAGACTCATTTTGGGAGGTCACACTCTCACATGCACAGCTCATTTACTTGACTTAAATGCACTCACTGTCTCTGCACTGAACACATTTTCAGGAAATACATTCCAATCACCCACCACTCTCCATGCAAAAAAATCTAAATCTACTCCTTGTCCCCTTGCTCACACCCATCTTATACAGCTTCCAGAGATGGCCTCTCGTTCTCCCCATATCTAAATATTCAATTCCTCTTGCAAGGCTACAACATCTGCTCTACTTTTCATAACTAACCCCAACTTTGCATCATCTGCAAACAACTGTATATCACCATTTAAGCCCTTTCCAATGTAATTTATATACAAATTAAACAGCAATAGCCCCAAAACATATCCCTGGGGCATGCCACTAATGACTTTCCTCTTCTGGGATATCACTCCCCAATACACAACCCGTTGACCTATCAGACAGCCAATCTTCAATTCAATGCACTAATGTACTATCCAACTCCATCTGTTCCAATTTAACTACTACTTTGTCATGTGGAAATATTTCATCTATTCCTTTGATTATGACTGTTTTTGTTTTCTGGGTAATTTTTTTTTTAATTTTTCATAGCTATGATAAGTTTATTAGGTGTACCTCACAGATCTACTTTATTCTCAGTGATGAAAAGGATGTCATCTGCATATTTTAGGTGATTTATGTTTCTTCCACCAACTGAGCTGTCAATATGTTCATTTTCTTGAACATTTCTAAGAAGATCTGAAATGATGCAAAACAATTTTAACACACATTCTTGCAGGACTCCTTTTATATTGTGAAATCTATATATTGTGAAAGTGTGCTTTTTCTATTGCAAATACTTGATTCCAATATATGTTATTCTTAAATTCCTTGAGGAGAGGTTAATGTAACATAGCTTTTTATAAGGTTATAAGAAACAATATCAAATACTTTTTCAAAATTATGAAACAGAGGTAGACCAGTTTTATTTTTATTCATTCATTTTTTTATAGCAATTAATCTTTCTCACAAAATTCTGAAGTGCAATAATGCTTGGCTTTCCCCACTTCTGAAGGCATATTATTTTTAGTTATTATTATTTATCAGATTATGACCTCTATTCAATATTATTTTAAGAAATAATTTCATGTCACTGCTCATTAGGCCAATTTCTCTATAATCAAAACAGCAAGTAAATGATTTTTCAGTATAAGGATGATTATCAGATTTTCTATTGTTTTAAACAAAATATTATCATATTTTGAGTCAATTTTTTTAAACAAATTATACCTTTATATCCTAATTTTTTTTCAACATTTAATTGGTAGCTAATCTTTTTTTTCTTTTTTTAATATTCTCTTTAAATTTTCTTAATATATTTTTTATAATATTTCAGCTGGCCTAGTTGATCTGCTCTCCAGCCAAAAGGTTGGAGGTTCGAATCCCGCCGTGGCACGGATGTTTGTGATTGTCTGTGGAAATACTAGGAGTGGTGGTGAGCAGTAGATGGTGGTGGTGGATTGAGTAGTAGAGACAGAGTTTGTAGAGCCCTCCCTTGATGAGTGTTTGGACTCCCTGGAGGTGTCACATAATAATAATAATATGTGCTTTTCTTACTTCTCCAATTAAGACTGAAACACTATTTTTTCTTTTTATTCTGTTTTAGAGAAGATCTATGTCTTTTCTATTGTTCAACATAGGTCTAATTTTGCCAGCGGTGTAAGGAATGTCTGCTGGAACAACAGGAGGAGTGTCTCTTTAAAGAATACATCTTTATCACATTATACCATTTGAATTACCTATTTTTTCTTGCCTGTGAACTCCTGTATCTCATCATATTTGACAAAATGGAAAATTTCTAAGTCTTTAATTGCTTCACATTTACTTCACCTATGTCACCTTTGTCTTGTTAGATTTTCATGCTGTTCCTTTAATTTTCTATGTTTAGTTTCTGTGTTGGTTTTTTTTTTTTTTATCTTTTTTAAAAAAAAATGAATTGTATAATTTCATTAGTCATCCATTCATTTCTTTATTTCTCTTCTTTGGTATTACATCTTCTGATATTCTGATTATTTCCTGAAATTATTCCGAATCTTCATTATAGTACCTTCCCTCATTTTCCAGTTCGACATTTTTGCAATGAAGCAATTTACTAAATTAATTAACCGTTTCTAGTGTAAACTTATCCGAAGCCTGCTTATTAAACCAATTAGCCTTAACTTTTTGTTAATACAAATAATTAATAAATAGTACAAATAGTAACAAAGTAAAAAAAAAATAGTAACAAATAGTTAACATCAATTTTATTTCTATTTTGACTATTAGGCTTGCAGTCAACATCAGTTTTAACTTCTCTTTTTAAGTCATTATCCTGCAATCATTACAAAATCAATCTGACTCCTTGTCAGCCCCCCCCCTCCAGGCTATTCTATGTATAAAGTAAGTCATCTTAATGACATATGAACTACATAATGATTCATAAACCAATTATTAATCACTTTCTTTGCAAAAGTTCAGTTTAGCATATCCTTTCTTTTCTCTAGTCCAAATCTCACTATATTTTCATATCATTCATTGCTTAATTTGCCTTTTGTGTCAGCATTACTACAAGAAACTTAACTGATTTTATTTGCTTTTATACTCCCTGTATCTTTTTTTTTTTTTTTTACAGCTTTTATAATCTGGAAGATCTGAAGTAGGGACATATTTTTGTAATACACATAAACTGAATGGTATGGTCTTCTGTATGATTATGATTACAATACAGTGATTTTATCTGACCACTAATGAATGGATGGAATTATGGCAGAATATCTAAAGGCTTTAGATGATAAGGCTATAAGATCACTAATTGACACGTAACAAAATATACAAAACTGGACACCTGCCAAAAGATTTTAAGCACTCGACATCCCTACCAATAACTAAAAAATCGAAGACAATCAAATGTGAAGAGTACAGAACAATCAGTCTGATCAGTCAGATAGCAAAAGTTATGTTATATATCATCCTAGAAAGAAATAAACATAAAATCAAATTGGAAATTAACAGGAAAATAAAGAAACTAGAGAAGGACTCTTCAACATTAGAACTATTATAGAAAGATATCTGAAGAAGCAGAAAGAAGTCTACTTATGTTTTATTGACTACACAAAGGCCTTTGACAATATACAACATGAACAACTAATCAACTGCATCAGAAAATTAGGAGTAGATGGTAAAGATACCAGATTACTGATAAATCTCTATTAGGAGCAAACTACCTCAATAAAAATATCAGGAGAAACCTCGGATGAATTCCCAGTAAAGAAGAGTGTCAGACAAGACTGTGTTCAACCTTTATTCTGAAAATATCTTCCAGCAATTAGAAGAATTTAAAGGAGTCAGAATAGGAGAGAGAAATATAAACAACTTAAGATATGCAGATGATACAGTACTGCTAGCTGAAAATAAAAAAAGATCTTCAAAACCTACTAGAAGATATATTGAAACTAAGTAAAAATATGGACTTAATTTCAACTTCAAAAAAACCAAAACCATGCTGGTAACAAGAGAAAAAGGGAAAATACCCAATATAAATATTAAGATCAGAGGAAATACTTTAGATCAAGTAGAGAGGTATATATATTTGTGTGAACTAATTACAGAGAATGGAAAGTGTGATAAGGAAATATTAAAAAGAATAGAAATTGCTAAATCAACCTTCATTAGCATGAAAAGCATTTTGACCTCAAGGGAAATTCACACAAAAACAAGAATTAGGCTGTCCAAATGCTATGTATGGTCAACACTGCTATATGGAGCAGAAACCTGGACAATATCAAAATATTGTGAAAATAAACTAAAAGCCTTTGAGATGTGGATCCTCATAAGAATTCTTAGAGTCCCATGGACTGCCAAAAAAACTCATTTAGATATATTAGAGATGATTGGAGAAGATAGGACTCTGTTGAAAACCATTAAGAAAAGGAAAACCACCCACCTTGGTCACATACCAAGACATGAATCCCTACAAAAAAATACTTTTAGAAGGAATGATACAAGGAAAAAGAAGAAAAGGAAGACAAAGAACAGATTGGATGGGAAATATTAAGGACTGGACCTTTTTGTCCCATGAAGAATGTAAAAGAGAAGCACAAAAACTGTACATGGTGGTCAATCTCCCGAAAGGAGATGACATCTGACAAGATGCTAATGAATGAACTTTCAATTAACCAATTATTAAATTATTAACCTTTGAATGAGCAATCTGTCAAATAACTTCTGGAACAGTGTCTTTAGGTTTGTATTTTTTTTTTATCTTTTTTAAAAAAAATTAATTGTATTAATGACTTTCTGTTCAATTGTACCTTCAGTTATCCAATCCTTCAATTATCTAACCAGCAAATAGCTTTCCTGCCATGGTTTGATAATTGAGGGATTACTATAATTATGTTCTGAGATGGACTAAGAAACTTTTTAAGAATTTGAAGTGTAATAACTGTTCATTACTATTTCTGTCCCAGTTTTATGCTCACTTCCACCTTAGTATGCTGAAGTATAGTAATCTCTAGGACCTGCCATCGAAACTCACTGATAACAAAGATGTTTATGGTAAAATCTGTTCAATATTTTGTAGTTTGCCCATTAGAAATAGAAGCTTTATATTTCACATATGCATAATCTAGTCTACCCCATCCCTCACATGCCATCTGTTTGCTATAGGCTCTTCTGTCTTTCACACATGGACTATAAAACAAAACAAGGGTCTCTCTCGCTCTGAGAGAGAGACCCTTGTTTTGTTTCTCTTTCTATATATATATTATATATAGAAAGAGAAAGTTGAGTTGTTCAAATCTATCTATCTATATATATATATATATATATAGCATTGAAATGATCTCAGTTTTTGTGGTAAAGTTGTCTCACAAATGTTTGAAATGCAATTTCTTAAGGAAAGGGCCAGAGTACTAGATACTGACCACTCCACAGAACAGCATATGTCAGACAAGAAGACCAGTACTGAAGAAGACCACATCAATTTGCTTTGTTCTGACTTTATCATTAACAGAGCTCTTAGATTTATGTCATTTACTGCTTTGACATTTCAGTTCCCATTTGTAAGATGGTCTATTATGGGCAAAGAGGCACAGCCAACATAGGAATCTCAACATCAGAAACATAAGGACTACATCCAAACTTCAACCACTTTGATCACTCAGAACTTGAAGACCATGCTTTGAGCACCTGCCACAAGATGCACTGGAAAAAGGCCACCTTACTTCACCACAGCAAATACAAATATGAACTGGAATGAATTTGTCTCTGCTTTAAAAAAACTATCCAAAACTCAACAAATTTGGATGTACAAAACTTCCTGAAATATGGGAAACACTCATCCTCAGATCATCAGCTAAGTAAGCTATTTAGGACTTGAGGCCTACCTGCATGTACCTTTCTGTACATTGTTCCCAATATAAATATAAATTAAAGATGCCAAGAAATTATATTCTTGGTTTAATCCTTTATCCAAGTGCAAGCAAACAAAGTTTGCACCTGAAGTAACTTCAGGACTCGGCAACTCATATATAGAAGCTAATGACTTCACATCACTTGCCTTACTATCACATAATACAAAACACATCCTTATGGACATGTATAATGGTATGCATCATGAGAAGGGTCACTACCCACACCGCAACCTTTACTGAGGTCTCATCAGTGGGAGCCAGACCCAGAAGTGATACCAAAGTTGAAGTAATGCAGAAGTCATATTTCCATATACGAGTAACCAAAAGGTGTCATACCTTACTACTAAAATACTCTGGATTAGAGACAGTTGTTGGAAGTTTTTCCAATTATGGGCAGGGTAGTGATCCTTCCCATAATGAATAATATTGTACACATCCATAAGGATATGTGCTTTGCATTATGGGAGACTTAGGCAAGTGATGTGAAGTCATTAGCTTCTATATACGAGTTGCCCAGTCCTCAAGTTACTTCAGGTGCAAACTTTGTTTGCTTGTACTTGGATAAAGGATTAAACCAAGAATATAATTTCTTGGCATCTTTATTTTATAGTATAACCAAGTGGAAAAACTTCCAACATTGTTCACTGATGATGGCAATTGACTTTGCCATCATAAGCCTGACAATCAGATAGAGTTCTTCCATCTAACAGATAAGCTTAGGTGTTGATGGTTATTCATGACTTATTTTTCATGGTATTAACAACACCACACAATTTTATCAAAGAGATGTTTTATTAACACTTATATTTCACTGATTTTCAACTCAGCATCATCAGAGCACAACACACTTGTACATGCGACAGTGAGTGAGTGAAACAATATAATTGCAAAAGACAAAAGATCTGAAGTCCTATTTTTGGTGCCCTCTAATGGAAAAATAAACATAAAAAAATAAAATAAAATAAATAAAAAACAACTATGCAGGAGTTTTTCTTAGGATAACAGTCTCCCAAATTAATGCAACCATATTTGTTAAGGTTGGGAGAATTCTTCAAAGCCATTGCTGACTCAAAAAATAATCTTTCAGATCTATAACGACTCCTAAATAGCACATTCGTTTTCCTCCATCTAATCCTGTGTGAAGGAGTGTCCAAAGAGTGGTCTGCCAGTCCCGACTTGCCATAGTAATAGTAGTGAAAGTATCTTTTATGTTCTTCCTGTTTGCCCATAATAGGCCAAGTCACAGTCACAAGGAACTTCATACACTCCTGGGTGTGCTAAAGGGTGAAGTTTATCCTTAGGCGAGCGGATCAGAGTTGCCAGCTTGACATGAGGTTTGAAAGTGGTGTGAAGGCCATGTTTCAACAATACTTTGGCTATCAGGAAAATAAAACCAATTCATGTTAAACCACCCTGTATTTATGGATTACCAAAAATCCACAAAACTAATATCCCCTTACGTCCCATAGTCAATAGCATAGATAGTCTCACATATAAACTGGCCCGGCATTTAGCCAAGTCGCTTGCCCCCCTTACTGGCAATTCTTCTACTTTTGTAAAAAATTCAGTCCATTTCAAAACACTGATTAAAAATCTAATCCTAAAAGATTCAGACATAATGGTTAGTTTCGATGTCACCCCCCTTATTTACCAATGTACCACTTATAGACACTCTTGATTTAATCAAGTCTAAATTTCCCCCTGATATTTTTGAATTATTTAAATTTACCATGAATGCAGCTTACTTTACATGGGGAGGAAAATTCTACAAACAGATTAATGGGACTGCTATGGGTTCCCCTCCCCTCTCCTCCACATTAGCAAATTTTTACATGGAACACTTTAAAAACAAAGTACTTACCACAGCTATATACAGGCCACAAGTGTGGTTACGTTATGTAGATGATGTGTTTGCCATCTGGCCCCATGGACAAGACACTTTGGATGCATTTGTCACCTACCTAAACAGCCAACTCCCCAAAATCCACTTCACAGTAGAAAAAGAATCAAATAACTGTTTACCATTTCTTGACATATTAGTCACCAGCCTTTCAGATGGATCACTATCTTTTTCTATTTACAGAAAGCCTACACACACACAGGAAGACACCTACATAAACAATCACATCATCATCATCCAGTCCAACAGTATGGCATTTTAAAAACACTTACACACAGAGCCAGAGCTATTTGTTCTAATGATACAGCTCTGACCATAGAACTCCAATATCTGCACCATATGTTCTTAGCCAACAGCTATAATCCCTACAAAATAGATAAAATACTACATAGGCCCACTACTCTGCCCTCCCCTAATACACAAGAATACAACATGACCATTTCTATTCCCTATAATCAGAAGTACATCAGAAAAGATAGCCAAAGTATTGTTGAAACATGGCCTTCGCACCACTTTCAAACCTCATGTCAAGCTGGCAACTCTGATCCGCTCGCCTAAGGATAAACTTTACCCTTTAGCACACCCAGGAGTGTATGAAGTTCCTTGTGACTGTGACTTGGCCTATTATGGGCAAACAGGAAGATCAGTGAACATCCACCTGGAAGAACATGAAAGATACATTCACTACTATTACTATGGCAAGTCGGGACTGGCAGACCACTCTTTGGACACTCCTTCACACAGGATTAGATGGAGGAAAATGAATGTGCTATTTAGGAGTCATTATAGATCTGAAAGATTATTTTTTGAGTCAGCAATGGCTTTGAAGAATTCTCCCCACCTTAACAAATATGGTTGCATTAATTTGGGAGACTGTTATCCTAAGAAAAACTCCTGCATAGTTGTTTTTTATTTTTTTATTTTAAAAAAAATTATTTTTTTCCATTAGAGGGTGCCAAAATAGGACTTTAGATCTTTTGTCTTTTGCAATTATATTGTTTCACTCACTGTCGCGTGCACAAGTGTGTTGTGCGCTGATGATGCTGAGTTGAAAATCAGCAAAATATAAGCGTTAATAAAACATCGCGTTGATAAAATTGTGTGGTGTTGTTAATACAGTGAAAAATAAGTCATGAAGAGTTCTTCCAGTTTGAAGAACACAGCTACTATATGTTTGGTCTAATGAAATAATGCAATGAAAGATAGCATCATAGTATCTGTATAATAAATTTAGTTTAATCCTTTATCCAAGTGTGAGCAAACAAAGTTTGCGCCTGAAAGTATCTTCAGGACTGGGGTAAGGATCACCTTACCCCAGTCCTGAAGATACTTTCAGGCACAAACTTTGTTTGCTCACACTTGGATAAAGGATTAAACTAAATTTATTATACTCTAACCAAGTGAAAAATAAACTTTCAACATAGTATCTGTAACACAAGTTTAAACTTTGTGAATACATACTAGACCACTGTAAATCACAGGAGTTGATAATAAAGTTAAGAACAGTTTTTATTTTTATTTTATGTCACTCTGGCCCATAAAGTTGGGCAAAAAAGATAAAAATAGAATATAGGCAATGGAAATGAAAGTTTTGAAGACAATACTTGCAAAAAATAGAATAAAAAGTATGGACATTGGGAAAGTATTTGAACTAGAAAATATTGAAGAAATTACTAAAATTAAGGGGATACTAAATCCCACATAGTTTTAAAACCGAATAAGAAACTCAAAGATTGGAATCAGAGAGTTTCTTGCCGAATATAGTAAACTATAAAGTATCGGCGAACACTAGCGTTAGCCAATGCAAGTGATCCTAGTACGTAGTACAATCTTGGGCAACTCGTTGCAAAGGTGAGTAAAGTTCAGATCGCTATTCTTAGGTATTTTCCATAATGTAAAAACACATTTCCTATGTGGGATTTAGTATCCCCTTAATTTTAGTAATGTTTTCATTGCCGAAATGAAGCTTATTAGCTCTTTATACTTAAGTATTGAAGAAATGTTTGTCAATTCTCAATTGATGTCATATGGACATGTAAAAAGAATAAATTTAGAAAGAATACCAGAAATAATGTAAGGGTGGGGATAAAAAAGAGGAAGACTACAGAAAAGATGCCAAGACTAGATAAGAGAGAAGATTTTTTTTAAAAAAAATAAGACATTTTAACTGGAATAAGGCTCAGGAAAAAAAGAACATAAGAGGAGAGAAAGAGATGTGGAAATTTTGATCTGCTTAACATCATCATCATCAACTGTTGCAACAGGACAGACTATGCTGGAACAACTGTTCAGGAAGCTATACTGCTTGGCTGTGACATGCCATTGGTCCTTAACACATTAAGAGGAAAGTGAAGGTAATAGAGATTGCACAATTTATTTTGTTCTCATATGTTGCTGCAAGTTAATACCATTAAAAAGAAATAACCCAAGACATACTACATAGGAAGCTTATATAGAAAGGAAAGAGGAGAGTGATGGAATTATGGAATTAGGAGAGTGAAACTGCAGTGATGCCACTCAAAACTGAAGAAATAAGTCAGACCTAACTGCATGCTTCCATATATAACCATAAAAAGAGATTGGGTCACAATTTCTATGACAGCATTTCTGCTTTATGACAACAATGGTTTCCAGTCTCAATGGTTCAAAGAGTCCAGCAAAGTAGTTTTCAAATGGTAGTTTGAACAATAACCAGGGACTCATTTTGCATGAGGTTCTGAATTTTTTTTTTTTTTTAATCCATACAGCACAGCTGATCTAAACTATACCATCAACTGCCTAGAGGCTAATCAAAACAATGAACTGTGTATGTAATAGATGCACCAAGTAGTAACTGCTCTTAACTCTGAATTATCTGATTCAAATGATGGACAACAGTTATTCTTCCTTTACAGTGAATCTGGATATTTCTTCATTTGTCCTTAGATTTTGCTTCATGCATATCCACAATTATTATATTACAGGAAAAGGATGGCAAAAAGGGAAATGTACATACATTTCTTGATTTCTAATGTAAATGAATATACTTGTTGTTTTGGTTATTAAGGAGTTTGAAGAATACATTTAATGTTGAGAGAGAGAGAGACGAGGAGGCTAAATGTTAAGGATAAGAGTTTAACTCTATTGTATGGATGTGATCCTAAGTTTATATGACAGTGCAGCATCTCTCTGTTAGGTATTTACTATGTGTTACATCTAGTTCCTTGACTTAACATTTATGAGAATACTTTCCACATAAAAAACACTGCAACCCAGTGCTGAATGAAAAATGATATATATGATAGTAGGTTAGTTATGCAAACACTGTCTAAATTAATTATGCCTTGTTTTTAGGACATGAAGTTCATGTTGCTCCTACTTACTTCTACACAATATATAGCAAGATTAATAATTTAGCAAAGTAATCTTCCTTAAGACTACTTTCAAATGGACATGATTAAGGCATAAGTCATAACTAAGTATTAATAAGCATTTGAGATTGGATTGGCTGAATCATTAATATATAAATCAAAGGATAACACAATAAAGGACCTACTTTCAGAAATTGTAGTAGTTATGATCAGTTCTTATTGTTTATTCTGTTTTGAGTTGGATAGTAATAGACCATGAACATAAAAACCATGCAGTTATACATATAAGGTAAAGAAAAATTAACAATATCAAGTAGAATAAACCACAATTTAATAAATGATACAGAATAATCCAGTCATCATGTAAAATATATATTAATTAGAATAATTAATACTTCTGATATTTTTGCAGTCAGAATATACAAACTAATATGTGCATGCAAATATACATTAATTTGTATGTGCATTTGCATGCACATAAAAACTATATTGGGAAACTGACAAAGTATGGCAATTAAGTGTGGACCTAAAGTCTTAAATAGTGGACTGAGTCAGGTTTTTCACTGCTGAGCTGAAGTTCTATGGATGAGTGCTTCCCAAATTAGAGGTAATTTCTGCAATTTTAATGCTGCAGCAAATTTCAAGAATAGCCTCTCTTGTATATCTGTATGTGTTACAACGCAGTAAGATGCTTTTTTCCAGCATATAACAGTATATGATATTGGGGGGGAGGGGGGGGGGATATGCTACAAAAAAAAAACTGATGGAAGCTAGGGATCTTGACATAATTGTGGATAGGAATTTCAAGTTCAAACGTTACATAGCAAAAATTACAAATACAATTCGGAGGATAATTGCAATGTTGAAGTGAACCTTGATACATAAGGATCAGGAAGTCATTTTGCTTCTTTACAAGACCTTGATAAGACTACACCTGGACTACTAAGCATAGATTTCATCTCCTGCAAAGAAGAGTTACAAAGATTATATCGGGATTATGGAATTTAAATCATGAGGAGACTGAGGATGTGGACTACAGACGCTGGTTAACAGGAAAAAGAGGTGATATGACAAGTTTATAAACTTCTAAATGTGTTTCTTGTAGATAGGCCATTAAATTATTTAAGGAATTAAAAATGTATACTGGAATATTAATTAAAAGAAACGTTAATAAATACCTCCTGTATTTCGGCAATGTCACATTGCCATCTTCATGAGAACATTCAACAATGACACGTGCACGCAGGCACTACAAAAAGCAAATGAGCAGAAGAGAGAAAACTACTGCTGTTCCTAGAGTCCTAAAGATGCCCCCTAGCCGGCTATATTGGGTTGTCTTGGCTGTTGGGCTGAAGTTCTCAAGATGCAAGCTTCCCAAATTTGGGGCAGTCTCATGCACCCAAATTTGATGAGGTTTGGAAAGTTTTTTTTAGAGCTGAAGCAGATTCCATGAACAATCTTTCATATTTAAATTTACTTCAGTGTATTAACGTGGCTTTCTTCCAATGTACTCTGTGGTGGGTATCCAGAGCATGGTCTGCAAGCCCAGAGTGGCTGTACTGGTGAAACCGGATGTAGTCTTTGTGTTCCGAAATCCTGACATTTGCTGTCCTGCCTGTTTGGCCAAAGTAGGACAGTTTACAGCTGCAAGGGACCTGGTATACCCCACGTAGGTCTAGGGGAAGTGGTTGGTCTTTGGTGGAGCTTCTGAATGTGTGTTATAAGATATCTGATGAAATTTTTCATTATATGGAGGATGGAGAGAGAAACAAAGACATGCATCAAAGTTAAGTTTATTTGCAATTAAGACTAGGTTTTTCTCTCACAGGGCAGTGAGAGAAAAACCTAGGAGTGTATCTAGTGTGAATGGATTTAAGGGAAGGTATGATAGCTAGTTTAGGTGATGTATAGCCTCCCCTCGACAAGTTCTTGACTCTATGGATATCTCAGATAATAATATCCTATGGCAGATACCCAAAGTGTGGTCAGCAAGTTCCGAGTGGCAATAGTGGTGGCCACCTGTGATCTGACCAATGCTACTACAATCTCTGAAGGTAGGTCCTTCTATTATCTTTTGATACATATGTCAATTACTTAACATTCCATTCTCAAATCAGTTACAGTTGAAGAAGAATGCACTGATCTGCTTGTCTGTGACTAGAAGATTTTTAGTTGACAAGTAAAAAAAAAATCAGAAGGATTTTAATCAACTATTTTAGTAATGCTAACTATTTCATTCATTATAATTATTATATTTTAATAATTATTTGGTAACCTCCATGGAGTCAACAGACTCATTATGGGTGGCCCACTCAACCAGCAACATGTCTATCATAATGTGCTTTGAAGTTATTTACACTACCTGCACTCAGGCAATGAATTCCACTCACAACTCTGCATGTAAAAAATTTACTCCTCACAGCCTTCTTCACATCTTTATACAACTTCCAGAGATGACCTCTCATTCTTGCCATCTTAATATTCATTCTTTTTACAATTTCTTTGGTATTAATCTCATAGAATCCCTTAACTAACTTGAAGGTCTATCATATCTCCTCTTTTCCTCTTATCCACCAACCTCTGTAATCTACATTTTCTCAAACACTCTTCATAACCAACACTCCAGAGTCCAGATATCTGGACTCTGGAGTCCAGAGTCCAGAGCATCCAAAGATGAATAACACTTTGGTTATTCATCTTTGGATGCTCTCTAGTGTTTCCACTTCACAATGAAAACTAGATGACCAAATCTGAGCACACTAGTCCATATGTGATCTGACCAATGCTTATAAAAAGGCACCACTACCTCCTTATCCCTACATATCAATGTACTTTTTATCATAGCAGCAATACAATGTGCAGTCTTTGCAACTCATCGCATGAGTTGCAAAGACTGCACCCCCCCCCCCCCCACAAGAACTTCATTTCACTGTCTACCATCATTCCAAGATCCCGAATCCCATCCACTTCCTGAAGTACTGCTCCACCAGTACAGTATGTAGCCTTATATCTCTGTATCCCAAAGTAACATCTTGCATTTATTAATATTAAAACTACAACCTCACTCCTTTGTTCAAGTCAAAAGTCTATTCAAATCTTCCTGAAGAGAATTAACATCAGCACTACTCCTGATAATTCTATCTATCTAACTTTGCATCATCAGCAAACAACTGAAGATCTCCAGTCAGCCCACATAATATATCATTTACGAACAAGTTAAACAGCAGGAGCTTAAGAACAGAACCTTGGGGCATGCCACACTGGCTATCCTCCTTTTTTTGAGACTCTGCTCTGTCATACACAACTTGTCGGTATTATTCAGAGCCAATCTCCAATCCATCTAACCAATATACTATCTATTTCTATCCTCTGAAGCTTGTACACCAATTTATCTATGGCAATCTATCAAATGCTTTTGCGAAGTCCAAGAATATCACTGTATATAATTCTCCTTTATCCAACACATTTGTCACCTTATCATAAAACATAAGCAGAATGCTAAAACAAGACCTGCCCTTCACAAACTCATGCTGACCATCATAGAGAATCTTATGTCGATCAACCCAATCCTGTATTCTATTTCTAACCAGTTTTTCCAACACTTTGATAACAACTACAGATATACAGACTGGTCTATAATTGGAAACTTCTGTTCTCAAACCAGGGTTGCCAGATGAACACAACAGCTTATGGCCAAAATTTAAAGAAAATATGGCCACTTTGGAAAAGTATTAGGCCAAAAATATGGCCAAAGATATAAAATGATTGAATTGTGTGAATTAACTTGCCAACAATTAAGTATGCATAAATTATGCCTATATATTCGATTACATATCAAAAATACTTTTAATTAAACTTAAAATACTTACAGTGAAACTCAGCTGTTAATTTGACAGCACTTCCTCAAGATACTGAATATCTTGTTCTTCTTTTTCTGCAGTCAAGTCGTAAAGAGTTTTGTTGTTGTGCATTTGTAGCATTTTGGGAGTACATTTAAAGTTTTGGCAGCACATATTGTTATCACTTAAGAATGAACGGATTCTTACAATTGAATCCAGCAGTTTATTTTGCATCCTGTTTCTGGGTTTAGTTTTGATAGATGTTACATAAGAAAAAATTCGTTCAACTATTGCATTACTTGCTGGCACTTTAAACACAGTTCTTTAAAATTATTGTGTTTGGATACTGCTTGCCAAAATTCTAAAGCTTCCTTAGGGATTCCAACTTGTTTGAAGTTTTCTTCTTCATTCCATGCAACAAGGCTAATTTTTCTGTATTGGTCTTCGACTACATCAACATCGTTTATTAGGTAGAAAAATGGCAGATCAGAAAATTTTCCCTTTTCTGTTTGGCTTAGAATAACAGTAGGATTTAAAAGTGACAGACCTTTAAATATATCAGCTGACTCAGAGAGCCGCTTGTTCACTTGATTCAATGATTCTTGAAGCATGGCTTGGCACCTAAATTTCACAGACTTTATTTTATTATTTTCTTGTTCCATATTAGGAGAAGTGCTAAAGCTGATCAAGTACGTCCTAATTTCTTGATCAAATTTAATTCCAAAGTCTACATTTTCTACTATTTTGAATGTTCCATCTTCATTGTACAGCCTTTGATAAAGACTATCTCTGTGTGCGCGCAGTTCTTTGGCAAGATCGTAAGGATAAGCTAGAACAAAACATTAAGTCTTTCGAACTCTTTAACAATGGGAGTAGCAAATACAAAGTAAAAATAATTCATCCTATCTTGTAGCATCTCTTTTATCAACCATGCCTTATACCTTGTATCCTGACCTCCAGATTGTTCACAGCAGGTGAAGTAGGCAATTAATTCTTCCCAATTTAGCAGTATATTATTGAAGACTTTACCTCTCACTAACCACCTTGTCTTGGACAATTTCATAAATGGAAGAGGTATATCTCGTTCCTGGTCATCTTCAACTGCTGAATTCATCACTTTAAAAAGAGCCTTAAAATCTTCTCTTCTCATATTGCTATTTGAAAACCATGAAGAAATTTCAGTCAAAATGAATCCAACATTGGATGGCAGCTTTGAAAATGCATGCTGTATACAAATTGCCAGAGAGTGGCAAATGCACTTCGTTTGAATACAGTTCGGATTTTCATTTCTAATCCTAGTCCACAGGGAATTGTTACTTCCAACCATAGCAGCAGTACCATCACTAGAAACCCAACACAGTTCTTAAGAGTTTGATTATATGAAGCTAACACTTCTGAAATTTTATTAAATAAAACCTCCGCTGTTGTCTCTACAACAGGTATAAGATCCAAGAAAGCTGAGTGAATTTTATTTGTTTCATTGCAAAAAAATCTAAGAACTATGCACAAATGCTTTTGTATTGCAATATCTGTTGATTCATCTACTAGTAATACATACTTTTTACACCTTCTAAATCATGCTTCAGTTGCTCTTTCAATGAAACAGCAATTACATGTTCTATAATTGCAATACATTTGGTTCTGTGCAGTTTAATGCCACCAAGAACACTATTTTGGCAATGTTTCTTAACTACTTCAACTACGTGATCTACAGCACGAATTGAGGAATGACATGCTATTGCAAGGCTAAGTTCTATTTCTCTTGTTTTTCCTGGTCATTCATGGATGATTTGATAACTTTATCTAGAGTTGTTTGTGATGTACTGGGAGATTTATATTGGTGTTTCTTTGATTTTTCGTGAACAGATACGTTATAAAGTTTTGGCATTACGTTAGTTTTGAAATACGTGCAATATGCATGTTGTCCATCATCAGAAGATTTCAGCCACAAATATTTTACTTCCCACTCTTTTATATATTTTCCTCCACCTCTATTATCACTTTTGTACTTAGGCATTTTAAAAGGCTTGAAAAAAACAAAATATCTCAATTCAGAAAATGAAGAAACAAAAAAAAAATTATAGATAATAGTACTACAGAATTTGAAGTACAAATACTAATCTGGCACAGCAAACACCAATCTGGTAAAGGTAAAATAACAAAAATATAAGCAAGATAAAGATCGAGTCTATAAACGATATTAAAAAATATTCATTAATTATACTAAAATCACTTAATTACCATTCTTACGAAATTGAACATATTCCTTGCATATTGTCACAATGCAGGTAAAGTTTATGCAAAATATTCCAGTATGAAAGCTTATACTGGAATATTTTGATAGAACTATCACCAGAGAGCACCAAATGTCTGATATCACGCAACGGAACAACACTTGCAACACAAAGTCTATGCCATAACTAACTAGAGATGATCAAAACAGACATGGACCCAAGCTGGTATGGCTGTTGCGTACGTGTTTTATACGAGTACAAAACAAAGCTGCATCGTGTTTGGTGGTATTTATCAACAGAACTGGATCAAGTTTATAGCAACAATAGTGAGCGGGAGCTTTGTGTACTTGTTTTATACAAGTACAGAATGAAGCTCAAGCATGCTTGGTGTTATTGAGGGAGTCATAGTAACAAACTATAAGTCAGCTACCAAAGGCTCATTATGACATTATCGAACAAACCTTTTCAGTAACAGTCAATTTGCATCAAGCGCGTCACCGCCAACCAAATGCCGGATAAAGGGGTACCAACAGCTAGCCTAACAATGCGACACCAATATTAAACTAAGTAAATAATTCATATGATTTGAAATCTTTGTAAAAATGGTCAAATTAGTGGCCATATTTGCATAAATGGCCAAACTGATTTTTTCATGGCCCCAGAGTTCAAAAAAGTGCCAAATTTTTGAAATTTGGCCATAAAATGGCCAATCTGGCAACCCTGTCTCAAACCATGCTTGTCGAGAGGTATTATTTTGCCTTCGTTGCACTCCTTAGGAATCTTCCCCACTGCAAGACTTTCATTAAATAACCAGGACAAGGGCATGCCTAACACTTTTGCACATTCTTTAAAAATACGTAGCGATGTCATCCATTCCCACTGCCTCATTAACATCTAATCCAAGAAACACTTGATACACCTCTGATTCTTTCACCTTTAATTCTCCAAATTTTTGCCTCCCTTGTACATGTTGCACAGAATCATTCACACCACAATATACACTGATGAAGTGTTTGTTAAATAATTCCACTATATCATTTGCTATGGTTACTCTGCTACCGTAACTATCCACCAGTATCAACCTGCCATTATTATTTTTCCCTCTTGCTTGCCATGTAGCAAAAAAATTCCCTTGGATTAGCTTTGACATGACTGGCCAATCTCCTCTCATATTCTACTTTTTCTTTTTTAACTATGCTTGTCACTTTTCTGGCCTGCACTTTATATTCTTCATGCATCTGTTCACTACGAACTGTCTTGTACTTCCTCCAAAACTTCTTTTGTAACACTGCTTGCTTGATTTCACATTCATCCACCTCACTCCTACTTTATTTGCTTAACTCTTGATATGCAATTATGCATTGCTTGTGTCAGATAGTGCCTTATCATTTCCCATGCACTGTCAACAATTTTTTTCTGCACTATTCATCAACCCAATGTATTGATATTAGTTGGCTACAGAGCTTCTGATAATCACCCACCTTATAGTTCCACATATAGACCTTCTTGATAACATTTTCCTGTTTGACTACATTCCAAACCAATACCTCATGTTCATTTTCACCAACAGGTGGCAGTGTTGATACCTCATTCACAACTACATCCTGTGAGGATATCGCCAAATGTAACACTGATAAACCTCGTGTTACTTGCATCGCATGCTGCTTTAGATAGTTACCTGCAGAAACTCAACAAATTCCCTCTCCTTGTGTTTAGTTTTTAAAATTAGTTTTTAGCATATTTACTTATCACATCTATTGGGAAATGCTGGTCATTACAAATATCTGTTTTGTCGATTATCATTGATTTTGTAGCAATAAAACATGACTGAAGAGGATAGGATACGTATGTACCATTTTTCTTAAAAGAGCACACCATGCATACCGTGAGGTCACCAGTTAATTGCAACACAGCAACCTAAAACAGATATGTAGCAGAGATCAGTAATTAGTTTATTTCTCAACTGATGATGGAACATGCAGAATTTGATAGTCAGTAATGGATTATTAAAACTTGAAAAAAAAAATTATTTTTTCTCAAAAAATATTTCATTATGTTAATTCTCACCTCATTTTTTTTAAAATTCTTTTTCAAGTTGCCCCCATATGACATCACTAACCCTGTCCAACTGACAATGTTTCAGAACCAATCAGAATTCAGAAATGGACTAATGTAGTTGTATGTGCATTTTATTTTACTGAGTTTTTATGACGCTGAATGTTTCTAAACATTTACTTTATAATGGCAGAGAAGAAATTGCTTTTTTTTATAAAAGAAATTCAAGACAA
The DNA here is from genome assembly GCF_054136105.1 of Typopeltis vanoorti. NCBI lineage: Eukaryota > Metazoa > Arthropoda > Arachnida > Uropygi > Thelyphonidae > Typopeltis > Typopeltis vanoorti. The sequence continues at coordinate 81,460,151 of NC_143553.1, read as the reverse complement.
AAGTGTTAGAAACAAAAATATAAAGGAAAAATTGTATTATTAATAAAAAAATATGATAAATGATCTTATATGATATAAAATGCATGAAAGTTTTCTTCACAGAACTGATAAACACACTAATATTATTTAACATATTTGCTTCAACATTAGTACTTGTGGCAAACATGGTAGAGTCCACCCAGGCTGACAAGCGAGATATTTGCCTGAATGGTGGGTGACCCAGCACAAAATTTTTCCAAGATCTGGATATAATCTGTATCTTAACCATATTTACACAAATCCCTTGTTTTACACAGTTAATGTATCCCACGAAAATGGCATGCTAAGTGAAACCATGTTTATCAAATATAAGCAATGAAAAAAATTGTAACTCATCCATAGGCTTTCGAAATCTTTACTAGTTTTTTTTAAATACATTTGTTTTTTTTATTATTATTATTATTAGACACCTCCAGGGAGTCCAAAGACTCATCGAGGGAGGGCACCTGCCCTACAACTCTGTCTCCGCCACTCAGTCCACCAACTACACCAATACCAACCACCACCACCACCACCTACCTATTTCCAAAGACAATCACAAACATCCATGCCCACAGCGGGATTCGAACCCGCAGCCTTTTGGCTGGAGAGCGGATATGCTAACCACTCAGTCAGCTAGGTTGGCTAATATAACTATAAAATATAATAAAATGTTTTTAAAAGATTTAAAAAATAACTTGTATTTAAGAGAAAATTACGAGAAATATTTAAATAAGGTAATTCGCTGTTTCCTTTTCTGTATGTTTCATGGTAACAGCTCATTCCAGCAGACCTGCATACTGTGAGGTTAAAGCCAATATCCATAAGTTTTTAAAGTTTTTACAGCTCAAAACAATGATTCAAATTATTTTAAAGTTATGTCTTTTTGTTGGTGCATTTTCTTCTGTATCACAGTCACCTTGTACTTCATACACATTTTGTTCAATGTTAATGTGGTTATTATCACTCAGTTCTTCTGAATGCAAGTTTAACAATTACTGAATGATGCAAGAGTTCACACTGTTGTTTCATTCAGTCTAAAATTGCATGCCATTTTTAATTTCTTATCACTACTTAATTCAAATTTTTGGTTTAAAGTGATAACTTTTCAATTCTTTTTTTATCACTGAGATTCATTATTTCACTCTTCCTTTTATGTTGAAAGATAATTTAATATCAAAAATGTTTACAACAAGGCAGTAGACAATTAGTCAACATGGGCTTATTTAATGGTGGCTTGAACCGCAATACTTACAGTACATATATACAGTATGTATGTTCACACTCCGTTACAAAATCTTGTCATTTGAAATTATAAAGCAACTCTTGGAAAAAACACTATGAATTGGTTCATGATGGGGCAGCGCTTCCCCATGTTTTTCTTGAAGCAGGAATTTCCTTGATAGCATATTATGTCCCTTCTACATAGATGTATCAGCCACTGAGTTAGAAACCTTTATGCAGATATACGTAAATGTCACTTATGCAATATATGTGCAAAATACTTGGTCGTGTGCATCACCACGTGTTCTAGGCAACTATTTAGGAATGCTACTGGCCAGTAATTGTCAATAATGTTGATCACAATGGGAAAAACAAAGGATCTTTCATAGTTTGATAAAGAGCTTACTGTGAGCTATCTGGCTGGCGACACGATTTTGAAAACAGCAGAGCAGACTGGTTTCTCAAAAGCTGAGATATCCCAGGTGTTTAATCAGTAGGAAAATAACCCACATTGCTGTCTAAGGGGCGTAAACTAAGCTCCTAAGACAGACTATCAGGGAATAAGATTGCCATTATATGAGAAGCCTTGTATAAACAAACAGAACTTCCTGTGTGCGACAATTGATCGAAACATTTACTGAAGACTGTTCCCAACACATTTCACTGAAATATGTGCAAGGAATTGAAGAGGATCAGTATTGGCAGTTGCATGCCTATACATAAAATAAAAGTTTCTAATTCAGTGGCCAATATGTGTAGGATGCATTCTTACATTTTCAATATAAAGTATACAGCATTCTAGTTTAAATGGTTTTGATTACTTTATTTGTAAACTGTCTTAATGATATAGAAAATCGCATATGCAATTCTGATTTCAAGTATACATATATATAAATCTTTATTTGCTATTGAAAACTGCTTTACATAAATCACTTGGTTTCTGCACTCCAAAGACATTTTCTGCAAACTGAAAATAAGAGGATGTTAACAAATGTATTTCATGAATGGAACATGTTAAGTGGATTTTTAACCCATGTTAAATAAACTGCGGTATCAATTTATTAACCATGTTAATTTAAAAAACACATTATTCAAAACTGTGTAAAGTGAGGAACACCTGTATTTGGAAATAGCCTTAAAGAAAATCACTTACTGATGATCTATAAATTATGAAGCTTGCTACATAGTAATTTTGCTTTCTTAGTTAAAATAATATTGGTTGATTCTTGATATTCAAGCATTCTCAAAGTATCAAGCCAGGTCACTTGAACTCAACATTGATGCAGAAAAGAATGAGTTGTGTTCATTCACATAGCAAAATTGTTTTCTCAGGTGAATATCTGATTTCACAAAATAGTCATAATATAAAAATGTACAGAAACAAATAATAAATGAACAGCTTATTTTTATTTACATTAGTGCTTTTACAAAATTATATAAGTCTCCACCACCAAACAACCAAGCAAGTTTTTGTGTATCTTGGCTCAAAAAATAAAACAATGTATGCATCATAATCAAAACTGCTTTCATAAGCAAATACTACCATTCAAAGCACAAAAACAATGACTCACCTCTTTAACTATTGTGGTGCGTGCACAGTCAAAGGTTCCTGAATACATTGGCAACTGCCCAGGTAATGGTTTTGGCATTGTTTGTAAACGAACCTAGAAAATTCCAAACATTTTAAAATTTTGGTACATAATATTATTCGGCAACTCATATTGGGTCACACACACATTTACTGGCTTATATTACAAATCAGTCATCTTTGCCAACTGGACACTTAATTCTTGTAGTTGGTAACACATGACTATTAAATTATTTCAGGAATTTACAATGTATACTGGAATATTAATTAAAAGAAACTTTAATAAATACTTCCTATATTTTGGCAATGTCACATCACCATCTTCATGGGAACATAAAACTATGACATGTGCAAGCATCTCACACAAAAAACTCAGCCCACCTCAAAGCCGGTATAGAAAACCTCTCACTCCAACATACTGATGTAATGGTCAGTTTTGACATCTCCTCCTTATTCACAAATGTCCCACTCAAGGAAACATTAGAGTTCATCCAAGCCAAATTTCCTCCCGATATCTCAGCCCTATTTCATTTCACAATGAACTCAGGCTATTTCGTTTGGCAAGAAAAATTCTACAAACAGATAGAAGGGAGAGCCATGGGTTCACCACTCTACCCACCCCTGGCCAACTTCTTTATGGAGACTTCTGAAGAGAAAGCTCCCACAAAAACCCACTGTTTGGCTACACTACGTTGATGATGTGTTCGCTATTTGGCCATGTGGCTCAGATGCACTCTACTCCTTAACACACTTAAACAACCAACCCCAGAATTCAGTTCACCTTGGAAAAAGAAGAAAACAACAGTCTCCCTTTCCTAGACACTGTAATCACTCGCCTGATGGATCCTTGGCTTTCTCTGTTTACAGAAAACTTACCTATACAGGCAGATACATTGACCAACAACAATCCCACCACCCCCTCATAACAATATGGGGTTATAAAAACACTATATAACAGGGCAAACTTATTCTGTTCAGATGACAATGACCTAACCACCGAACTAAACCACATCCTTAACACTTTCTTAGCCAATAGCTACAACTCAACTCCCAAACAATCCAAAAAAATAGTAAAACCATCACCATTCCCTATATCTGAGGCACCTCTGAAAAGTTAACTAAAATCTTAAAAAAATATGACCTGACTTTGTTACAAACCATATAAGAAATTGGCATCCCTTATCTGCTCCCCCCAAAGACCAGCCATTTCCCCTAGACCTACCTGGTCCCTTGCAGCTATAAACAGTCCTACTTTGGTCAAACAGGCAGGACAGCAAATCATCAGGATATCTGACCACAAAGACTACATGCGGTTTCACCAATACAGCCACTCTGGGCTTGCAGACCATGCTCTGTATACTCGCCACAAAATACGCTGGAAGAAAGCCACGTTATTACACTGCAGCAAATTTAAATATGAAAGATTGTTCATGGAATCAGCCTCAGCTCTAAAAACTTTCCACATCTCAACAAATTGGGTGCATGAGACTGCCCCAAATTTGGGAGGCTTGCATCTTGAGAACTTCAGCCCAACAGCCAAGACAACCCAATATAGCCTGCTAGGGAGCACCTTTAGGACTTTAGGAACAACAGTAGTTTTCTCTCTTCTGCCTCATTTACTCTTTATAGTGCCTGCGTGCACGTGTCATAGTTTTATGTTCCCATGAAGATGCCGATGTGATATTGCCAAAATATAGAAGTATTTATTAAAGTTTCTTTTAATTAATATTCTAGTATATGTTGTAAATTCCTGAAATAATTTAATAGTGATGGACACTTAATTATAAACTAGTACTCCATCATTAATATAACATCAGAAAGTAGTACTCCATCATCATCCTCCATAAAATATTATTTGAGACATCCAGGGAGTCAAGGGCTCATTGAGAGAGGCTACCAGCTGTCACACTTTCTCTTAAATTCATTCGCACTATATACATTCACTACCCCTAAAAGCAAACTATTCTGTTCACTCACTGCTCTATGAGAGAAAAACCTAGCTCTTAACTCTTTCTTGACTGCAAACAAACTTAACTTCTATGGATCTCTTCCCCCCCCCCTCCCGTGTTCTCTCCTTCCATATAACGAAAAATTTCATCAGACAATATCCTATAACATCCATTCAAAAGTTTATAGACCTCTATCATATCACCTCCTCTTTCTCCTGTTGACAGAGTCTATAATCCACATACTTGTAATCTGTCCTCATAATCAAAATCCCATAATCCAGATATAATCTTTGTAACTCTTTCTACATCTTTTCCACAGCTTCTTTATCCCCCTTGGAACTCGGGAGACCAAATCTGCACAGAATAATCCAAGTTGATCTTATCAAGGCTTAATAAAGGGGTAAAATGACTTCCTAATCCTTACCTGTCAAGGTTCGCTTCAACACCGCAATTATTCTCAGACTTGCATTTGCAACTTTTGCTATGTGATCTTTGAATTTCAAATTCCTATCCACCATTACACCAAGATCCCTAGTCTCAGTTTCTTGTAGCATAACCCTACTAACGTAATATTCCGCTGAAAATCTCATCATGCCAAAGTGCATAACTTTACACTTACTTGCATTAAACTGGCAGTCATTTTCATTTGCCCAAATTTCCAGCCTATTCAAATCATTTTGTAAGTGCTGGATATCAATAGCATCCCTGATTGCTTTGCCTACCTTTGTATCATCAGCAAACAATTGTACATCTCTTGTTAGACCCTTTCTACTGTCATTAATGTATAGATTGAACAACAGTGACCCAAGGACTGAACCCTGAGATACATCACTGATTACCTTAAATCTGGCAGCTTCACACCCAACATATAAATATATATATATATACATAATATATATACCAGTTTTTGATATCTCTGTCAACCTCCACTGATCCAAGTCAAGAGTTTACATTCCAATCCCATATTCTCCAGTTTATGCAACAGCCTTTTGTGTGGTATCCTATCAAATGCCTTAGCAAAATCCAACATTATCATAGTGTATCCATTCCCTTTATTCAACTCAGCCATAACAGTTATAAAATATGAGCAAATTGCCAAAAGATGACCTTCCTTTAGTATATCCATGTTGCTCCTTGCAAAGTATAACTTGTTTGACAACCCATTTCTGTATGTGAGTTCTTACTAACCTCTCTAATATTATATAATATTATAATATAAAATATTATAGTAATAAATAAAATGTTTCTATCATATCACCTCTTTTCTGCCTATCCACTAATCTCTGAAATATACATTCTCTCAACCTTTCCCATTAACAAACATGCCAGAGTCTGATACTGCTTTAATTATCTAGCATTTGGATACTCTCCAGAGTTTCCACATTATAACGGAAACTAAGCAACCAAATCTGAACACAACAGTATGTGTGATCTGTCCAATGCTTCATATAGAAGCACAACCAGCTCCCTAATCCACTTGACAACGCAATCCTTAGAGCAACAATGTAGAGTACATTGTTGCTCATAGCACAGTTTTTGCAACACTTGTAATATGCCCTCTGAACTTCTGGATGCTCTCGACTATCATTTCCAGATCTCAAATCTCACCCATCTACTGAAGCACAGCAGAGATCAAGACTAGAACCTTGTAGTACACTACTAGTTACCTTTTTTTTTTTTTCCTGGAACACTCCCTCCCTTCCCATACACTAAGTTGCTGGATTGTTCAGAGTCAATCTTCAGTTCCACAAATACAGTACATACAGCATTGTGTACTGTACTGTACTATACTGAAGCAATACAAAGTAAAGTATAATGCCTTAGAGTTTCTAACATTCAGCCATAATCCCATTCATTCATCCAAACTAAAAGATCAATTAAATTTTCCCAAAAAGGAGTTAATGCATCATCTCTTCTTAAAATTTTCCCTAACTTCACATCATGATAAACAACTGAAGATCCCCTATAAATCTAAATGAAATATTAATGAATAAGTTAAACAGCAGAGAACAAGAACAGAACCCTGCAGCACTCAATTGGTTATTTTTTTTCCTCAAACACCCTTGTTGGCATCGTTCAGAGAGCTGATCATCAATCCATCTACTCAATCTATTATCCATCCCTATCTTCTCCAGCTTGTACACTAGTTGTCATTTTGCAATAAAAATAAAACTTTAAAATACCTTTGCAAAAGCCAAGAATATCATTATAAGTGCATCTACCTTAACCAATGCATTCATCACCTTATCATAAAATAAAGGCAGACTGCTAAAAGCAAACTCCATACTTCACAAACCCATGCTGATCATTAAAGAGAATCCCATCCAGGAAGTGTTTGCTTAAGTCTGGTAATAAAAGGATGTGCTGCAAGTTTTGCGCTTTACTCAATGTCAAGATGCCACATTCAGCTAAACTGATAGACTACCAACACGGGATGGTAGTCAGTAATGTCACGTAAGTCTGTTCGTGCCATTGCTAATCATCTCAGTATACTGAAATCTAGATGGAAAGCTGATGGTGCTACCACAGAAAGAAAACACCCCAGGAGGCCACTGACACTCACTGACTGAGATTGATGAGCTGTGTCTCAGAATGTTCAAGAATCCTGCACCTCATAAGAAGCAGCCCTTGCTTTCCATTTGTAATAAATTTAGTTTAATCCTTTATCCAAGTGTAGGCAAACAAAGTTTGCACCTGAAAATATCTTCAGGACTGAGGCAAGGTGGTACATCTGTTGGCCACTCGTAGCAAAGAAAGAAAATACCCCAGGAGGGTGTTTTCTTTCCACACGCCAAGCTCTCATCTCTCTTTGTCTTAGTATCTCCCATAATGCAAAGCACATCTCCTTGTGGACATGAATAATGTTATGCATTAAGGGAAGAGTCACTACCCAGACCAGTTTCGACCTTTATTGAGGTCTTGTCAGTGGGAGGCAGACCCAGAAGTGGTGATACCAAGGCAGAAGCAATAGAGAGGTCATATTTACCTGTACGAGTTGCCAGAGGGTGTACCACCTTATTATTAAATTACTCTGGATTTAGAGAAAGATTTTGGAAGTTTATTTTGCACTTGGTCAGACTATAATAAATTTATAGTATATAAATTTTTAGTTTAATCCTTTATCCAAGTGTAGGCAAACAAAGTTTGTGCCTGAAAATATCTTCAGGACTGAGGTAGATACTAAGACAAGGAGAGATGAGAGCTTGGTCCACCTTTGCTATGAGTGGCCAACAGATGTACTACCTTGCCTCAGTCCTGAAGATATTTTCAGGCGCAAACTTTGTTTGCCTACACTTGGATAAAGGATTAAACTAAATTTATTATAGTCTAACCAAGTGCAAAATAAACTTCCAACAGCTTTCCAGTTGATTTGGAAAATGCTGCAGTAAAATCTGTCAGCACTAGAACTGTCTACAGAGAGTTGTATGCCTTAGGTTACCATGACAGATTACCATAATGTCTTAGGTTACCATAATTTCTGTGGAGCAATGAATCATGCTTCCAAATGTTTAACTCTGATGGTCAATTGGATCTGGAGATTACCCAGAGAATAGTTCCAGCAAGACTGAATCATTCCAACTGTCAACTTTGGTGAAGGCTCAGTAATGGTATGGGGGTGTTTCAGATGGATGGGGATTGGTCTGTGGGTGAACATGCCCAAAACTATGACATCTTATCACTACCTGGACATCTTCATGCTTCTGATGCTGTGGAAATATTTCGGCAGCGACTCTTGCATGTTTCAGCACAACAAAGCTCCATGCCATACAGAATTGTGTGTACGAGACTGGTTTGAACAAAACAAAGCGTTGGACTGGCTGACTGCCTGACCTCAACTCCTCAAACACCTTTGGGATGAATTTGCTCCAGACCACAGAAGCCACCATCAGCAATGAAAGAATATTCCTGTTGCGATGTATCAGAAATTGGTTGAAAGCATGCCCTGAAGGGTAGTTGCTGTCATTCAGGCCAAAAGAGGTCCCATTCAGTACTAGAAATGTAATTAAAATGCATTTTTTGACCATAGCTAGGTGTCCAAATACTATAAATACAGTATATGTTGACACTGTTTTGGGAATAGATGCATGTTTTTTTTTTTATTATTATTTTTAATTTAGTTTCTATATAATCCAGAAACCCTGCTCTAGAGACCAAACATGGAACTTTTTTTCAAGCACTTGAAAAAAGTTCTGAGTCTCCAAATTGTGTGTGTGTGTGTGTGTGTTTTCTGCATTTTCCTCCCAATAATAACCCTACCAGGAGGTAATTTATTCCTACATGCTCCACCGCATACAATGCATATATTACATGTAGCTTCCAAATATTGATTAACATTTACATTTCTAATTTTGTATCAATATTCATATTTACATTTCCAATTTTGTATTAATATTATTTACATTTCCAATTTTGTATTAATATTCATATTTACATTTATATTTTTACATCTATATGTACATATTCCAACTTTTACATCCATATTTATATTTTTATATATACATATATTTACACTACATAATCCATACAATATCAATAATTTATGTTACTTTACAGCGACTGGTAGTTGATCTTATTGGCAAATTTAATTGGTTCTGAGTAATACTTTTCAATAAGTCTCTGTTTTGACACTGGCCACTTGCCTCCAGAAGTAATGACGTGTTGCATTAGGGGCATCCATATGGAGTCCAGTAGCTGGCAGTCGTAAAGTATGTGGTCAACAGTCTGTTGAAGTTGTGAACTACAAATACATGGTGATTACAGGATATGGAATCTGTGTAAGTAGTGTCTTAGTTTTCCATGTCCTGTTAGTAGCATGGTTAAACACCTGAAGAAATAGCATGTTTTTTCAGCCGGAGTTTGCTTCTGATGCTAGGAAAGAATTCTTTTATTGATGATCCTTTTTTTTTTTGATAGTTTCCATTCTTCTTCCCACAAGTCTAGGCTTCTTTCTTCTGCAAGTATTTTTATAGCAGATTTCAAGTACCTTTGGTAACTTTATGTGTGTGTGCACGCACGCATGCAGCATTACTGCTCAAAAGGTTAATAAGAACTGATGATCAGTATAGGCATACTGATCTACAACTTTTGTCCTGGAACCATGCTTGTGTACTGGCACTAGTTTGTCTTCTTTCTATTTCTTCCCATCTCAAGACTTGAATAAAACCCAGGCTCTTTTGCATATTTCCTAAAAACGTATGAATGTGTCAGTTATTCTCACTATCTTATTAACATCCAACTCATTCAATATACCTTTGATTCTTTCACCTCTATTCCCTCAATGATTTGCCTTCCATCTAGGTACTGCATAGCATAACTTATGCCAGTAGTATGATATACACTGCCAAAGTGCTCATTAAATAATTCCACTACATCCTTTGCTATGGTCATCCTAACATAACCATTCACCAATATCCTTTGGTAATTATTCTTCCTCTTACCACATAAGAGAAGAATTCCTTGGATTTTCCTTGGACTGACACCAATTACTAGCATATCCACTCTCCAGCCAAAAGGTTGTGAGTTCGAATCCTGCCATGGGAATGGATGTTTGTGATTGTCCGTGAAAATACTGGTGGTGGTGGTAGTAGGCAGTAGATGGTGTTAGTGTAGATGATGCGGTTCGCTGTAGTTGGTGGACTGAGTGATAGAGACAGAACTGTAGAGTGGGTCCCCTCCCTCGATGAGTCTCTGGACTACTTGGAGGTGTCACGTAATAATAATAAATAATCTCCTCTCACTTTCTGTTTCTTTACCATGCTTATCACTTTTTCTAGCCTATGTTTTATAAACCTCAAGCATCTGAACACCATCTTCTTGAATCTGCTCCATAACAGCTTTTCTCACACTGCTCTTGATTTCATTGTTCATCCTTTTCACTCCTACTGACTTACTGATTTAACTCTTGGTATACAGTTATACACTGTTGTGTCAGATGAATCAACCAATCAATTCCCATACTTTTATTTCTTTTCTCCCACAGCTCATCACAACTAATGGTATTGAGCTTTCCACAGCCACTTGCAACATACAATGCCACTTATATTCTTTCTTGACAATAACCATCCCCTGCTTGGCCACCTCAAGATCACATTCTCCATCACATGCTGCTTATGCTTCAAAAAAATTTGCTGTTTCCATACTATTACTACAATGTCCATTATCATCTCTGGTCTGCAAAATCTCACCTAATTTTCCTAATAGAAACTCAAATTGCAGTTCCCTGAGATAAGCACTGCTTATCTCAACTTTTCTAATTATGCACTCTTTGACTCAAAGGTAGAACATGTGCATATGTTTTCTCTTATATAACATGTCAAGACCAACTTAGAATCTCTCAATTTTGAACTCCTCTGGTTGAAAATCTCTACCACATTATATCAATACGTGTGTAGAGGCTTAAGTGCTGTGAGGACATCCTGTTGGAGGCTTAATGGATTTTTTACAACACTCAAAAAGAATTAATTAAAGAGTTATTTGTGCATATGTTACATTAATTGTTTTTGTAATCCCTGTAGATGTCCTAGTGACTAGGACGAAATATAGGAAGTATTAAATTCTATTTTAATTCTTTTTGAGTGTTGTAAAAAATCCATTAAGCCTCCAACAGGAAGCACATTATATCAAACTGACCTGTTGTCTCTGTTGTTCTCCTAATGTCATTAATCATTTCAAACTTTTTTGATTTCCTCTCATTAATTATCAATTTTCTTCACCCCAATTTTCCTAACAAGGTCATTTTCCTTGGGGATTTTAATGTTCACAACACCAACTGTTTTTTCTATTCTAACTACAGAGATCAAACAAGTTGAGATGCTAGGACATTTCCTATCATGAATGACTTTATGCAAATAGTTCACACACCTGCTCAAATACCATATAACACTAACCATTCTCCAAACACTCTGGACCTCTTCCTTAATAGCGACCTTCTAACTACTCTGTGATTATTACTTGTTCATCAGGTAATTCACACCATAATTTAGTACTGATCTCTTTCCCCATGGACCAACATGCATATAGCTACTCTTACCAGAGTGTTGACATTATAAAAATGCCAAGTGGGGTGATCTTTGCAACTTCTATAAATTATCCAAATGGTTAGCAAAATCTTTTGCCCATTACTAGTCATGCCAAATCATACATAAAAAATTCTTTCCATTTTAAAAGCTTCATTGCAAATATAACTGTTAATAATACTGATATCCTAGTGAGTTTTGACATCTCATTGTTAGTGAACAATGAGATGTCAAAACTCTTTTTAAAACCAGTAAGGTATCACCAAAGGGAAACCTTACTGGTTTTAAAAAGAGTTTTTCCCCTTAATATCACTGACCTCTTTTCCTTTGCTATTTATTCTGGTTATTTCTCTTGGGAGGGGGGGGGGGGAAACAGAATTTATACACAGGCAGATGGTACCTCTATGGGGTCTCCCCTTTCATCCCAGATTACTTTTTTTTTTTTTAATGGAAGATTTTGAAAGACAAGCTCTTGACTTGGTGCCTCTCAAGCCTTCTATCTGGTTGGGATATGCAGATGATATCCTTTCTATTTAGTCTCATGGCCCAGACACATTGGATACTTTACTATGTGCTTAGAACGGAAAATAGTTCCATTGCATAAAGGTGGCTCCAAGACTGATATAGCAAATTACCGACCGATCAGCATATCAGGAGTTGTTGTCAAAGTACTGGAGAAGTTGGTCAAGAGAAAAATACAGGAATAGGTAGATGGAAATAGGATACTGTATGGGGAGCAGCATGGTTCTGTGACGGGTAGGTCGTGCCTCAGTAACTTGTTCGTGTTTTATAATACAGTGACAGCTCAGTTGGATAATGGTAATGGGTTTACAGTGATACTGCTGGACTTTACAAAGACCTTTGACAGGATACCACATGGAATTCTAATCAGTAAACTGCAGCACATGGTGATGGATATAGGGTTGATGAGATGGTAGGAAGGTGGTTGATGGAGAGATATCAGAGTAGTGTATTCAGGAGTAGAGTCCAAAAGAAGGCCTGTGACTAGTGGTTTTTTTGCTTGGAGAGTAGTGAATGAATGGAATAGGGTTTGATGTGGGTGCCATAACTGTGAATGAGTTCAAAGCAAAGTATGATAGATACTGCACAAATGTTGGATAGTTCTTGACATGATGTTTAGGACCTCTCTCTTGATATGTCTAAGGATGTCTTGGAAGTAGCCCGTAATAATAATGATAATACTTTTCTCTCATCTCAATGGTCTTCACTCTGGAATCCAGTTTACAATGGACACACACCTTAGTCACACACCTATCTGATGATAACCTATCCTTTTCATCATCATACGTATCAAGGATTTAGGCCTAGTATGGCCTGTTCCGGCCTTAGAAGTCATCGTTGAATCGTTTAAGAGGACGTCCTGGTTTTCTTTTTCCTAATGGCTTGTACTTTAAGGCTTCAGTATATTCAGTATACAGGAAACCCACTCACACAAGCAGATGCATTCACAGACTTTCCAATCCCCCCCCCCCACGCTCGACAGTGTGCTGTCATAAAAACACTAACCCATAGAGCTTATAACCTTTATTTCAATGAGACCTAACTTGCAGTGAGGCTCAATCACATGAACCACATACTTTTCTATATAATGGCTGTGGTTAGCACAGTGTCAGAAAATGGTCAGTCCTTCCCCCAATCCATGACCCTCTCTTCACAGAGGGATTTTAGTGATGCTATCACCAAAATTCCTATGTCCGAGGCGCATCAGATGAAAGTCCAGAATCTTAGAGAAATACAACCTTTGTACCACCTTTAAGCCTACTTAAAACTAGCTATCCTTATCTGCTCCACTAAAGACAAACTCCTCCCCCTCAATTTCAGGTGTATATAGAGTTCCTTCTTCCTAGAAGGAACTCTTCTAGGAAGAAGATTGGCCTATGCAGGAGGACCAGCTCTCATCTGAATGGAAGAACATGAAAAATACATCTGCAGTAATGACTATGGTCAATCTGGCCTTGCAGACCATGCTTTGGATAAGCTCACGGAATCAAATGCAAAAGGACCATCATGCTCCATCACATTAATTTAGAAGAGAAAGACTGTTTTTACAATCTGCTGCTGCTCTTAACAATCAGCCTAACTTGAATAAATGTGATTGCATAAAACTTCCCAAAATATGGAAAACACTAATACTTTGAGATCCCAGTTTACATCCTAGGCTCTAACAGGTATCCATAGAAGTCTTTCATTAATTGACTATTCTTTACTATTTTCACTACTTTAGTCTTTCATCCACATGCCTGTTAGTTGTTGTGCTTCCTTTGTGTATGTGTATTATAAGTCTCATTTTGTACTCCCTGACGATGTTTCTGTAATTGAGATGAAATATTGGAAGAATTAAATACTATTTTTAATGGTTTCCTAGTGCTGTTTCAATCCATTAAACTTTTACTGTGAGCATACCACACCTGACTTTCATCCAAAACTCCATCTTCCTTTGCTGCTTATACTAAGCATGGAATACTATACGAAAATTTTCAACTCATCCAAAACGGATTTTGAAAGAGCTAAAAGTGGGAAACTTGCATCTTATTCAAATGAGGCCATATCCATCTGAGATTGAAAAAAAAACTTTTCAGCACAGTAATTCCCCTTCACAAGAACTTATTTCCAACATTATACCTTATAACATCTAGACGAGACCTCAATAAAGGTCGAAACTGGTCTGGGTAGATGCATAGAAATTTAATGCATAGCATTATACATATCCGCAAGGAGATGTGTTTTGCATTATGGGAGATACTAAGACAGGGAGTGATGAGAGCTTGGTCCACCTTTACCATGAGTTGCCTCAGTCCTGAAGATACTTCAGGTGCAAACTTAATTTGCTTACACTTAGATAAAGGATTAAACTAAATTTATTATAGTCTAATCAAGTAGGAAAAAACTTCCAACATCTTTCTCTGAATCCAGAGAAATTTAATAATAAGGTGAAACACCTTTTGGCAACTCATATAGATAAATATGACTTCTCCATTGCTTCTGCCTCTACATCTGTACATTAAAAAAAAAAAAAATGATGGAGTCACTTAAGTGAAATACAGAAACACAATAATAAACACAACATGTACAGGGCTGCCCCTAGAAATTTTACCACCCCTTCCTCTTTATTTTTTGTATAGTTTATGCCAATTTTGCCGCCCCGTGCAAATGCACCATCGGTAGAGCCAGCCCTGAACATGTATTAATTTTGAGCTTTACACACACACACAAAACTTTTTTTTTTTTTTACCTGTCATAACAAGTTATCTTACTGGTAAATGGACAACCCACAGAGTCATGATCTGAGTGATGGAACAGAGGATGACGATTTAAGTCAGACAAGCTAGTGAAAGTATTTCAAAACTAATGCTTTGACAGTATAATCTTATATAAGTGTCTCAGATATATCAAAAACAGTGTGATAAACAGAAAAACAGTCATTTTCAGGTATGTCACTAGCTCAAAAGGATGGCAAATGATTGCTATGACTGCTTTTGATGTACTATAGAATGACTATTGATCTTTTGAGTACAACTGGTGTGTGTGTACATACTCTGAGGGTATGTATCTAAATGCACAAGACATCAGATACTGTCCAAAACAGAACATAACAGCTGAGATATGAAGGCTGCTGTCTGACAAAAACAAGCAGCTACAGTAGCCAAGGTAGGTGAAAGAACATAAGAAAAACTACCACCTGCCCCTGTTTCACATAAAACCCTTCCCCAAAGAAGTGCCCTTAAATATAATAATGTGTATATATATATATATTATTTTAAAAAGGCCCGGGTTTTCTAATTAATTTTTCCACCTTGCTTCAACCCCCCCCCCACGTTTCCTAACCTCCCCCTTTTAACAGCCTAACAGCAGAAGTATGGAGAACCAAGACAACCTAACATCCAAACAAGGCATGTGCAAAATTTCTTCCTCTATTAGCCTGCATATATTTACCTTTAAAATACACTTTCAATGCCCTAAGAATTCCTGAGTAAAAAGCCAATGTTTTTAAAATAAGGGACACTCCTAAACGAAAACAGGCAAAAATAGCCGTCAAAATAATAAGAAAAACAATATTTATACTATGAACCTGACTAAGTGAAATTTGTACTAAGAAACTAAGCAGTTTCTTAGTACAAATATTGTTTCAGTTATACATATGTCAATATAGTATATCATACAGAATCTTAATATAAACTATATATTAACCTCCCTACCGGCCGATGTGGATGAAATAGTGACACCAAATTGCACTTCTTATCTGTGTTATTCAATGGGTTTTTAGAACTTCATATCCAGATTTAGCTGAACGTCTATAGACGTTGTGGCCAGTTGGGGGGTTAAAGCATATAACTGCTTAAAAGTTGTGACGCAAATTTGTAAATCATCTGGAATGGAATCTGCATATACTTTTTCTTTAACATTAGAGTTTCTGAACATGCTACAATGAGATAATTTTTTAAAATATAATTTTATGGCTAAAATGTGGCATACATCCATGGAAAATTGGATCCTTTCTTCATATTCTAGCTGGATGATATTGGTCTAGGTTTTGCTGTGAACAGCATAATAATGTCAAGAAATTATGCTCAAGAACAAAATAGGTGATAATTAGTGCACCAAAGATCTAGTATGCATAGATATAGAAAGAAATGATATACAGTATTGACATCTAAAAATAACGTAAATGTTAATACTTTTACTGAACTAATGCTTAAGAAGTCACTCTATAATACTACTGGGTTATTATGAAATAGTGTAACTTATGTTGATGTACAAACAAATTATTATTATTATTATTATGGGAGGGCACTTCCATGAGGCCTGAAGACTCATCATTTGATGACCCAAATTATCCACACAATCTATTGTATCTCTTTAACAGATGACGCACTTACATTCTGGCAACCCATTCATTCATAGTCTCCAAGTAAAAAATCTAGTCCTCATACTTACTAACCACACTCTTACTCAAGTTACAAGAATGACACCTAGTTCTGTCCCTTTAGCCAAGTGCTGAAACATTCCCTGCATCCAGCCTGTAAAACCCTTTAAGCAACTTAAATGTTCATATCATATTCACTCTTTTTTGCCTATCAACCAAATTTTTATCTAATCTCACAGAGAGCATTCCACAGTCCCCCTCACCACCTTGGTCACTTACCAAGAAGTAACCTGGATCCTCTCCACTACTTCCTCATCTCCAAGAAACCCAGCTGAACAGACCTGAGCACAGTAACTAGGTGTGGATGTATTAAGGCCTTATAAATCTCTGCCTGTTGCTGTGTTCTTCAAGAACCAAGTAATCATATGAGCAACCTTGGCAACATTAGCAATATGCCCTCTAAACTTCAGCTCTATCTACTGCCACTCCAGAAAAATCCCTAGCTTCATCAATTTCCTGGAGTACAGTTCATTCAAGGGGTATACAGCTTGTAATCTATTTATCCCAAAATGCATACTTCACATTTCTCCACATTAAACTAACACCCCATTATATTTTGTTCATAGTGATCGCCTATTTAAATCATCCTACAAAGCTCTCCATATCATCTTGATTACTCTACCTAATTTTGCACCATCAACAAACAACTGACTATTTCCTTTCAAATCATTTTCTAACATTTATGCGCAAATTGAACAGTAGCGGTCAAAACAGAGAGCCCTGCATCACATCACTAGTCACTTTCTCCACGATTCTGCTGTTCAATGTATTACTTTTTCGTATTTGTCCATCAGATACCAAATGCATATGGACTCTCGCTAGTTCAAGCGGCTCTTTCAATTAATGTGATTCACACAAGCAAGATTTAACACTAAGTCAAAAAAAAAAAAAAAACACTTCTACAGTTTTTAAAACAAAATAATTATTCCTGAGAGACTGACCTTAATAGTGTCCAGTGGATGACCAGCGGCTACCAAACACATCCCACCAAATCCACCGGCAAAAAAGTTCTTAAGCGGACTCGTTTTCGGTTCAGGCATCTTTAAGCGAATACAATGAAAAACACAAAACACGTTTAAAACTATATTACCCAAGATAAATTAATTATACTGCCTAAAATGAATCTACGACATACTAGCAGCACAACTTAAGAAAACACATGATTGGGAGCTCTAAGTTCACACCACTAAGCGGTGTTGGCGCTACGCTCCTCCATTGAAAAATTCAAATATAAAATTCATCGTAACAGCTATACTAAATTAATAAATATTAAACTATGTATGCCAGTTCTACACACGAAAAGTAACGATAAACTATACCACAATAGTCATGCACACGCAAATAATTAGAAAATAATCTTTAGGTGAGTTTTTGGAAGAACTGGAGATCATATTCAATGAGGCACATGGTAGGGGAAGAGCTATTCCCAAACAGCAGACGTAGATGAAATGAAAAAGATAAGAAGTTGGTGAAGAACTGAAATGTGTATGGATGTTCTTATGTGATTAAAGTAGAATGAAAGGAATGCTGCTGGCCAATTAGGTGAAGCAGCCCAGGGGCGCGCCAGTAGTGTCCGGCGCCTATGCAAAACTTTAGTTGGCGCCCCTATCCCCTCGCTCCAATAAAAAAAATCACTTTAAAAAAACGGTTTTTTTAAGTATTTCCTTTTGGCGCCTTTACTACCGTCGCACATATGGCCGGCGCGCCCCTGAAGCTGCCCCATGAAAACACCTTTAAAAAAAAAACATAATGCAAACAGAGAGTATTGGTGATGAAGCGATTGTAAGGAGGGACCATCTAGTAAGTGGATTGTCCTCTTCGGATAGCGTCGAGCATTCATTGTTAGGAAAGTTTCTGGCACATCACCTCGAAAGCGAGATCAGTATTCTAACCGCCGTATATTTTTTACGGATTTATAAAGTGTTAGGAGTTATAAAAGTGAAGTAGCGCTTTCAATGAAAGTGATCACCACTAGCTTTGGAGGTTGAGTAGGATATGGATATGATGTCTTAATGCCAAAATAGGCTAGATGTGAAAGTCAAAACAAGAAAAAAAAATGATCGTGACTGGAGAACGGAATTACGAAATGATGGCAGTTGTCTGCTGTGTCTCTCCCGCGTTTCCTTGTAAATCAGCAAATAACCATGAACTCAGCTATTTTTCATGGATAAAAAATGAAGACTGGTTGCCCGTCGATTACCAACGTTAGGGTTAAAAGCATTCTGCGTACTGCCCCTCTGGGAAATTAAAAAGACACTAGGGATTGATGTTATTTTTAATTTATTCTGTAATATTTCTCGATTAAAAAATCATTTTACTTTAAAATTCTGCATAAATTCGTTTTCACACTTTCCAATTTGAACTGAAATATAACAACTTTCGGCAAAATACCAGATAATATAATACGCTTTTCGAAATTTATTAAAGCATTAAGTCAGTTTTGACTTCAATCTACAAATGCAATGCATTTTTTGTTTGTTCTATGGCAATCCTATATGAGAGTGTTCAGCCTATAGCACATAATAATATGCTAGAGACCAAAATGGGGGATGGGTACGATGCTCAGAGAAAAAGAAACTTGCTAATGTTGTATCTGCTGAGCTGCAGATTGTCTGCGATAAAATTCCATCTTCTATCTAATTAGAAAATAATTGCATTTATTATTTGTTAGATCAAATTGTTGATATTTGTAAATATGTATCATAATGATCATTTGCATCCACCATATATATGGAGCGATAACTTACCCGACAGTTTAAGAATGGAAAGAAATGGATTTCGAAAAAAGATACGCATGTCCTCAAGTCACCTTATGTCGTACAGGAATAAAAATCCAAGTTTTAAAGAGAACTCTGAAGACTGTCATGTCCGTATGAAGTCTGTTAACTTATGACGTGGAAAGCACTTATAAATGTTTCTTGTTTATAAACTAGTTTCAAACTCCCAGGACTTTCCAACAAAATAGCATGTGCAGTTCTTACTTAAACCTACACTGTTTATAAGGTAGACGATCCTTCTCAGCTGAAATTCATAATAGAATCGAACCGAAGAATTCTTAGGAATTAGTTTTTTTTTATTATTAGAAAATAATGAAACCGTACGTGAATGATTGCTTAAGTACTGTATCTATGTTTTAGTTATTAATATTATAGTAATTAGATTCATCTGTGTAGATAGCGTTTAGATCCCTATGAACTCTTTCGCTCACAAAGTAGTCCATATAAGTCAAGGATGCCTAGAATTTTATTCTGCATTTTAAATCCTTTAGCAATCGAAAATCGAATATTACTCAGTATAATACTGTATCTAACTTTCTCCCCCTTTTTTGCAGCAATAATCAAATTATATAGTAAATGAAAGTATTAATTAAGAAGTGGCATTCTTTTCTGCACTAATATTTCCAAATTATGAAACCAGATTTATCTTCATATTTTGAATGTTTCATTGTCTTGATATATTAAGTCAGATGTTGGTGTTTAGCAAAGTTTATATACAAACTTTTTTTTAAAAATTCCTTATTGCCAACATTTTGTGATTCATACAAGGCACAACTGAGAACATATTATCATCATCATCACAAATGAAATACAGCAAAAATAAGATATCGTTCAAGCAACAATTTGACTGGTGATACAGTGCAATTCAAATTCTATCTAAGAATTGTCTGTGAGTCAGCGTCGTAAAATATGAACTGTTCCAAGTAATGGTGGTTTTTGTTTGTCATTCATATGTAGGGTTCATATATTTTTGAAAAAAAAAATACGGGACACTTTCAGTTTGAATAAACCAACAAAATGTTTTTATTTTTGCTTTTCTTACTTACGAACATCAGCAAAGGAAAAAGAATTTAATTAATTATAGCAATCTCAAAATTGAATTTTAAACAATACTAAATCATTGATCTTTGCCTGTGATATACTTCTCAGATGACTGTATTTTCTCAAGTAAAGAATGATTATGTTTTACCAAGTTATGAAATTCCACACAGTCCTTATTGAAAAACACTTTAACAATGAGCATAGCTTTCACAGTTTCTACAGATAACCTATTCTTTTCGTTTGTCCATAAAGAGCTCATCCGGGAAAACAGTCTTTCAATACTAGCATTTGTGCCAGGAATACAGCAGAACTCAACAATCTTCTTCAAATTTATTAATTCATTTACTCCAACACTGTTAAATAATTCATACCAAAAGATATATTTCGGCGATTACATCACATTTTTTTATTCAGTTATTCAGTTATATAAAACACTGAAATGATAGTTCTCGACAAGTTTCGTAAATCGTAGGATTTACATCTCCAGGGGTTAAATAGTATAACTTAAAGTTTAAACAAGAGAATTAATAAATATAAATCATAACCGTCTGGCTATTCATAAAACTCAAATAACAGAATGCAGATATATAACGTTATTGACGTTGAACAATACTGGACGATGTCACGTGTTCTTGTTCTCGTTCATACAGTCCGAGCTCAGATTGAGGTAGATTTTTTATTAGAGCTGACCACACTTGATGGAGAATTAAACCTTGATTTTTATTGCATTGGGTTGGGTTTTTTAACATATTAGCAGCTTGTTTAAATTTTCTTATATAATTGTTGTTTTCTATGTATGACATCGTGGTTTTTTTGCCAGAGTACATCGTGTCCAGTGAAAGTGGTATGGAAAGCAAGACCTGTTTTTTGTTCTCTTTTGTATTGTACATCTTTTTGGTGTTCAGCCATACGTATTTCTCCAGATCTTCCTGTCTGTCCTACGTAGCAAATCCCGCAAGAGCAATGGATTTTGTAGACTCCTGGTTTTTTAAGAGGATGATGAGGTGGTTTTGGTGGATGTAGGAATCTTGAGATTTTTTCCATAGGAAGAAAGGCTACTTTTATGTTGTGTTTGTTCATTAATTTGGCTAGCTTATCTGTAACATTTTTGATATAAGGAAGCGAGATTGCGTTTTTGTAATCCTGTTTTATTGTGTTGTTAGCTGGAGGCATTTTGAGGATTCTCTTGATGGTTTTTGCTTCATATCCATTCTGTTGGAAGATTTGTGTTAAGTATTTTAGTTCTTCATTACATCTTTCTTGTGTGCTGGAGATATTGTATGCTCTGTCTCGAAGAGTTTTAATTAAGCTTATTTTTTTGTGAAGGATGGTGGTGTGAAGTTGCATTTAGAAATCTTCCAGTGTTTGTCGGCTTCCTCTATACTGAGAAGGAGAGTTTACTTTCTTCATTAACTTCTAATAGAATATCCAGAAAAGGAAGTTTTTTATTTTTTTCTTGTTCTAAAGTGAATTTTATGGTGTTGTGCAAATTGTTGTGATAATCTTTGAAATTGATAAGTTCATCCGTTGTTCCACTGAATATGATGAAAATATCGTCCACATAGCGTAGCCATATTTTTGGTTTTTTATGGTAATTCTTAAGAGAATTGTTTTCAAAATTTTCCATAAATAGGCTTGCTAATACCGGTGATAATTCCTTTTCTGGATATTCTATTAGAAGTTAATGAAGAAAGTAAACTCTCCTTCTCAGTATATAGGAAGCCGACAAACACTGGAAGATTTCTAAATGCAACCTCACACCACCATCCTTCACAAAAAATAAGCTTAATTAAAACTCTTCGAGACAGAGCATACAATATCTCCAGCACACAAGAAAGATGTAATGAAGAACTAAAATACTTAACACAAATCTTCCAACAGAATGGATATGAAGCAAAAACCATCAAGAGAATCCTCAAAATGCCTCCAGCTAACAACACAATAAAACAGGATTACAAAAACGCAATCTCGCTTCCTTATATCAAAAATGTTACAGATAAGCTAGCCAAATTAATGAACAAACACAACATAAAAGTAGCCTTTCTTCCTATGGAAAAAATCTCAAGATTCCTACATCCACCAAAACCACCTCATCATCCTCTTAAAAAACCAGGAGTCCACAAAATCCATTGCTCTTGCGGGATTTGCTACGTAGGACAGACAGGAAGATCTGGAGAAATACGCATGGCTGAACACCAAAAAGACGTACAATACAAAAGAGAACAAAAAACAGGTCTTGCTTTCCATACCACTTTCACTGGACACGATGTACTCTGGCAAAAAAACCACGATGTCATACATAGAAAACAACAGTTATATAAGAAAATTTAAAGAAGCTGCTAATATGTTAAAAAACCCAACCCAATGCAATAAAAATCAAGGTTTAATTCTCCGTCAAGTGTGGTCAGCTCTAATAAAAAATCTACCTCAATCTGAGCTCGGACTGTATGAACGAGAACAAGAACACGTGACATCGTCCAGTATTGTTCAACGTCAATAACGGTATATATCTGCATTCTGTTATTTGAGTTTTATGAATAGCCAGACGGTTATGATTTGTATTTATTAATTCTCTTGTTTAAATTTTAAGTTATACTATTTAACCCCTGAAGATGTAAATCCGACGATTTACGAAACTCGTCGGGAACTATTATTTCAGTGTTTTATATAACTGAATAACTGAATAAAAAAATGTGGTGTAATCGCCGAAATATATCTTTTGAAACAATTAGCCACAGAAGTCTACGCCTGTCATACCAAATTTCTCCTGTAGATTTTGCTTTAATTTCTTCTTTCTTCTCTGTAATTGCCTTTTTTCAAGATCATCACCTCATCAAACAGTTCAGTTTCATTGATTTTTGTGTTTGGGCAGACCTCTTCAATAGTTGTTTCACTTTTTTTGCACACTTTTCCAACTGAGACTGGCTTCTGGATTCTTCAATAAAATCCAAGACAAACTTTCAAAAGTAAGAGTGTCAGAAGACCATTCTTGGATGTATTCTATACAGGTGTTATAAAATTCATTTTTATAATTACCATAATTCTTCTCAGTCCATCTTCAATTAATGCCTTCAGTAAGGACTGTTCTTTCCCTGTTGCAAAATCATTATCTCGTCTCTGCTGAAGTTTCTCTAAGAGGCTTTCAATAATGGATTTTGCTTCAGCAAGAGTGACTTTCTCACCTTCAATTGCACAAATTGTTGCATGAAACATTTCATATCGGCATGCTAGAAATGTGACTATTAGCTCTGAAACTGGATTACTAAAGAAAATGTTTAGAAGCAATGGTGGTTTATCAAGTGAAAGAACACATGAATTGAGAACTTCGTACATCTCATTCCTTCTTTCGAGAGCAAGGTACAGAGACAACCATCGCGTTTTTGAGTGCCCTAACAATATTGTACTCAGTATTTAAAAAGTCACAAAAACCTTTGAGTGTATGCACTCTAACAGTATAGATATAAAAATGCTGATATAATTTTTCAATGACAGCTTGAATCCATGGGCAATGTATCAGCTGCACATTGTATAGCATTATTTATGATATGGGATGAACAACCAACTCCTATCAATGTACGATTCAATATTGATTTCGAATTATGAAAAACATTGTTCTTTCCTCTTCTGGAACTTCCACCAAAATCTGTATTAGTATTATCTGCTGACAAGGCAACAACTTTCTTTTCAATGTTCCACTTTGTCACTAGTTGCCACACATATTCTGTAAGTTAGTCTGCAGTTTCACACGGTAAATCTAAAAACTCTAGAACCATAGTTTTGATGGCCGCTTTTAGCCATTGCATAAGGTGCTAATACACTCACAACTATAGCTTGAGTCTTCTTTTGACTGCAAGTGAACTTTTTGTCATATAGTTTCCGGATTATTTAGCTTGAGTCTTCTTTTGACTGCAAGTGAACTTTTTGTCATATAGTTTCCGGATTATTTTCGACGTGCAGTCCATCGAACTGAAACTCTGGTTGTGCATGCATACATGATATGCAAATATAGCTTCATCAGCTGCAAGATTTCTTTCCATTTCACCCATTGTTTTTTTAGAAAAATAATCTGACACTTTACTACTTACACTTGCATTTTCTGCTAATTTGTGTCTCTTCGTAGCGATTTGCTGCGTGATGTTTGACCGACCGCCGTGTTGTATGCTGAATATTGCATTACATTGTGTACATTTCACTTTCTCGTCGACTTTGCCATCACAATTACTTGTATAATAAAAGGGTATTCAGTCCTTAGCTTTTCTGTGAGAACACATTTTCTCTTCGGCATTTTAAAGGCATATAAAATAATAAAACTAATTACGTTTCATAACAGATCTGTGTCATATTAAAAATAAGCCGTGCTTAGTTATTACAAGCCCGGTAGTTGCATTATTCTCGCAACATGTCAGTATTGTCAATTGATAAGACAATTTTATGATCAATAACTAATATCGATTTTTTGGCAATTACATGTTTTATGTTTAAGAATGGGAATGTTAAACACAAATCCACAAATTACGGGACAATTCTGCGTCCTGAAGAGTTTTATCGGGACGCCAGGACACAAACTCGTAATAAGGGACGATCCCGTAAAATATGGGATGTATATGAACGCTATTCATACGTGATTAACTCGTAGATGTTTAATTATTGTAAATAGTTAGAAACTGCACCGATAACAAATATGATGACTTTGGTCTGTTTAAGCCACAGCCAGCCAACTTCGATTGTCCACATCTCTTAGTGTATCCCCCCCCCCCAATTCTTTGTTGCTGATGTTGTTATGACAGGATACTGCAATGTCAATACTACAAACTTGTCGATATTCAATAACTGTCATATTAGGCTTATTGTAGTACAAACGCCAATCAATTTGTATTCTAAAGTCCCAGATAATTTTAGCTGTTTTGTTTTCCAGTAGTCTCGATTTTATGCTGCCATCAGTTATCAGAAATAGGAAAACCATATTTTTTTGTATAGATGTCAATAAATTATCTTAACTACTTGTCATGACAGTATTTTTAATCGATATGGGTTATCTTGCTGAAGAAACTGATCAGATGCTGTAGAGTTTCATCTTTCAGATCGCATAATATGCATTTACTGTTATTACTAATGCTCTCAATTTTTGCTTTAATTACATTAGTTTGTAACGCTTGTTCTTGAGCAGCTAGAATAAAATTTTCTGTTTGTTTCTTTAATATACCCATATTGTGGCCATTACCACGTCTTCGTGATTTAAAATTTCTCCTTCGTGTCTTGCAAAATGACCACGCATTGGTTTATTTTTCCAGCGCACGCATCGGTTATTTTATTGTTCTTTTTGTAATGGGATTTATTTCCTATTTGCTTTTAGAAGGTATTCTTTTGAAACGATTTGAAGCATTTGCTCAGTGCTATTTCGATGTAATTTTTTTAATTAAATTTTTCTTCTTGTTGTTTACAGTTTGTCTCACTTGCAGCAGACCCGCTCAACCCATTCTTCTTAGTAGATACAGCCGGTCAACATCACCTCGTGGCTGTAATGCCTGATTGAAGTCATTAATTCTGGAGTTTGGCGGTCGCATTTTTACAGGTCTTCTTTTGTCCAATCTATTATGACAGCTGTGTATCGGCTAACTGGT
This sequence comes from Typopeltis vanoorti, assembly GCF_054136105.1. Lineage (NCBI taxonomy): Eukaryota > Metazoa > Arthropoda > Arachnida > Uropygi > Thelyphonidae > Typopeltis > Typopeltis vanoorti. The sequence continues at coordinate 81,433,972 of NC_143553.1, read as the reverse complement.
TTAGTCCAAGAGTTCGTTGCTCTTGCTCGAAATGTATTCAGACCATTAAGTTTTGTTCTTAGAATGTGCCTGACTTTTTTGATGACCACAGCTGCTGCTGCTTGTTGTTTAACTTTCGAGTGCAGAATATCACTGCCTTCTAATATTCCTAGGTATTCATTTAATTGCACATTTATCCCAATTAAATTACATTTTCAAACAAATTTAAAATTCATATTCAAACAAATTATTATTATTATTTTTATTACATTATTATTACTATTATTATTTCGGAAAAAGGCTGACGTTCATACACACAAACTTTTAATATCATATGTGCAATAAAAAAATTGAGTGGTCACTGTTTGACGTATTGAATATCTATCGATATATGATCAAACGTGCTATATTTTTTGATAATCTTCTCTACTACCGTTTCAATTTCAATAACATTTTGCATTGGAATTTTTATTCTAGTTTTATGCTTCTCCATAGCACAATTCTAAGAATTCTTTCTCAGTATGTACTTCACTCGTTATGGGAATTAATGGCATATGTTGCCACAAGGAGGTTTAATTTTAAAAAACGAGACTTTTTGTGGTTATGAGGCCATAGGTTATTTAATAATACATATATTAGTATAATCCCGCCTACAAGTATTGAAACTAGTAGGCGGGATTATACTAATATATGTATTATTAGAGAACCTGTGGTCTCATAACCGCAAAAAAGTCTCGTTTTTTAAGTATTTTATGACCAAATATGTATAATTTAAATAGACAGGTTTAAATTTTAATAAAACCTTTATTGGATTTATAGCAGTAGCGTGGCGTAGCTAGGGAAAGGGGGAGGGTCCGCCCCGGGCGACATTTTGAACCTTTTTGAACTTTTGCAGTTAATTCTAAAATACAGTCTCGAGAACTCAGTTCCAAATATTGTAAAACTACTGCGAATTTTCCTCACAATTGCTGTAAGTGTTGCTAGTTGTGAGAGGAGTTTTTCTAAATAAAATTGATTAAGAATTACCTACATTACTATGAAATGGACTTCGCCAATGTCATCGGCGATTTTGCTAACAGAAAAGCAAGAAAATAACATTTTAGAATTTTGAAATTAGAGTTTTACTTCAAAAATAAACATGGTGTTTTAATTTCTTTCCCTATACGTCGTTTTGACTTTTTGTAGTATTTTTGGCGTGTATTGAGAGGGGGGGGGAAACTCAGGGACCGCCTTGTGTGGCAAAAGCTCTAGCTACGCCACTGATTTATAGCTGATTCCTTCTGCTATTAGCATATGACATAGCGGTTCTGTACGTCAGTCGATTTCGAAGAGGTCCTTGGGCTGGAAAGGTCTGTGCTTAAATCCCATCTAGAAGGCAAATCCTTATCAGGGCTTTTCAATTGATGCTATCTCATACGAAGTTGTAGGGGGTTTCCTACTCCCAGAAAATCGTGTATTTGTCCCGTAGCATAGCAAGCTGGTCAGGAGAACAAAGGCAATTTACACATAGAATGTATGTTTAGGTGTAACCACCTTATCTGGCCGCGTTGTAGTCTTAAGGGCCTGTATGTACTTCAGATTTTATTATATGTATCGGTATTGGCGTTTCGACGGGCTTAAAGTAAACAGGAGAAATGATGGTAATCAGTTCAGCAGAACAGTGTCAATGAAAATACCAATAGAAGAGACAAAGTAGAAATTTCACACAGATTATTCTTGAAAATATTTGGAATTACGTGAGAGGCACGTTATCAATTAACAAGAATGTTATCTTCTGGACTGCATGCAGTATTTAAGAGTTTTTGGTATGACACCCAATATTCTACAGGCAGATGAATTTAGGATTTATATTTGCTGCTGGGTGAATAGCGCTTCTGCCTTCTAACCAATAATTCGTGCATTTGAATCCGACAGTTGGCATGTATGATTGTGAATTTATCTTTACATGTTTGCCAGCCTGGTTGGTCGAGTGGTTAACGTATCCGCTCTCCAACCAACAGGTCGCGGGTTCGAATCCCGCTGTAGGCATGAGTGTTTGTGATTGTCTTTAGGTGGGAGATGAATTTCACTGCCTGGTGTGAGATTATTACTTTGCTCATTGGAGGCCTGACGTGGCTTGAGAAAGTTCCATGTTTGATCCCTAGAGTAGGGTTTCCGGACTATATAAAAATAAATAAATAATTACACACACACACACACACACATAGACAAAAATGGCAAAAAAATCCTTAATTCACTCACGGTACAAAATGTACTATAGGTGTATAATAACGTTTCATGGATGGAACCACACACACACACACACCAAAAAAAAGATTTCCTCATCCAGTGTGAGTTCACCCTTATTGGATGCCTGAAGTAGAGCGAAAAAGTTTCACATTTAATTTCTAGAACAGTTTTCCTGGTGATTTAATGCTTAACTCAGCAATGGATTAATGTTAAGTGTAGTGTAGAACATTTCCTGGGTGGAAAATTGAAATATATTGTGAATTCTGCCCAAGCAAGGAAAGCTAAACGATGTATATTAGCCCAAGAACAATAATTTCATCCGCCTGGAGATCTGGATATTATAAACGAAACTGAATTGATATCTTTCTTGCAAAAAATAAGACAGGACTGTTGTGGAAGTATTCAAATTGACAAAGTTAATCTCATTCCACTGGAGAATGCAAATGAATCAATGTTTAATACCTCGTTTATGGAATAACGTGCAGCTGTGAATGCTTAAGAAGTACACGGTTTATGAAATGAATAAGAAAAATAACATACGCTGTCATAAGGATAACCTGTGGATAAATTTTGAGGTCAGTGAAAGAAAATCATTTATCCTTTCTATACATAAAATCATTTATGTATATGAGGAAAAGCTTCAGTGAACACATGATCCTTGAGAGTACTCCCTCTAAGATTTGCAATGAAATCTGAAGAGAGAACTACATCCATAACACGTAGTGAAAGACCAAAGAAACAGGTGATTCATAAGATGGTTGTTAAGTAGGCTTCTGTGTACGGATGACTGACAAAGTCTAAGGTAGATAATGTTGACTAGGAGTTCTACTGCGAATTCAGAGTAATGGAATCCTGAACGATGGTCAATAATTAATTAGCAGGTGCCAGGTAGTGAAGAAGTTGATTGCCGTTGGCCAACATTTTCAAGAAGCTAAAATGAGGACAATGGAAGGACAATGGTGACTTTTCTGGATTGGACTGAACATGGGCTTCCTTCCATACTGTAGAGAAGATGCTAGATGAATGCGAAATATTTTAAAGCTGATATAAGATGAATATTAATTCTAGCAAAAAAACGGGAGGACAGCTTCAAACCCAGAAAATTTGTTGGCATTCAAGCTATTTAGAATTCAAGAGTTCAAAAGAGTATGTAGCATGCTGTTCACTCCATTTTATAGAAAGTAATTTGCCTTTTTCATCTAAGCAGGAGTTGGAGGAGAAGAATTATGATAGCAGATCACTTTTTGGAAAAAAATGAATTTAATGTCTTTGGCAATAGAGCTGAAGATTTGGCTTTCTTTCTTTTCTTTTCTTTCTTTCTTTTTTTTTTTTTTTATTATAAACTGAGTGAAGTTTCCAACAACTTGTAATACACTCGATCTTACATTTGGCACACTCGCTGAAGAATCAAAAGTTGGATATGATTTTTGGGATATGAGTGGAATTTGGAATAAAAACGTTCATTCAAACAATAATAAAGTTAAGCGGTCAAATAGTGTTGGGCCAGAAAAACTAAAACTTTCCGATTCGCAAGGTCACATTTATGGTTGTTGTGGCCCCTAATCTAGAACTTTCAAGTTTATGAGTAAATCCGCCCTGCCGTGGAAAGGAGATGTAAAAATATAAAGCACTTCCTGTTGTGTGTGTGTGTGTGTAACTCAGTCACGAGGACGATTCAAATCTATATAAGCACTTTTCAACTGAAGGTGAGTAGTTGTTGCCAATTTTCATATATTTCTCTCTCTCTCTCTTCTCTTCTTTTCT